>NC_090928.1:987707516-988400739 GCF_040938575.1 Ambystoma mexicanum | reverse complement strand
GGGGAGGGGAGAGACAAACGGGGCATGAGCGGGGGGGAGGGGAGAGACACAAGGGGCATGAGCGAGGGGTGGGGGGGAGGGGAGAGACCCACGGGGGAATGAGCGGGGGGTGGGGGGAGGGATAGAGACACACGGGGCATGAGCGGGAGGTGGGTGGGAGGGATAGAGACACACAGGGCATGAGCGGGGTGTGGGTGGGAGGGATAGAGACACACGGGGAATGAGCGGGGGGGCGGGAGGGATGGAGACACACGGGGCATGAGCGGGGGGTGGGCGGGAGGGATAGAGACACATGGGGCATGAGCGGGGAGTGGGCGGGAGGGATAGGGACACACGGGGCATGAGCGGGGGTGGGCGGGAGGGAAAGAGACACACGGGGCGTGAGCGGGGGGTGGGTGGGAGGGTTAGAGACACACGGGGCATGAGCGGGGGTTGGGTGGGAGGGATAGAGAAACACGGGGCATGAGCGTGGGGTGGGGGAGGGGAGAGACACACGGGGCATGAGCGGGGGGTGGGGGAGGGGAGAGACACACGGGGCATGAGCGGGGGGTGGGCGGGAGGGATAGAGACACATGGGGCATGAGCGGGGAGTGGGCGGGAGGGATAGGGACACACGGGGCATGAGCAGGTGGTGGGCGGGAGGGAAAGAGACACACGGGGCATGAGCGGGGGGTGGGTGGGAGGGTTAGAGACACACGGGGCATGAGCGGGGGTGGGGGGAGGGATAGAGAAACACGGGGCATGAGCGTGGGGTGGGGGGAGGGGGAGAGACACACGGGGCATGAGCGGGGGGTGGGGGGGAGGGGAGAGACACACGGGGCATGAGCGGGGGATGGGGGGAGGGGAGAGACACACGGGGCATGAGCGGGGTGTGGGTGGGAGGGATAGAGACACACGGGCATGAGCGGGGGTGGGTGGGAGGGATAGAGACACACGGGGCATGAGCATGGGGTGGGTGCGAGAGATAAAGACACATGGGGCATGAGCGGGGGGTGGGTGGAGGGCTAGAGACACACGGGGCATGAGCGGGGGGTGGGTGGGAGGGCTAATGACACACGGGGCATGAGCGGGGAGTGGGTGGGAGGGCTAGAGACACATGGGGCATGAGCGGGGTGTGTGTGGGAGGGCTAAAGACACACGGGGCATGAGCGGGGAGTGGGTGGGAGGGCTAGATACACACGGGGCATGAGTGGGTGGTGGGTGGGAGGGCTAGAGACACACGGCGCATGAGCGGGGGGTGGGTGGGAGGGATAGAGACACATGGGGCATGAGCGGGGGGGTGTGGGAGGGCTAGAGACACATGGGGCATGAGCGGCGGTGGGTGGGAGGGCTAGAGACACACAGGGCATGAGTGGGTGGTGGGTGGGAGGGCTAGTGACACACGGGGCATGAGCGGGGGGTGGGGGGTGGGAGAGAGACACACGGGGCATGAGCGGGGGGTGGGTGGGAGGGCTAGAGACACACGGGGCATGAGCGGGGGGTGGGTGGGAGGGCTAGAGACACATGGGGCATGAGTGGGTAGTGGATGGGAGGGCTAGAGACACACGGGCCATGAGCGGGGGTGGGCGGGAGGGCTAGAGACACACGGGGCATGAGCGGGGGGTGGGCGGGAGGGCTAGAGACACACGGGGCATGAGCGAGGGGTGGGCGGGAGGGCTAGAGACACACGGGGCATGAGCGGGGGGTGGGCAGGAGGGCATAGAGACACACAGGGCATGAGCGGGGGTGGGTGGGAGCGCTAGAGACACACGGGGCATAAGCGGGGGGTGGGTGGGAGGGCTAGAGACACAAGGGGCATGAGCGGGGGTGGGTGGGAGGGCTAGAGACACACGGAGCATGAGCGGGGGTGGGTGTAAGGGCTAGAGACACACGGGGCATGAGCGGGGGTGGGTGGGAGGGCTAGAGACACACGGGGCATGAGCAGGGGGTGGGGGAGAGACACACGGGGCATGAGCAGGGGGTGGGGGGGAGGGAGAGACACACACGGGCGTGAGCGGGGGTGGGGCGGAGAGAGAGAAACACACGGGGCATGAGCGGGGGGTGGGTGGGTGGGCTAGAAACACACGGGGCATGAGCGGGGGGTGGGTGGGTGGGAGTGCTAGAGACACACAGGGCTTGAGCGGGGGGTGGGTGGGAGGGCTAGAGACACACGGGGCGTGAGCGGGGGGTGGGGGGACGGAGAGAGACACACAAGGTATGAGCGGGGGGTGGAGGGAGAGAGACACACGAGGCATGAGCGGGGGGTGGGTGGGCGGGAGAGAGACACACGGTGCATGAGCGGGGGTGGGGAGAGGGAGAGAAACACACGGGGCATGAGCGGGGGTGGGGGGAGGGAGAGAATCTCACGGGGCATGAGCGGGGGTGGGGGGGGAGAGAGACACACGGGGCATGAGCGGGGGTGGGTGGGAGGGAGAGAGACACACGGGGCATGAGCAGGGGTGGGGGGAGGGAGAGAGACACACGGGGCATGAGCGGGGGGTGGGTGGGAGGGGATAGACACATGGGGCATGAGCAGGGGGTGGGTGGGAGGGGATAGACACATGGGGCATGAGCAGGGAGTGGGGGGGAGGGGAGAGACACACGGGACATGAGCAGGGGGTGGGGGGGAGGGGAGAGACACACAGGCATGAGCGGGAGTGGGGGGAGGGGAGAGACACATGGGGCATGAGCGGGGGTGTGGGGGAGGGAGAGACACACACGGGGCATGAGCGGGGGGTGGGCGGGTGGGAGTGCTAGAGACACACAGGGCTTGAGCGGGGGGTGGGTGGGAGGGCTAGAGACACACGGGGCGTGAGCGGGGGGTGGGGGGAGGGAGAGAGACACACAAGGTATGAGCGGGGGGTGGAGGGAGAGAGACACACGAGGCATGAGCGGGGGGTGGGTGGGAGGGAGAGAGACACACGGTGCATGAGCGGGGGTGGGGAGAGGGAGAGAAAACACACGGGGCATGAGCGGGGTGGGGGGAGGGAGAGAATCTCACGGGGCATGAGCGGGGGTGGGGGGGGGAGAGACACACGGGGCATGAGCGGGGGTGGGTGGGAGGGAGAGAGACACACGGGGCATGAGCAGGGGTGGGGGGAGGGAGAGAGACACACGGGGCATGAGCGGGGGGTGGGTGGGAGGGGATAGACACATGGGGCATGAGCAGGGGGTGGGTGGGTGGGGTCGGGACACACGGGGCATGAGCAGGGAGTGGGGGGAGGGGAGAGACACACGGGACATGAGCAGGGGGTGGGGGGGAGGGGAGAGACACACAGGCATGAGCGGGAGTGGGGGGGAGGGGAGAGACACATGGGGCATGAGCGGGGGGTGTGGGGGAGGGAGAGACACACACGGGGCGTGAGCGGGTGTGGGGGGGAGGGAGAGAAACACATGGGGCATGAGCGGGGTGGGTGGGAGGGCTAGAGACACACGGGGCATGAGCAGGGGGTGGGGGGAGAGACACACGGGGCATGAGCAGGGGTGGGGGGGGAGGAGAGACACACACGGGGCATGAGAGAGGGTGGGGGGAGGGTCAGAGAAATACACGGGGCATGAGCGGGGGGTGGGTGGGAGGGCTAGAGACACACTGGGCATGAGCGGGGGGTGGGTGGGAGGGCTAGAGACACTCGGGGCTTGAGCGGGGGGTGGGTGGGAGGGCTAGAGAAACGGGCATGAGCGGGGGGTGGGAGAAGGGAGAGAGACACACAGGGCATGAGCCGGGGGTGGGGGGAGGGAGAGAGACACACGGGGCATGAGCGGGGGTGAGCGGGAGGGAGAGAGACACACGGGGCATGAGCGGGGGTGGGGGGGAGGTTGAGAAACACACGGGGCATGAGCGGGGGTGGGGGGAGGGAGAGAGACACACGGGGCATGAGCAGGGGTGGGTGGGAGTTAGAGAGACACACGGGGCATGAGCAGTGTTGGGGGGAGAGAGACACACGGGGCGTGAGCGGGGGGTGGGGGGGGAGGGAGAGAGACACACAGGGCATGAGCGGGGGGGAGAGAGACACACGGGGCATGAGCAGGGAGTGGGTGGGTGGGGTCGGGACACACGGGGCATGAGGAGGGAGTGGGGGGAGGGAGAGAGACACACGAGGTATGAGCGGGGGGTGGGGGGAGGGAGAGAGACACACGAGGCATGAGCGGGGGGTGGACGGGAGATAGAGAGACACACGGGGCATGAGCGGGGGTGGGAGGGATAGAGACACACGGGGCATGAGCGGGGGGGGGGTGGGAGCGACAGAGACACACAAGGCATGAGCAGGGGGTGGGTGGGAGGGGAGAGACACACGGGGCATGAGCAGGGGGTGGGTGGGAGGGGAGAGACACACGGGGCATGAGCAGGGGGTGGGTGGGAGGTGAGAGACACATGGGGCATGAGCAGGGGGTGGGGGGAGGGGAGAGACAAACGGGGCATGAGCGGGGGGGAGGGGAGAGACACAAGGGGCATGAGCGAGGGGTGGGGGGGAGGGGAGAGACCCACGGGGGAATGAGCGGGGGGTGGGGGGAGGGATAGAGACACACGGGGCATGAGCGGGAGGTGGGTGGGAGGGATAGAGACACACAGGGCATGAGCGGGGTGTGGGTGGGAGGGATAGAGACACACGGGGAATGAGCGGGGGGGGCGGGAGGGATGGAGACACACGGGGCATGAGCGGGGGGTGGGCGGGAGGGATAGAGACACATGGGGCATGAGCGGGGAGTGGGCGGGAGGGATAGGGACACACGGGGCATGAGCGGGGGGTGGGCGGGAGGGAAAGAGACACACGGGGCGTGAGCGGGGGGTGGGTGGGAGGGTTAGAGACACACGGGGCATGAGCGGGGGTTGGGTGGGAGGGATAGAGAAACACGGGGCATGAGCGTGGGGTGGGGGGAGGGGAGAGACACACGGGGCATGAGCGGGGGGTGGGGGGAGGGGAGAGACACACGGGGCATGAGCGGGGGGTGGGCGGGAGGGATAGAGACACATGGGGCATGAGCGGGGAGTGGGCGGGAGGGATAGGGACACACGGGGCATGAGCAGGTGGTGGGCGGGAGGGAAAGAGACACACGGGGCATGAGCGGGGGGTGGGTGGGAGGGTTAGAGACACACGGGGCATGAGCGGGGGTTGGGTGGGAGGGATAGAGAAACACGGGGCATGAGCGTGGGGTGGGGGAGGGGAGAGACACACGGGGCATGAGCGGGGGGTGGGGGGGAGGGGAGAGACACACGGGGCATGAGCGGGGGATGGGGGGGAGGGGAGAGACACACGGGGCATGAGCGGGGTGTGGGTGGGAGGGATAGAGACACACGGGCATGAGCGGGGGTGGGTGGGAGGGATAGAGACACACGGGGCATGAGCATGGGGTGGGTGCGAGAGATAAAGACACATGGGGCATGAGCGGGGGGTGGGTGGGAGGGCTAGAGACACACGGGGCATGAGCGGGGGGTGGGTGGGAGGGCTAATGACACACGGGGCATGAGCGGGGAGTGGGTGGGAGGGCTAGAGACACATGGGGCATGAGCGGGGTGTGTGTGGGAGGGCTAAAGACACACGGGGCATGAGCGGGGAGTGGGTGGGAGGGCTAGATACACACGGGGCATGAGTGGGTGGTGGGTGGGAGGGCTAGAGACACACGGCGCATGAGCGGGGGGTGGGTGGGAGGGATAGAGACACATGGGGCATGAGCGGGGGGGTGTGGGAGGGCTAGAGACACATGGGGCATGAGCGGCGGTGGGTGGGAGGGCTAGAGACACACAGGGCATGAGTGGGTGGTGGGTGGGAGGGCTAGTGACACACGGGGCATGAGCGGGGGGTGGGGGGTGGGAGAGAGACACACGGGGCATGAGCGGGGGGTGGGTGGGAGGGCTAGAGACACACGGGGCATGAGCGGGGGGTGGGTGGGAGGGCTAGAGACACATGGGGCATGAGTGGGTAGTGGATGGGAGGGCTAGAGACACACGGGCCATGAGCGGGGGTGGGCGGGAGGGCTAGAGACACACGGGGCATGAGCGGGGGTGGGCGGGAGGGCTAGAGACACACGGGGCATGAGCGAGGGGTGGGCGGGAGGGCTAGAGACACACGGGGCATGAGCGGGGGGTGGGCAGGAGGGCATAGAGACACACAGGGCATGAGCGGGGGTGGGTGGGAGCGCTAGAGACACACGGGGCATAAGCGGGGGGTGGGTGGGAGGGCTAGAGACACAAGGGGCATGAGCGGGGGGTGGGTGGGAGGGCTAGAGACACACGGAGCATGAGCGGGGGGTGGGTGTAAGGGCTAGAGACACACGGGGCATGAGCGGGGGTGGGTGGGAGGGCTAGAGACACACGGGGCATGAGCAGGGGGTGGGGGGAGAGACACACGGGGCATGAGCAGGGGGTGGGGGGAGGGAGAGACACACACGGGGCGTGAGCGGGGGTGGGGCGGAGAGAGAGAAACACACGGGGCATGAGCGGGGGGTGGGTGGGTGGGCTAGAAACACACGGGGCATGAGCGGGGGGTGGGTGGGTGGGAGTGCTAGAGACACACAGGGCTTGAGCGGGGGGTGGGTGGGAGGGCTAGAGACACACGGGGCGTGAGCGGGGGGTGGGGGGACGGAGAGAGACACACAAGGTATGAGCGGGGGGTGGAGGGAGAGAGACACACGAGGCATGAGCGGGGGGTCGGTGGGCGGGAGAGAGACACACGGTGCATGAGCGGGGGTGGGGAGAGGGAGAGAAACCACACGGGGCATGAGCGGGGGTGGGGGGAGGGAGAGAATCTCACGGGGCATGAGCGGGGGTGGGGGGGGAGAGAGACACACGGGGCATGAGCGGGGGTGGGTGGGAGGGAGAGAGACACACGGGGCATGAGCAGGGGTGGGGGGAGGGAGAGAGACACACGGGGCATGAGCGGGGGGTGGGTGGGAGGGGATAGACACATGGGGCATGAGCAGGGGGTGGGTGGGTGGGGTCGGGACACACGGGGCATGAGCAGGGAGTGGGGGGGAGGGGAGAGACACACGGGACATGAGCAGGGGGTGGGGGGGAGGGGAGAGACACACAGGCATGAGCGGGAGTGGGGGGGAGGGGAGAGACACATGGGGCATGAGCGGGGGTGTGGGGGAGGGAGGAGACACACACGGGGCATGAGCGGGGGGTGGGCGGGTGGGAGTGCTAGAGACACACAGGGCTTGAGCGGGGGGTGGGTGGGAGGGCTAGAGACACACGGGGCGTGAGCGGGGGGTGGGGGGAGGGAGAGAGACACACAAGGTATGAGCGGGGGTGGAGGAGAGAGACACACGAGGCATGAGCGGGGGGTGGGTGGGAGGGAGAGAGACACACGGTGCATGAGCGGGGGTGGGGAGAGGGAGAGAAACACACGGGGCATGAGCGGGGGTGGGGGGAGGGAGAGAATCTCACGGGGCATGAGCGGGGGTGGGGGGGGAGAGACACACGGGGCATGAGCGGGGGTGGGTGGGAGGGAGAGAGACACACGGGGCATGAGCAGGGGTGGGGGGAGGGAGAGAGACACACGGGGCATGAGCGGGGGGTGGGTGGGAGGGGATAGACACATGGGGCATGAGCAGGGGGTGGGTGGGTGGGTGGGGTCGGGACACACGGGGCATGAGCAGGGAGTGGGGGGAGGGGAGAGACACACGGGACATGAGCAGGGGGTGGGGGGGAGGGGAGAGACACACAGGCATGAGCGGGAGTGGGGGGAGGGGAGAGACACATGGGGCATGAGCGGGGGGTGTGGGGGAGGGAGAGACACACACGGGGCGTGAGCGGGTGTGGGGGGGAGGGAGAGAAACACATGGGGCATGAGCGGGGTGGGTGGGAGGGCTAGAGACACACGGGGCATGAGCAGGGGGTGGGGGGAGAGACACACGGGGCATGAGCAGGGGTGGGGGGGAGGGAGAGACACACACGGGGCATGAGAGAGGGTGGGGGGAGGGTCAGAGAAATACACGGGGCATGAGCGGGGGGTGGGTGGGAGGGCTAGAGACACACTGGCATGAGCGGGGGGTGGGTGGGAGGGCTAGAGACACTCGGGGCTTGAGCGGGGGGTGGGTGGGAGGGCTAGAGAAACGGGGCATGAGCGGGGGGTGGGAGAAGGGAGAGAGACACACAGGGCATGAGCCGGGGGTGGGGGGAGGGAGAGAGACACACGGGGCATGAGCGGGGGGTGAGCGGGAGGGAGAGAGACACACGGGGCATGAGCTGAGCGGGGGTGGGGGGGAGGTTGAGAAACACACGGGGCATGAGCGGGGGTGGGGGGGAGGGAGAGAGACACACGGGGCATGAGCAGGGGTGGGTGGGAGTTAGAGAGACACACGGGGCATGAGCAGTGTTGGGGGGAGAGAGACACACGGGGCGTGAGCGGGGGGTGGGGGGGGAGGGAGAGAGACACACAGGGCATGAGCGGGGGGGAGAGAGACACACGGGGCATGAGCAGGGAGTGGGTGGGTGGGGTCGGGACACACGGGGCATGAGGAGGGAGTGGGGGGGAGTGGAGAGACACACGGGGCATGAGCAGGGGGTGGGGGGAGGGGAGAGACACACAGGCATGAGCGGGAGTGGGGGGAGGGGAGAGACACATGGGGCATGAGCGGGGGGTGTGGGGGAGGGAGAGAAACACATGGGGCATGAGCGGGGTGGGTGGGAGGGCTAGAGACACACGGGGCATGAGCAGGGGGTGGGGGGAGAGACACACGGGGCATGAGCAGGGGTGAAGGGAGGGAGAGACACACACGGGGCATGAGAGGGGGTGGGGGAGGGTCAGAGAAATACACGGGGCATGAGCGGGGGGTGGGTGGGAGGGCTAGAGACACACTGGGCATGAGCGGGGGGTGGGTGGGAGGGCTAGAGACACTCGGGGCTTGAGCGGGGGGTGGGTGGGAGGGCTAGAGACACGGGGCATGAGCGGGGGGTGGGAGAAGGGAGAGAGAAACACGAGGCATGAGCGGGGGGTGGGCGGGAGGGAGAGAGACACACAGGGCATGAGCCGGGGGTGGGGGGAGGGAGAGAGACACACGGGGCATGAGCGGGGGGTGAGCGGGAGGGAGAGAGACACACGGGGCATGAGCGGGGGTGGGGGGGAGGTTGAGAAACACACGGGGCATGAGCGGGGGTGGGGGGGAGGGAGAGAGACACACGGGGCATGAGCAGGGGTGGGTGGGACGGAGAGAGACACACGGGGCATGAGCGGTGTGGGGGGGAGAGAGACACACGGGGCGTGAGCAGGGGGTGGGGGGGAGGGAGAGAGACACACAGGGCATGAGCGGGGGGGAGGGAGAGAAACACACGGGGCATGAGCGGTGGTGGGGGGAGGGAGAGAGACACACGGGGCATGAGCAGGGGGTGGGTGGGAGGGCTAGAGACACACGGGGCATGAGCGAGGAGTGGGTGGGAGGGCTAGAGACACACGGGGCATGAGCGGGGGGTGGGTGGGAGGGAGAGAGACACACGGGGCATGAGCGGGGGGAGGGGGGGACAAACAAAAACACAGACATGCCGCACGGACATGAGTTCGTGCAGCAGATCCCGCTCCTCGGCCCTCCGCTGGCCACCATGTGCGATGGCGTGAGCGGGGGGCTGGAGGAACAGGGGACACATGGAGCATGAGCGGGGTTGGGGGGACAGGAAGGACACACGGGGCGTGAACGGGGGTGGGGGGGACAGAAAGGACACACGGGCATGAGCGGGGGGTGGGGCAGACACAGGGCATGAGCGGGGGTGGGAGGAACAGGAGACAGACACGCTCCTGCTGACCTGACAAAGCCTCTCATGCGGGAAAGAAAGATGGCGGCGGCTCTGAAGCCAGACGCACTGCACGCTTTCACCGCATCCAATGAGAGAGCACATCAGATGTCCGCGGACATCACGCACGCTGCTGGCCCAATCACCGTCCTGTCCGCGGAGCGAACAGGGAAGTCCGTCCGCGGACTGAACACAGATATCACTAATTTTTTTTGCCCTACTTTTTGGTCATTTAAAAAAAAACTACTGGACGGATTTTCACCAAATTTGCAAAAGCACGCTTTCGGGACCAAGCCTCTGCTTCTGGTCCAAATTTGGTGAAAATCTGTCCAGCGGTTTGGGCTGTAGGCGCAAGCAAAAAATGTTTCCCATTCAGTCTATGGGAAAAACAGAAATTTTGGGACCCCCTCTATAACTTTTCCCCCCTGCACGAATCCTCACCAAACTTTGCAAATAAATTCAGAGTGGGCCATTTCCTTTTTTTGCAAAGTTTGGTGAGGATTCGTCCAGGGGTCCAAAAAGTGCTCTTCCTATGGAAACAGCAACTTAACCATAACTACACTGCCACTATTGTGACAGTGTAATATACATATATATATTCAATGAAAAAACTTTGTTAAAGGGACGTTATGGTTAAGTTGCGCTACTAAGAACCTATGAAATTCAGTGAAAAAACTTTGTTAAAGGGACGTTATGGTAAAGTTGCGCTACTAAAAACCTATGAAATTCAGTAAAAAAACGTTGTCAAAGGAACGTTATGGTTCCAAGTAAAACCGAAAAACCCTTGAAATTCGCCAGTTATGGTAAGCTAAGCAACCATAACTCGCGCCACCACCGTGCACTGCTAAGACTAACACCCAGGACATCAAAGATGACATCACAAATGTCATTGATGACATCACTGATGACATCACATGTGTATGTACTTTTCATGAAATATGTGTACAAGGGATTCTTATTATAATGTTGCGAAACAAGTGTCAAGGATCATTGCAATAAATATCATACCCTAATTAGTGCATTGAACGATGCATTGGTATAAATAGCATTCTATTATGGGGTTCTATCTAGTATACTAAGCTACTGATACAGAAACATAACATGGTGTGCAGTGTACAAGATGAAGGTATAATATTCGTAATGTTAATATGTTGAATAATGAAATGATAATTGTTTTCTTAATAGATTTTTGTGTACTGTGAAATATGTAATACGTAGCTAATAAAACATTACTCTAGACAAAACACAAAGACACAAGAACACATACCAATATGGGTATATACAGGGAAAGTGAAGTTAGCAAAAAAGCAAGTAGTAGCAGAAACAATTCATATCTTAACTGATTATTTTCATGCAAATAAATGATTGCTCTGTTTCAAAGCTTCTATTCACCCTATGTATATGTATCACTTGATGTGATTGGACCCACAGGGAAAGTACAGCCATAAAAAAAAAACATAACTATCAGAAAGTGCTCATAAGTCTATTGATTATCTTTATGCACAAAAAGGATTTCTGTCTTTCAAGCTTGTGTCTACCCGTATCTATATGATATGATGATATGATAGGTTATTAATAACACGCTTAATACCCAGAGGTTTCTAAGCACGGACCGGGGGATCGAACCAGTGTTGCTCCATGTCGTCTTGCTTCCAAGTTGCGACCGTTGTCGCTGAGCTATCCTCCCGAGACAATATGTTTCGTATGATGTGACTGGTGTGATGTGACTGGACTCTAACAGAATTACTGTAAGTAATTACTTGAAGTATACATCTACAAATAAAATAAAATGTTTAGTTTCTGACTGTTACTGAAGAAAACCATGTGGCCTAGATATGTCAGCAAAAGAAAAAAGAGTGAGCCAGACATGTGATGTCATCAGTGATGTCATCAATGACATTTGTGATGTCATCTTTGATGTCCTGGGTGTTAGTCTTAGCAGTGCACGGTGGTGGCGCGAGTTATGGTTGCTTAGCTTACCATAACTGGCGAATTTCAAGGGTTTTTCGGTTTTACTTGGAACCATAACGTTCCTTTGACAAAGTTTTTTCACTGAATTTCATAGGTTTTTAGTAGCGCAACTTTACCATAACGTCCCTTTAACAAAGTTTTTTCACTGAATTTCTTAAGTTTTTAGTAGCGCAACTTAACCATAACGTCCCTGTAACATTTTTTTTTTACTAAATTTTAAAGGTTTTTATTAGTACAACGTGACCATAACATCCTTTTCAATAGATGAAGACCACTAACATCTTATGTCCTCAAAGTGGGAATGCCGGGTGGTAAAAAAAACAAAAAGATTTTCCTTCCTACGCCGGGATGCCTGCGGCGTCTCGGTGTAGGAAGGAAAATCTTTTACCAAGATGGCCACCATGGAAAGGGAAGACGGGTGTTTAAAGAACACAACGGCGCATGAGCGGGGTTGGGGGGGCACAGGGGAGACACATGGGCATGAGCGGGGGGTGAGAGGGAACAGGGTACAAATGGGGCATGAGCAGGGGGTGGGGGGAAAAGGAAGGAAACACAGGGCATGAGCGGTGGTGGGGGGAACACGAGAGAGACACGGGGCATGAGCAGCGGGTGGGGAGGAACATGAGGGAGACACGGGGTATGAGCAGGGGGTGGGGAGGAACACGAGGGAGACACAGGGCATGAGCGGGGGGGTACAGGGCACATACGGGACATGAGCGGGGGTGGGGAGGAAAGGAGAGAGACAAGGGGCATGAGCAGGGGGTGGGGGGAACATGAGGGAGACATGGAGCATGAGCGGGGGTAACACGAGGGAAACACGGGGCATGAGCGGGGGTGGGGGGAACACGAGGGAGACACAGGGCATGAGCGGGGGTGGGGGGCAACAGGAGACAGACACGGGGCATGAGCAGGGGTGGGGGGCAACAGGAGACAGACACGGGGCATGGGTGGGAGCAAGAGGAGACAGACACGGGGCATGAGCGGGGGGTGGGGGGAACAGGAGACAGACACGGGGCATGAGCGGGGGGTGGGGGGTACAGAAGACAGACACGGGGCATGACCGGGGTAGTGGGGGGCAACAGGAGAGAGACATGGAGCATGAGCGGGGGGTGGGGGGGTACAGGACACAGACACGGGGCATGGGGTGGGGGGCAACAGAAGAGAGACACAGGGCATGAGCGGGGGGTGGGGGGGATACAGGAGACAGACACGGGGCATGAGCGGGGGGCAACAGGAGAGAGACACGGGACATGAGCGGGTGGGGGGAACAGGAGACCGACACGGGGCATGAGCAGGGGGGGCAACAGGAGACAGACATGGGGCATGAGCGGGGGGGTGGGGGGTACAGGAGACAGACACGAGCATGAGCGGGGGGTGGGGGGGTGCAGGAGACAGACACGGGGCATGAGTAGGGGGTGGGGGGCAACAGGAGAGAGACATGGGGCATGAGCAGGGGGTGGGGGGAACAGGAGACAGACACAGGGTATGAGCGGGGGATGGGGGGAACAAAAGAGACAGACACGGGGCATGAGCGGGGGGTGGGGGGCAACAGGAGAGAGACACAGGGCAGGAGCAGGGGGTGGGGAGGAACATGAGGGAGACACGGGGTATGAGCAGGGGGTGGGGAGGAACACGAGGGAGACACAGGGCATGAGCGGGGGGGTACAGGGCACATACGGGACATGAGCGGGGGTGGGGAGGAAAGGAGCGAGACAAGGGGCATGAGCAGGGGGTGGGGGAACATGAGGGAGACATGGAGCATGAGCGGGGGGTAACACGAGGGAAACACGGGGCATGAGCGGGGGTGGGGGGAACACGAGGGAGACACAGGGCATGAGCGGGGGTGGGGGGCAACAGGAGACAGACACGGGGCATGAGCAGGGGTGGGGGGCAACAGGAGACAGACACGGGGCATGGTTGGGAGCAAGAGGAGACAGACACGGGGCATGAGCGGGGGGTGGGGGGAACAGGAGACAGACACGGGGCATGAGCGGGGGGTGGGGGGTACAGAAGACAGACACGGGGCATGAGCGGGGTAGTGGGGGGCAACAGGAGAGAGACATGGAGCATGAGCGGGGGGTGGTGGGGTACAGGACACAGACACGGGGCATGGGGTGGGGGGCAACAGAAGAGAGACACAGGGCATGAGCGGGGGGGTGGGGGGATACAGGAGACAGACACGGGGCATGAGCGGGGGGCAACAGGAGAGAGACACGGGACAAGAGCGGGTGGGGGGAACAGGAGACAGACACGGGGCATGAGCAGGGGGGGCAACAGGAGACAGACATGGGGCATGAGCGGGGGGTGGGGGGTACAGGAGACAGACACGAGCATGAGCGGGGGGTGGGGGGGTGCAGGAGACAGACACGGGGCATGAGAAGGGGGTGGGGGGCAACAGGAGAGAGACATGGGGCATGAGCAGGGGGTGGGGGGAACAGGAGACAGACACAGGTTATGAGCGGGGGATGGGGGGAACAAAAGAGACAGACACGGGGCATGAGCGGGGGGTGGGGGGCAACAGGAGAGAGACACAGGGCAGGAGCAGGGGGTGGGGGGGCAACAGGAGACAGACACGGGGCATGAGTGGGGGGTGAGGGCAACAGGAGACAGACACGGGGCATGAGCAGGGGGTGGGGGGAACAGGAGACAGACACGGAGCATGAGCGGGGGGTGGGGAGAACAGGAGACAGACACGGGGCATGAGAGGGGTGTGGGGGACAACAGGAGACAGACACGGGCATGAGCGGGGGGTGGGGGGCAACAGGAGAGAGACACGGGACATGAGCGGGTGGGGGGAACCGGAGACAGACACGGGGCATGAGCGGGGGGGGCAACAGGAGACAGACACGGGGCATGAGCGGGCAGTGGGGGGTACAGGAGACAGACATGGGGCATGAGCGGGGGGTGGGGGGCAACAGGAGAGAGACACAGGGCATGAGCGGGGGGTGGGGGAACAGGAGACAGACACGGGCATGAGCGGGGGGTGGGGGGAACAACAGAGACAGACACGGGGCAGGAGCGGGGGATGGAGGGCAACAGGAGACAGACAGGGGGCATGAGCAGGGGGTGGGGGGCAACAGGAGACAGACGCGGGGGGTGAGGGGCAACAGGAGACAGACACGGGGCATGAGCGGGGGGTGGGGGGCAACAGGAGACAGACACGGGGCATGAGTGGGGGGTGGGGGGCAACAGGAGACAGACACGGGGCATGAGCGGGGGGTGGGGGCAACAGGAGAGACACGGGGCATGAGCGGGGGGTGAGGGGCAACAGGAGACAGACACGGGGCATGAGCGGGGGGTGGGGGGAACAGGAGACAGACACGGGGCATGAGCGAGGGGTGGGGGAACAGGAGACAGACACGGGGCATGAGCGAGGGGGGGACAACAGACACGGGCATGAGCGGGGGGTGGGGAGAACAGACACCGGGCATGAGCGGGGCGGTGGGGGGCAACAGGAGACAGACACCGGGCATGAGCGGCGGGTGGGAGGAACAGGAAAAGAAAAAGATACGGGGCATGAGCAGGGGGTGGGGAGAACAGGAGACAAACACGGGGCATGAGCGAGGGGGTGGGGGGCAACAAGAGAGAGACACGGGGCATGAGCGTTTGGGGGGAACAGGAGACAGACACGGGGCATGAGCGGGTGGGAGGAACAGGAGACAGACACGGGGCATGAGCGGGAGGGGTGGGGGGCAACAGGAGATAGACACGGGGCATGAGCAGGGGGTGGGGGGAACAGGACACAGACATGGGGCATGAGCGGGGGAAACAGAAGACAGACATGGGGCATGAGCGGGGGGTGGGGGAAGGGGAGAGACACACGGGGCATGAGCGGGGGTGGGGGGAGGGAGAGAGACACACGGGGGGTGGGCGGGGTGGGTGGGAGGGTGAGAGACACACGGGGCATGAGCGGTGGGCGGGAGGGAGAGAGACACACGGGCCATGTGCGGGGGGTGGGCGGGAGGGGGAGAGAAACAAGGGGCAAGAGCGGGGGTGGGCGGGAGGGGGGAAGACACGGGGCAAGAGCGGGGGTGGGCAGGAGGGAGAGAGACACACGGGGCATGAGCGGGGGGTGGGCGGGAGGGAGAGAGACACACGGGGCATGAGCGGGGGTGGGCGGGAGGGGGAGAGACACAAGGGGCAAGAGCGGGGGTCGGCGGGAGGGGGAAAGAGACACGGGGCAAGAGCGGGAGTGGTCGGGAGGGGGAAAGAGATACGGGGCAAGAGCGGGGGTGGGCGGGAGGGGGAAAGAGATATGGGGCAAGAGCGGTGGTGGGCGGGAGGGGGAAAGAGACACGGGGCAAGAGCGGGGGTGGGCGGGAGGGGGAAAGAGACACGGGGCAAGAGCGGGGGTGGGCGGGAGGGGGAAAGAGACACGGGCCAAGAGCGGGGGTGGGCGGGAGGGGGAAAGAGACACGGGGCAAGAGCGGGGGTGGGGGGGAGTGGGAAAGACACACGGGGCAAGAGCGGGGGTGGGCGGGAGGGGGAAAGCCACACGGGGCAAGAGCGGGGGTGGGCGGGAGGGGGAAAGACACACGGGGCAAGAGCGGGGGTGGGTGGGAGGGGGAAAGACACACGGGGGAAGAGCGGGGGTGGGCGGGAGGGGGAAAGACACACGGGGCAAGAGCGGGGGTGGGCGGGAGGGGGAAAGACACACGGGGCAAGAGCGGGGGTGGGCGGGAGGGGGAAAGACACACGGGGCAAGAGCGGGGGTGGGCGGGAGGGGGGAAAGACACACGGGGCAAGAGCGGGGGTGGGCGGGAGGGGGGAAAGAGACGGGGCAAGAGCGGGGGTGTGCGGAGGGGGAAAGACACACGGGGCAAGAGCGGGAGTGGGCGGGAGGTGGAAAGACACACGGGGCAAGAGCGGGGGTGGGCGGGAGGGGGAAAGACACACGGGGCAAGAGCGGGGATGGGCAGGAGGGGGAAAGACACACGGGGCAAGAGCGGGGGTGGGCAGGAGGGGGAAAGACACACGGGGCAAGAGCGGGGGTGGGCGGGAGGGGGAAAGACACACGGGGCAAGAGCAGGGGTGGGGGAGGGAGACAGACACACGGGGCAAGAGCGGGGGTGGGGGGGTACAAGAGACAGGCGGGGGGTGGGGGGCAACAGGAAAGAGACACGGGGCATGAGCGGGGGTGGGGGGAACAGGAGACAGACACGGGGCAGGAGCGGGGGTGGTGGGAACAACAGAGACAGACACGGGGCATGAGCAGGGGGTGGGGGCAACAGGAGACAGACACAGGGCATGAGCCGGGGGTGGGGGGCAACAGGAGACAGACACGGGGCATGAGCGGGGGGTGGGGGGCAACAGGAGACAGACACGGGGCATGAGAGGGGGTGGGGGCAACAGGACAGACACGGGGCATGAGCGGGGGGTGGGGGGAACAGGAGACAGACACGGAGCATGAGCGGCGGGTGGGGAGAACAGGAGACAGACACGGGGCATGAGCGTTGGTGGGGGGCAACAAGAGACAGACACAGGACATGAGCGGGGGTGGGAGGAACAGGAGACAGACACGGGGCATGAGCGGGTGGTGGGGAGAACAGGAGACAGACACAGGGCATGAGCGAGGGGGTGGGGGGCAACAGGAGACAGACACGGGGCATGAGCAGGGGTGTGGGGGGCAACAGGAGAGAGACACGGGCATGAGCACGGAGTGGGGGGGTACAGGAGACAGACACGGGGCATGGGTGGGAGCAAGAGGAGACAGACATGGGGCATGAGCGGGGGTTGGGGGGAACAGGAGACAGACACGGGGCATGAGCGGGGGGTCGGGGGTACAGAAGACAGACACGGGCATGAGCGGGGTAGTGGGGGCAACAGGAGAGAGACATGGGGCATGAGCGGGGGTGGGAGGGGGTACAGGAGACAGACATGGGGCATGAGCAGGGGGTGGGGGGCAACAGAAGAGAGACACAGGGCATGAGCGGGGGTGGGGGGTACAGGAGACAGACACGGGGCATGAGCGGGGGGCAACAGGAGAGAGACACGGGACATGAGCGGGTGGGGGTAACAGGAGACAGACACGGGGCATGAGCAGGGGGGGCAACAGGAGACAGACATGGGGCATGAGCGGGGGGCTGGGGGGGTACAGGAGACAGACACAGGGCATGAGCGGGGGGTGGGGGGGTACAGGAGACAGACACGGGGCATGAGCAGGGGGGCAACAGGAGACAGACATGGGGCATGAGCGGGGGGTGGGGCGGTACAGGAGACAGACACGAGCATGAGCGGGGGGTGGGGGGGTACAGGAGACAGACACGAGCATGAGCGGGGGGTGGGGGCAACAGGAGAGAGACACGGGGCAAGAGCGGGGGGTGGGGGGAACAGGAGACAGACACAGGGCATGAGCAGGGGGTGGGGGGAACAAAAGAGACAGACACGGGGCATGAGCGGGGGGTGGGGGGCAACAGGAGAGAGACACAGGGCAGGAGCGGGGGGTGGGGGTACAACAGGAGACAGACACGGGGCATGAGCGGGGGGTGGGGCAACAGGAGACAGACACGGGGCATGAGCGGGGGGTGGGAACCGGAGACAGACACGGGGCATGAGCGGGGGCAACAGGAGACAGACACCGAGCATGAGCGGGCGGTGGGGGGTACAGGAGACAGACATGGGGCATGAGCGGGGGGCGGGGGGCAACAGGAGAGAGACACGGGGCATGAGCAGGGGGTGGGGGGAACAGGAGACAGACACGGGGCATGAGCGGGGGTGGGGGGAACAACAGAGACAGACACGGGGCAGGAGCGGGTGGTGGAGGGCAACAGGAGACAGACACGGGGCATGAGCGGGGGGTGGGGGGCAAATGGAGACAGACACGGGGCATGAGCGTGGGGTGAGGGGCAACAGGAGACAGACACGGGGCATGAGCAGGGGGTGGGTGGGAGAGATAAAGACACATGGGGCATGAGCGGGGGGTGGGTGGGAGGGCTAGAGACACACGGGGCATGAGCGGGGGGTGGGTGGGAGGGCTAATGACACACGGGGCATGAGCGGGGAGTGGGTGGGAGGGCTAGAGACACATGGGGCATGAGCGGGGTGTGTGTGGGAGGGCTAGAGACACATGGGGCATGAGCGGGGGGTGGGTGGGAGGGCTAGATATACACGGGGCACGAGTGTGTGGTGGGTGTGAGGGCTAGAGACACACGGCGCATGAGCGGGGGGTGGGTGGGAGGGATAGAGACACATGGGGCATGAGCGGGGGGTGTTGGAGGGCTAGAGACACATGGGGCATGAGCGGCGGTGGGTGGGAGGGCTAGAGACACACAGGGCATGAGTGGGTGGTGGGTGGGAGGGCTAGTGACACACGGGGCATGAGCGGGGGGTGGGGGGTGGGAGAGAGACACACGGGGCTGAGCGGGGGGTGGGTGGGAGGGCTAGAGACACACGGGGCATGAGCGGGGGGTGGGTGGGAGGGCTAGAGACACATGGGGCATGAGCGGGTAGTGGATGGGAGGGCTAGAGACACACGGGGCATGAGCGGGGGTGGGCGGGAGGGCTAGAGACACACGGGGCATGAGCGGGGGGTGGGCGGGAGGGCTAGAGACACACGGGGCGTGAGCGAGGGGTGGGCGGGAGGGATAGAGACACACGGGGCATGAGCGGGGGGTGGGCAGGAGGGCATAGAGACACACAGGGCATGAGCGGGGGTGGGTGGGAGGGCTAGAGACACACGGGGCATAAGCGGGGGGTGGGTGGGAGGGCTAGAGACACAAGGGGCATGAGCGGGGGGTGGGTGGGAGGGCTAGAGACACACGGAGCATGAGCGGGGGGTGGGTGTAAGGGCTAGAGACACACGGGGCATGAGCTGTTGTGGGTGGGAGGGCTAGAGACACACGGGGCATGAGCAGGGGGTGGGGGGAGAGACACACGGGGCATGAGCAGGGGGTGGGGGGGAGGGAGAGACACACACGGCGCTTGAGCGGGGGTGGGGCGGAGAGAGAGAAACACACGGGGCATGAGCGGGGGGTGGGTGGGTGGGCTAGAAACACACGGGGCATGAGCAGGGGGTGGGTGGGTGGGAGTGCTAGAGACACACAGGGCTTGAGCGGGGGGTGGGTGGGAGGGCTAGAGACACATGGGGCGTGAGCGGGGGGTGGGGGGAGGGAGAGAGACACACAAGGTATGAGCGGGGGGTGGAGGGAAAGAGACACACGAGGCATGAGCGGGGGGTGGGTGGGAGGGAGAGAGACACACGGTGCATGAGCGGGGGTGGGGAGAGGGAGAGAAACACACGGGGCATGAGCGGGGGTGGGGGGAGGGAGAGAATCTCACGGGGCATGAGCGGGGGTGGGGGGGGAGAGAGACACACGGGGCATGAGCGGGGGTGGGTGGGAGGGAGAGAGACACACGGGGCATGAGCAGGGTTGGGGGGAGGGAGAGAGACACACGGGGCATGAGCGGGGGTGTGGGGGAGGGGATAGACACATGGGGCATGAGCAGGGGGTGGGTGGGTGGGGTCGGGACACACGAGGCATGAGCAGGGAGTGGGGGGGAGGGGAGAGACACACGGGACATGAGCAGGGGGTGGGGGGGAGGGGAGAGACACACAGGCATGAGCGGGAGTGGGGGGGAGGGGAGAGACAAATGGGGCATGAGCGGGGGGTGTGGGGGAGGGAGAGACACACACGGGGCGTGAGCGGGTGTGGGGGGGAGGGAGAGAAACACATGGGGCATGAGCGCTTAGAGACACACGGGGCATGAGCAGGGGGTGGGGGGAGAGACACACGGGGCATGAGCAGGGGTGGGGGGGAGGGAGAGACACACACGGGGCATGAGAGGGGGTGGGGGGAGGGTCAGAGAAATACACGGGGCATGAGCGGGGGGTGGGTGGCAGGGCTAGAGACACACTGGGCATGAGCGGGGGGTGGGTGGGAGGGCTAGAGACACTCGGGGCTTGAGCGGGGGGTGGGTGGGAGGCCTAGAGAAACGGGGCATGAGCGGGGGGTGGGAGAAGGGAGAGAGAAACACGAGGCATGAGCGGGGGGTGGGCGGGAGGGAGAGAGACACACAGGGCATGAGCCGGGGGTGGGGGGAGGGAGAGAGACACACGGGGCATGAGCGGGGGGGTGAGCGGGAGGGAGAGAGACACACGGGGCATGAGCGGGGGTGGGGGGGAGGTTGAGAAACACACGGGGCATGAGCGGGGGTGGGGGGGAGGGAGAGAGACACACGGGGCATGAGCAGGGGTGGGTGGGAGTTAGAGAGACACACGGGGCATGAGCAGTGTTGGGGGGAGAGAGACACACGGGGCGTGAGCGGGGGGTGGGGGGGAGGGAGAGAGACACACAGGGCATGAGCGGGGGGGGAGGGGGGGGGACACACGGGGCATGAGCGGGGGGTGGGTGGGAGGGGATAGACACATGGGGCATGAGCAGGGAGTGGGTGGGTGGGGTCGGGAAACACGGGGCATGAGGAGGGAGTGGGGGGGAGTGGAGAGACACACGGGGCATGAGCAGGGGGTGGGGGGAGGGGAGAGACACACAGGCATGAGCGGGAGTGGGGGGGGAGAGACACATGGGGCATGAGCGGGGGGTGTGGGGGAGGGAGAGAAACACATGGGGCATGAGCGGGGTGGGTGGGAGGGCTAGAGACACACGGGGCATGAGCAGGGGGTGGGGGGAGAGACACACGGGGCATGAGCAGGGGTGGGGGGGAGGGAGAGACACACACGGGGCATGAGAGGGGGTGGGGGGAGGGTCAGAGAAATACACGGGGCATGAGCGGGGGGTGGGTGGGAGGGCTAGAGACACACTGGGCATGAGCGGGGGGGGGTGGGAGGGCTAGAGACACTCGGGGCTTGAGCGGGGGGGTGGGTGGGAGGGCTAGAGACACGGGGCATGAGCGGGGGGTGGGAGAAGGGAGAGAGAAACACGAGGCATGAGCGGGGGGTGGGCGGGAGGGAGAGAGACACACAGGGCATGAGCCGGGGGTGGGGGGAGGGAGAGAGACATACGGGGCATGAGCGGGAGGGAGAGAGACACACGGGGCATGAGCGGGGGTGGGGGGGGGTTGAGAAACACACGGAGCATGAGCGGGGGTGGGGGGGAGGGAGAGAGACACATGGGGCATGAGCAGGGGTGGGTGGGAGGGAGAGAGACACACGGGGCATGAGCGGTGTGGGGGGGAGAGAGACACACGGGGCATGAGCAGGGGGTGGGGGGGAGGGAGAGAGACACACAGGGCATGAGCGGGGGGGGAGGGAGAGAAACACACGGGGCATGAGCGGGGGTGGGGGGAGGGAGAGAGACACACGGGGCATGAGCAGGGGGTGGGTGGGAGGGCTAGAGACACACGGGGCATGAGCGAGGAGTGGGTGGGAGGGCTAGAGACACACGGGGCATGAGCGGGGGGTGGGTGGGAGGGAGAGAGACACACGGGGCATGAGCGGGGGGCGGGGGGGACAAACAAAAACACAGACATGCCGCACGGACATGAGTTTGTGCGGCAGATCCCGCTCCTCGGCCCTCCGCTGGCCACCATGTGCGATGGCGTGAGCGGGGGGCTGGAGGAACAGGGGACACATGGAGCATGAGCGGGGTTGGGGGGACAGGAAGGACACACGGGGCATGAACGGGGGTGGGGGGGACAGAAAGGACACACGGGCATGAGCGGGGTGTGGGGCAGACACAGGGCATGAGCGGGGGTGGGAGGAACAGGAGACAGACACGCTCCTGCTGACCTGACAAAGCCTCTCATGCGGGAAAGAAAGATGGCGGCGGCTCTGAAGCCAGACGCACTGCACACTTTCACCGCATCCAATGAGAGAGCACATCAGATGTCCGCGGACATCACGCACGCTGCTGGCCCAATCACCGTCCTGTCCGCGGAGCGAACAGGGAAGTCCGTCCGCGGACTGAACACAGATATCACTAATTTTTTTTGCCCTACTTTTTGGTCATTTAAAAAAAAACTACTGGACGGATTTTCACCAAATTTGCAAAAGCACGCTTTCGGGACCAAGCCGCTGCTTCTGGTCCAAATTTGGTGAAAATCTGTCCAGCGGTTTGGGCTGTAGGCGCAAGCAAAAAATGTTTCCCATTCAGTCTATGGGAAAAACAGAAATTTTGGGACCCCCTCTATAACTTTTCCCCCCTGCACGAATCCTCACCAAACTTTGCAAATAAATTCAGAGTGGGCCATTTCCTTTTTTTGCAAAGTTTGGTGAGGATTCGTCCAGGGCGAGCGAAGTTATAAGCCGCCCAAAAAGTGCTCTTCCTATGGAAACAGCAACTTAACCATAACTACACTGCCACTATTGTGACAGTGGCCCTCATTACGACCCTGGCGGAAATCGAAAAACGATGGCGGAAATGCAATACCGCCATCGAATAGCGCTCGGTGCGACTATGACCCGTCACCGCAAAGTACGAAGCCATTAGCGACACCGTAGTGAACGCCAACGCTAACTGCACCAAGCACGCGCGCGCGCGCCATGCCAAACCGCAAACACCACCATGGCGCAACGGTACGCCAATTCCGACCCTAGCGGACATGTACCTAACGCCATCAGGCATGGCGTAATGTACCATTCCGCCATGGCGAGAAGTACGGCATCGCGAATCAACCGTAAACGGCCCCACTGAGTGCCTGTACACCGCTCCCTGCCCACAAAGTACAACTCCCCGTAGGTGCAATGAAGCCACAATGCAACCATTGAAATGTACAAGTCACCCATGCATGGCAACGAACAAAAGAAACACAAGAGGGGCCAATGGGAGCTGCAGGGCACAGATGGCACGAATACAGAAGCCATCCCAATGGACATGACCACAGTCCCCCACCAAGAAACGCACGCAAACACAGGCACCTGTGACCAGCAATATTCCGAAAATCACATCATTCCACCAGTCCACCTGGCTGACCGGCATCTGTTACACAAAACCCAATCCCCCGCCCCTGAGCATGACAACATTCAAACAGTCATATTGGCAGCCCCCAACCCTGACCTCACTGGGCTTCGTAGGCAAACGCGCCCAGCACAGTACCACGCAACTAAACCCCGAAGCTGGAACCCAATGCAGATCTCCTCACAATACATCGCCCCCCAAATAGGCATATGCCACATCACTTGCAAAGAAAAACGCTACACGGGCCAAATCAGAATAGAAATTTTATGCACATCAAAATCACCAAGCCCATACAGCCATCAGGCCATGAACTCCAAAACACTAATCACCATTGTGGGCTGCTTCCGCAAGAAATGACCAGCCACTACCTGTGTGTCGCCCTGTTCCCCCATGGTACACAGAGCCACATTCACGTACGAAAAGGCAACATGGAAGCGCACAGAACCGCAGGGCCGTCCCAATGGGGAGGCACTAGTCCAGCTGAAAGGCCGAAATGTTGCTCCGAGCCACCAGTACTGCGTAAGGGCATGTGGGCCATTGGCGATCGTCCCATAAGATCGTAATGCTGCTCCACTGATTAACACGAAGCAGCAGGTGTCGGGAGTAAAATCCATCTGCAGGAGTGGCATACAGATGGCAGTGGCAAAAGGGGAGGAGATACCTGTCAACCAAAAGAAAAGAAAAAGAACAGAATGGCCATCAGAACTACATTCCAACAACTCACTTCAATGATCACACGAAATCCACAGCCATATGCATGCTAGCCCACTCAAAAGGATCATCACCACCCCAAAACCACTTGCGACTCATAACCATCTATATCGAGGTGCAAACACCATCACAAACGAGTGTACCTGTGCATGCGTCTGTCAAAACAGATTCCATCAGATGGGAATGTTAACGTGCATGGACACAAGTGTCTGAGGGCGCCTCGAGACAGGGAGGGCTCAACAAGGCCAGATGGACGATGGTCCCACTATGGCAGCCCTGCATCACATAGCGTAGGGGAGGCGGATAGATCCCAAGAAGCCCTGTACATGGCAAACTCTGTATCAAATCACCTGCCCATGCATCCATCCATCATTCCCTCATCCCGGGATCAAAACGCCTGAATAATTACTCACATAACATTAGAAACATCCATTGAGTCTGTGCGTTATGCAGCCTGCTAAATCCACAGTGCCCCAGCCCGTAATTCCAGTGTTGTGAAGTAACATGTATTTGGGAACGGACGGCCTCATCGCCCACGTAGCTATTGCGCATCCCAAACTATTCATATCAATCATTGCTCCCTCGCCATGGGCCCTGTCTCAAGGACATAGAACAATAGAACGTTATATTTGCAGTCAGACCTGTGGGCATCTCCTCGCCGCTAGCTGGAAACCGAAAGCGCCGCCCTTCGAATTCCTCATTTGCAACATCACGTCGAAAAGGCATCTGTGGCCGTTTGAAATCACTAATTATTCCATCGAGTGCGGCTGTTTGTGAAAATGGCAACTGCCTTCACCCACGAATGGGACGCCCTGCCCGTCGTTGCAACTCGGTACAGTGATGCATGAGGGCCCACCGTTACTCGAGTACTACGTTCCACTGACCCCTCACAAGTCTGTTCGCGACTGCACAGATAGTATGTGAAACAATGGGACCACAGCAGAATGAACATATCAACCAATCTTACACGGCCATCGGGTACAAATACATGATTGCAATAGCAAGATACAATTCCCCGAATTGCAGCGTTGTGCGCGGGACGTGCTCGGCCAAAGGGGAGAGCAGTTTGCACAGGTGGAATCAATCACCACAGGTGGAGGCCATACAGCCTGAAAACACATAAATTGCACAGCCAGTCTCCTCCCACAACCACACCGAAATGCTACCGGCAGGACTCGCGATGTTGGCCCTGGGGGACCTGATAGCACTGCAAGTGCTCCGACTCCAAGAAGAAGACGAACACCAACTACAACCAGCCGCACGGAGGAGACGCAGGAGGAGGAGGAGGCCAAGGCAGGGCCAGCAAGGCCCACCAGCACAGCCACTACCACCACGCAGGCAGCCCGCAATACCACGCCTCCGAGCACATCCGTTCAACCTCACTGATGAGCAGATCCACACCCTCTACCGTCTGGACCGGGACACCATAGCCGCCATTGTGGACATGACACAGGCTGACCTTGTCAGCATGATAGATAGCCCAACCGCCATCCCACCCCTACTGAAGGTGGTGTCTGTACTACACTTCCTGGCCACAGGCACCTACCAGCACACAGTCGGACAGTTGCATGGCATTTCTCAGCCACTGTTCTCACGGACACTATTGCAAGTGCTCGATGCCCTCCTGCAGCACGCAGACGACTACATCTCTCTACCACGCTCGGAGCAGGAAATAACCAACACAAAAGTGGGATTCCATGCACTTGCCGGCATACCGGGTTGCATTGGTGCCATCGACTGCACCCATGTTGAATTGGTCGTCCCACATGCCATGGAGGCCCAGTACCGCAACCGAAAACAATTTCATTCCCTGAATGTACAGATGGTGTGTGACTCCAACAGGATCATTACACATTGTTGTGCCCGATTCCCTGGATCAACCCATGATTCTATGGTCTTGAGGAACTCTACAATACCACGCTACATGGAGCGACACGCAGGGAACAGATCCTGGCTACTCGGTGAGTCTCATTACATGCATGATGATGTGGGGTATGTGAATTGGCAATGACCTGCCAGGAAGGGGGGGGGGGTGTGCGTACGTATCAATGGCATTCCACATCATACGTTTCTCGTCCACATACAGGTGATGCTGGATATCCACTGAAGAGATGGCTCCTCACACCAGTCCGGAACCCACGGGACCAGCATGAGGAGGACTACAACCATGCCCACTCACGTACCCGTGTAGTCATAGAACAGGCATTCGGCCTACTGAAGGGCCGTTTCCGCTGCCTCAGCAGGTCTGGCGGGGCACTCCTGTACCGCCATGAGAAGTTTGCAAAGATGGTGATGGCATGTGTCATGCTCCACAACATGTGCGTACGTAGAAATGTGCCCATGCCCCCTGACGCAGAACTGCAAGCACCTGAAGATGGTCATGATGAGGGTGGGGATGTGGCAGCACCTCATGGAGTCTGCGAGGCACCGGAGGCCCGTGACATTCGTCAGCATCTCATTGATGTATGCTTCTAGCACTCACGCCTGGTGGCTGATACATGGACACGGGACTCGTGGCACTGCGTGTGTCTGGGACATGCACAATATGGACTGTACGCCTATGATGGCCTAGTACACAAAGATCAATGTCCACACTTCTCATTGGTTGATCGTGCACTTTTTATGGCATATGTGATATCATGTTGAACACCCTATCGACCCGCCACCCAAGTGAGCCCAACACACCCCCTCCACCCTCCTACCTCCCCCCCGAACACCAGTGTCCAAAGATGCTCATTGTCAGTGGGCTGTCGCTATTGCATGCCCCCTCTGCGGGTATCAGGGGCACCCCTGCCTGTGGAGCGCAGGTTCCTTCCAGATCTACGTTGGGGGCTGCCCTGGACGGAACTTGCAACGGATGATGTGTCTGCCTGCTCACGTCCATGCATGTCCCTAAGGGTTTGCGAGAGCTCAGTGAGCACACGGCGCACTGCGGCAAGTTCGGCACATACGTCTTTGGACGTCGCATGCAGTTCCCCCCTCAGGCTCTCGGTGCTTCTCTCAATTTGTGCCCTTAGCGTCTCTGTACCTCTCTCCATTTCTGCCCTAAGTGTCTCAGTTGATGTTTCTATGTCTGCCTTAGTGCCCCCACATTCATCGGCATGGTCCTTGAGGAGTGTGGCCAGTTGCTGCTGTTGTTCGATCAACTGGTCGAGGGACTGTTGCCTCTGCTGGGCCATGGCCATTTGCGGGGGTGTCACAGAGGGGCTGTTGTCCTCATGTTGCCTTGCCACAGGGCTTGTGGGGGATGGCCAGTCGTCGTCTTGTGGGTGCCCCTGCGTGGTATCCTCATGTTGTACGGGATGGGACAGACAGGGGGATTGGGACAGGTCATGGATGGATCTGACTTCGGCATCCCCGTTTTCTGTGTCCGAGCATGCTGCCATCAATGGGGTGTCACCTATGGTGCTGCTGCCACCAGAGGCAGTGCCTTCTGTGGCATCCATTGGGGGGACCTGTGGTGGTGGTGTTGTGGGCATGCTGGCTGCTGGGGTGCCTGTTGATGTTCCCTCCTCTGTGCTGCCACCTGATTTGTGCTGCTGCCGTGTCTTGATGCGTGCAGCTGAGGTGGAGGGTCTCTGGCCGTTGGTCTTGGCCCTCTTTGCAGGTGTGCTGGTAGGGGTGTCCTGTAGCTCGTCGTTTGGATCGGACCCTGTGGTGGAGTAAAGGAGGGCGAGGGTTATTGATGGGTCTGTGGGAATTGGAATGGCATTGTATCACATGCCTTGGGGTGGTACCTGAGGGTGATTTGGGTCGGGGCCTTGGAGGTGCTTTGATTTGTGTGTGGAGTGAGGGTGCAGTTGTTTGGCAGCCTGCAGTTAGGGTGTGCCTGCTGCACGTGTAGTGCGTGTATTAGGGGTTTTTAATTATTTATGTATTTATTGTGGGTTTTAACGTGCGCTATCAGGCCGATGTGTGTGGACGTTCTCCTGGACATGTGTTTCTGTTGCACTATGTGGACGCATGGTACTTCACATGGATGGACTGTGTGGATTTGGCATTGTTTTATCTGGCCCACCTACCTGAATCTTCGGATGTCTGCACTCCTTTCTCCATCCCTCCGACTCCCTCTATGCTCTCCATTCCGATGGTGGAGGCACAGATTTCTTCCCAGGGGGTCAACTTGATGGGTGATTCAGGACCTCCCCCGGTGGCTGTGGCAATGTTGCGGTTGGCAGAGAGTATGCTGCGGACGCGTATCCGCAGGTCGTCCCATCGCTTGCGGCATTGCTGTGGGGTGTGGGGTGCGGTCCCCACCGCACTTACCCGCTGTGCCACCAGAGCCCATATGGCCTTCTTGTTTGCAAGTGCCGTCCTGGTCATTTGCGTGCAGAAGACGACGGCAGCATTCTCCTGGAGGGTCTCTGTTAGCACGGTGAGTTCCTCACGGGAGAAGTGGACCTGCCGCTTGCGGTCGCACGCTTTCTTCGCTACTTTTCCCATTTTTCTTGGTTTCGCTAGGGTGGTTGACGGGTTGGGGTGTGTTTCAGGGTAGTGATTTTAGTGGTTGTGTGGTTTTAGTGTTTTTATAGGTGTACGCCGGGATGTTTCCCGTTCCGGGCCCATGTTTTAACTTCCGTTTCCGTATATTTCCGGTCACCGTACTTTCCGGTAGGCGCACACTGCGGTGACCGCTAAGAGGGGTGGCGGTATTGCACCTAGGGCGCCGTACGGCGGCGGTGTGGGCCGTTTTTGGGTCATTTCCGCCATCGGGGACTTTGCACTTCCGCCGTGGCGTGGTGCTCATGCCCGATGGGTCGGAATGGGCCGCACTTTGCTCCTTCGTGCAATGGCGGAAACGCTATTTACGCTGTGGCGCTCCGGTCAGTCGCTTTCCGCCAGGGTCGTAATGAGGGCCAGTGTAATATATATATATATATATTCAATGAAAAAACTTTGTTAAAGGGACGTTATGGTTAAGTTGCGCTACTAAAAACCTATGAAATTCAGTGAAAAAACTTTGTTAAAGGGACGTTATGGTAAAGTTGCGCTACTAAAAACCTATGAAATTCAGTAAAAAAACTTTGTCAAAGGAACGTTATGGTTCCAAGTAAAACCGAAAAACCCTTGAAATTCGCCAGTTATGGTAAGCTAAGCAACCATAACTCGCGCCACCACCGTGCACTGCTAAGACTAACACCCAGGACATCAAAGATGACATCACAAATGTCATTGATGACATCACTGATGACATCACATGTGTATGTACTTTTCATGAAATATGTGTACAAGGGATTCTTATTATAATGTTGCGAAACAAGTGTCAAGGATCATTGCAATAAATATCATACCCTAATTAGTGCATTGAACGATGCATTGGTATAAATAGCATTCTATTATGGGGTTCTATCTAGTATACTAAGCTACTGATACAGAAACATAACATGGTGTGCAGTGTACAAGATGAAGGTATAATATTTGTAATGTTAATATGTTGAATAATGAAATGATAATTGTTTTCTTAATAGATTTTTGTGTACTGTGAAATATGTAATACGTAGCTAATAAAACATTACTCTAGACAAAACACAAAGACACAAGAACACATACCAATATGGGTATATACAGGGAAAGTGAAGTTAGCAAAAAAGCAAGTAGTAGCAGAAACAATTCATATCTTAACTGATTATTTTCATGCAAATAAATGATTGCTCTGTTTCAAAGCTTCTATTCACCCTATGTATATGTATCACTTGATGTGATTGGACCCACAGGGAAAGTACAGCCATAAAAAAAAAAACATAACTATCAGAAAGTGCTCATAAGTCTATTGATTATCTTTATGCACAAAAAGGATTTCTGTCTTTCAAGCTTGTGTCTTCCCGTATCTATATGATATGATGATATGATAGGTTATTAATAACGCGCTTAATACCCAGAGGTTTCTAAGCACGGACCGGGGGATCGAACCAGTGTTGCTCCATGTCGTCTTGCTTCCAAGTTGCGACCGTTGTCGCTGAGCTATCCTCCCGAGACAATATGTTTCGTATGATGTGACTGGTGTGATGTGACTGGACTCTAACAGAATTACTGTAAGAACCTACTTGAAGTATACATCTACAAATAAAATAAAATGTTTAGTTTCTGACTGTTACTGAAGAAAACCATGTGGCCTAGATATGTCAGCAAAAGAAAAAAGAGTGAGCCAGACATGTGATGTCATCAGTGATGTCATCAATGACATTTGTGATGTCATCTTTGATGTCCTGGGTGTTAGTCTTAGCAGTGCACGGTGGTGGCGCGAGTTATGGTTGCTTAGCTTACCATAACTGGCGAATTTCAAGGGTTTTTCGGTTTTACTTGGAACCATAACGTTCCTTTGACAAAGTTTTTTCACTGAATTTCATAGGTTTTTAGTAGCGCAACTTTACCATAACGTCCCTTTAACAAAGTTTTTTCACTGAATTTCTTAAGTTTTTAGTAGCGCAACTTAACCATAACGTCCCTGTAACATTTTTTTTTTACTAAATTTTAAAGGTTTTTATTAGTACAACGTGACCATAACATCCTTTTCAATAGATGAAGACCACTAACATCTTATGTCCTCAAAGTGGGAATGCCGGGTGGTAAAAAAAACAAAAAGATTTTCCTTCCTACGCCGGGATGCCTGCGGCGTCTCGGTGTAGGAAGGAAAATCTTTTACCAAGATGGCCACCATGGAAAGGGAAGGCGGGTGTTTAAAGAACACAACGGCGCATGAGCGGGGTTGGGGGGGCACAGGGGAGACACATGGGCATGAGCGGGGGGTGAGAGGGAACAGGGTACAAATGGGGCATGAGCAGGGGGTGGGGGGAAAAGGAAGGAAACACAGGGCATGAGCGGTGGTGGGGGGAACACGAGAGAGACACGGGGCATGAGCAGCGGGTGGGGAGGAACATGAGGGAGACACGGGGTATGAGCAGGGGGTGGGGAGGAACACGAGGGAGACACAGGGCATGAGCGGGGGGGTACAGGGCACATACGGGACATGAGCGGGGGTGGGGGAGGAAAGGAGAGAGACAAGGGGCATGAGCAGGGGGTGGGGGGAACATGAGGGAGACATGGAGCATGAGCGGGGGGTAACACGAGGGAAACACGGGGCATGAGCGGGGGTGGGGGGAACACGAGGGAGACACAGGGCATGAGCGGGGGTGGGGGGCAACAGGAGACAGACACGGGGCATGAGCAGGGGTGGGGGGCAACAGGAGACAGACACGGGGCATGGGTGGGAGCAAGAGGAGACAGACACGGGGCATGAGCGGGGGGTGGGGGGAACAGGAGACAGACACGGGGCATGAGCGGGGGTGGGGGGTACAGAAGACAGACACGGGGCATGAGCGGGGTAGTGGGGGGCAACAGGAGAGAGACATGGAGCATGAGCGGGGGGTGGGGGGGGTACAGGACACAGACACGGGGCATGGGGTGGGGGGCAACAGAAGAGAGACACAGGGCATGAGCGGGGGGGTGGGGGGGATACCAGGAGACAGACACGGGGCATGAGCGGGGGGCAACAGGAGAGAGACACGGGACATGAGCGGGTGGGGGGAACAGGAGACAGACACGGGGCATGAGCAGGGGGGGCAACAGGAGACAGACATGGGGCGCATGAGCGGGGGGGTGGGGGGTACAGGAGACAGACACGAGCATGAGCGGGGGGTGGGGTGGGGGGTGCAGGAGACAGACACGGGGCATGAGCAGGGGGTGGGGGGGCAACAGGAGAGAGACATGGGGCATGAGCAGGGGGTGGGGGGAACAGGAGACAGACACAGGGTATGAGCGGGGGATGGGGGGAACAAAAGAGACAGACACGGGGCATGAGCGGGGGGTGGGGGGCAACAGGAGAGAGACACAGGGCAGGAGCAGGGGGTGGGGGGCAACAGGAGACAGACACGGGGCATGAGCGGGGGGTGAGGGCAACAGGAGACAGACACGGGGCATGAGCAGGGGGTGGGGGGAACAGGAGACAGACACGGAGCATGAGCGGGGGGTGGGGAGAACAGGAGACAGACACAGGGCATGAGAGGGGTGTGGGGGACAACAGGAGACAGACACAGGGCATGAGCGGGGGTGGGGGGAAACAGGAGAGAGACACGGGACATGAGCGGGTGGGGGGAACCGGAGACAGACACGGGGCATGAGCGGGGGGGCAACAGGAGACAGACACGGGGCATGAGCGGGCGGTAGGGGGTACAGGGAGACAGACATGGGGCATGAGCGGGGGGTGGGGGCAACAGGAGAGAGACACAGGGCATGAGCGGGGGGTGGGGGGAACAGGAGACAGACACGGGGCATGAGCGGGGGGTGGGGGGAACAACAGAGACAGACACGGGGCAGGAGCGGCGGATGGAGGGCAACAGGAGACAGACAGGGGGCATGAGCAGGGGGTGGGGGCAACAGGAGACAGACGCGGGGGGTGAGGGGCAACAGAGACAGACACGGGGCATGAGCGGGGGGTGGGGGGCAACAGGAGACAGACACGGGGCATGAGTGGGGGGTGGGGGGCAACAGGAGACAGACACGGGGCATGAGCGGGGGGTGGGGGCAACAGGAGAGACACGGGGCATGAGCGGGGGGTGAGGGGCAACAGGAGACAGACACGGGGCATGAGCGGGGGGTGGGGGGAACAGGAGACAGACACGGGGCATGAGCGAGGGGTGGGGGGAACAGGAGACAGACACGGGGCATGAGCGAGGGGGGGGGACAACAGACACGGGCATGAGCGGGGGGTGGGGAGAACAGACACCGGGCATGAGCGGGGCGGTGGGGGGCAACAGGAGACAGACTCGGGGCATGAGCGGGGGGTGGGAGGAACAGGAAAAGAAAAAGATACGGGGCATGAGCAGGGGGTGGGGAGAACAGGAGACAAACACGGGGCATGAGCGAGGGGGTGGGGGGCAACAAGAGAGAGACACGGGGCATGAGCGTGTGGGGGGAACAGGAGACAGACACGGGGCATGAGCGGGTGGGGGGAACAGGAGACAGACACGGGGCATGAGCGGGAGGGGTGGGGGGCAACAGGAGATAGACACGGGGCATGAGCAGGGGGTGGGGGGAACAGGACACAGACATGGGGCATGAGCGGGGGAAACAGAAGACAGACATGGGGCATGAGCGGGGGTGGGGGAAGGGGAAGAGACACACGGGGCATGAGCGGGGGTGGAGGGAGGGAGAGAGACACACGGGGGTGGGCGGGGTGGGTGGAAGGGTGAGAGACACGGGGCAAGAGCGGGGGTGGGCGGGAGGGGGAAAGAGACACGGGCCAAGAGCGGGGGTGGGCGGGAGGGGGAAAGAGACACGGGGCAAGAGCGGGGGTGGGGGGAGTGGGAAAGACACACGGGGCAAGAGCGGGGGTGGGCGGGAGGGGGAAAGCCACACGGGGCAAGAGCGGGGGTGGGCGGGGAGGGGGAAAGACACACGGGGCAAGAGCGGGGGTGGGCGGGAGGGGGAAAGACACACGGGGCAAGAGCGGGGGTGGGCGGGAGGGGGAAAGACACACGGGGCAAGAGCGGGGGTGGGCGGGAGGGGGAAAGACACACGGGGCAAGAGCAGGGGTGGGCGGGAGGGGGAAAGACACACGGGGCAAGAGCGGGGGTGGGCGGGAGGGGGGAAAGACACACAGGGCAAGAGCGGGGTGGGCGGGAGGGGGAAAGAGACGGGGCAAGAGCGGGGGTGTGCGGGGAGGGGGAAAGACACACGGGGCAAGAGCGGGAGTGGGCGGGAGGTGGAAAGACACACGGGGCAAGAGCGGGGGTGGGGCGGGAGGGGGAAAGACACACGGGGCAAGAGCGGGGATGGGCGGGAGGGGGAAAGACACACGGGGCAAGAGCGGGGGTGGGCAGGAGGGGGAAAGACACACGGGGCAAGAGCGGGGGTGGGCGGGAGGGGAAAGACACACGGGGCAAGAGCAGGGGTGGGGGAGGGAGACAGACACACGGGGCAAGAGCGGGGGTTGGGGGGTACAAGAGACAGGCGGGGGGTGGGGGCAACAGGAAAGAGACACGGGGCATGAGCGGGGGGTGGGGGGAACAGGAGACAGACACGGGGCAGGGAGCGGGGTGGTGGGAACAACAGAGACAGACACGGGGCATGAGGCAGGGGGTGGGGGGCAACAGGAGACAGACACAGGGCATGAGCCGGGGGTGGGGGGCAACAGGAGACAGACACGGGGCATGAGCGGGGGGGTGGGGGGCAACAGGAGACAGACACGGCATGAGCGGGGGGTGGGGGCAACAGGAGACAGACACGGGGCATGAGCGGGGGGTGGGGGGAACAGGAGACAGACACGGAGCATGAGCGGCGGGTGGGGAGAACAGGAGACAGACACGGGGCATGAGCGTTGGTGGGGGGCAACAAGAGACAGACACAGGACATGAGCGGGGGTGGGAGGAACAGGAGACAGACACGGGGCATGAGCGGGTGGTGGGGAGAACAGGAGACAGACACAGGGCATGAGCGAGGGGGGTGGGGGCAACAGGAGACAGACACGGGGCATGAGCAGGGGTGTGGGGGGCAACAGGAGAGAGACACGGGCATGAGCACGGAGTGGGGGGGTACAGGAGACAGACACGGGGCATGGGTGGGAGCAAGAGGAGACAGACATGGGGCATGAGCGGGGGTTGGGGGGAACAGGAGACAGACACGGGGCATGAGCGGGGGGTCGGGGGTACAGAAGACAGACACGGGCATGAGCGGGGTAGTGGGGGCAACAGGAGAGAGACATGGGGCATGAGCAGGGGGTGGGAGGGGGTACAGGAGACAGACACGGGGCATGAGCAGGGGGTGGGGGGCAACAGAAGAGAGACACAGGGCATGAGCGGGGGTGGGGGGTACAGGAGACAGACACGGGGCATGAGCGGGGGTGGGGGGCAACAGGAGAGAGACACGGGACATGAGCGGGTGGGGGTAACAGGAGACAGACACGGGGCATGAGCAGGGGGCGCAACAGGAGACAGACATGGGGCATGAGCGGGGGCTGGGGGGGTACAGGAGACAGACACAGGGCATGAGCGGGGGGTGGGGGGGTACAGGAGACAGACAGGGGCATGAGCAGGGGGTGCAACAGGAGACAGACATGGGGCATGAGCGGGGGGGTGGGGCGGTACAGGAGACAGACACGAGCATGAGCGGGGGGTGGGGGGGTACAGGAGACAGACACGGGGCATGAGCAGGGGGTGGGGGGCAACAGGAGAGAGACACGGGGCAAGAGCGGGGGGTGGGGGGAACAGGAGACAGACACAGGGCATGAGCGGGGGGTGGTGGGAACAAAAGAGACAGACACGGGGCATGAGCGGGGGGTGGGGGGCAACAGGAGAGAGACACAGGGCAGGAGCGGGGGGTGGGGGTACAACAGGAGACAGACACGGGGCATGAGCGGGGGGTGGGGCAACAGGAGACAGACACAGGGCATGAGCGGGGGGTGGGAACCGGAGACAGACACGGGGCATGAGCGGGGGGGGCAACAGGAGACAGACACCGGGCATGAGCGGGCGGTGGGGGGTACAGGAGACAGACATGGGGCATGAGTGGGGGGCGGGGGGCAATAGGAGAGAGACACGGGGCATGAGCAGGGGGTGGGGGGAACAGGAGACAGACACAGGGTATGAGCGGGGGTGGGGGGAACAACAGAGACAGACACGGGGCAGGAGCGGGTGGTGGAGGGCAACAGGAGACAGACACGGGGCATGAGCGGGGGGTGGGGGGCAAATGGAGACAGACACGGGGCATGAGCGGGGGGTGAGGGGCAACAGGAGACAGACACGGGGCATGAGCAGGGGTGGGGGGAACAGGAGACAGACACAGAGCATGAGCGGGGGGTGGGGAGAACAGGAGACAGACACAGGGCATGAGAGGGGTGTGGGGGACAACAGGAGACAGACACGGGGCATGAGCGGGGGTGGGGGAAACAGGAGAGAGACACGGGACATGAGCGGGTGGGGGAACCGGAGACAGACACGGGGCATGAGCGGGGGGGGCAACAGGAGACAGACACGGGGCATGAGCGGGCGGTAGGGGGTACAGGAGACAGACATGGGGCATGAGCGGGGGGTGGGGGGCAACAGGAGAGAGACACAGGGCATGAGCGGGGGGTGGGGGGAACAGGAGACAGACACGGGGCATGAGCGGGGGTGGGGGGAACAACAGAGACAGACACGGGGCAGGAGCGGCGGATGGAGGGCAACAGGAGACAGACAGGGGGCATGAGCAGGGGGTGGGGGGCAACAGGAGACAGACGCGGGGGGTGAGGGGCAACAGGAGACAGACACGGGGCATGAGCGGGGGGTGGGGGGCAACAGGAGACAGACACGGGGCATGAGTGGGGGGTGGGGGGCAACAGGAGACAGACACGGGGCATGAGCGGGGGTGGGGGCAACAGGAGAGACACGGGGCATGAGCAGGGGGTGAGGGGCAACAGGGAGACAGACACGGGGCATGAGCGGGGGGTGGGGGGAACAGGAGACAGACACGGGGCATGAGCGAGGGGTGGGGGGAACAGGAGACAGACACGGGGCATGAGCGAGGGGGGGGGGGACAACAGACACGGGCATGAGCGGGGGGTGGGGAGAACAGACACCGGGCATGAGCGGGGCGGTGGGGGGCAACAGGAGACAGACTCGGGGCATGAGCGGGGGGTGGGAGGAACAGGAAAAGAAAAAGATACGGGGCATGAGCAGGGGGTGGGGAGAACAGGAGACAAACACGGGGCATGAGCGAGGGGGTGGGGGGCAACAAGAGAGAGACACGGGGCATGAGCGTGTGGGGGGAACAGGAGACAGACACGGGGCATGAGCGGGTGGGGGGAACAGGAGACAGACACGGGGCATGAGCGGGAGGGGTGGGGGGCAACAGGAGATAGACACGGGGCATGAGCAGGGGGTGGGGGGAACAGGACACAGACATGGGGCATGAGCGGGGGAAACAGAAGACAGACATGGGGCATGAGCGGGGGGTGGGGGAAGGGGAGAGACACACGGGGCATGAGCGGGGGTGGGGGGAGGGAGAGAGACACACGGGGGGTGGGCGGGGTGGGTGGAAGGGTGAGAGACACAGGGCAAGAGCGGGGGTGGGCGGGAGGGGGAAAGAGACACGGGCCAAGAGCGGGGGTGGGCGGGAGGGGGAAAGAGACACGGGGCAAGAGCGGGGGTGGGGGGAGTGGGAAAGACACACGGGGCAAGAGCGGGGGTGGGCGGGAGGGGGAAAGCCACACGGGGCAAGAGCGGGGTGGGCGGGAGGGGGAAAGACACACGGGGCAAGAGCGGGGGTGGGCGGGAGGGGGAAAGACACACGGGGCAAGAGCGGGGGTGGGCGGGAGGGGGAAAGACACACGGGGCAAGAGCGGGGGTGGGCGGGAGGGGGAAAGACACACGGGGCAAGAGCAGGGGTGGGCGGGAGGGGGAAAGACACACGGGGCAAGAGCGGGGGTGGGCGGGAGGGGGGAAAGACACACAGGGCAAGAGCGGGGGTGGGCGGGAGGGGGGAAAGAGACGGGGCAAGAGCGGGGGTGTGCGGGAGGGGGAAAGACACACGGGGCAAGAGCGGGAGTGGGCGGGAGGTGGAAAGACACACGGGGCAAGAGCGGGGGTGGGCGGGAGGGGGAAAGACACACGGGGCAAGAGCGGGGATGGGCGGGAGGGGGAAAGACACACGGGGCAAGAGCGGGGGTGGGCAGGAGGGGGAAAGACACACGGGGCAAGAGCGGGGGTGGGCGGGAGGGGGAAAGACACACGGGGCAAGAGCAGGGGTGGGGGAGGGAGACAGACACACGGGGCAAGAGCGGGGGTTGGGGGGTACAAGAGACAGGCGGGGGGTGGGGGCAACAGGAAAGAGACACGGGGCATGAGCGGGGGGTGGGGGGAACAGGAGACAGACACGGGGCAGGAGCGGGGGTGGTGGGAACAACAGAGACAGACACGGGGCATGAGCAGGGGGTGGGGGGCAACAGGAGACAGACACAGGGCATGAGCCGGGGTTGGGGGGCAACAGGAGACAGACACGGGGCATGAGCGGGGGGTGGGGGGCAACAGGAGACAGACACGGGGCATGAGCGGGGGGTGGGGGCAACAGGAGACAGACACGGGGCATGAGCGGGGGGTGGGGGGAACAGGAGACAGACACGGAGCATGAGCGGCGGGTGGGGAGAACAGGAGACAGACACGGGGCATGAGCGTTGGTGGGGGGCAACAAGAGACAGACACAGGACATGAGCGGGGGTGGGAGGAACAGGAGACAGACACGGGGCATGAGCGGGTGGTGGGGAGAACAGGAGACAGACACAGGGCATGAGCGAGGGGGTGGGGGCAACAGGAGACAGACACGGGGCATGAGCAGGGGCGTGGGGGGCAACAGGAGAGAGACACGGGCATGAGCACGGAGTGGGGGGGTACAGGAGACAGACACGGGGCATGGGTGGGAGCAAGAGGAGACAGACATGGGGCATGAGCGGGGGTTGGGGGGGAACAGGAGACAGACACGGGGCATGAGCGGGGGGTCGGGGGTACAGAAGACAGACACGGGCATGAGCGGGGTAGTGGGGGCAACAGGAGAGAGACATGGGGCATGAGCGGGGGGTGGGAGGGGGTACAGGAGACAGACACGGGGCATGAGCAGGGGGTGGGGGGCAACAGAAGAGAGACACAGGGCATGAGCGGGGGTGAGGGGTACAGGAGACAGACACGGGGCATGAGCGGGGGTGGGGGGCAACAGGAGAGAGACACGGGACATGAGCGGGTGGGGGTAACAGGAGACAGACACGGGGCATGAGCAGGGGGCGCAACAGGGAGACAGACATGGGGCATGAGCGGGGGGCTGGGGGGTACAGGAGACAGACACAGGGCATGAGCGGGGGGTGGGGGGGTACAGGAGACAGACACGGGGCATGAGCAGGGGGTGCAACAGGAGACAGACATGGGGCATGAGCGGGGGGGTGGGGCGATACAGGAGACAGACACGAGCATGAGCGGGGGGTGGGGGGGTACAGGAGACAGACACGGGGCATGAGCAGGGGGTGGGGGGCAACAGGAGAGAGACACGGGGCAAGAGCGGGGGGTGGGGGGAACAGGAGACAGACACAGGGCATGAGCGGGGGGTGGTGGGAACAAAAGAGACAGACACGGGGCATGAGCGGGGGGTGGGGGGCAACAGGAGAGAGACACAGGGCAGGAGCGGGGGGTGGGGGTACAACAGGAGACAGACACGGGGCATGAGCGGGGGGTGGGGCAACAGGAGACAGACACGGGGCATGAGCGGGGGGTGGGAACCGGAGACAGACACGGGGCATGAGCGGGGGGGGCAACAGGAGACAGACACCGGGCATGAGCGGGCGGTGGGGGGTACAGGAGACAAACATGGGGCATGAGTGGGGGGCGGGGGGCAATAGGAGAGAGACACGGGGCATGAGCAGGGGGTGGGGGAAACAGGAGACAGACACGGGGCATGAGCGGGGGTGGGGGGAACAACAGAGACAGACACGGGGCAGGAGCGGGTGGTGGAGGGCAACAGGAGACAGACACGGGGCATGAGCGGGGGGTGGGGGGCAACAGGAGACAGACACGGGGCATGAGCGGGGTGTGGGGGGCAACAGGAGACAGACACGGGGCATGAGCGGGGGTGGGGGGCAACAGGAGACAGACACGGGGCATGAGCAGGGGGCGGGGAGAACAGGAGACAGACACGGGGCATGAGCAGGGGGTGGGGGGCAACAGGAGACAGACACAGGGCATGAGCGGGGGGTGGGCGGGAGGGAGAGAGACACACGGGGCATGAGCGGGGGGTGGGCGGGAGGGAGAGAGACACACAGGGCATGAGCGGGAGGGTGAAAGACACAAGGGGCAAGAGCGGGGGTGGGCGGGAGACAGAAAGACACGGGGCAAGAGCGGGGGTGGACGGGAGGGAGAAAGACACGGGGCAAGAGCGGGGGTGGGCGGGAGGGAGAAAGACACGGGGCAAGAGCGGGGGTGGGCGGGAGGGAGAAAGACACGGGGCAAGAGCGGGGGTGGGCGGGAGGGAGAAAGACACGGGGCAAGAGCAGGGGTGGGCGGGAGGGTGAAAGACACGGGGCAAGAGCCGGGGTGGACGGGAGGGAGAAAGACACAGGGCAAGAGCCAGGGTGGACGGGAGGGAGAAAGACACAGGGCATGAGCGGGGGGGTGGGGCGGTACAGGAGACAGACACGAGCATGAGCGGGGGTTGGGGGGGTACAGGAGACAGACACGGGGCATGAGCAGGGGGTGGGGGGCAACAGGAGAGAGACACGGGGCAAGAGCGGGGGGTGGGGGGAACAGGAGACAGACACAGGGCATGAGCGGGGGGTGGTGGGAACAAAAGAGACAGACACGGGGCATGAGCGGGGGGTGGGGGGCAACAGGAGAGAGACACAGGGCAGGAGCGGGGGGTGGGGGTACAACAGGAGACAGACACGGGGCATGAGCGGGGGGTGGGGCAACAGGAGACAGACACGGGGCATGAGCGGGGGGTGGGAACCGGAGACAGACACGGGGCATGAGCGGGGGGGGCAACAGGAGACAGACACCGGGCATGAGCGGGCGGTGGGGGGTACAGGAGACAGACATGGGGCATGAGTGGGGGGCGGGGGGCAATAGGAGAGAGACACGGGGCATGAGCAGGGGGTGGGGGAAACAGGAGACAGACACGGGGCATGAGCGGGGGTGGGGGGAACAACAGAGACAGACACGGGGCAGGAGCGGGTGGTGGAGGGCAACAGGAGACAGACACGGGGCATGAGCGGGGGGTGGGGGGCAAATGGAGACAGACACGGGGCATGAGCGGGGGGTGAGGGGCAACAGGAGACAGACACGGGGCATGAGCGGGGTGTGGGGGGCAACAGGAGACAGACACGGGGCATGAGCGGGGGTGGGGGGCAACAGGAGACAGACACGGGGCATGAGCAGGGGGCGGGGAGAACAGGAGACAGACACGGGGCATGAGCAGGGGGTGGGGGGCAACAGGAGACAGACACAGGGCATGAGCGGGGGGTGGGCGGGAGGGAGAGAGACACACGGGGCATGAGCGGGGGGTGGGCGGGAGGGAGAGAGACACACAGGGCATGAGCGGGAGGGTGAAAGACACAAGGGGCAAGAGCGGGGGTGGGCGGGAGACAGAAAGACACGGGGCAAGAGCGGGGGTGGACGGGAGGGAGAAAGACACGGGGCAAGAGCGGGGGTGGGCGGGAGGGAGAAAGACACGGGGCAAGAGCGGGGGTGGGCGGGAGGGAGAAAGACACGGGGCAAGAGCGGGGGTGGGCGGGAGGGAGAAAGACACGGGGCAAGAGCAGGGGTGGGCGGGAGGGTGAAAGACACGGGGCAAGAGCCGGGGTGGACGGGAGGGAGAAAGACACAGGGCAAGAGCTGGGGTGGGCGGGAGGGAGAAAGACACGGGGCAAGAGCGGGGGTGGGCGGGAGGGAGAAAGACACGGGGCAAGAGCGGGGTGGGCGGGAGGGTGAAAGACACGGGGCAAGAGCGGGGGTGGGCGGGAGGGGGAAAAAGACACGGGGCAAGAGCGGGGGTGGGCGGGAGGGGGAAAGAGACACGGGGCAAGAGCGGGGGTGGGCAGGAGGTGGAAAGAGACACGGGGCAAGAGCGGGGGTGGGCGGGAGGGGGAAAGAGACACGGGGCAAGAGCGGGGGTGGGCGGGAGGGGGAAAGAGACACGGGGCAAGAGCGGGGGTGGGCGGGAGGGGGAAAGAGACACGGGGCAAGAGCGGGGGTGGGCGGGACGGGGAAAGAGACACGGGGCAAGAGCGGGGGTGGGAAAGAGACACAGGGCAAGAGCGGGGGTGGGGGGCAGGGGGAAAGAGACATGGGGCATGAGCGGGGGTGGGGGGTAGGGGGAAAGAGACACGGGGCTGTTAGGCGGAAACCTGTGTAGTTCCCTCTGGGACCACTGCAAAAGATTTAGGACTACAGGCGTTTGGCGGTGAACCCACTTGGTAGCAGTCTGCACCACACAGATTCACTTGGTAGCTGTGGCTGAGCAGTCAGACTTCTCTCAAGAAAAGTTGAGCAGTATGTGGAGAATACAAAATAGGGCAATTCTTCACAGCAAGACAAGCAAACATGCAACGAGGCTTAGTGTAAAGATATTAAGTTATTTATTTATAACAGAACATCTATGAAAAGCACTATAGCACTATCACGGCAAACAAATCAAACACAATTACTCTACGAAGAAGAAAACGATCAATCCCCCTAGCAATATTTCGACAACTCTAGGTTCTACCGGTATCACTTATTTTCAGACAGAGGTGTATACCTCAACCTAGATGACACTCGAACATTAGTTAGGACGGGGAGAGAAAAGGATAGGCAGGTCACGAAATCAACACAGTTCAATCCTTTGCGAATAAAATGCAAGGCAGGAAGGCAAGAATCACAATAGATCATGAAGTTCAGAGGCCAGGCCCACTTGGAGAGAGGCAAGGCGCGATGTCCCAAAAAGTCTCTAGTGGAGATGCATTCAAGTCTTTGTAGCAAATTGTTATCGGCAGGTTGAACCAGTTCAGAACTATAAATGAGAAAAGCTTGGAGGCGACCCAACGGAAAGGATAGGATTAAGACACCTCGCTCAATCCGATTGAAAGGGAAGCCAGGCGGACACGGTACCTTATTGTGGAGGGCAGCTCCAGTGGGGGCAGATGTTCCTGGTGGTGGATGCACGTCGGGTCTTTGCCAAGAATAGAGAGGTTCTCGTCGTCGAAGAAAAAGGAAGTCCGGTGCACCACCAGGGAAGAGACCAGCCGCGGAGTGCTCCGTCACAAGGCACCACCTTTTCGTTGCGGTACAGGGGTAGTAGCTATCCGGTTGCCGGGGTGCTCTGCACGGGCAATTCGACCACTGCGTCCTGAGGCGAATAAAAAGCAAAGGGGACTGGTTGTTCCCACCAGCCAGGGGAAGAGACTCTCCGGCAGGGAGATCTCCTCTGTGGTCGGGAAGTGGTGAGTCGGTTCCGCAGGGCTCCACCGGAGGTGTCGTCGTGCAGGTCGGCTCAGCGTTACCCTCGTCGGATTCTTAGGTCCTGTGGCGACTTCTGAAGATCCATTCCCAAAAGCCCTGCTTTTATGCAGAAAACCCCCATTCATTCAGCCTAGCTGTCAATCAACACATGCTAAGTGGTGAGCGGGAAGGATCACCACTTGGGCCAATCACTCCAGAGTGCGACCGGAGTTGGCAAGGCAACTCGGTCCAGGGTGCCTAAACCCCCTCCCACACCCCTGTGGTAACCCAGACAGAATGGCACCACTTTGGAGGGTCTCTGTACAGAGCCCGCCAAAAGTGGAACAAAGGGCTCAACCTTTGGTTTAGGAGTCACAGAGACGAACACAGACGCCATTTTACAAACCGAGTTCTGGCAGAAAATATCATCCGATAAACATATTTAAGATAAGTAGATCGGTGGTACGTTAGAGATTAACGAGAAAAAGTATCAATCTCCAACAATGGGACGAATCCCATAGGGTTATGTTCGGGGTCGAACATAACAAGTAGTTTCCACTGCCACCAGCCAAAACTCGACGAGGGGGGACGGGACAGTGCCCCCTCGAGTAACAGGTCCAGGAGTAATCGAATTACCCCTACTAGTACATCCACAATAAGATGGTTTGTACTAATCCTGTTAGTAAATTTAGGTCTAGTAAAGCCAATGGTGACTTTACATGCCCGGGGAGACAGTAGTCAGTCCCCGGGTATGGAGTCTATGGTGGGGGCCCGCTAGGACGCCCCAGTGTTACGGCACGTAGGGTGCGGTGTAACACACATAGAAAAACATATGAGACCCTATGGAGTAAAAGACCCCATAGCCCATCGAACACATTGACATTTCAAAGGAATTACACACACATACATGTCCAAGAGTGGAAGAAAAGAGTCTCACTCTTGGCAGGATGGAAAAAAACAAACTCCAGAAATCCAGCAAAGCTGCTGGGGGACTCACTAGGTTAGGAAATTCAGCCTAAACAGAGAATTCTCCCTAACACTCCCCCCCCCCCAGACTAAGGGACAGGAGGATTTAATCCACTCCTGGATGAATCTCATACCTCTAGTCGATGACATACATCCTAGAGAGACCATCAGCAGTTTGGTGGTGACACCCTGACCTGTGCTCAATGGTGAAATCAAACCCTTGCAGGCAGATCGACCATCTCAATAGTTTTTGGTTTTCCCCTTTCATTTGCATTAACCATCTCAAGGGTTGGTGGTCAGTCTGAATGACGAAAGTAGAACCATACAAGTACGGCCTAAACTTCTTCAGAGCCCACACGATAGCAAAGCACTCTCTTTCGATTGTTGCCCACCTTGTTTCAGGATCCTTCAGCTTGCGGCTGATGAAGCAAACGGGGTGCTCCCTACCTTTCCCATCCAGTTGACTGAGTACGGCACCTATTCCTACATTTGAAGCATCTGTCTGCACAATGAAGTGTTGGCGGTAATCAGGAGCTCTGAGTACTGGGGCTTGGCAAAGAACCCTTTTCAGGTTTTCAAAAGCCTGATTGCACTCCTCGTTCCATTTAACCTTTTTAGGAAATTTGGGCGAGGAGATGACATTCAGTGTAGAAGCTATGGTCCCATAGTTATCTATGAAATTCCTGTAATACCCGGTGAGGCCTAGGAAGGCTCTCACCTGGGTTTGAGTAGTCGGTGTTGTCCAATTTTGCACAGCTTCAATCTTACTGAGCAAAGGCCTTATTTCTCCACCGCCTACCTCATGCCCAAGATAGACTACCTTACTCTGTCCAATTTGGCATTTACTCGCCTTTATGGTCAGATTGGCTCGTCCAAGAGCCTGCAAAACATCTCTCAGGTGGGTTACATGTTCTTCCCAGGAATTGCTGAACACTGCGATGTCATCCAAGTATGCCATGCAGAAGTCCTCCATCCCATTCAGAACCTGGTTTACCATCCGTTGAAACGTAGCAGGTGCATTTTTCAATCCGAAAGGCATTACCTTAAACTGGTATAAGCCAACGGGGGTAGAAAATGCAGTTTTCTCCTTGGCATGGTCCGTCAGGGCTATTTGCCAATAGCCTGACGTCAAGTCAAATGTGCTGAGGAACTTGGCGGCGCCAAGTTTATCCACCAACTCATCTGTTCTTGGCAAAGGGTGGGCATCATTCTTGGTGACTGCATTAAGAGCTCTATAATCCACGCAGAATCTAAGTTCTTTAGATCCGGCCTTTGGTACTAACACCACTGGGCTAGACCATGGACTAGTAGAGGGCTCTATTACCCCGAGATCGAGCATCTTGCTGACCTCACCTTTGATGTGGGTTCGTACGTTCTCTGACATTCTGTACCCTCTGCTCTTGACCGGCAGACAGTCACCAGTGAGTATGTCATGCTGGCCCCAAGGGGTCAAGCCTGGCGAAAGCGAGAACAGAGGGGCAAACTGATTCAACATCGATTTGCACTCTTCTTGTTGCTCGGGTGTCAGATTGGAGGAGAGATTTACTCCTTCAATTTTTTCGTCTAAAGGCAAGCCTCTGAGGAGATCCGGAAGAGCTTCACTCTCTTCTTCTTCCTCGGATGATGCTAGAAGCAACACTCCTACATCAGGTCGTGAGACATACGCTTTAAGTCGGGTGGTGTGAAAGACTGTCAGAGCCTCCTTGGGATTGCCCAAGTCCACCAGATAGTTAACCTCTCCGAGTTTACCCACTACTCGGAAGGGTCCCATCCACTTATCTTGCAAGGCCCTCTGCCTTGTTGGGATCATAACGAGAACGAGCTGGTCTTGAGCGAACTCAACCATGTTAGCCTTTTGATCGTGCCAGTGCTTGACCAATGCTTGTCCAGCTTTCAAGTTATCGCTTGCTTCCGTCATCATGTGTGACATTCTCCTCCGCAGACCTATCACGTAGTCAGTCACTCTGACTGGCTTGGGGGAAGGAGCACTCTCCAACCCCTCCTTAATCAGGGCCAAGGGACCTGTGACGGGATGACCATAGAGGAGTTTGAAGGGAGAGCAACCTACTCCCTCCTGAGGGACTTCTCTATAAGCAAAGAGAAGGCATGGCAGTAGAAGGTCCCACTTACGCTTAAGGGGTTCCTCTAAAGCACCTATCATGCTCTTCATGGTTCGGTTGAGCCATTCTACCAACCCATTGGTTTGTGGGTGGTAAGCTGTTGAGAACTTGTAAGTAACTCCACAGGTTTTCCACATGGCTTTCATGTAGTGGGACATAAAGTTTGACCCCCTGTCAGAGATTACTTCCTTAGGAAACCCGACCCTAGTAAAAATACCAAGGAGGGCCTTAGCCACAGCCGGAGCTGTAGCAGTCCTCATAGGAATTGCCTCAGGATACCTAGTAGCATGGTCTACTACAACAAGTATAAACCTGTTGCCTGAGGAGGTTGGAGGATCAAGGGGACCAACAATGTCAATCCCTACTCTCTCAAATGGGACTCCCACGACTGGGAGAGGCACTAAAGGTGCCACATTCTTGGAACCAACCTTACCAGAGATCTGGCAGGTGTGGCAGCTCCTGCAGTGTTTCTCTACTTCGGCCCCCATCTTTGGCCAATAGAAGTAGAGAGAGAGCCTTTCCTTAGTCTTCTTGAAACTCAAGTGACCAGCCAAAGGAATCTCGTGGGCTAACTGCAAGAACTGTGGTCTGTTCTCTTGGGGTACTACAAGTCGTTTGTAGTCTCCAGGTGCAGACTCGGTCGGTTCACTGTAGAAGAGGCCATCTTCCCAGTGCAACCTGTATTTCCCAGGCTCTTGCCCTTCAGCCTGAGCTTCTGCCTGGTGGCGAAGACCTTCCAGAGTTGGACATTCTCTCTGTCCCTTACTGAAGTCTGCCCTGCTGGGTCCACCTTCTGCCAGTAAAGCTCAGGATGGTCAACACGATCCAGATCTCCAATGAGTTCCTGGCCTTCCATTAGCTCTTCCTCAGAGTCTAATTCTACCACACAGGGTTGTACCTCCCTCTCAGCCTCGGCTGGAGGTGGAGTTACGGGTGTAACTTTGGACAACCGCGGGGAAGTCCGTGTTGGCTGCACTGGAATGCTGGCTGCTGGTTTCGGGATAGAAGTCTTAGGTTTCCCTTTCGCTTCCGATCTCTTGGAGACAGCGGCCGACATTTCCAGTGGAGCAGGAGTGATATCTCTCTTCATCATCTCCTGGAGAGTTCCGCACATGGTCCTCCCTCTTGCAGGTCTGGTTAGCTCCTTTAACCGTTTACTAGGAGGTCTGGGAGTATGCGATACAACTCCGAGAGTTTTTAAATCGTTACCCAACAGTACGCGTCCTGGTACCTCACTCCGTATGCTGACAGGTATCTTCACAGTCATGTCGTTACACTGGATGAGAACTGGTAATTGGGGAAGCATCTGCACAGGCCCTCCAGCTAACTTGGTGAGGCGTTTGGGTGCCTTAGCAACATCCTCAGCCTGAAAAAACGATTTATCCACCCCAGTTATGCTGGCCCCAGTGTCCCTAATGGCAGGTGTCTCCTGACCATTCACCTGGACACTGTCCTTATAATACTCTTTAGTATTATCGGGGATAGAATTATAGACATCTAAATTCTGTTGTTCCCACAACCCCAGAGATACTAAAGAAACGCTGGCTGAGACTCCAATGGGTTTGTCAGCTAGCAGTAGAAAGTTTCCACTTGCCATTTGGACTTCCTCCTCTGGAGCGAAGGCTAAGGAGACAAGCTGGACCCCTGAAGGTTTACCCTTACATCTGGGATCTCCTTTCATGTGGTCAGTCGAGCCACAAACAAAGCATTTTCCAAATGCTTTCTGGAATGGAGGCTTGTTCTGCCCTCCTTCCGGTTTGGCACCAGAAGGCACACTATTCTGCTGTGGTTTTCCCGGTGGCTTACCCTTCTGGTTTTGTTTGGGGCCCTCTTTGGAATGTGAGTTATTAGAATTCTCTTTTGAGTCTTTTTTAGGCTGTTTTCCCTCATCCTTTTTCTGAGTTGCCCCAGAATCCTTATGAGTAGCCCTGTTGGCAACCCACAAGTCAGCAGCCTTAGCTAGCTCCCTGGAATCCAATTCCTTTGAATCAGCCAAGTGCGGTCTGAGCTCAGGAGAACAGGCATCATAAATGGACTCCAACATAAAAAGATTCTTCATACCCTCATAAGTGTTCACTTTGTAACCCTTAATCCATCCCTCTAAGTTTTTCAACCCTTCACTCACCCAGGTAGCCCAAGGGGTACCATCATGCTTTTTGAGGGTTCTAAACCTCTTAAGATACTGGGAAGGGGTCTTCCTGAATCTAGCTATTAAAGCTAGTTTCACACTTTCGTAATCCGTCTTATCCGCCTCCCCAACTCCATTACCACATCAGTCGCAACAGGAGGGAGCCTAGAGAACAACCAGGGAAGCAAAGCATTCCCGGTGATGTCCTGGAGCCCATTATTGTACCCAAACAGTTTCAACCAATCCAACACATCCAATCTCGGTTCATACATACCCACTAATTCCTTCGGCATCCGGGGTCTTTTGGGACTGGAGCTCCTGGAGGAACCAGAGGAGAGAGAAGCATTTTCCACAGACAACTTTTTCATCTCTAATTCGTGATTAAGTTCTATTTCCCTGAGTCTTAACTCAGCTTGCTTCTGCTCAGCCTGGGCATTCATCCATCTGAACTCGAGCTCTTGGTTTCGTTCAGATTGAGCCAAGAACCGTTTGTATTCTAGTTCGAGCTTCATTTTTTCAAGTTCAAAATAAGCAGGGTTACTTGTGGGACCTGGTAGAGGCCCCGTAGGCACAGCTGGTAAGGCGGGTAGAGGAGCAGGTGAGACAGTTTCGTTAGCCTCGCCGTCCTCGTCAACCTCTTCATCGCTATCATCAGAATTACGATTCAGATCAACACCATCACTGTTATCTACAGTCGCTGGAGAGATTGGTTCCTCTGAACCAGTACCCAGACTTTGGTTCGCCAGCAATCTCTCGATTAGTTCTAACTTCTTGCCTCTTACAGAAAGATTCTCTTGCCTACAGAGAGCTCGCAGACTCTCAGTATTTTCACCTGACAAAGACTCTTGACTGTAAGTTTCCATCGTAGACATGTTTTTGAAAGTTGCTTTTGTGCAAAGTTTTGTGGTTAGTTATCCTACAGTGTCAAAAAGCACTCTAAACTGTATACTCGATACAAATCCCACCGCTGTACACCAGTGTTAGGCGGAAACCTGTGCAGTTCCCTCTGGGACCACTGCAAAAGATTTAGGACTACAGGCGTTTGGCGGTGAACCCACTTGGTAGCAGTCTGCACCACACAGATTCACTTGGTAGCTGTGGCTGAGCAGTCAGACTTCTCTCAAGAAAAGTTGAGCAGTATGTGGAGTATACAAAATAGGGCAATTCTTCAAAGCAAGACAAGCAAACACGCAACGAGGCTTAGTGTAAAGCTATTAAGGTATTTATTTATAACAGAACATCTATGAAATGCACTATAGCACTATCACGGCAAACAAATCAAACACAATTACTCTACAAAGAAGAAAACGATCAATCCCCCTATCAATATTTCGACAACTCTTGGTGCTACCGGTATCACTTATTTTCAGACAGAGGTGTATACCTCAACCTAGATGACACTCGAACATTAGTTAGGACGGGGAGAGAAAAGGATAGGCAGGTCACGAAATCAACACAGTTCAATCCTTCGTGAATAAAATGCAAGGCAGGAAGGCAAGAATCACAATAGATCATGAAGTACAGAGGCCAGGCCCACTCGGAGAGAGGCAAGGCGCGATGTCCCAAAAAGTCTCTAGTGGAGATGCATTCAAGTCTTTGTAGCAAATTGTTATCGGCAGGTTGAACCAGTTCAGAACTATAAATGAGAAAAGCTTGGAGGTGACCCAACGGAAAGGAGAGGATTAAGACACCTCGCTCAATCCGATCGAAAGGGAAGCCAGGCGGACACAGTACCTTATTGTGGAGGGCAGCTCCAGCGGGGGCAGATGTTCCTGGTGGTGGATGCACGTCGGGTCTTTGCCAAGAGTAGAGAGGTTCTCGTCGTCGAAGAAAAAGGAAGTCCGGTGCACCACCAGGGAAGAGACCAGCCGCGGAGTGCTCCATCACAAGGCACCACCTTTTGGTCGCGGTACAGGGGTAGTAGCTATCCGGTTGCCGGGGTGCTCTGCACAGGCAATTCGACCACTGCGTCCTGAGGCGAATAAAAAGCAAAGGGGACTGGTTGTTCCCACCAGCCAGGGGAAGAGACTCTCCGGCAGGGAGATCTCCTCTGTCGTCGGGAAGTGGTGAGTCGGTTCCGCAGGGCTCCACCGGAGGTGTCGTCGTGCAGGTCGGCTCAGCATTACCCTCGTCGGATTCTTAGGTCCTGTGGCGACTTCTGAAGATCCAGTCCCAAAAGCCCTGCTTTTATGCAGAAAACCCCCATTCATTCAGCCTAGCTGTTAATCAACACATGCTAAGTGGTGAGCGGGAAGTCTCACCACTTGGGCCAATCACTCCAGAGTGCGACCGGAGTTGGCAAGGCAACTCGGTCCAGGGTGCCTAAACCCCCTCCCTCACCCCTGTGGTAACCCAGACAGAATTGCACCACTTTGGAGGGTCTCTGTACAGAGCCCGCCAAAAGTGGAACAAAGGGCTCAACCTTTGGTTTAGGAGTCACAGAGACGAACACAGACGCCATTTTACAAACCGCGTTCTGGCAGAAAATACCATCCGATAAACCTATTTAAGATAAGTAGATCGGTGGTACGTTAGAGATTAACGAGAAAAAGTATCAATCTCCAACAATGGGACGAATCCCATAGGGTTATGTTCGGGGTCGAACATAACAAGTAGTTTCCACTGCCACCAGCCAAAACTCGACGAGGGGGGACGGGACAGTGCCCCCTCGAGTAACAGGTCCAGGAGTAATCGAATTACCCCTACTAGTACGTCCACAATAAGATGGTTTGTACTAGTCCTGTTAGTAAATTTAGATCTAGTAAAGCCAATGGTGACTTTACATGCCCGGGGAGACAGTAGTCAGTCCCCGGGTATGGAGTCTATGGTGGGGGCCCGCTAGGACGCCCCAGTGTTACGACACGTAGGGTGCGGTGTAACACACATAGAAAAACATATGAGACCCTATGGAGTAAAAGACCCCATAGCCCATCGAACACATTGACATTTCAAAGGAATTACACACACATACATGTCCAAGAGTGGGAGAAAAGAGTCTCACTCTTGGCAGGATGGAAAAAAACAAACTCCAGAAATCCAGCAAAGCTGCTGGGGGACTCACTAGGTTAGGAAATTCAGCCTAAACAGAGAATTCTCCCTAACATGGGCATGAGCGGGGGGTGGGCGGGAGGGGGAAAGACACGCGGGGCATGAGCGGGGGGTGGGCGGGAGGGGGAAAGACACGCGGGGCAAGAGCGGGGGTGGGCGGGAGGGGGAAAGACACACGGGGCAAGAGCGGGGGTGGGCGGGAGGGGGAAAGACACATGGGGCAAGAGCGGGGGTGGGGGGGAGGGGGACAGACACACCGGGCAAGAGCGGGGGTGGGGGGGAGGGGGAAAGACACGCGGGGCAAGAGCGGGGGTGGGCGGGAGGGGGAAAGACACACGGGGCAAGAGCGGGGGTGGGCGGGGAGGGGGAAAGACACACGGGGCAAGAGCGGGGTTGGGGGGGAGGGGGACAGACACACGGGGCAAGGGGGGCTGGGGGGGAGGGAGACAGACACACGGGGCAAGAGCGGGGGTGGGAGGGAGGGAGACAGACACACGGGGCAAGAGCGGGGGTTGGGGGAGGGAGACAGACACACGGGGCAAGAGCGGGGGTGGGGGTAGGGAGACAGACACACGAGGCATGAGCGAGGGGTGGGGGAAGGGGAGAGACACGCGGGGCATGAGCGGGGGGTGGGCGGGAGGGGGAGAGACACACGGGGCATGAGCGGGGGGTGGGTGGGAGGGGGAGAGACACACGGGGCATGGGTGGGGGGGAGGGAGAGAGACACACAGGGCATGAGTGGGGGGTGGGGGGAAGGAGAGAGAGACACATGGGGCATGAGCGGGGGTGGGCGGGAGGGAGAGAGACACATGGGGCATGAGCGGGGGGCGGGCGGGAGGGAGAGAGACACACGGGGCATGAGCGGGGGGTGGGCGGGAGGGGGAGAGACACACGGGGCATGAGCAGGGGTGGGCGGGAGGGGGAGAGACACACGGACATGAGTGGGGGTGGGGAGAGACACACGGACATGAGCGGGGGGTGGGCGGCAGGTGGTGAGAGACATACGGACATGAGCGGGGGGTGGGCGGCGGGTGGGGAGAGACACACGGACATGAGCGGGGGGTGGGCGGCGGGTGGGGAGAGACATACGGACATGACCGGGCGGCGGGTGGGGAGAGACACAAGAGCGGGGGGTGGGCGGATGGGAGAGACGAGCGGGGCACGAGCGGGGCATGAGCGGGGGGTGGGCGTAAGGGAGAAAGACACGCGGACATGAGCGGGGGGGTGGGAGGAACAGGAGACAGACACGGGCATGAGCGGGGGTGGGGGACGTACTGTGCAGGCGGGATACAAAGCCTCTCATGCGAGGAACAAAGATGGCGGGCGTCTCTGAAGCCAGACGCACTGCACGCTTCCACGCATCCAATGAGAGAGCACGTCAGATGTCCGCGGACATCACGCAAGCTGCTGGCCCAATCACCGTCCTGTCCGCGGAGCGAACAGGGAAGTGTGTCCGCGAAGCGAACACAGATATCACTAATTTTTTTCACTTACATTTTTGTCATTTTTTTAAAAACTACTGGACGGATTTACACCAAATAAAGCAAAGCACGCTTTCGGGACCAAGCCGCCGCTCCTGACGCTAATTTGGTGTAAATCCGTCCAGCGGTTTGGGCTGTAGGCGTGAGCAAAGTTTTTTCCCATTATGTCTATGGGAAGAAAAAAAGTTTTGGGACCCCCCCTATAACTTTGCCCCCCCTGGACGAATCCTCACCAAACTTTGCAAAAAAAATTCAGAGTGACCCAACTACTCTTTTTGCAAAGTTTGGAGAGGATCCGTCCAGGGAGAGCGAAGTTATAAGCCACCCAAAAAGTGCTCTTCCTATGGAAACAGCAACTTAACCATAACTACCGTGGCCAGGTAATATTCAGTGAAAAAAACTTTGTTGAAGAGACGTTATGGTTAAGTTGCGCTACTAAAAACCTATGAAATTCAGTGAAAAAACTTCGTTAAAGGGACGTTATGGTTCCAAGTAAAACCGAAAAACCCTTGAAATTCGCCAGTTATGGTAAGCTAAGCAACCATAACTCGCGCCACCACCGTGCACTGCTAAGACTAACACCCAGGACATCAAAGATGACATCACAAATGTCATTGATGACATCACTGATGACATCACACGTCTGGCTCACTATTTTTTCTTTTGCTGACATATCTAGGCCACATGGTTTTCTTCAGTAACAGTCAGAAACTAAGAATTTTATTTTATTTGTAGACATATCCTTCTAGTAGGTTCTTACAGTAATTCCCTTAGAGTACAGTCACATCATATGAAACATATACATATGGGAAAACACAAGCTTGAAAGACAGCAATCCTTTTTGTGCATAAAGATAATCACTAGACTTATGAGCACTTTCTGATAGTTCTGTTTTTTTTATGGCTGTACTTTCCCTGTATATGGTCATATTTGTATACATTGTACTCACACTACTTTCCTTAGGGTCCAATCACATCAAGTGATACATATACATAGGGTAAATAGCAGCTTTGAAACAGAGCAATCATTTATTTGCATGAAACTAATGAGTTAAGTTATGAATTGTTTCTGCTACTACTTGTGCTTTTTTGCTAACTTCACTTTCCCTGTATATACCCATATTGGTATGTGTTCTTGTGTCTTTGTGTTTTGTCTGTAGTAATGCAATTATGTAATACATGGGTTTTATTAGCTACTTATTACATATTTCACAGTACACAAAAATCTATTAAGAAAACAATTATCATTTCATTATTCAACATATGAACATTACGAATATCATACCTTCATCTTGCACGCTGCACACAATGTTATGTTTCTGTATGAGTAGCTTAGTATACTAGATAGAACCCCATAATAGGATGCTATTTATATGAATGCATCATTCAATGCACTTATTAGGGTATATTTCTTGCAATGATTCTTGACACTTTTTTCGCAACATAATAAGAATCCCTTCTACACCTATTTCATGAGAAGTACATACACATGTGATGTCATCAGTGATGTCATCAATGACATTTGTGATGTCATCTTTGATGTCCTGGGTGTTAGTCTTAGCAGTGCACGGTGGTGGCGAGAGTTATGGTTGCTTAGCTTACCATAACTGGCGAATTTCAAGGGTTTTTCGGTTTTACTTGGAACCATAACGTCCCTTTAGCAATGTTTTTTCACTGAATTTCATAGGTTTTTAGTAGCGCAACTTAACCATAACGTCCCTTCAACAAAGTTTTTTTCACTGAATTTCATAGGTTTTTAGTAGCGCAACTTAACCATAACGTCCCTTTAACAAAGTTTTTTCACTGAATTTCATAGGTTTTTAGTAACACAACTTAACCATAATATCCCTGACTTCATATACATGTAACATAGAACATACTAACCCCCTCGTAGTGATTTTCATTTCTGCGGACTACCGCCATGTCCGCGGACACATCGAAAATCTGAGCGTGGTGAATGTAAATTTAAATAGTGTGCCCCATTTCCCCTTTGAAGTTGTTTCTGAAAAGAGCCGTGTTTTTTTTTTTTTACAGATGCTTGACAGACACCTGTTATTTTGTATTTTTTTTCTTGTTTTTTTTTCTTATTTTACTCCTAAAATCTTCACATAACCTTCTCCAAAGCAACCCTTACATTCCAAAATAGAAAGGCATTTCCCGTAAAAGATAAAGAAATGCCATCTTCTTTAAAATTAACAGCATTACTGGCATCAATATTCTCATTGTTACAGAAGAACATACCAGCTCTAAGCATGAAGGCACACATGCCTCGGTTGATGACACACCTAGCAATATTTTGCTGAGGACAAAAAACTGAACTATTGGCCCATATTGCCCTAGGTAGTAATCCAGAAAAAATTACTTTTGCATTTGGAAGGATCTTCATTACTGCTTGAACCAAGCGTTCCAAATCAGCCAACAAAGTAGGGGCACTGACGTTGCCCAAATGGAAAGCACCATAGTGCAAAACTACCACATGCAGACTGTTCATCGTGGCCATATCCTCACAAACTTGTACAATTCCCTTTACATTGCAATCAGGCACACTGCTCCACACCACCTCCACTCCTTTCACATCAAAGTTCTTTACAACATGCCTGCATTCAGCGTACTGCTGTAAACCATGCACAAACATATCTCCGAGCACTAACATACTGACTTTCTCCACTTCTGCCATCTTCACCACACACAGTCTCTTTCAACACAAATCCACAACCTCGACATCTGATTTGCTGATCCGTACAGTCTTCTTTCCATGTTGGATTTCCTGGAAAAACCCGGATGTAGCATGCCCTGTCCACGAACAGCCGCGGTGTCCGCAGACGGCATCCACTTTACTCTCTGTGCCATTCCCTCATTGCATACAGCTAAGCAATCACACAATACGAATAACGTCCTCAGAACAACCCCATTTTGTGATTTTTCAAACATTTCAGGACAATTATTATTTCATTATTCAACATATTAACATTACACATATTATACTTTCATCTTGTACTCTGCACACAATGCTATGTTTCTCCATTAGTAGCTCAGTATACTAGATAGAATCCCATAATACAATGCTATTTATATCAATGCATCGTTCAAAGCACTAATAACGGTATGATATTTATTGCAATATCCTTGACACTTTTTTCGAAACATTATAATAAAAATCCCTAATACACAAATTCCATGAAAAGTACATGCACACGTGATGTCATCAGTGATTTCATCAATGACATTTGTGATGTCATCTTTGCTGTCCTGGGTGTTAGTCTTAGCAGTGCACGGTGGGGGCGCCAGTTATTTTTCAAAGCTTACCATAACTTGCGTTTTTCAGGGGTCTTTCGGCTGTACTTAGAACCATAACGTCCTTTAAACAAACTTTTTTTAATATCACGCAAACAATATACAAACATGGCGTGCAAAAACCAACTTCTACAGATGGCTTTACACAGAATGTTGCAAAGTAAGAATTTATGCTCGTTCACAGTGAAGGTCAGCTGCTTCCACAACTTCTACAGATGGCTTTACACAGAATGTTGCAAAGTAAGAATTTATGCCCGTTCACAGTGAAGGTCAGCTGCTTCCATTTTTTTCTCGGGCCCCGGAGAGGCTCACGAAGCGGACTATAAGGTTGATTTGTGTTTTGACCTTGACAGACAGAGATTGTGATGAAAGACTTCTCTTGAAGGAGTGTTGCTAAAACGTAAGAGAAGATAAAGATGAAATTTCTGAAACGAAACCACTTTTATATATTATATCACTATGCGAAAGATCGTTGGCACACGCGGGTCGTATTTTGGGACTGCACCACTTGTAGACAATGGAAATTGCAATTGTACTGTAAGTAACCCTTTAGATTACTTTATACCAAATATAATTACAATAGCGTAGCATTAAAGACCGCTCAAGTTGAACTTGTTCGTTGAAAGTGGCATAATGTTTTCTACCGCACACTATCACCACCGAATTGATCCCCTGTCGTTTAGAGGGCTCTGAAAAAGGCAGACGACACAGGGTGGGTTAATAGAAATAATTTAACCGGTCAAGCGCTCTACTCGCTGTGCCACTTCACTGTAGGCTGTCAAGTGGCACAGCGAGTACAGCGCTCGCTTTGACATCCGTGCACAGCTTGCTAACGCAAGTTTGAATCCCGGCATGGCCAAACTCAGCCTTTCATCCTTCCGTGGTCGATAAATGAGCACCACACACCGTGGTTAATAAATAGCACCGCTTACATACCTCATGGTTCTTAGCGCTATATGAATGGGAAAATATTATTATTTTATTATTAACATACTCTGTTGCACTATCTTCGATAGCAAATATTTTCACGCCCTAATAAATAAAATGATGATTTTTAATGAAGATCGGCTGGTGAGACTAATTTATGTTTTTTAAAACAGGTACGTGGCCCCATTTTGCCTATGTCACCATTTACAGAGTCCAGCGGATGGGGTCTTCAACTGCCAGGTGCAGGTCCAAATATGCAACTTCATGACCCTCACCATTTTATGGGACAATCGCAAAGGACCAATATGCCCTTACGCAGTACTAGCGGCTACAAACAACATACCAACCAATAGGGTGGTCTAATGGCTCGTTGTTGGAGCAACCTTCCGATTATCAGAGCGACCATTTACTGCTTTTATCATAAACCAACAGCCTATCTACCGCAAAGGAACAACGCGTGGCTCCAAATAAACTTTTGCTGATCGACAGCAGAGACAATAGCAAATCGCTGAAAATTCACTAAACATTTCATGTGAAATAAATGTACTTTACCAAATGTACAATCCTGCTGTTTACTTTTAAACCACAGTTTCATATTCCGAATTGTGGCGCACTGAGTTGTAAGCTGATCTAACACTCTCTGTACCGCAAAGGAACATCGCGTGTCTCAACATGAACTTTTTCGGATCGACAACAAATTGCTGAATATTCTCTAAACATTTGATGTCAAATAAATGTACTTTACAACATTTACAATCTTGCTCTTTGCTTTTAAATCACAGTTTCATATTCCGAATTGTGGCGTGCTGTGTTGTGACATAATGTGTGTTGTCTTCCGGGTTCTGTGTAAAGTTGCGTAGTACTGGAGACGACTGGGCGCGTTTCATTACGCACCCTGTAACGTCACGGAGAGAGGCGGGGAATATGAATGCTTTGATAATATCAGGCTTAGGGGCGGGAGATATAATTTAGTGTCGCAAAAGCAAGTCAGCCAGGTCAATAGCGCCAGTCATAGGATTATCACATAATGTCGGCGCACACCAGCCGGATTTATCGTTTCTTTAGTGGACAAAAAGTCGGTTGACGCCCCTAGGAAATTGTACTATTAGCGAACAAAAGGAGTGCTCTTAAAACACTTTCACCCTGACAACGAACAATAGAAACAACGTTCTCAGAACACCCCCATTTTGTGTAATTGCAACCATTTCGGGACACTGAGAGTGTTCTTAGAACACATTCAACTAGACAGATTACAATACGGACAGCGTCCTGAGGACACCCCCAGTTTGTGTATTTACGAACAATTAAGTACACCGCGAGTGTTCATAGCTCATTTTTACCTTCCTTGCGAACAAAAATGACACATACTCCGTCCTCTAAACACCCCACCATTTAGTTTATTTACAAAATGTCAGAACAGCCGTGTTCTCCGCGGACAAATCGAACGCAACAAAAAGGTCTAGCACATAAAAAAACAAAACATTGAACCTATCTCGTACTCCCCCACCCTCCCCAAACACTCTTACACACAAACACACGGCACTAAATGCAATTTTTTATCCACGTTTCACTGCGCTGTACGCGGTCGACTGCGAATACAAGATGGCGGGTGCCACAGAAAATCTGACGCGCTCCACGCCCCTCGCCGTCCAATAAGCGAACACGTCGCATGTCCGCGGACATGACGCAAGGCCATGGGCCAATCGGGGTGCTGTCTGCGGAGCGAACAGGGAAGTCCGTCCGCGAAGCGAACGCAGATATCACTAATTTTTTTGCCTTACATTTTGGTCATTTTTAAAAAACTACTGGACGGATTTACACCAAATTTACAAAAACACGCTTTTGGGACCAGGCCGCCGCTCCTGCCGCAAATTTGGTGTAAATCCGTCCAGCGGTTCGGGCTGTAGCTGTGCGCAAAGTTTTTTCCCATTCAGTCTATGGGAAAAAACAAAAGTTTTGGGACCCCCCTATAACTTTCCCCCCCCTGGACGAATCCTCACCAAACTTTGCAAAACAATTCATAGTGACCCAACTACTTTTTTTTTGCAAAGTTTGGTGAGGATCCGTCCAGGGAGAGCGAAGTTATAAGCCGCCCAAAAAGTGCTCTTCCTATGGAAACAGCAACTTAACCATAACTACATGGCCACTACCGTGGCCATGTAATATATATATATATATATATATATATATATATATATATATATATATATATATATATATATATATATATATATATATATGTGTGTATTTAATGTAATGTGCATGAATGAGTGAGTGCATGATGTATGGGTTAATGCCTGTGTGTGCATGTGTGAGTGTATGGTGCAAGGGTGCACGCTTAAATGTATCAGTGGCTGCCTAGGTGTGCTTGTATGATGAAATGGTAAAAACTTTAATGTATGGGTGGATGGGTGTGCGTGTATGTGTCTGTGTATGGTGAATGGTGTGTTTGTTTCATGGGGAGGTGGGCCAACACTTCAAATGTTGGGAGAGGGGGTAACTTCACAGACGGTGGGTGGCCACTGCCCATTACATAATACAGGGAGCTTTTTTCAACGTGAAAACTGCTCCACAAAAGTGACTTTTGAGGGTATTTACATGAACACTGACATTTTTCTGGATCCCCCCTTTAGCATATACCACTGATTTACTGTACGTTTTTTGAATCATTGTCTCTCCTTACTGCCTATAGTAATGTGTTGCCTTACAATGTTTAACTGCTGATTTTTGTTGCATTACCTGATATATTGGATTGTAATTAAACCAGTAGGGTCTGTTATTGTGAGCCTCAACTGATTCCAACTAGTGGTGGCACTCTGGGCCATGTTGGGAATGTGTTAGCCCTATTTCATCCATCAAGGTGCTGTATCTAGTATATAGTGTACATATGTATTGTTATTTCTACTATGTGTTAGAGATTGTGGAGATTACTGTGACTATTTATGCTTGGAATTTTGTGTCCTGGTCATAATTGTGTAAATGCATTTTGATCACTAATTATGTTTTTTTCTCCCCACCCTTCAGCCGGAGTTGACGATCAGATAATGGTCAGGAGCGGCTAGGGTCTGCATATGCCCCTGTAGTGTTTTCATACATGCATTGTGTTACTATGTGTTACATTTAACCTAATACACATATTTTACCTTATACTTGTGTAATTTTATAATAAAGTATTAGTTTTGAATATACTAGTGTACTGTGTTCTCTGGGGGGATGATTCAGAATAACTGTACTTCACTGTCAGCCTACCGCTTAGCTCGAGAGAAGTATCTCTGCTCTGTGATAGATACCCTGACAGTTCATTGCGAACCTTGTCTTGCCAGTAAGATTTCCACCCCACAACAGAGGGCTATGAAAAAGTCTCCTAACAATCACCAACAAATGTACAGACACATAAATCACTTTGCCTTTTCCAGTGATCGTATCTGGATAAGTTTCCTCTTCCTCCTGGTCAGTACTAGTGGGAATTCCATTCTGACCTCCTCTGTCTACCTCCCTTTGGAGATTCCTCGTTGGAGCCTTGCCATGACATTGCCTTAATTACTGCAGAGTGACATGTTTTTCAGATGCCAGCCTCCCAACCTCTTCCTGGTACCTGTTCCAGCTAGGATCACACTTTCAGACTTCTTTTCAGACTTGTGGGTAAAGGTAATAAAACGGTTGTTTCTATTTCTGCCTTTTTCTTTACTTGTAGTTTTAGTTTGTCAATTTGTGTTCACATTTCTGTCTAGTACTATGATACCTGTTCAGAGATGAATATGTTGCTCTTAAAAAAAACAATAACTCAATAGTTGCAAAGAAAAAGTAATACAATTCAATTCTTTGGTATCAGGGGGCATTGCACTAAGTAGTTATTTATGTAATGGCATCTTTTTGTGAGGAGAAATAATACTAGTGCTGACAAAAATGTTTAGAATTCTTTGGAGAGAGGGGAGTACATTTAGGGGCCGATTCATGGAACAAATGTGCGCCGAGAATCCCAGCGCGAGCTGGCGCAAGCGTGAGAAAGCAAGCGCATGCGTGCGATTCAGGAAGGCGCTGCGCGTGTTTTCCACTGGTTGTGCGCCAAATCCGTGCATGGCGCACACGTCATCAAACAGCGTGCGCTACGCACACAGGGAAAGCGCACATAGCGCGGCACACAACAAAAGTGGGCGGAACAGTGGGCGTAACACGTGGAATGGGGAATAACGCGTGAAAAAGAAGGCGTAACTGGGGAAGTACTGCAGGGAACTACACGGAATGCCCACACGCACGCGAACAACCCGTATTCATGGATTCGAATACGGGAAACCCACGCATGTCAAAAGACGCGCACAGGCGTCAACGCGTCCGCCACACGAAGGCAGGCGTAAGCGTCCCGCACACAGTATAAAAGTGCATGCAAACAACAAACATGTATATACAGCTACGATGAATGCCCCATTTGTCGCAGCACTGATCGTGGGACACAGCAGGAGGAGTAGAATAGCCAGGGCCCGCATTTTTTCACCCCGGACAAGCCTTTTTGGGATGCCTGACGACCAGGTCTACGGCAGGTATAGGTTTCCACCTCGTATCATCCTAGACCTGGTCAGGGAGTCGGAAGATGACCTTGCATCCCCCACCCTCTGCTCCCAAGCATTGAGCCCCTTGGAGAAGGGGCTCAATGTCCTGCATTTTTTTGCCACTTGGTCATTTCAGCGGACTACTGCCATAGTGGGGGGGTCTCACGGGCCACGCAGTCATGCTGCCTACACCAGGTGTTGGCAATCATCACTGCACGCCCCTCAGTCCGCAGGCACATATACATGCCCAGAACACCCGCAGAAAGGCAGGCCGCTGTCCAGGACTTTTACAGGGTGGCACACTTCCCCAAAGTGCTCGGTGCCATAGATTGCACCCATGTGGCCCTACGTCCACCTCAGGCCACTGAACACGTCTACCGAAACCGCAAGCACTGGCATTCCATCAACGTGCAGGTGGTATGCGATGCAAAGGGAATCATCACCTCTGTCTATGCAAACTACCCTGGCTCCACCCATGACAGTTTCATATACAGAATTTCCGCCCTGAGCCGGGAACTGGAAGCTGGGCAGCATGGCGACCCATGGCTACTAGGTGAGTACAAATGCCCATGCACATGCATGCATGTCACACACACACAAATACACAAACCCCAATAATCACTACCATCATCACCTCTCCAGGGGACAGTGCCTACCCTTTGAGCAACCACATGATGACGCCACTCCGGAACCCCACCACACCACCCCAGGTAAGATACAACATGCTACATATAGCAACCAGGGCCATAGTGGAGCGCACATTCGGAATGCTCAAGTCACGCTTCCGCTCCCTTGACCGCTCTGGCTGGCAGCTACTCTATGCACCCCCAGTAGTGTGCAGGATCATTGTGGCAGCATGTGTCCTGCACAATGTTGCAACACGGCAGGGCGTACCGGTGGACATGGTGGTGCCCCCACATCCCCAACCACAGGCACAGGTGCTGCCCATGGGAGGGGATAGGGCACGTGGAAGCCCAGACCCAGCTTGTGGCCACATTTTTCACCTAAACTCCCACCCCTGCGGACTGCACACAGGCCTGGCACATACCAGGTGACAATTGATGATGACAAAGAGACAGTCAACTGTCACAACCTTACCACCCTGAGAATGTTGCCATGGAAGTGCCACATTGGGTGCATCCCTAGCTACTTAAACATAAGCAATCCTGTGTGACCACAAGGCACACATGCAAGTTGTGAATCACACAGACCTGCAAAACAGGCCATGACTGTCACTGTTATGTCACCCAAGCCCTCCCAAACCACAACAGGACATGGCAAGCAATAGCTATACACCAACACAGTACCAATAAGGTCTCATTGACACGTGAAAAATGTAAAGTGGCATCAGACAATGATGCCTGACAAGGAATCAGATGAAATGACGGACCAACAACCTCCCCCACAAAAGAAGTCATACCCAAATGTATTCCAACAGTTGTAGTTGTAACATAACAATGAATGCCTGCCTACATGCACATTGTGCATAGCAAAATCAACACTGCACCTTCTGTGTGCCGTGTCCACCTCATGCAACACACTGCTCAGCACACAGCATAGTGAACAGCCATTGTGTGTGACGCACACCCTAAGCATCACATCTAAGCGACAAACTACATCAAAAAGCAAAATACGCATGTACAGGATCCACAATTGGTCATAGATCATGTGCTGCAGGGACACAGTGGGCACCAGAAGGCAAACAGAGTGTACATGTGGACATGGAAGGGTGGTTGTACATGTAGTGGATCATAGTGCGAGTGTGTGGGTCAGTAGGGACATGCACTCAATATATGCATGTGCAATCAAGTGACCATCAGTGTCCTCTACATATCAATTGTGAACATTCACCATGTGTACACCCCAGCATCTCAAGCCACAACTATTCCCTCACACCTGAAAGCTAAACACAACACATGAACGGGCATTGATCAGTAGAATACATCATGTACATAGGATACCGCAATTACAATGTCAGGGTGCACATCACACTGTAGGGCAAGGCAACTGTCAACAACAAAATACCCCCCCTCCCTCACAAATCACCATGACCCACTGAACAACAGCATCTGTGTTATGTAGCCTTCATCCTTGAAGTTCACCTGACCACAAGATCACCCTTCCCCTTTGTCAACATCTCCCACCTTGTGTGCAAAAAGTGTCCAGCACCCTCAGACTTGCAAAAACACCAAATCAAAGAGAACTGAAAGCAGGCCAACACAGAAGCCAAGCAAAAAGTCTGCAGGCAGCAAAACAAACCAGAAGAGCCTCCAGTAGATGACTTGAAGTAGCAGTACGTCACAAAGCCCAAGTACTACCACAATGATGTAACAACCAAGGTAGCACAGTAAAACAATGTCACAACAGGATGTGTACCATGTGTGGTAGATAACACAGAATGATGCACCACGAACTGATGTGTACTGTCACAGCTCCCGTGTACAGGTGCAGGAGTGTCACAAACCAACCACCCCCACCGTGGGGGGGTGCCTGCAAGGTCAAACTCACACAGGCCTCTGAGACCCTGGTGGGGAAGGAGGGTCAGGGATATGCAGTCGGGACAGGCATTGCTATACTGGATAACCGGAATGAGGGGCAGGAGAGGGGAGTAGGATTCACACGGGAAAGTAGGAAATGCACAAAAATGTACTCCTCACATTTACACATACACAAGTGCACCAAACCTGATCATCATGCACATAGTAACAAATTACTCAAATGGAAGACAAAGAGAAACTTATCTCTGGGGTGAGTGCTGGCCTCCTGCCTGCGCACTCTCAGGTCCGGTAACAGGAGCAGTTTAATGCTGCAAAGAGAGCCACAGTTACTAATCTGTGCGTGCCCATAACACACAAACACACCACCATATATGCCCCAAAGTAACAAAATACTCTACAAACAAACAATCTGGTGTGGATGCTTCGTACTCATATGTAACATTACCCCTGTGATGGTTCATACACAGTCAATGCAGTAAGTCATGCGCCGCTGGGTGTGTTGCAAATAGAAGACCAATGTGTCATGAATCACACAACATGCAATGTTCCCTGCGTAAGCAGCCAGACGCAAATAGCAAGGTATGACTTCAGAACAAGTCGTGTTCCACCATGACCCAAATAAAGTAGGTAGTGCATGTGTCAAATTCTACATGGTAATGAAATGTACTGCACACAAGTCTGTCCCTTGCTGTCTGTCCCTGTGAGCTGCTTCTTTCCATGTCTTGCAATGCTACATGGCTAATACAAGTGCCTCAATGGACCATGGTGGACCGGAAGGTATGTGCCACTGGCCCTGCAGGTGCCCCAGACAACTTTCCCATCAACTAGCCATTAGTCCATCAACGCATCTTAGCTGTATTGTGCGCTTCAACACCAATATTTGTCCAAGCCCACCGTCAGTGCTGCTACTAAGCATGCATGTGCAACTGGCCAGGTGGAAGGTCTGCTGCGTTGTGGCCCCCCCTGTGCTGCTCACCTTGCCTGGAGTCCCGTGAAACACGTCAGCTGTTTTCGGATGCATGAGCACAATCCTGTGCCTTTGCTTGCGCACACATGCGCATGTCGGCACCACCAAATGTGTCCAGCTTCCAGACGTCCAATGGCCCATGTCTGCTGGCAAAGGTGGTCTGGAAGCTCATCTCCCTTCAGAAAGTGCATGAAACACATGATTAATGCTTTAAAATCATCTGTGTGTGTCTCTTCAGGCATTACATGACTGGACCATGTCAGAGATGTACATCACAAATCACACCATCAGTCCGTCTTTCACAGGCAAACTGTTGAACACACCATCTACGCCATGAATTGCAACAAGCACATGTACAGTATAGATAATAAACATACTAAACAATGAATAGCAATGAATGTACACATCAATCATGAAACCTCCCATCTAGCGAATGAAGAACAGTGGTCAATAACACCCCTATCATCCCCACTACGGGTGTTAACACAAGTTTCACAGCAGCAGACATGCCACAGATATGACAGTCCAGAGCCCTTGTGTAAAAGGCTGTTACACCGAACCATCCTTGCGAGCCCATGGGTAAGGAAAGCAGGAGTGGCATATGTGAGTCAAGGACCCCAAGCTGCAAACACATACACAAAACAAGCTAGAAGGGCCCCAATGGAACAGACAGTGGATGCTCTCAAAAGCCACAAAGCACCACACCATCACATGAAAGCACAATAGACAAACAATTTTAAACTATAACAACTAATTACACTAGCTATGAAAAACCTACATTACCCATTTAAACTAACTATCAAATTGAAACTAAACTAACAAAACTAAACGAAAAATCAAAAATGGCCACATACCACCCCGGGGGGGGGGCACCCAGGAGGGGGGAGGTACAGGGTGCTGCTCAACACCCACATGCGATGATGTTGAGGAAAAAAAAAAACTCCATGGCTCAACGCTTGCACAGCCCGACCTATGTGGGAGATAGACTGTCGTCCGAGTCTGGATCTTCCTGGAAAGGAGGACGTGGCACAGGAGCCTGACCACGCCTAGCCACAGCTTGCCCCTCGTCGGCAGCAAGTCTGTCGGGTGAGCCTGGATCTGTGCGGCAATCGCACGTAGGTCTGCATGAAGAACCTCCCATAATAACACAGAGTTCCTCCTGCAAGCCCTGGCTGGACAACTGCTGTACCTCCCGGCATGTAGCTTAGCCGAGATGGTACGCTCAAGCTGCGCAAACCTCTCCTCTGCCCGCTGCCTCTGGGACATCATAAGGGCACCAGAGTGGATCTGAGGGAAGCATACTCTTGCCTCAGGGCCTCCATGTGTGCCTCTGCGTGAGCAGCAATTGCTTTACGCAGAGACGACATTTCAGCCTGGCCGCCATGCCCAGACTGAGCGAGCGGGCTGTGGACCGTGCCGCCTTCTGCTGGAGAAGCACCTGCCTAGCAGGGGGAAGCACGGATTGGGCCACACGCTCCATGCTCTCAGTGATGTTCTCCATTGCTGCCCCCTGCCATTCAGAATTGGCAGTTATGTCTTGCTCCTACTCAGTATACTGCGGTTGCACGCGGCGACCGCGTTGCTGGGCTTGACCCCTGCGGGACCCAAGGACTGGGTGTCCTCGTTGTGTTGGCACCGCCCGCGGCTGCACGTCTACATGCCCCGTCGACGTGATGGCCCAGGCACATCAGTGACTGGTGTGGAAGGTGACCCTGCGTCCTGATCCACCACAGGCGGAGGTTTCAAGACTGCCTGACCCCTCAGTGCAGGTGTCGCGGAGAGAGGAGTGTCCACATCAGAATCACTCACCCCAGACATATGGACCTGATGCTTGTCCAACTCGACATGGATGTCAGAGTGGTCATCAGAGACAAGATGGACTGTAGCACATGTGGGTTTTCGTGGCCTACCACCCCACGACCCCCACTTGTGCCGGGTTGCTGTAGTGATAACAACCCTGTGACTGGCATGACAACACCATCTTCTGGCTCCATTGCGTCATCATCTGAAAAGTAGAGAGAAATAAGGTCACTACACATGTTAGAAGCCCACAACACACACACACAGACACCAAACACATCAAGCAGACATGTCACACACAAAATAGAACCTGCCATGCATGCTGGGTCAACTTGAAATTGCTTCTGTGATTAGGCATGTCAAAAGGTGTCAGTTTGCACTGAAGTGGGTCAATGCAGTACAGCAAATATGTACGTTACTCACTATCTACATGTACAAGAACTTCATGATGTGTGTCATAAAATGTGAAGGCAGTGCAAGGTCAACTTCAGGCATCACATGCAATGTGCATTCAATGGGTAACATGTCTACAAGCAAACCAACCCTCCCCCCAAGTGCAAATGCAGGGATGCCTAGCATGGTATCAAAAGGCCGAACAAAGAACTGTGTATTGACAGACAGTGTTGACTAGCATCAACAGCATCATTTGAATCAAGTGACAACACAGCAAATGATGATGGGACAGTAAGCAGGACACATGATGAAACCTCTGGAGCACACCCACGTGTGAAGAAGACACTACACCAGTTGGACAGAGTCATTGGCCATTAAACAGGCTGAGGCCTGTGACACACACAGACTGTCAGGCCCTAAACATGTGTGCAACGCAGTACTGAGCCACAGTGGACATGGGAAGGCTGATGAAATGCCATGCAATGTATGTCACCCAGGACTTGTATAACAGTGATCATCCAGTCAAGGACACATAGGGGCATGCGTGGAATGCACATGGAGCATGAATGGGTACTCATGTCCCTGCGGGGCATATGACCTCTGCACAGTACAAGTGAGAGACTCTGCATCAAGTACTAAGGATGTACCACACAGCATATGTCTGGCAGATTGGACGCTGGAAGTTAGCATGTACACATGACACATGAACAGGGAAGTACCCAACGGCAATATTGAAGCAGACCAGTGCAAAGGTGGAATTGGGGTGCAGAGCGGGGGGTGGAGGGGCAAGGGAGCATGCCTACATGGAGTACCCGCATGCAGGCATAGTACACATGCACGTCACTCATGCTATGACATTGTCCCTGGGCTGAGAGGATGGTCACCCCATGCTACATGATGCAGAAGGGCCAGTGAGCTGGAACATGGACCGGAGGGGCATACTGGTAACCAGCATGTGAGTAGGGTGCAATAGTGGTGTTGCGGACAGTCCCCGTCTGCTCCACATGTCCACCATCCAGCAGAGCAGACATGTATCAGGGAAGCATTGCATTACTTGCACATCTGAACCATGTACACGTGACATGTAGTGGCAGTCATGCACAATACATCATACAAGTAAAACACGCATGTCGTCAATAAACACTCATCAACACTCACTGGACTGGGCATCAAAGTCCGGCATCTCTCCCACTCCTTCGACCGATTCAGATGGTATGAACTCCACAACGAGTGACTCATGCGGAATGAGGTTTTCCTCCTCTGGTGCAGGCCCACAGCCAGTCACCAGAGTCAAGTTGTAATTTGAGGCACGCTTAGCCTTAGCGCTGCGTTTGAGGTCATTCCAACGCTTTTTGCACTCTTGCGCCGTGCGCACCTCATGGCCGAATGCACTCACATGTTCTGCAACTTGCTTCCAGTGGGTATCACGGTGGGCAGCCGTAGTCTGACAATTAGCACCCACTAGCATGTCACGGCTGTGGTCCCGCACGTAGTCCACGAGGAAGTCCAGTTCCTGGTTGCAGAAAGGCTTCTTCCTCGACGTGCAGGAGGTCATGGCTGTGTGTGGGGTCCCAGCCTGTGCTGCAGGTGCAACCTTCCTCCTCTTGGATTGTGGCGCAGACCCTAGCTGGCTAATGCCGCCCTGATCAGTATGGCCAGTGGGTTCGGTGGATTTAGCCAAGGGAGTGGCATGTGGAGGGACGACCAAAGGCCTGACTTGTGTCAGTGGCAGCTGGTGCCCTCTAATAGACGCTGCGCAGCAACATCTGCTGTGGCAGGGTCATTGACCGCAACTGTCATGGTTGGCAGACTCACAACCGGGGTGTTGTTGGGTGCATCTGCCCCTGCACTTGCCAACACCCGGCTGTTCTGGGCAGCAGATGACATAACTGGCCCAGAGACAGGTGTCTTGGTCAGGGCAGCCCTGCGTGCCCCTCTGGTTTCACTCCTGGCCTGTTGGAAATCTTCCAAGGGCTCTTCAAGTGCCAACGCAGCCTGCGCTAGCAGACCCTGAGCCTGGGTGGTGGTGTCCACAGCTGCACCTGCAGCTACCACTACCCTTGGACCCGTGGCAGTCGATGAAACGGACTGCCAGGTCACACGGTTGCAAGTGCCGGATGCAGAAGCTGCATCTCCTGGAACCACAGGGGGTGGCGGCATGACTGCACCGACACATGGCACAACATCGTGCTCAAGTGGCGAACCCCTGCCTCTTCCCCCTCTGCGGCCACCCTGGAGTCCCCCTACTCCCTGGTCACCCCGGCCATGCCCCTGACCACACCCACCACGAGGAGGACGCCCAGCTGAGGCGCCCCTCACCTTTGGTGGCCTCCCAACCATGGCACACATGTAGTAGTGCCAGCACAGAATAATAGTGCCAATGGGAGGTGTACACCACAATTGACCTGGGCAATTGGGGTGAAGGGGGTGGGATGCAAGATGTTAACAGCCCCCCTGCACCTGCAAGGCTGTATGTGACCCCAGTGATGTAGTGACGGGTCACGCAATGCTCAGGCACCCCAAAACTGCAGTAAAACCGTGCATGCAACCCTGCAGCCTACGTGCGTGGAATCAACCTTCCGCAGTACGCGGTGGCACCCAGTAACACGAAAAACATGTACGCGTGGGACATGCAGGCTACTATGACCTCGTAAACGGGTGCAATACACAGAGGCACCCGCAGTGGGAAAAATAGCATGCGGGACTCACCGTCTGACTAGCGCGATGCAGAAAAACATGTGTAGGCAAATACCCCCGCCAAAAGAAGAGATACGTCCTTGATAGCTGTGAAGTTGTGATGGCGCGCGAAACAACATGAAACAGCAACACACGTCGGTCTCTACGAAAGGCATGTACATCGAACTGCTGGCCATGCTCACCTTTAACCCGTGCTGAGGGAAATGCCCACGCGCGTCACGTCACTTACGCGCGTAGGCCCTTTCCTCGGATTACACGCATTACGCGCTAAGGTCTTTCCTCGAATTACACGCTGACGTGCAATTTTTTCACGTGCCAAATCACTCCGTATCAAGCTGGCCACGCGAAAACACATGGAAGACCACGCTCCTGCCCAGAAGGCCGAATTACTGCCCCTCAAAGCCCCGAGCACGCTCCCACCTGCCATCTGCTGCTGCCTGACTGCCTGCTGCCCACGTGCCCTGCTATTTGCTGCCTGCACATCAGCCAGGGGTGCAGTTGCTGTGACCACCCCTGCTGGAACCGAAGACTCCCGACTGGGATACCATCGTTCCACAGCCCAGCCCCAGGACCCAGTTGCCCACCCACTCCTGCCTCTGGGGTTGCCATGTAGGGCACAACACGATCTGGCACCACTGACAACCCCCAGCCAGAGAGGCAGAGGGCCACCAGCTTCAGTGCCAGGGAAGTTGGTGTCCTGGTGGAGCAAGTCCTGGGGCAGTATGATGCCCTCTTTGGAAGTTTGCGCGCCGACTATGAAGGACGGACCAGGATCTGAATGGACATCGTGACTGCCATCAATGCGGAGGGGTTGGCAGTCTGTAACTTACAACATGTCAAGAAGCGCTGGGAGGACTTCAGGTCCAGGACCCTCAACAAGGCCCGGCGCCTCTGGAAGGCAGTAGATGCCAAGGGGCGCCGGGTCCACTTGTCCGACAACCAAATGAGGGTCCTGGAACGCATATGCCCAGCGCTCCACGTCCAGGTCCTTGAGAGGCAGACCCGTCTGGAGTCGAGCGGTAAGTGTACGTGCATACTGATTGGACGCTGTGCGTGTCTTGGTGTGCCAGTAGTGTGCAGGTTGCACATGTGTTTTTGTAGGGCCATGTAGGGATGCATATGAACATGGGCATGAGGCTGCCACATGTGAGTCCTCTCAGGTGTGAGACACATCGATGGTGTATGTGTTGGTAAGCATGCTGGGCAAATGCAGGTGTGAGAGCACACATGTTTGAATTTCTGTGTATGTACGTTGCATGGTTGTGGTGTCACGCATGGATGGTGGTTCCTGCTGCATGTATCTGCACTGTGTATATGTGCATGTGTGTGTATTTGACAAGTGTGCAACTGTGATGCAACTTGGATGCATGTGACACTGACATGTAGAAGGCTGAATGCCAGATGTGACATGGATGGCGATCTCATCACTGTGACAGTTGGTGGACATGTACACATGCATGTAAGTGTGGTGGCGTGTGTGCATGTGTTGTGCACTCCCTGTGTTTCATGTGACGTCGGATGCTCATGCTGTTGTATGTGTATGGATGGTGCTGGCTGGTGCAATATTGCTGTGGAATTGCTCATGTGTGTGAGTACAAATGACATGTGTGTTGGGGAGTGTGATGCCATGGCCCTCATTCTGACTCAGGCGTTAAGGGGTTTACGCGCCGTAAACGGCGCCGACCCTTAACGCCTGATTACAAGGTTCCCTTTGCGGGATGGCTTTTAACGGCTGCTTTTTTGCAGCCGTTAAAATCCATGCCGCAAAGGGACCTTGGCGATAATTACGGCACCGTAATTTACGGTGCCGTAATTATCGCCTTTCCCCATTCCCATTATGCCCTATGGGGAGAAAATGGGAATGGGGAAGGGTAACATGGGAAATGGGGATTTACCGCCCCACTCACCTTGGAATGGGGCGGTAAATCCGCCAACCACCATGGCATAAACATAGTTTACGCCATGGTGGTAAGGGTACGACCCAGGCGGTAACTTACCGCCTGGGTCGTAATGAGGGCCAATGTCTGAATTATGACACTGCCACTCAAGTACAACTGTCATGTGTGTATCAGTCCATTGTACAGTGCTATGATTCCTGTGTTTTATCTCTCCCTGTCTGCCGCATCAACTGATGAAGAGGGCGGAGAGGGTGCTGTGGAGCACAGCAGCAGGGATCGCACCACCAGCCGGAGACGCAAAGCCCGGCTCCCCTCCCAGATTGTCATCTTGTCAGGGAGTGAGGAGTCTGGTGCCGCGTCCCAGGCCGCAGCTGCCGAAGGTAGGTCCAAGAGGCAGAGGTCAGAGGTGGACCCCTCGGCAGCAGAAGGGGCAGCTGAGACCCCACAGGGTCCGACGGAGGAAGATGGCACAGAGTCATCCAGGTTGGTGGGGGGTTTGGTGGAGGAGGAGGCCGTGGAAGGGGACTTACGGGGTCTGGAGGTGGGGATTCCACTGGTGCTAGTGGTGCAGTGCAGGGGCAGGGACAGGAGGCAGCACAGGCAGCCGTGGAGGTGCCTGTGTGTAATCCTGTCCCTGATCCTGTCACTGCATCATCTGGCACCAGCAGGGATGCCTACGTCCAGACCCGTTTTCAGGGAGGGGATGAGCGCACATCAACTGGCCTTCCTCTCCCTGTGGACGTGGCTATCCGGGACTGTGTTGAGCCTGTCCTGGCTAGGATAACGTTGCGCCAACGGGGCATGCGAGGTGACCTGCAGTCTTTTTGTGGAGAGACTGCACGTCGTCTCACATGCCTCTTTGACCACGTTGACCTACTGGGACGGGTCAGCGGTGCTGGATTCCTCTGTGTGCTGGACCTTCTTGTGACCCCCTCCTCACCTGAACCCCCTATGCACCAGTCGTCCTCCATGCCATCTTCCCACTCATGTATCACCTGGGTACCCTGTGGAGCTGCCTCTGACCCAGCGGCCAGGCTGGTGGAGGACACATCCCTGCCACAGTCGGGAGTCGGACGTCCAGCAGGGGTGGCCACCACGACAACTGCACCCCAGCCAGAGGAGGACGTGCAGGCAGCAACATGGTAGGAGCAATGTTGGCCCGGGTCCTTTAACATCGGAGGGGCAGGCATCGGCCATAGGGCAGGAGGACCCAGGATTTCAAGTGTCTTCCGTGTGGCAGCGGTTGGGCCACACCATAGATGCGGAGCGGCAGCGGGCGGAAGAGGCATGGCTCACAATGGTCAGGGAGGAGAACTCCATGCGCAGGGCCCTGAGGCGGGCCGAATGCCTCGAGGCAATTCGCAGGGAGTTGGAGGTGAAAATGTCATCGTCCCTGCGAACCGTCGGGGCCATGGAAAAGGACCGCCTCCAGGACATTGAGCGGGGGTTCGATGATGCCCTGGCCCGGGGCATCCAAAAGTGAGCCGTTGGACTAGCCTGCTGCCATTGTAAATAGTTTTTAGAGTAAGGTTTCCTTTTCCTTTTCCTTTGATTTGTGGTGAATGGACTATGCCACACACATTTGTATATAGTTTTTTTATTAGGTAGTTTCTTAGGTAGGTTTCATTTCTTTCATTGGGCTCATGGACCCTTGACAATGGATTGTACATAGTTGGACAATTGATTTATTTGAACTTTTTATTTGATTTTGAACATGGATTAATGGATTTTTCCTTTGGACAATGGATTGTACATAGTTGGACAATGGATTATTTTGAACATTTTCTTTTGATTTCACCATGGATCAATGGATTTTTCTTTTTACGTTTCCTTTGGATTTGCGTTGGTGGAGGGAGAGTTTTGACTATTTTTCTTTAGGATTACTTTGGATTGGTTATACTTTTCATTTACTCATCTTTTGCACATGGTTTTCGTTTCATGTTTCCTATTTTGTTATGCTTTCATTTCTTTGCTTTATTTTTGTACATATTTTAGTTCCATGTGTGGGATTCGCTCATTGGGTTAATGCATGTGAAAATGTGGGTTTACACAATCAAAGACAACCAGTGTGTGTGTGTGACGGACATGTGTTGATGTATATAGTTGACTTTTGGTTTGTGTCTTGAGATAGGCATGTCAGTGTGGGGTGGATTGGGAAATCATTGCGTCTCAAGAATGGGATGGCGTGCTGTGGTATTTTGGTGTAGAAGTGGGCCATGCTTGTGCATCTTTACTTCATGTAGGGGGGGACATGACTGGGGCCTGCTGGCAGGTGCCCCCTACTGCTGGGGGTGGGGGTGCTGGGGGACATGAGTGGGACCCTGCTGGCAGGTGCCCCTCACTGCTGGGGGGTGGGGGTGCTGGGGGACATGAGTGGGGGCCTGCTGGCAGGTGCCCCTCACTTCCGGGTGGGTTGGGGTGTCCGGGGAGACATGAGTGGGGCCTGCTGGCAGGTGCACCTCACTGCTGGGAGTTGGGGGTGCTGGGGGACATGAGTGGGACATGAGTGGGGGCCTGCTGGCAGGTGCCCCTCACTGCTGGGGGGTGGGGGTGCTGGGGGACATGAGTGGGACATGAGTGGGGGCCTGCTGGCAGGTGCCCCTCACTGCCAGGGGGTGGGGGTGCTGGGGGACATGAGTGGGGGCCTGCTGGCAGGTGCCCCTCACTGCTGGGGGCTGGGGGTGCTGGGGGACATGAGTGGGGGCCTGCTGGCAGGTGTCTGTCAATGGTGGGTGGGTGGGGGTGCTGGGGGACATGAGTTGGTGATCACTAGTGCAAGGTGACGTGTGGCTTGCCTGGGGGCATGCCCATGGTGGATGGGCTGCCTGCGGGTCATGACCTGGGGTGCAGGTTAGTCCCCTGTGGTGTGGGCTGCCAGCAGGGTCCGTGGAGGGGGTAGAGGGCACACCTGGGAGGACCCACACTGCCAATTCATGTGTAGGACTCCCCGCGCACCCCAGAAATACACGTACCCCGCACTGACAGCAAAATCGCATGTGAAACTTCCCGTGAACCCCAGTAATACACGTATCCCACTCACACAGGGCCAATAGCGTGTGAAACTTTCCGCGAACCCCAGTAATACACGTACCCCAATCGCACAGGGCCTATCGCGTGTGAAAATTCCCACTAACCCCAGTTATGCATGTACCCCACTCGCACAGGGCCTATCGCGTGTGAATTTTCCCGCAAACCCCAGTAATATGCGTACCCCACTCGCACAGGGCCTACCGCGTGTGAAACTTCCCACGAACCCCAGTAATATGCGTACCCCACTCGCACAGGGCCTATCGCGTGTGAAACTTCCCGCAAACCCCAGTAATACACGTACCCCACTCGCACAGGGCCTACCGCATGTGAAACTCCCCGCGAACCCCCGAATTACACGTGCCCCGCTCGCACAGGGCCTACCGCGTGTGAAAGTCCCCATGAACCCCAGAATTACACGTGCCCCGCTCGCACAGGGCCTACCGCGTGTGAAACTCCCCGCGAACCCCAGAAATACACGTACCCCGCTCGCACAGGGCATACCGCGTGTGAAACTTCCCGCGAATGAGTGGGGTATATGTATTTCGTGGGGTGCGCAGGGAGTTTTACACGCGATTGGCCTTACGCGAGCGGGGTACGTGTATTCCGAGGGGTGCGCGGGGTGTTTTACTCACGTTTTCCTGGTTGGGGGGCTGTATGCTGGTCCACTGGCCTGTGCGCCATGTACTGGATTTGTGCGCTGTTCATGGCGCACAGGGCGGGGTTGGGGGCGTAACTGGCGCTGCTGCAGGGTCACTGCGCCACTCTGCGCCACGGCTGCTTAGGGATGTTAAAATCCATGAATACGCTGTGCGCCGAAATGATTTTGGCGCACGCGGCTGGCGCCGACTGCCGCACGCGCACACTGTGCACCAGCCGTGTGCACCACTTGTGCGCTGAATTCTATGAATTACCCACTTTATGGTTGCAGTGTATGTGCCAACTCTTTGTGACATGCAGGAGAAAATACTGGTTTTGAAGAAAGAGTCACACAATTATCAGGGGCAGGAATGTATATTCACCAGTTATAGTTGATTTGCCATCTTTTTGTGATGGATGAGAGAAAATACTAGTGATGGATATCACATTTAAAGACATGAGATCATATTCACTGGTTGCAACTGAGTGTGCCATATTGTTATGTTGAGAAGAAGTACTACTTGCAAAGGTAGGTTTTTATTATTTTCAAGAAACAGGAACAGATTATATTCAGTGGCTTTAACTTTGTGTGGGATCTTGTTTGTGAAGTGATAATATACTGCTTGTGAAGAAATAGGCCTAGAATCCTTTAGATGCTTGAAGGGATTAGATATTACATTCAGTGGCTGTAAATGAAAAAGCCATATTTTTGTGGTGAGACAAAATACCAGTTTCAGAAAACAAACTCTAAATTATTTGGTTGCAGAGGGAGATTACATTCAGTGCCATATTTATGTGGAACAACTAAATACTAATAATATAAATAAAGTCTGGGAATGATTTGGGGCAGGACACTATGAACACGGTTGTACTGGCTGTGCCAGCTTTTTGTGGTGTATGAGAGAAAATACAAGTTGTAGAAAAATCGCTCAGAATTCTTTGGAGGAATTCTTTGGAGGAACAAAGAGATTGCATTCAGTGGCTGCAACTGAGAATGCCAACATTCTCATGATTTCGCTGCTGTGTACCCAAAGGGGTTACACTACAGCAACACTAACATGTGAATGAATACCCAAACCAACATATCGTAATGCCTACAATCTCTATAATCCAAATAAGAAACATTTAATAATACAGTCTGCTGCCTATGACAGTAGAAACAAATTTGTGTTTCTGAGAGTAGTTATTTTTTGTTAGTCCATTTTTGGTTTCTAGTATTGTGATTTTCCATTGTCTACACGGTTTAGTTCTTTCATTTGTTTGTCTTTTTTTCTTAAGCCATTTCTTAATATTATCATACAAATCTTCATTCATACGAGAGATGAAAGAAATTATTTTTTGATTACATGTTTCTTATTTGGATTATAGAGATGCTGAAGATATTCCTGCATTGAAGCACACATGAAGCATTATCTAATTTTATGTTCCAGCTAATTTAAACTGCAAGAATTGGTTTATTTATTTATTTATGTTAATGTATACAAGCGCACAAACCCCAGAGGCATCTAGACGCTCATTACAGTGAGGATGGAAGACCGAAGTATACATTGAGGTTAGTTGAACCAGTGAGTTTTGAGTTTTTTCCTGAACAGGTGGAAGGAGGGTTCAGCATGCAGGTGAAGGGATGAGGTTGTTCCAAAGGGTGGCAGAGCAAACAGGGAAGCTAAATCCCCTGCTCTTTTGTGGTTGAATCTTGGTGTGATGAGGCAGTAGCTGTGAACTGATCGTAGTGTCCTCGCAGGTGGTGCCTCATTAGACAAACATCGGTGGGTGATTGAAAGAATTTTAAATATGATTCTTTCTCTGGCAGTGAGCCAGTGGGCAGATCTTCTGGCTTCAGAGATGTGGTTGTGCTTTCCAAGGCCCATTGCGGCAGAGAGCATTGTTTAGTATTATTTTGAGGTTGTTTAGGTTTTTTCAGTAGTGCCACAAAGTAGCGTGTAGTCCATTTTGGATCCGATGAGAGCCTGTGTGACTGTGTGGTGATTCTCGGGAGAAAGGAAAGCTTTGCTTGCACTGATGGGCCTTGTGGCTTACGCAGAGGAGGAGAAGATGTGAATATCTTGCAGTCACATGTTGAGTGTGGCATCTAAGTATACACCCAAGGTTTTTACAGATGAGGCTACTGTGATTTTGTGGCCATCGATGACAAAGAGATTGAAGACATTGTAAAAGTTTGGCAAGGCAGGCTGGAGCTCCAATGAGAAGCAACTCTGTTTTCTCGTCATTCAGGCAGAGGCTGTGCACGGCAATCCAGGTTTGGATCGCTTCATAGATGGTGTTCACTTTGAGGGTGTCCTCTGTGTGGTTTCCAGAAAGAGGATGCCTACTTGGGGCTCATTGGTATAGTTTGTCTCAGAAATACCAATAGAGTCGAGGTCGTCAAATAGCGGCTTTGTGTAGACATTGTAGAGGGTAGGAGAGGCACAGGAACCTTTAGGGACACCGCAGGAGATTGGCGTGGGTGGGGCGACTTCATTGCCTGCGAAGACTCTGGAGGTTCTGTTTGTATGGAAGGATTAGATCCATTTGGCAGTATCAGGGGAGAAGTGATCAGAGGATGTGAGGTGGTGCCAAAGAGTATGGTGGTCGACAAGGTGGAAAGCAGCAGAAAGAGTGAGGAGTAAAAGGAGAGAGAGATTTCCAGTGTAATTCGCACAATCAAGTTTGTTCTTGAGGTCCAAGAGGGCTGTTTCAGGTCCATGATATGATTGGTTATTTATAACGCGCTTAATACCCAGAGGTTTCTAAGCACAGACCCGGTGATCGAACCTGTGTTGCTTTGTGTCATCTTGCATCCAAGGCGAGCATGTTTCCCCTGAGCTATCCTCCTGAGACATGTCAGAGGCCGGTAGATAGAAGGAATCACTTGGTCCATGGAGGGGTTTTGAGCAAAGGGGTGATCCAGGATTCTTTGATGGTGGATGTGACAGAGCAGGATACAAAGGAAGAATTAATGATGGAGGTGATGAGTGGAAGCAGGGGTTCTGCACACTCCTTTACAAGGGATTCTGGACAGATGTTGTCTTTACACCTCATCTCGACACCAGTGGTGTGGCCGAAAGATTCAATGGTACCATCATGCAAGGTATATGCATGGCAGTTAGGGAAGGGAAAAGTTGAGATTTGGAGGTGGAGAAAAGGGTGTACGCATGCAGATTGACTCCTCATGCCACCACAGGCCCAGTACCATTGAAGATTCCCAGAAGGAGGAAACCTTGGACTGCTGTGTGTCCATCCTGGTTTGAAAAATCCAAATATGCAGAATGGGATGAAAGAAAATTGAGAGAAAAAGAAAGAGAGTGCATGATCGAGAGGTATGATCTCCAGAAGAAAGCCAGACTCACTTGTGTTGCAGAAGGTGACAGAGCATGGATACGAAAACCTGGTTTAGTTCCTAAAAAGGACAGCAAATTTGAAGGCCCTGTTCCTATAAAAAAGGAGCTGTGTTGTTAGAAGATAGTAGGACGTTGAACAAGAGCAGGATGGCGAGTAAGAAATGAGGTAGTTCCTAATTGCTATGTCCATAAAATACTTTAAAAGAAGGCTTTTTAAAGAAATAAAATGGAGGTGTGTCATATATCATTATTCAGTGTTCACATGCTGGGTAAATGGTATGCCCAGTATTCACTGTGTCAACATATTCTTCATTGATTCTGTTAACCTTTCAAAGTTGTTTATTTACTTTCAGTGAAAAGCTCCTGCCCTGTCAGGTGCATTATGATGTAATAGAATGTTCTATATGTATATAACTGGGTCCTTATGTGAAGCTCAGGCAGTTATGGGACTCCACAGAATAAATTCAGCTGAAGAGAAGCTGCCAACTGCTAACCTTCATTTGTACCTCACAAATATGCAACACTTTTTTCGATTGGCAAAAATGATTTCACACAAACAACACTCTGCCTTTTAATCTCACTGCACACTTGGAAATGCTTGCAGTTTTGTTTAAACTTAATCACATATAAAAAGAATGTTGGCTGGCGCTGCACTCTTAGCAATGACGGTAGTCTTATGGCATACCAAACTTCTCAGAACAAACACTTTTAATTTATATTTGATTTCACCACTATGCAAGGCAAAATCTCCCTTCTCTCAGGAGCCACTTTATTATTTTCAGTAGAAGGTGTACTTTTAAATCTGTTTAACTATGGGAAGTCACTGTTCTGTACCAGCAAACAAAACCCCAAGTATTCAGTTGATCATTTAGAAACTCTCTGCTTTAAGGGAGAGTTCAGGGGAATGAGAAGCAGTTGAGAATTGCATTTGTAATGCAGCCCTCCCTTTGGGTAACTTTGGGGTTGGCAAAAATAAATAGGAGTAACCAATTACAGACTATATTTGTATACACATTGGGAGCAATGTTGTTAATTTCAAATATCAACAAAATCACCCCATGTAATTTGGCTATGTGGAAATTAATTACATTATTGTTTAATGAAACACAAAGGATGTTTTTTAACTGGCCCACCCAATCAATAAAGGGAGCGTTACATCACACAGATCCCCACAAGACTTGGTTTGGCTGGACAAGTCAACTTACATTCATATCTCTGGCTTTACACTCAGGAAAAAGGCCATCGAGGCTCAGGCCATCTTTAAGGTATAGTACTGGGCCCATCAGAATCCAACATCAGTCATGGACATGCTTCAGGGTAAATCCCTCTATTTTGCCTCTTCTTGGTCCTAGATTCCAGCTTCTGTCCCCTCTCCTGGTTTGTTACAGCAATCTTATCAGCAGTTCCAACCAAGGTGATTTTAGGCAGTTATCCTGATTTTCATTGTGCATCTCCTTAGAACACCTAAACACCTAAACCATACCCCCACAAATGTCTAAATTATGAGATGCCAGCGTGTTGGCTCATAATAAGGATCGGACAACTATTTTCGATCCCCTTACACAAGGCTGGCCCTCTTTTCTTTGATTGGCCCATTCAGTTGTGAAACCCACATGTTGGTAGGGATAAGGCCACTCACCTGAATTTACATGGTTACACATTTCAATTTTTCACAAAAACTCTAACGTGGGAACTATTTTTAGTTTACAGTTAAGCATAACAATATATATATATATATATATATATATATATATATATATATATATATATATATATATATATGACTGAAACAGTCTGGCCATGCCGGACATAAAGGAATAAGTCCAGTGACTGCACAAGGTTGCAGGTTCAAACAAGGGTTTTTCTTGATTTATCAAAAATCATAAGTTATTGACCTGTAATTTTCTATATAGATATCTGATTTAATAAGCTATCATCTCCCATCTCCCAAAATCTATGCTTCGTGGCATTTTTCTGGGAAGTCATAACCTCATTTCAGACTGCAATTCTTGTTCCCAAGGTCGAATGTTGATTCAACAGATAAGCCTGTTCATCAGCTTTTTAATGATACTTGAACCATTACTCTGCAACTTATGGTTCCTGAGACAATGAACAAAACATGATTGTCCATGTAAATTAATGGAACTCTCTAAAGATATATGCATATTTTGATTTCAGGAAGTATAAAGACTGCAGGCATATGCCAACCTTTTGGTGAAATAATCTTCCTAAATTAAGTTCCTGCTGTCGCAAAGATCCAGCCCCTAGTATTGTGTCTGCCCAATAACAATGTGAACTGAAGTTGTGGTGGAGCAATTTATCTGAGCTCAGCAACAGGGTGATTATCAAACTGGGTGTGTGGCTTAATCCACTAGAACTTTAAATTAATGTCAAGTAGACTGCTTGTAAGCTTGCAATTTTGCTGTTTATTAATTTGCTATTTAGTATGAATAGCATGTTCTTAAGATGCTCAATGTTTAATCAATGTGTTGATGGTAAACATAAAATAATCAACAGTTGTTCAAAATAAATCATTAAATCATCAATGTTCATCACAAGTGATCAATGCTTTTTCATGAGGTTTGCAACAGAATGTACCACTCTTGAAGGTTCAAACAACATATTCCATTCCTCCAAGGATTATATAATTTCTTTCAAAGAGTTGAACATGTTCAAAATACATTTTCTTATATTTCACTCCATTTCTCGCTACACGTCTTTCACCACATTGTTAATGTAGCTCTTCAGGAGAGAACATTTAAGTTTAAATCATCTCAATATGTTAGTGCCATTGAACAAAATGGTAATAAATTGTGTATCTGTAGAATGTTGTACTGAATAAGGTTGTTCTGCCTTTGTGGGGTCCTAGAAATGCAAATCTGCATAGATTCGACATTCTAAGGTTGGCTGCTTTAATTTATTGCTGCATGTGACCTCATCACGCTCACTTTGCGATCGCGATGATGTCATCACGCTGGTGCTTTTAGCCACCCATAAGTCATTGCAAACCTTGTAATGTGTTAGTGGCCATAAAAAATGTTTTTGCTAAAATAAGCCAATGGTCATTCTAGTTTGGGACCTACAATCGGCAATATTATTTAATTGGACTCCTAGCATGGCATCGAAGGCAACACAGCTGCAGTGCGCTCGATAAGCAATTACCGTCTTGCTATTTTATTCGTTTGATATTGTCTTTTTGCTTGAGACCTTATCACGTGCTGGGTTGGAACATGACAACATTAACGTGCTATTTGACAAATAATGTTATTTTGAGACTCATAGCACCCAATTGTGATATTTAAGCAGCATATTTGTCCCCATAGTTAACTTGCTCTCATGTTGTGACGCAATATTGATGTGTATACTTGCCATTTTATCAAAGATGGCCACTTGATGATTTTTTTATGAGGCTCATAAATTTTCTTTTATTCTAATACATGAAATGTATATCACCTTTTTAACAGCATATTGATTTCCATTAGCCAGATTTCTGCATTAATGTTTCAAATTACTGGTCATACATAATTCACCTCATGTTATATTCATAGCAGGTTTAGAAATAAACACAAATAAGGGGTTTTAAGGAATTTTAAGTAAGGGGATGTCCTATTTCCAACAAAAACATTGTCAGCCTTCCATTCTAATGGTTAATCACAGGTAGGTGTAAAACTCATTGGGCCTCATTACGACCCAGGCGGTAGGGGGGTTAACGGCGCTGGTAGAGCTGCCAGCACCGGGAACCCCCTACTGCCTCATTACGAGGTCTGCTCATGGCTCCCGCGAGCAGACCAGAATGCTAACAACGGGCCCGTCATTAACAGGCCCGTTGTTAGCATCCTCCCCATTCCCATTGAGCCCTATGGGGGCTCAAATGGGATGAGTATGTACTGGGTCCCGGTTGCTTGAATGGGGAAATACCGGCCCTCGAAGGTCAGAATTAACCGGTATTTCCCCATTCAAGGAACCCGGACCCGGTATGGGGGTAGCCATGCTGCTAAAAGCAGCATGGCTACCTCCATACTTGTAATGAGGCCCATTGTCTTGGTTTATATCAGAGAAACATGAATCTATAATATTGATTCATTTTAATTCTCTTTGACACAATATCAGTTCTCTATTGCCTCCTCTTGGTGGCATGTCCGTTCTTTCTAAACCCAGAACCTTTATGTCTCCAATTGTTCATTGGGTCTCTGTATTGAAATGCACTGGTAGTGGATATCGAGTCTATTGCTCTAAAGTGTTCCATTATTCAGATGAACTGCTTCAACACAAATTCATATTCTGACTTCAATTGCACATTAAGTTACGTTTTCCCACTCAACATGAGATCTGGGCATTTGCTTTCTGTGTTGGCTTTGCTTGCAATGAATCCCTTAGCATTCTTTCTCCCAGCGCTAATGGATCATTTGTTGCTTATCTTTGAGCAGGCCCCAACCCATCATACACCTCTTCTTGGTCACTGGTGTGGCTTCAAAAGTGGTTAGACATGAATGATAGATAGAAGATAGAGGAAACGTCACTGGGTGTTCTGAACAGAAACTGAAACCATTTCTCCTGGCCCGAAACTACCTTTCTCCCGAAAAGAAACTGGTGATTTTACATATTGTAATTCCGTTTACACAGGGGGCCTTTTAACATGTAACCTCAAATCATATGCAGTTTTCTCCTGTGCCATGCCATCAATATTCATCTTTAAATTATACTTTATATCACTACAAAAAAAACGTTGTTAAAGGGACGTTATGGTTAAGTTGCCATATTAAAAACCTATGCCATTCAGTACAAAAACTTTGTTAAAAGGACGTTATGATTACAAGTACAATCTAAAAACCCCTGAAATTTGGCAGTTATGGTAGGCTAAGCACCAATTTTTCCCATCAGCAATCTCCACTGCTACCACTACCACCCCGGACATGAAAGATGCCATCACACATGTCATTGATGCCATCACTGCCGCCATCACATCTTTACCCCCTTTGTTTTATGTCAGCTAAGCCACCATAACTCGCGCAACCACTGTGCACTGCTAAGACTGACACCCAGGATATCAAAGATGACATAACAAATGTCATGCTTAGCCTACCATAACTGCCAAATTGCAGGGGGTTTTAGATTTTACTTGTAATCATAACATCCTTTTAGCAAAGTTTGTGTACTGAATGACATAGGTTTTTAATAGAGCAACTTAACCATAACGTCCCTTTAACAAAGTTTTTTTTTGTAGTGAATTTTGGACGTTTTTAGTGGGGCAACGTAACCATAATGTCCCTTTGACAAGCGTTTTTTTCAATGACTTGCATAGGTTTGCAGTTCTGTAAGTGATTGATAACATAAGTTGACCAAAATTTTTGTTGAACATTTAGAAGGATTCCAATAGTAACACATAAGCATACTGTAAAGGAACATTTGACTTCACTGGCCATCACCCTACGAATTACAAAGTTGCATATGCTGTTGCACAGCATGGCCACATGGTGCAGAACTCATACACACTTCACAATAAGATGTGTGAGTCGTTGATAGTGCAGAAGGATATTGAATGTTGTTCTACGAACTTGTAACTACAATACTTCCTGTGCAGAACTCAACAGGGCAAGTTTGCACCACAATAGAAGGAAGAGTGCATACCGAGGTCTTTGAATCAGTAAAACCCATTACACCCTAAATAAATGGTGGATGAATACCATTACCAATAGAGATTTTACGGCACTAACACATGGGACCAAAAAAAAATGATTTTTCATCTTCAACCCCGTTTGAAGAAAAGAAATCCTTTTCCTAGATGGCCACCATGGAAAGGGAAGGTGGGGGTTCCATAGAAACTCTTTTTGCGCTTACCATTACAGCTGCCAGAAATTAGAAAAGGAAAATGTGTGACCGTAGTGGTCGAAGAACATTTGTATTCGTTCTAAAATGTGTGGTAATCAGCAACACCTTTAACAGGAAGGCACTGCCTGGTGGACAGGGCGACTTCAATGCAATGTTTTGTCCCAACCAGTAAAAGGAAGAATTTACTTCCCTGACATTGTGGTCAGTAACCATAGCTACAGCCTACCCTTCAAAGACGAAAGGGGTACCGTTGATTTGTTATGTGCATGACGACACTTGTGAAGTATTAAAAGGTTATAGGTCAAAGGATCGAAAACAAAGGATCGAAAAACAAAAGGGTCAAAACCAAAGGATCGAAAGTCAAAGGATCGACAACCCATAGACATAATGTAAACAGGTCATTCGATCGAAACAAAAGGATCGAAAGTCAAAGGGTCGACAAACCATACAAATAATATACACGGGTCATTTGATCGAAAGAAAGTGCTAGCCCATTGAAATAGCAATTAAAATAAAAAAGGGTCAAAGGACATGATAGAAAATGAAGAGGAAAGCACCTTGTATTAGTACAATAAGCACAGCTGACGGTTGAAAACAAACTGTCAGTGCATCAGGAAAGTGACAGGGTGAGCAGCTGACCAAAACAACTGAGTAAACAGAGTATACGTGACTGGAAAAACGGTAAGTTACACACACTAAATAAGCAAATTAAAAAGTCATTCACACAGTTTTATATTAGAGGGGGTGGGGGGGTTCCCCCCAACCCCTCTATTTTTTTAAAAATCTTTTTTTTATAAATGCGAAACCCTCCACAAAAAAAAATATAAATAAAAAATAAGAAATTCGATCGTTTTTTCGCCGATTTCGATCCTTTGACCATTCGACCCTATTGCAATTCAACCAAACTGAGTCGACCCTTTGACTGTCGACCCTTTGACTTTCGATCCTTTGACTGGACACCGTATTAAAACACTACCACATGTAAAACACAAAGGTGTTTGTTCGTGCACAATGACCTTTACATAATTGTGTGAAACATACAGTAAATATGTTTGGCAAAAATGTGCATACAGAAGGCAAAAGAGCAGTCTTCTATTGTCTGGACAAAATCACAACACACTCTGTGAAGTCAAGTGCAATAACGGCAGAAATATTGCAAGGAAGACCATTTTACTGACCTGTGCACACATTTTTGTGTAAGTGCCACAAGTTAAAAGGGGTGAAGAAATGTGTAGTGGGAAGGTATAACAAAGCATTGCTTTTCAAAATGTGTCTGTAGAACAAACAGTTTCACTGCACCTGATCTCATTTTTCCACTTTTAGAAAGATACCAAATCTGATAACGTAGCGTCTTCATACAGAAGTACTCTTGGTAATTGGGGCATGTAGGTGACAGAAAATACCCTGATGGCACAAAAGCATATTAGATGGGCCTGAGCCTTACGTTGCCAAACCAAGTGGTGTGCAATCGCGTTCTGGATAACGTACTTTGGCAGCGTAAAGAAATGATTCCATAATGATTTACGTACCGTGACACAGCACCTACCAAAAAACATACTACAACCTGCAACATACCTTGGCACATTGTGAAGGGGAAGATTCAATGGTTAAAGAACACACTAACATGTCAAAATGAGTAATGTACTGTTATTTCACAATGCACATTGTTAAATCATGGCCCTTTTCTCATTTGCAATAAAGCAGAACTTTGTGTCTGTGCTGCACAAAGAAAATAGTAATTTTGACGGTCACGTTGATGTTTTCCCACACAGTCACCGAAATGATTCCATAATGACTTACATACTGAGATACGGTACCTACTAAACAACATGCTGCAACGTGAAACGTAGCATGGCACTTCGTGAAGTGGAAGAATAAATGGTTAAAAAACACACTAACATGTAAAAATTAGCAAGGTACTTTTATTTCACAATCCACATTGCTAAATCATCGCACTTTTCTCATTTGCAAAGAAAGCAGAAGTTTGTGTCTGTGCTGCACAATGAAAATGGTGATTTTGACAGTCACGTTGATGTTTTTCCACACAGTCACCATGCGTTGGCGCCACAGTTTTTATCACACACACAGTATGCATTGGCAACACAGTAGTAGGTTTCCTCTCACATTCATTGCCAAGACGGCGTCAATCGCTGTGATGTAGTCCATCAGAAAGCATGGTATGTTACTGAAAATGTTAATGGTAATGGTGACGTTGGTTTTTAACCACACAGAAAATATGCGTTGTTCACACAGTAGTCATATTCCTCTCACAGTGATTTATAAGGCGACGTGAAAGGCTGTGAACTTTGACACCAAAAAGGATGGTATGTTGCTTCTTTCTGCTATAACTGCCTACGGACATAGTGGTCCGATGCGGTCATCCCATTCAATGATGACACACATACAACCGGTGACGAATAGCTGCATTTGACGATTGAAAAAGCCCTCATGTGGTCGCTGCAATCCATGACATTCATAATACGGAAGGAAGTAGCTGAGGGGAAAATGTATCAATACGAAGCCTTTGCGGAAATGAAAGGTGTAAAACATAACATTTCTATAATTAATTAATGTTATATGGGGCAATGTAGTGACTCCCTACTAACGGTGACAATGTACAGTCTGCATAATTCGTAATAAAATATCAATACCACATAAATGTTGTAGGTAATAGTGAAAATTGTAGTTACATCGTACAGACGGCGGTAATGTGCATTCTGAAAATACAACGGCACAAAAACGTGCAAATGCATTTGTAGGAATTTTGTTTTTTCAGTCTAAGTAATTAATGGCAGTTTGGTGTACAGGCCTAAAAAATAAGCTTACATGATATGCCACGGCTCCATTTTGGCCTCCGCAGTCACACAGTAGGTTGTTTGCAGGAAGACGTCCTCGGGAACAGATATTTCATGTGCTTCACAAACCTTTTTGAAGAATAACTTATCAAAGGGTATGATTTACAAACTATGACTCCCTACATTCTTTCTGTCTCATCCTGTACGTCAATGTCGAAAAGCAATTGACCCTTATGAGTTTTGGTACATGTGCGACCATACTTGAGCGCCTAGTAAAAAATAGAAATGAAGTGACCTTCACTCAGAACACAAATGCATTCTCATTTCGCAACAACATATCAGCATTCCTTCATGAAAACCGTCACTCCCGAACGCGTGCAGAAGCGCTGTGTTCTTGAAACAGTGCAGGTGGCTGCCTCAGATTAAAAACTATAGGACGCCAGTCTGACCGCAGTATTTTTGGATATTGCTTCTTACATACAGGCAGTAAGAGCTTTTCGTACATTGCCTACCAAGTTTCACTGTACGGTATGATAATGGTAACAAAAAGAAAGCACTTTTTTACTGCGTACTGCCACATATAAGTAACGCTTACCTTTCGACACAGTGTTCAATAAGGGTTTGTTTATGGCGATTTTGGCGTACAACAGAAACTGAAATAACCATAGAGGCCGTATCGAAAGAATGCTACGCAGTTGACGCTGCGGCAGAACCAATCAGTGAAAGTGCAACATCTTGACGTGTAGCATGCCACATATTAGCCAATAGAAATCTTCTCCACTGAGCGAACAGGGAAGTGGGACCGCGGAGCGAACATAGATATCACTAATTTTAAGAGTGTTACTTTTTGATCGTTTTAAAGGAAACTACTGGACGATTTGTCACAAAAATTACAAAAGCACGCTTTGGGGAACAAGCCCCTGCCCCTGCCGCAAAATTGGTGACAATCCGTCCAGTGTTTTGGCATGTAGCCATGCGCAAAGTTTTTGCCCTATTCAGTCATTGGGAAAAAAAGAGGTTTTGGGACCACCCCTCTAACTTTGCCCTCCCTGGACGAATCCTTACCAAACTTTGGAAAAAAATTCAGAGTGGCCCATATACTTTTTTTGCAAACTTTGGTAAGGATTCGTCCAGGGGGAGCCAAGTTATAACCCGCCCAAAAAGTTCTCTTCCTATGGCAACAGCAACTTAACCATAACTACATGGCCACTGTCGTGGCCATTTAATTAAACTGGCACAGGCACTGGAGTTTTACTGGTAAACAGTTCCTTTCAATCCCAGATGCACATGTTTTCATTTTTTCATGCTGCTCTCTTTTTGTGACAACTGTCTTTCGATTATTTCATAATGTACTGACAGGTCGGCCTCTGATTTTAGTTCTTTGTCCTTCACATATATGGCACACTTAATTTTAATCATCCTTCTAGCAGTTTCCTTCACAACAGTTGTGGCAAGCCACCCATTTCCTTAATATATGCCCTTAAATTTACTTCTGCAGTGTAATTTCATTTACCATGTTTGTGGGTTCAAGCTGCAGAATCTTTCTGTTTTATCAAACGAACAGCGTTTTCCTGTTTTGTAGTTTGAAATGAATCGCTGGCCTTTCAGTCTGCCAGTCAACATTGTGCTTTCACATTTCTGGGATAGTATTTCTGCATGTTTAGGCCCATTGAATTTTATTTCTCTCTAAACAGCATTTAGCTGTGGCAGTCCTCTCTGTGTTTTCAGTGATCTGCATTTTAGGCCGAACTTAGCCAAATTCCTTTTTGTTTTTGTCTGGGGGTGGCCTTTGAGTACCATGCCATGCGATAATATTATCAACTGTTATTTCATTGCTTAGATACACTTGGGATGAAGTGCTATATATAAAAAAGAGACCTCTTCATTCCAGATCCTGATAAGAGGAAGGAATGTGGGCAAAGAGGGCATACAAAGAGGCAGTCATGAGTCAGGGGGTGAGAGTAGCTGGGTTTGCTGATGGTAAGTGATAATGCTAGCAGGTGTGGTTGAATGGTGATGTTGGCCAGTGAGCTTCAATTGTAGTGTGGGTTATTGGGTACATATGATGATACCAATTACTAAGTGTCTGCAGTGATGTTGGGTGAGGGTCAGGGTGATGCGGTCCACTCTGACTTAGGGGCTAGAGGTTGAATTGTAATGTGGGTGGGCATGGTGTGATTTCTTATGTGGGTAACTTAGCCTGAGGGGGGATTTTGGTACACGATGGTGAAAGCGGATGGATGCGGAACAAATAGTGCTTGAAAGAAAAACTTTACCTTCAGAACTGCAGAGCTACAATTGTCACACCAATGTGTACAGGGAACACATACCTTGACCTTTCCTTTAACTCTAGCTTTTTCATGGGTCATGCACAGGATGTATGTATGTTAGGCGTTCAAAGTCCTGGGATGACAGTTTAAATGTGGTTACTTTAAACGATAGGTACACTGTGCCACGTCAATGATGTCTTGTGGGTCATCTCACAGACACTCAGACAGTCAAGTGTTAATGCTTTGTAGCAAGCTTAGCAAAAAGATAGCACAGTAACTAGTCCCGGGAGAATAGCTCAGTGGCAGTGTGCTTGCCCTGAAAACAAGACGACAGGGAAGCAACACAGGTTTGGTTCCCCGGGTCCACTCTTAGAAACCTCTGGGTATTAAGTCTGTCAGAAATATGTGTAAGTGATTTCAATCAGGCACACACCCAAGTCTTGCCTAGCATGTAGTGCGCAAATGAAACCCTTATTTATTTTGATCTATAAGTTCAATATTATGAATGATATACAACTATATATGTAAATTATTTTCTTAGATTTAAACCTGTGGGATCAAAAACAACTGAAATCTGTGTTTCTTTTCAGCAACAATCCTTTTATATTAGCTACTCCGGCAGACTTTTAGTTTAAATAACTTTAAAGCTTAATCAGGAGAGCCCATTTGACAGTAACTGTCATTCACAGGTAGCCAGCCCAGTGTGCTGCACTCAGATTTTTGACAGGAACTGTCATTCACAGGAAATCCAGTTTTACTGACAAATGTTTTTCTCTTAATCTTTCAGGACTTTTTACATTCACAGTGCTTCATTAGGTTAAATGAATATTCGCCCCAAGCAAGATTTTGAGTGTTGAGAAGTGTTGTGTACAGGCATTTTGGAGTTTTAGCAGCAAAGTAAATGTCATTTACAGGCAAATTCTGAAGTTTCACTTGCAAAGTGCTGTTGCTCCCTCTGCACTCTATGTTTATTTGTCATGGAGCCCACTGGCCCTTTTTCTGCAGCGTGTGCTCTTTTCCACCACACATGCACCATGGGTGGAAAGTTGTGCAGCCGCATAGTATAGCAGAGTGGGTCAACACATCCCACAAATCCCCTCTCACAACTTCATTTTGACTTCCAGTTGAGAGGGAGTCGGGCAATTAGGATGTTCTTTTCTGTCCATGTGGGGAAATTCAGTTGCTTCTCCCATCAGTGATTGAGGTGACATGTTCTCCTCGCCGGTTCGGGTTGGGATGGGATGATACTCCGGTTTCCTTGGGTTTTTCCTCCCCGTCCCCGAGTGGTCCTCCTTGGTGATTCTTGGGATGATTCTTAGTTCAAATGCTAGAAAACAGAACATAGCATGGTTATGGAAATTTCCCACTACTGTGTTCACACATCTTTGGGGGATGTCAGCAGTGGGAAAGACACTTGCATTCCCTAACAATTGGCAATATTCCCCATCTATTATTCAGTGATCATTTACTCATTTTCTTTGGTGTAATCACTGAATATTCAATAATTTTTCTAGCTGTGCAGATTTTCCCCCTCTTGGTTTCCGGTAAGCCCTTCTATCTGCTGCAAAGTATGCCTGGCAACTCTTTAGCTGGTTTATGTGGACCCACTTGTCTTCCCCTTCTGTCAAATTGCCCTTGGGGATGCAGATTCTGTAGGTGACGGGAGAGTTCTGTCCACAATTTCAAAAGGACCCACCAAGTTGGGAGGAATTTGCGCTCTTTGGCTTGGTTCCTTTGGAAATTGAACAAGTAGACCCGGTCTCCTACATGATATTCTTTTTCAGTTGTTTTAAGGTCATAGCGGGTATTCATACTGTCTGCAGATCTTTCTAGATTCAGTTGAGCATACGCAAAAGCATGTTGAAGCTGTTTTCTCAGATTCTCAACATACTCATGAGTTGTGGAGGCATTTATCAAGGTCTGCTCTTGGGTTCGGTAGAGCAGATGCTGGGGTAGCACCATCCTTCGTCCAGTCATCAGCTCAAATGGAGACATTTTTGTTGCAGAAGAAGGGGTAGATCTGATGGCCATCAGGACAAGGGGTAATCAAATGTCCCAACTTGGCCCAGAATCTGTCACTACTTTTTTAATATGCTCATAATGGTTTTATTGTACTTCTCAACTCCACCACTAGAGGACTCCGGTAGGCAATGTGTAGTTTCCCTTTGACCCCAAGTATCTCCCACATCTTTGTCATCACTTCGCTAGTGAAGTGGCTACCTCGATCTGACTCAATCCTTTGGGGTAGTCCAAAACACGAGAAGATGTGATTGATCATCAGAGCAGCTGCTGTTTCTGCCTTGCAATTTGGGGCCGGGAGCTATTCCACCCATTTAGTAAACTAACATGTTACGGTCAACATGTACTTGTTCCCCCTAGAGGAGCGAATCACGGGCCCAATGAAATTGACATGCATATCTGACCAGGGCAGTGTCATCCCTCTCTTTTGGAGGGGAGCACAGTGTGTGAGTGATGTTGGCTGAAATTGTGCACACACAAGACACCCCTTCAAGTATTGGTCGAGGTCCTGTCCCATTTGTGTCCAGTATCCAACCTCTCGCAAGATTTCTAATGTCATATGAAAGCCCTGATGACCAGCTGTGGCCGCATCATGGGCGTGACTTAGCATCAGGCTTCGGAATGAGGTAGGGACCACCCACTGGTCATGGCCAGATATGGATCTCCTCACCAACAAACCGTCTTGGATTCGGAACATTTTTGGACTTTCATCAATACTCTGAGGTCCTCTTTCCTAATGCAATCAGTATCCATCAGGGGAAAGTTCTCAGGGTCCTCAATGTGTTGATAAAACGTACCAATTATTGGATCCCCTTTTTGATCCGTAATCAAATCAACACCTGTGGTCTCCTTACTCCATTGGGCAGTTGAGAGTTCATTGTGAGCATTTGTCTGGGACCTATTGATAGCAGTGACCTGGATGTCCCACAACAGGGGCTCGATCTCCAGTAGATTCCCTTGGATGGCTCTGGTTTTGGCCAGCTGATCAGCTAGGTCATTTCCAGTTTTGTCTGGTCCCTCTACTTTAGAATGACCCTTAATCTTTTTCCAGTAGATGGTCATCCCATTCGAGGTGACCAGATCATCAATATTTTGCATTAATTTCCCATGCGTTAGTGGTTTATTGCTAGCACATAGCATGCCTCTGGTTTTCCAGTTAACCAGGTGCTCCACAAACCCATCCTGTACATAATCTGAATCAGTGATTATGACCATTTTGTGGAGTTGGTGTTGGACAGCAGTGAGGATGACTTGATGCACAGCCATCAGCTCTGCCACTTGACTACTACGGGGACCGATTTTGTACCCAGCGGAGGGTTCTGGGGCATCATTCACCCATGCATTCCCTACGCCGGCCACACGTTCCTTTTCCCCGTTGTTGTCAACATGGTAGGAGCACCCGTCCACATAGACAGTGGCCATTCCTTTACACTGGTCTTCTTCATAGACTTTGTGTGGAGAATTAAGGTACGCCTCCATGTTGTCCTTGATTTTAAGACTTTAATCCTCCAGACAGTTTTCTCTGGCACAATCATGCAAGTCAGCCAGACCTTGCGCGAGGGGACTCTTCTTGTTTTGGCTGTATCTGATCTCCACAGGAAAGCCTTGCATTGACAGAATCCAGGAAGTAATTCTGGAATTACTCACATTTCCGGCCTGAATTTTGTCACTTTGGAGATATTGCAGAGGCTGGTGTGGAGTCTCCACTATGATGTGTTCCCCCTGGATGAAGCAGTAATTCTTCTATGCCCACACCGTTGCCAGGAGTGCCTTCTCACAATCATTGAATGTTTCCTCCATGGAGGATAAAGTCTTACTTGCATAGGAGATTACTTTATTGACCGTGTCATGCTTTTGGTATAATACTGCAGTCAAGCATGTATTTAAGAACCCTGTCTCCAAGAAGAACTCCTTATTTTTGACAGGGTAAGCTAGGCCAGGCGCTTGTGAGAGGCTTCTTTTGAGTTGTCTTACTGCCTCTGCTTGTTCTGGGCCCCGCTCCCACTTGACCCCCCCTTCAACAAATGGATAAGGGGTCTTGTAATCTCTGCTTAGTCCTCAATGAATTTTCTGCTGTAATTGGTCAGTCCAAGGAGGCTCCTTAGCTCTCGCAGAGTTGTGGGGTCTTTTAGTTTCTGAAGTGCTACTACTTTGTTTTCCTGGGGACAGACACCCTCAGGAGTTATCTCATGCCCCAAGAAGTTGACACGGGTCCTGCACCACTGTGCTTTTCTGAAAGAGAGTTTTGCTCCGGTAGCCCTCAACTGTGTCAGAACTTAACGGATCTCTGCTATGTGTTCCTCCATAGTTGAGCTTTTGATTAGAACATAATCTACATAGGCCAGGTTACCCCTTTCACCCAAGTCAGGCATGGCCTTATTCAGAAAGATATTAAATCCATTGCCGGAGTTGATGTATCCAAAGGGAGTCCAGGTCCAAGTGTACTGCTGCTCCCTGAAGGTAAAGGCCAGCTGGGTCCTCCCTACTGACAGGTACAGTCCAGTACCCATTGGTCAGGTCAATGGCAGTGTATACCTTTGACCCCTGGATCTAAGCCAGCCCTTGGTCAATGTAGGGAAGAGGCCATCAGGAAGTGTGGACCCATTTGCTGAGCTCCCTTAGGTCAACACAGAGTCTCCACTGGCCCTTTGGTTTCAAAATCCCCAGCACCGGATTATTGAAGGTGCTGTGGACTGGACAAATTATCCCACGGGACTCAAGGTTCTTAATTATTTCTGTAAGGGACTCCATTGATGCGAGAGGCAAGCGATATTGCTTCACAAACACTGGAGTCATGCCTGGGTCCATGGGAATTGTTGTTGTGTGGATATCGGTGCGACCACTGTCATATGAGTCCACCGCAAAGAGATCTTGAAAATCTAAGAGAACTTGTTTTAATTTTTGCTTTTGCTCCAGAGTCTCAGAGGCATCAGCTAGTTTGACTCTCTCTTCAATCATGTGTCTGAAGCGCGGAAAGACTTCTGATTTGGCTATCTCAGTGGCCTCCTCCAGCTGGGTGGCGAAGTCCCTGGTTACAGTACTGACTTGGACTTTGTTTCAGGTGGGGAAGGCAGTCCTGGTGAACTTGAAAGATCACCTCTTCCATCCTGAAGTCACAGGTCACCTCTTCCTTGCCATAAGGGCAGGAAGAGTACACCAGGAAATTCCCCCCATGCCGGGTGAAGATCCTGTCTGGTCTTGTGTCATTGTCGCTATCACTGTCAAAACAGTTATTGGGGATTGGTCCTATCAGTTCATTACCTAAAGCTATGGAAAAATGTTGGTAATCAACCGCCATTCCAATAATGGTGCCTGCGCCCAGAGTGATGCTCCTAAGGTCGCTGTTATTCACCACTATTAGAATGGTGTTGTGTTCTGTATTGACTAGTGGTATTGGGTTTAACCCCAACCCTTGCTGTTGGAAATGGGCATTGCGGTGAACATATGTGTCAGGATTTTTCAGTTTCTGTCCTCTTTTAATTTTGACTTTAAGTGTGAATTGTCGGGTCCGTTCTGGTATGGTAACTTCCTCTCCAATCTGAATGTCAACTGCATATGGCAGCAATTGAGCTGACCAAAATGCTTTCTCTGGGTCATCAAAGTCCATGGGATTACCTGCTAATCGGGACCAGGCTTTGAAGTTTATTAGGTCCAAACTAATGGAAAGGTGATTGAGAATGTCACTTCCTAAATAAAATGCAGCAGGGACATCTCACATGACCCAACAGTTATGGACTATGCTCTTGTTGCCTATAGAAATTTTGAGCATACACCTGCTAAGCAGGAGATGTTTGGAATTGGGTGTTTCCAGGTTCATTTCCCATTTGTCTATCAATTTAAATGTGGGAATGGCTGGATGTTTTGGGAGTTTTCGGAAAATGGCCTCGCTGATGAAGCTCTTACCGTTCATGCACACTCAGGTGAAAACAGAGTCCTTCCCCCCATTTAACTGAATAGGGATGAAAAACTGTTCTCCAATTTTCTAAATGTCAGCCAAGCTTTGATCTGGTCTCACATCATTTTGGACTATAGCAGTGGGATTTTCTGATTGTGAATTTGTGTAGAATTTCAGAGAATTTCCTTCCAGTGTGGAATGCCACTTGAGACTGGAATGAAGGTTGATTTTCAGAAATAGAGAAGACTTCCCATCACCAGTTTGTTGTCCTAAGGCAATTACTGTCACGTCAGGGATTTGGTTGTTTTGGAAATGGAATTCAATTTGGTCAGGTTTCTGTTCAACCATGCCGCATGTGCCATTTAAACTAACATGGTTGACACTATGTTTTAATTTTATTAGTGGGTTAGACTGGGTCCAGAGGACCTTGTTTACACAATCTATGAGGGGAGACAATCTACGCAGAATGTCATTCCCTAGTAAACATGGTGTACCCTCTGAGTCACAACTATGACCGGGTGTTTCACCTTGTGTCGGCCAATTTTAATGTCTAAATCTGCAGTCCAATCGACAGGAATTTCCTTCCCATCGAAGTTCTGAAGTTGTCCAGGAAGAGGGGTGAGAGGGATTTGGTATTTCTCCCCCCTTCCAGAATTCAGCTGATCAAAGCCCCCTTTTGACAGAAGCGTGGCTTGGGATCCAGTGTACACCAGTGCCAAAAATGTACATTGCCCCTGTATTTGGACCGAGGCATAAAATCTTCCCTCCTTTTCCTCAAGGGGGCAAAGATAATGTGCACTTTGGGCCAATTGGTGGGTTCATTTCTTTGCTCTGGATTCTGACATAGGGGTAGTTTGGGCAGAATTTTGTTTGAGATTTTGGGAACCTGTAAGAAAAAGGTGACAGTTGGATATTGTGGGAGTTTTGGACTCCCCTGGTTCTGATTATGGGCTGCCCCCCTTTTTGGAGGCAGTCACCAGAATTGGTTTGGGCCAGGTGATTTTCTGGCTGGTCGTTCTGGGGTTCAATGCTGGGCGGCTTTAACTCAGTCCCCACATCTACCCAGTCTGAATTAGGATCTATTGGGACCCATTTTTCTTTGGGAGGAGTTCCCCCATCCCTAAAGCAGAAGATCCTTTTCCCAGAATCCTCTGAGGGCCCCTCTCCTTCAAATTGGAAGATTCTAACCTCCTCCACAAAATATGTCTTTTTAGGCCCTTTACTTCTCCTACCCGCCCTCTGTTCCTTAGGTTGCAGATTTTCAGGGGCAGGAGATTTTGGTTCCGGTTCCTGGGTTTCCCGGGGCTTTTCACAAGTGGAGAAGGAAGCTTCCTCCATGGCTTCACACCCCCCTTCTCCCTGTGCCTCCTCCCTGGGAACCGGTGGGTTGTCGGGGTTCTCTCCCCATCATTGCTCTGGAGTACCTGACCCGTGATTTGAGGGGTTCTGGCCCGCCATGTTCATCTGAGGGTTCTGCTGAGCCCTCCACATGCGACCCAGATCCTGTGCCAAGTTCTGGATCTGGCGCTCCAGTTGGGACACCTGCTCTGGCTGGTACGGGGTTCTCTGGTCCATACTAGGTTAATTACGGGAAGGGTAACTATCCCTCCTCACATAAAACCCTTGGTTGGTTTAGTTTTGGTACTCCTCCATCCTTGGCCTCCCCTCTCCCAGATTGGCCTGTCTGGGCTCAGGAAAGTGGTTAAAGAAAGAAGCGTTGTTTTGTGGGTTGATGTTTGGTGGGTACCGTGGAAAGAAACTCAACCTGGCATTTGGGGGTTTACTGACCTCGTGGGGGAAGTTAGGAGGGAATTTTCCGGGGTTGGCAGTTGCCTGGTTGGATCCCCCCTTGGGCTGAGGGAGTCTACACATAGCCCAGGATGGGTCTGCTGCCCTTTTAACGGGGGCTGATGTAGTCAGGGGAGTTAGGGGTGCCATTTGTGGGGTTACCTCGCTGACTACCTGTTTGGGATTGGCCCGAGGGCCTTCTGGGTCTTCAGTTTGGAGGATTTTGCGCAGGAATGTTTTTAGGCCCCTCCGTCTCCAGATCTAAAACGGGGGTAACTTTCACTTCCACCACCTTAGCAGCAGCAGGGGTGTTGGCTGGTTTGGGGTTTTTATTGGTACTTTTATTTTCTACCGGTTTCTGCACTTCATAAATGCGAGTTGCTTGTTCAATGACCCAGTCTATTGATCTCTTCTCATGAAAGTCCCTCACCAGCTGGGTCATGATGTATTTAGGGAGTGCATGAAAGAAGGTATTGATGAACTCCATACTGTCTGTGCGCACCCTCCTGGTGGTCTGCACAAACGCACGTTTCAACTCTTGTACAAATTCTTGTGGGGCCTGTTCTTCCCCACATTGCAGATTGTAATCCTTGAGGGTTTCTATGTATAGAGAAATGCTTTATGATGGCTGCCCTATAGGTGGTCAATCTTGAGTGGTTCTGATCCTCCAGCCCCACAAAGAAGCTGGAGTACTCCGGGAAAATGTCCACTTGACATATTGAATGCAACTTTGGCTATCCTTCAGGTGGAAAGTTTCCATCATTTGCTCATACAACTCGAGGTGCTCCCACACTGAATATTTGGAATTTTAATGATAGGGAGTTATGACGCTCCTAATGGCCTTGATTTGCTTCAGGGGATCTTTCAGTAGGGCCCTCTTAATTTTGTTGGCCTTTTTAGTTTTGGTCACCCTTGTCCACTGATCCTCTGACTCAGAGGCACTGCTAGAGGAGGTGGCTATCTGATCCTCTAGGCTCTCCTTGATTATGCGAGCTTGGGAATGACTTGCAGAATGTGGGGGCCTAGTCTCTTGAAACCTGTGGTTCTCAGAAAAGTCTTCTGACTCTCCCTTGCTCTCAGGATTGGCTGAGTACACCCCCCTCACTGCCCTAGCTGGGAAGAGGTTTTTAAGATGCTCTTGGTGGGTCTAGTTTCATGAAGTTCCCCACCAAATTTGACAGATTGATGGCTTGGTAGGTTATATTTTTGAGGACTCAATTCTCTGATTCTCCCTTCACTGGAGTCTTCCTGATCAGAGAGGCTAGCCCTCACAATTGTGAATCTGTACAGTGATGCTCGCCCATCCATTTCTGGGAGGCGCTGATCTGTCAGTCCCATATTTCCCATTGTGCTGAGGTCTACCATCCCTGTTGCCCTTGGCTCATATGAGCCAGTGGACATGAGGGTGGCAGAGTCCATGGAACTGAAGGGATTAAAGTCCCTGATGACAGGGGTCCTGAGGTTATGCTCAGGGGTTTCTCTTTCCCATCTTACCTCATCTCTTTCAGCCCCTGTTCCCTGATGACATGCCAAAATCTGACCCTTTTGCTCCTCTATTAAGGCCTTACTGGTCTCTATGATTTGTTCCTGCACAGCTATCTGCTTGTGGAGCCTTTCATTCTTTTCACAGAGAGCCTCAGTGTCTCTCTGTGCTTCCTGTATAGATTGGAAATACTGGGCCAGTTTTTGCTGCAAGCAACTCACCTCCTGAGTTTGGTCCTTATTGGTCTGATTGTTCTTTGTCAGAGCATCCTCCACCTGCCTGATGTGCTTTAGTAGCTTTTCATAATCAGTTTTGATATCACTAAACTCCTGAAGGGCCAGCTTTCTTTCCTCTAACTTAGTTTTTAAATGGCTGACTTCCTGGCCTAAGGCGTCCCTCTCCTGAGTTAGAGTGCCCAGCCAGGTCATCCCTCTGTTTTTTAAATGCGCTAGATTTCCGGCGCTCCTCATTACATTTCTATTGAGAGTGGGTGTCTTTAATAATTAATTTATTATTTTCCTCTTTCAAGGATTCTAGGCGGTATTGTAGGGTGACTTCCTGCTCTGCGCAGGCTCTATTAAAGGTTAATTGCAGTTGTAAAGAGTCAAACCTTTCTTGACACTCTTTTTGCAGTGTCTGTACCTGGGTATCTTGCTCTGCATTCTTTTGCAGTAAGAGAGCCAGATCTTCTTGGAGTTTGGTGATATACTGCCTAGCCTCTGTTTCTGATTCTTTGCTTTCCTGGAGCCTTGGTCTGGAATTTCTGCAGTGCTTCCCCTTGCCTATTTTCCAAATCTATATTGTCTGCAGGCTTTTCCTGTATAATTCCCATGCGGAGGTACAGGTAGGCCCCAATTTTGGCAATTTTACACTGCTCCTCTTTTATTTTTGGGGCCATGTACAGCTCGCTAAGTGCTTGATGTAATGGACCCTTGTCCTGCCAGGTATCAAGGTCGATTGCAATGACTTGTTGTTTTATTTCCTGCAACCATACCTGTTCATCCTGTTTTGGCCACTCACCCCTGACAAACAGTTTTTTGCAGGAAGTGTTCCCTAGCAATATTAATTTCCACTGGGGTTGCCATTCCAGAAATATTAATTTCCTTCTGACTTATCTCAGGGTTAATTCACCTTTGTTAACAGGCCCAATTCTTTTGAGTATTTATTTTGAGGGCTGCTTGTACAGTGCAGCACAGTATGCCAACCCAACCATGTCTATGTACCCTCCCGGCTAGTATGCTGTGTTAGAGTGTCATGAGTGGTATGTCAAAATCAGGATCCCGGACCCGAGCCCCCAAGCTGTAAGTGATTTCAATCAAGCACACACCCAAGTCTCGCCCAGCATGTAGTGCGCAAATGAAACCCTTATTTATTTGGATCTATAAGTTCACTATTCTGAATGCTATACCACTCATATCACACCCTCCTCAAAATACCCACCAGGTTACACTGCACCAGGAATCAGGGTAGATGTAAAGGTAATTATTTGTTTATTTATTTAGAATTTAAAATCACAATATATGTTTAATAGGTAACAACAATCACCAATGGGGTGATAGGAACAATGAATAATATCTTTAATGCACTAGGAATGAAGTAATGAACACAAAAAGAATGCAGCAAAGAAAAGAATACTTCTGAGTTGGTTTGGAACAGATAGCACTATGGTTAGGGGTTCCCCCTGCAACACCCCTCAACCCACCGATAGGCAATTTAAATAGATGTGAGGAGAGATCAGGTACTAAGGAATAACACAGACCAAACCAAATATCACTCCCACCTTCCCCCTTTAAACACAAGAGAAATACGGATTTGACTTTTCAACTGTCAGAATGGCTTTGAAATTGGCTGAGCAAAAACACAAAATATGTAATAAAATGCTTAAATTATTATAAATTCCTATGGGAGCCACTTTGAACGATGCAAGCAAACACAAGCAATGATTTCATCAGAAGGAAACATTTGGGATCTCAAAGACCAAGTGGGAAATCATTTAAATGTAATTCACACATGTAAAACGTTTCCAAATGTCAATTCGCTGCAAACTTTTACTTATGCAATCTTTTGCTATAACAGGTCAATCGCACTGTTCCGCATTTTGAGTTGTAGATGTAGCTAAGGATGTTAGGTACAAGTGGGAGTTGAAATTTCGCTTCTATCTTAAAAACTGAGAGAGTTATAGACGTTTTAGTGAGAGATGTTTTTCGAAAATAAAGACAGGAATTTGGACAAAGACTTCAGTTTAGAATCCGAAAATATGGCTTATGCTTTCATTCAAGGCTAGAGCGTTCAGGCTAGGCAACCAAGTTGGGACGAAGTAAGCTCTGAGACTGATTCATGACTTCAGTAACAGATCCCCATTACCTTCCCATGCGGCACCAGTCCAAACACTCAAAGTGAGATTTATGGATCAGAGTTACACAAATAAAGATGTCTATAAAAATGTCTCTTTAGCAACTAGGCAGAATAAGATAGCACTAAATATTTTGACACTGTTACTGGCTGGGAAAGTAGTGATAGTTCAGAGATCAGAATGGAACAAGATGATGCAAGGTATACAATAGTTCTCTAACGTCCTATTAATACTCATAATCCATTGGGATTTTAAGATTTTTGGACAGTCACGTTCTGGTCAATGGATTGGATATATCAAGGAAAGACGCACATCAGGCGTGGGACTGGATCAGCTAGGCCGGTCACCAGAACTACACAGGATCTGCCCTTCTTGTTTCTGGGTATTTCAAATCAGCGGGATGGCAAATTCATCAGGCAAGCATTATGGTAGCAAGCCCGATAGTTTCAGGATGCTAGTTTCAGGATGCTTTCTCACACCACAGCGTTTCACTGGGTTGTAAGGATTATTTTGAGGATTGGGGCCTAACTGAAAATTATTCAGGTACTACTTGGCCTGGTCCTTGGCATCTGGATCTGGAAGGATGTTGAAGGCTGGATGTTGACTGCTGGATCAGAGTGCTTTGCTGGAATCAGAAGAGTGAGTGTCCTATGTATTGTAAGCTGTCTCTATTTAGCCTTTCAAATGACATCACAAGAATGGGTGTATGGGCCGGCTTAACTAAACTCGCCCCTGTGGACTGGGATTGGATCAGAGCCTCATCTCCGCCTTGCATCTGAGTGATTGGCTCATACACAGGTGATGTCAAGTTTATGGTTTGGTTTTTATAGTCCTTAGAAACCTCCCCTAGCCACTAGTATCAAAATAAAATGTTGTCCTAAATACATATTTATACATTTATAACCTCTACAAAATCACACACAAAGATTCCATATTTTATGGAGTATCTGTTCATCAAAATCCTGCAGCTGTGAGATCTTGTTTCGCCTTTTTGCAACATTTTGTCAATTTCTTCCAGAAAACAATTTCCAACCTTTCTCCAAATTTCCACAAATATGTGTGTCTACCATAGGGATGTGTGTGTAAAGTTTAACAATTCTAGCATAAATACAGTTCCCATAAAATCACAAATATCGCCATTCCTGTTCAGAATATGCTACACAATTCACTACATCTTGAAATGTAAAACCAAAAATTAGACTAACAAATCTGTCCTTTTTATATTTTTCACCATTTCTGATAGCAAGTTATAAGTCTCTAAAGAAATGTTCATTATATATTCTTAGCTGCAAATGGTCATACTTTTGTCTGTCTCTGGACCAAGGAGTAGCCCCCACCTTTGGGAACCTTCTGCAAGCCAAGTTTACGACCTCTTCACAAGTCCATTTCGTGACCTGGAGAATCTGCCATTGTTCAGTCTCTGGCTGCAGTCAAAAGTCTGTCCTACCCCACAAGTATCATATGTCAGTGAATATCTGCTGAGAGGAATGCCCTTCCCTTGGGGAAAACCTGTTTTTCCACTTCTTGCAGACCCAGCCAGCCTGATTTATTCTTGATTTCTTGACTTAAAATCCAGCAGAAAATAAACTTGTTGCATCAAATGACATAGGTAAATTACTTTGTTAGATTTAAACCTGTAGGATCAAAAACAACTGAAATCTGTGTTTCTTTTCAGCAACAATCCTTTTATATTTGCTACTCCGGCAGACTTTTAGATTAAATAAGTTTAAAGCTTAATCAGGAGAGCCCATTTGACAGGAACGGTCATTCACAGGTAGCCCAGTGTGCTGCACTCAGATTTTTGACAGGAACTGTCATTCACAGGCAATCCAGTTTTACTGAAAAATGTTTTGCTCTTAACCTTTCAGGACTTTGTACATTCACAGTGCTTCATTAGGTTAAATGAATTTTAGCGCCAAGCAATATTTTTATTGTTGAGAAGTGTTGTGTACAGGCATTTTGCAGTTTTAGCAGCAAAGTAAATGTCATTTACAGGCAAATTCTGGAGTTTCACTTGCAAAGCACTGCTGCTCCCTCTGCACTCTATGTTTATTTGTCATGGAGCCCACTTGCCCTTTTTCTGCAGCGTGTGCTCTTTTCCACCATGGGTAGCAAGTTGTGCCGCAAAGTAAAGCAGAGTGGGTCCTATATCCCACATGCAAAACTAAGACATATTCCTGTAACAGCACCTCGATGCCCCTGGGCTGTGTGAGCGCTTTTAATAATGTACCCACTGTATAGATGTGTGTGTTTTCTGAAGTGTGCACGTTTGAATCCCAGTGGGTTTACTGAGCCATTCACCTTTCCAAGTTGGACAAGTTGTCAGTATCATTTAATTGGGTAATAGTACGACCCATTCTTAAAGTTCTTTTTTGGACTTAGGTGTCAAAGCACTGTCTGAACAACCTGTTATATTCATATGGCCCTGGGATGAGGCCTGCTTTTTTTACTCACAAAAGCCCCTTTATATGTAGTACAGTTTTTAAAAAATATATTCTTGCAGAGAGTCGTCTATTTGTGTCTACTAGCTTTCAAGACCGCATAAGGCATTTCCTCAGGCAGAGAGGCCAACAACCAAAGATGTGAGTGGGTTAATGAAGGGATATCTCTGCAGGATCCTATGTGGCTATTTTTTAACAACATGTAGTACCTTTTCTCTGCCCTGTACTGGATTCCTATCAGTTTACGTCTAGGCTACTTTCTCACAAACGGGCACCTGGTATATATACACGTTACAATATCCCTCTTTGCTGATGTACACGATCACACTATCCTCCCTCCGGGGTACAACAGAATAAAGTGGAGGGCGGGGCCACTGAAGATTCAACTGGATCTCTTTCTTCACACATTAATGCTGTGGGGGCTGTGCCATATTCTGTCATATCCTTCTCTGGGAGATATTCGTGATGTGCCTTGCAATATTCAACCCAAGAGCGGTGCAACTTTCCACCCACTGTCTTAAATACATCTTTCATAAGGACAATTCAAGTCTGGCACTTTGAATATTTTCTGACACGCACTTCATGGCAAAAAATGGCATGCTGATGCACTTCAGAAATGTGAAGAGACCCGTAACAATGAGGGGCCCTTTGCCTCCAGTTTACAGGGCGGACTCCTTTTCATCAGCTTGCATTTCACCCTGGACCTATTTGTGTGTGCCACAGGATTGCCGAAGAAATGTTCCTAATTCTTAGCACTTTGATTCACCTCAGCAAACTAAGCCTTGTTCTAGGTGACTTAGCCTCATGCCATCCCCCTATTATTAGAAAGAAGTTAAGCCGTGCACACACCCCCACCTCCAGACTCCACTGCCGCCCCCGCCCCCTCCTTACATATATATGTGTATATATATATCTGCATCTGCCTCCCAGAAGAGAAAAACTACCCGCGGTGACCTCCTGGGCTCGCGAAACCTTGGCACGGCTCCCTGTACCTCGGCCTATTGTTCTCGGAGAGAATGACAGAGGCGGGCAAGTGTCTTGCTGACACCCTCGACTTTAAGCGCGGAATGCTATTAATCAATCCCCCGCATCTGTTAGGAAAAAAAAGAGAATAGCCCAAGGCATTGGAGGAACGAGTGAGTAAGCCTGAGACAATCCGAGATCAAGGGAGCGCAGGTCTGGCACTCGGCATTAGACTGAAAGCCTGGCCAGCGTTCTTCGGTGACCTTTCCATTGTCAAAGACATCGGGGAGCCCTCCTGTTGACACGTTTCACGTTTAAGACCCACCCTAAAAAAGCTCATGACACGCTTTGCAAACGACTGAAGAGCGGCTGCCGCGTGGCCTGAGAAAACAGTCCTGACAAGAGCCTGAAGATAGGAAAGTTACGTCATCGGCAGTTTGTAAAGGTCCGCTAATGAGATAGCTCAATCAGTTAATGCACTTGCTGCAGAATATTGTGAATACCCATAAGGGGGACCCACTCTTACATCTTTTCTAGCTTCAAAGAGTGAAACACCACGGAGTGGGAGATTCAGCTATAATGATGACTGTGTATACGTTTAGGCTTTGATCATCCAGTGTCGTAGCCACACTCCTTTTTTCTCTGCTATTGGACACCATGTCACATTTTGTGTAGACTAGGTACCAACAACGTGAGGTTTCAGCAACAACGCAAGGTTTCCTCAACAGGTCTGCACAGCTCAAGCGCCTATGCTCCTACAGCAGTGTCTGTCTGAGCAAAATACCTGACTGACTCCTGCCCTTTATTTAACATCTATATTAGGCCCATGTGTGACCAATTGGAAAACATGGAGTCTAAATTCACGAATTATGCAGATGATATCCAACTATTGATGGAATTAAGCGGGAACTATGAAAAAGACTCAGGAAGGTTGACAGAGATTTACAGAACTAGATGACAACAAATTGGCTGTGCCTTAACAGCACTAATATAGAACTTCTGCTCTATGGCTCGAGGTAAGCTAGGTCCAAGCTAGGTCCCGAGTATGTGGCCTTTGAGGTGGAAGAGTGTCACATCCTGGTGTCTGACAAAGTAACAACGGTAGGTATCTTTCTGGAAGCATCTCTTGATGCCGAAGCTCAAGTGAATGCTGTGGTAAAAAAATGTCCACTAGCACCTTAAAGTTCTGAGACAGATTAAACCGCTGGTAACAAGCAAAGACTGTAAAACTCTTGTCAGAGCTATCATCATGCCAAGATTAGACTATTGCAATGACTTGCTTGGTGGCACTAGCAAGGATTGTATACAGAAACTACAGGTAATACAGAATGAGGAAATCAGAGTTGTCAGGAATGTTGCAAGAAGAGAGCGCATCACCAGTGTTAGAAAAGACCTACACTGCTTATCTGTAGCCACCAGGATACGCTTCAGTGATTTCGTGGACCCATAAATGCCTCTGCAGGAAAGGTCTACCAGTATTTGAAACAAGACTGTTAGGCTCCAGTTCTACACATGGCCTGACCATCCCTCTTGCGAAAAAGAGCAAGAGGTTATGGTCAGTCATTCCCAGTCTTGGCAGACCAGGCTTGGAATACCCTAGTGGTGGACCCATGACAAGAAAAAAAGGCCACTGATTTTTAGAAAATGTTTGAAACTTTTGTATTTGAATAATATGGGGTAGATCTGTGATATTTTTAAGCCTGGTATGTGTCCTGTTTGTCTGTGTGTGATCGTACGCCCTGATGCTGCAGGCTTTTGGCACGTTAAAAACAGATAAATAATAAATAACAAATAAATGTAGCTGATGCAAAGAGTATTTTTTCAGTGCAAAGTGACTTTGCTCCACACAAATACACTTTGCACCGCTCTGTGAATTAGACCCAGTTCTGTGTGTTGGTTGGCAATGCAAAGTCACTTTGCACCATGCTAACCGTTCCATGAACTAGGCCTCGATTCAGCACTTTCTATGCCTGCTCAGGTAGCTCTCACGTTGCGATCGACCAATTTCCAACTCATGCTACTCAAGCAGATCAGACCACTACTGTTGGAGTCCCATTGTGCCCCCATGGATAGGGCCATTGTAGTAATGGACTACTGCAATGCCCTCTATGCAGGTGCCAACAAATCTTCCATCTACTCTCTTCAACTGCGACAAGATACTGCTGCACACATTTTCATGGATCTGCATAAACATATCCATATATGACATGTTTTTAAAGCATTCCACTCAGGGCCATGTTAAGCACTTTTGGGGCCTGGGGCAAAGATACCTTTGGGGCCCCCCTCCACCGAACCAAAGGAATAAATGAATACAGAATATCTGGTCATGCCACGCTCGTCGCAATCATAACACATCTTGATATGCTGTTTTGCAGTGATCAAAATAGGCATGGGTACTCCCTTTCAGTATCTTCACCCTCTTCATTCTTGCTGTAATCAGAATGTTGAACAAGTAGCATTTCAAGGCAACAGTAACAGTCCATGAGTTGGGTTTTAGCATCAGTAGGAGCCACGAGGAAGGTATATCGGCCATAGCATGAAGTACGCAGGAAAACAGTGCACATAATCCAGAATAGACAGTACTAATCGGCTGTCTCACTAAATGCAAAAATGCTCAATCAGGGATACAGGAGACCAATTGAAAGCAAGGAGAAATAAAGCTTCCCATACCAGAGCATAGATAGTGGATGACGATTAGAAGCTACCGGGAAGGTGTCCAGTCCTGACAGACTGAGATTACAAGAGGGACATTGTTTTCACATAGTGTGGCCATTAGAGAGCAAAGAAACACGTTGCTGTAGTGTGCTATAGATCAATACTTACTATTATTATAGAGAAAGCAAGCCAATGAACCCATGAGTGAGGCTTTTTTGAAGATCATACATTGATAATGAAATTACTCTGAAGGGTGATCATTTTGTAAGGTTTAGGGACTGGCAATTATGGCAGGTTAGGCAATACCAGATTACATGATATCCCCATGATCACACCGGTTGAGCGGTGAAGCTGGGATTTGTTCCCAGTCAGCAATTTATGCATGTTACCACTTTCCTTTCCAGTTCTTACCATGAATTTAAATAATCCCATTTTATAGAACTGATTTGGAAAGTACACAAATCACATAACCCAATATTGTTACTGTTATTTGACATTTATATGGCGCTCTATATATCATTGGTATGACCTCAAAGCGCTTGTGGGTTGAACACTCTTGGGGACTGTAGTCCAGGTCAGTCGAGACAGTAGGGAAGTATAGGGTGCTCGGGTGCACTCAGTATGTGTGCAGCTACTGTGAATTGCTTGATGGTAGCTGCATCCTAACATTAGGTGTGGTGGTAGTGAGAGATCAGTTGAATGTGTGCAGTCAGGTGGTTGGTTTCCGAGACTGCATTCTGGCGGTATTAGGCTTGTGTAAGACAAATTGTCAATTTTAAATACAAACCATTATAAGCATATCATGCAAAATGGGAAGGATTCTAGCTTTACTGTCTCCATCATCAAGGAGAGTAAGTACCAGCATACTTATTGATTTGAGCTTGAAAGATTTCATCTGGGTTTTAATTTTGTGTTTTGAAGCTTTAAATACACACACACGACTGATGTAATTGCTATTTATGCATTTGTAAACAAACCTTAGAATTCTACAAAAGGAAAAACGTTTTTTGTGTCAATTGAGCAGACCTTAAAATATGCTTGCCAGAGGCCTGTGATATCTGGTCTGCTCTCTTCTGGGTAGAACCATTTCCACTGAAATGGCCTACATGAAAAGAAAGATCAGGTAATGGGCTGAAACAATACCACCAGCATGCGTGAAGGCAAATCTTTCCACAGAATACAGCACAGTAATGTGAGTGATATAAAATGTACCCAGGATCACTGTGTCTTCTGCTGGCAAAACCAGGAACAAGTATGAATGCGTTTGGCTACCCAATAACCTCTGAGACTAATACTTATGCTCCTCATTGGAGATGGTGCCTAAGGTTTACAACTGCCTATCTGAACAAACCAATTTCTAGACCTTCACTACACTGATGCTATCAGCCACTATCTGATGCAGGCACATTGCTGATAATAGCACCTGTTGTGCTACAAAACAAAGTATATATACATGCAGGTTTATTAACTTTAGACATAGGAAAGGCTGGGCTGACCTTGGTGTGATTTGGTATTTATAATTTGCATATAAACACTGATTTCTGAAATGAGTGCTTAACACTGAGCTATCTTCTGATCCATTGCAGTACTTACATTTATTAATATACATTTCAACTTTGGTTATGATATGATATGATATGATAGTTTATTTATATAGCGCCTATACACAATTGCCCTCATTCCAAGTTTGGAGGTAAGTACCGTCCCTTACCGGCATGGCGCAAATAGCTTGCAGCAGCTCACTAAAAGCAGACTATTACGAGTTTGCGGGCACAAGCTTTGCGCCATGCCGGTAAGGGACCTAGTGCCATGCCACAAAAGTGCCCGAAAAAACCCCTACCGGCATGAATCGCACAGTAGACAACACTACCGCCATAGTCCAACGCGGCATTCGCGGTGACTGTAAATAGCGGTCACCGTAATTAGCGGTCACCGCTATTTATGGTCACCGTTAAATTGCGGAACCGGAAATAGTGTCATCGCACAGGAACGGGAAGGAACACGACAGCCATCTTTAAAAAACACAATCCATTGCCATCCTCACCACACAGGAGCCCTGGCACACTGGTGATCGACCGGAAAGTTCCTACAAGCACCCAGGAATGCCTAAAGCACCAAAAAAGGGACCTGCCTGCCTCCGAAAGGAGCGGTTCAGCCAAGATGAGCTACAAATGCTCGTGGACCACGAGCATGCTGGGACTGTGTTTAGCAGCAACATGAGGAGGGAGGCTGTGCTGCGAAAGAAAGAAATCTGGGCACTAGTCTGCCAGAAGGTGAGCGCAGTGGGCAACACCCCCCGCACCGTCAAGGATTGCCGCAAAAGGTGGGATGACCTGCGGCTGAGGGTGTAGAACATCCTTTCTGCAAACCGTGCCCAGGCGTTGGAGACCGGAGGTGGACCAGGTTCTCCAATCAAGCTCACACCTTGGGAGGAGACATGTGCGAGCATGATAGTGGCCGGATCCATAGGAGGGGTCGGAGAAATGGAGTGTGGCGCCACGTCATCCGCTGATGGAGGTGAGTGTCGAAAAGTAAAAACTGAAAACCCAAATGTGATGAAAGTAACTGCTAACGTCTGGCCAACGAGTGACGCCATGGTCGGCCACACACACACCCCCTGTATATTATGCAGAAGCAAGTGAGACCCAAGCCAGTGCCTGGTGCAAGGCCGTTATGTACATTACACATACCACACAAAGCTGCAAATTCCATGAGGCACACAGGGTCCTTGATGTAAACAGTGTGCATGTTAGACAGCACAGTACCAGGCCAACATGAGTGACACCGACATATGCCTGCATTTACCACCGATGTATGGAATGATGTGCCGTTCCCTACACAAATGCTGATTACCCACAATTGTGTGGATGTGCAATCGTACCAATGTATGTATGCTGGCTATCCAAACATCACTCATGCCGTCCCTTATCTTTCACCCCCACAGGCAGTGAGCATGACAGTGAGGACCAGGACAGCAACCATCCCTCCACTTCCAGGGGCCAAGGCAGGGGCTGCTGTGTCCCAGTGAGGAGGCCACCACTGGTACATAGACCACCAGCACCAGCAAGGCTCGTGGTGGGCTAAACAACCCCACCCCCAACCCTCCCTGCACTGCCTGCAGACACCTGCCCAATGCCACGGTCGGAGGAGTCCAGTGTGGCTGGGGAGGTGGCAGCCACGGCCCCCCTCGCAGTTGAGGACAGCCCCTATGACATCTGGGGCACTATAGAGGACAAACCTGTGGAAGACGAACCTGTGGAAGTAGTCCACACCCCTGCAGATTTGTCTACCCCACAGGTATCCTTCAGTGACTCTGGTGATAACAACACACCAGAGCAGTTTGTTAATCACGTTCATATTTTCACTTTCAATACACCGGTTGTGTTACAAAAAAATAACCAGAGTGGACATTCATCATTACGCATGTGTCATTTATTCTAGCACAGTGCATAGTGTACGTGTATCCCCACACCCATTATGTCACCCTCTGCTGACTTGTGTGTCAGAAATATTGTGCGATCACTGACTGCCGCACAGAACGTCCCTCCTGTGCATCGGCACTGTGATGAGGTCCTGGTTGCAGTTCCATGTCTGGGGGCAGGGGCACGTTCCGGCGGATGCACATATTGTGCAGCATTACACATGCCATGGTGATCTTGGCCACCTTCTCATGGCTGTAGTGGAGTGCCCCACCCGACCGACTGAGGCAGCAAAATCGTGCCTTCAACGGGCCAAAGGTCTGCTCAATTACCACATGTGTACGGGTATGGGAACGATTGTAGTCCTCCTCGTGCCTGTTCTGTGGGTTTCGGACAGGGGTCAGGAGCCACAGCTTCAAGGGATAGCCACCATCACCTGCATGAGAGGGGAATGAAGGTAAATATTCGCACATTCATGTTGGACAACTGTACTAGTCTCACATGGCTGCAGGTAATTTGTGCCCACATGCACATGTCCCTGGATTCATTGACCCCATTTCAGGTTCCACTATGTGTCCTGTGCAATGGACTTATGGTGTGGGTTGCATCTTCAAGATGGTTCATGGTGTGCACTGACATCTTGTTGCACGTGCATCGTATATGCATACAGCAGTGTTGGAGTAAATTCACTGATGAGTGGTGCATGTGTTGTGGGATGTGGGCTGGTTACCTGTTAGTCATGTAGTGATAGGTGTCGGCTTTACTTCATCACTATGGAATATGGTTGTCATGTACCGTTTCAGTTGCTTTGGGGCACAGTATTTGGTGATGTGCACATCATGCACTGACGTCAACATTCCCACCTAGGTGGAGTATGCATTCCCCCCATTCCCACCACGGTGAGTATGCATCCCCCCATTCCCACCCGGGTGGAGTATGCAGCCACCCACCTCACAACCCCGATGCACTGCCATGGACCAGTCAGGCAACTCACCAAGCAGGCAGGCACGTCGTCCAGCATGTCGCTCCATGTAGCGTGGTAGCGTTGAGTTCTGCAGGACCAAAGAGTCATGAGTTGATCCGGGATATCTGGCAGAGCAATGTGTGATGATCTTGCTGGTGCTGCATGCCATCTGCACATTGATGGAGTGGTTTTGCTTGTGGTTGCGATACACCACCTCCATGGCATGCGGGACCACCAACTCCACGTGGGTGCAGTCGAGGGCACCTACACAATTTGGCATGCCTGCCAGTGCATGGAAGGCAACTTTTGTATCGAATATCTTCTGGGGAGTCCGTGGTAGGGATATGTAGTCCCTTGTGTGCTTGAGGAGGGCATCCAGCACTTGGTTCAGTATCCGGGGAAAATAAGGGTTGTGATGTGCCATGCATGTTCCCCAGTGTGTGCTGGTAGGTGCCTGTAGCAAGTAAGTGGAGCACAGACACTACCTTCAGTAGAGGGGGGATGGCAGTGGATATTTCTATGAGGCTCACTATGTCGTTGTGTATCAGGTCCACTATGGTGGTGATGGTGTCCCTGTCAGGCTGGTACAGGGTGTGGATCTGCTCATGGGTTAGGTTGAATTGACTGGCTCTGATACGAGGGATTGGAGGCTGCCAGGGTGGTAAGGGTGGCTGCACTGGTGGGGCATGCATGGCCTGTCTCACCCTCCTTCTCCTCCTGCGTCTCCTCTGCGGTGGTGGCTGTTGTTGTTGTTGTTGAGGTATTGCAAGCAGGGCCTCCAGCGCCAGTAAAGCTACTACTATTGGTATCATCTTGGTGTGGGAGGGGGTTTGGTGTGTGGGTGTGCTCCTTTCGTACTGGCCCTGACTCCATTGCCTCCACCTGTGCTGATTTTGTGCACCTGTGGCACTTGGAAACACTGTTCAGGGTTCATTACGCCTGGTCGGCGATGCCAGTATTTACACCATGCTGGTATGTACTTTTTCGGCGTTCAAGAGGCCGTTATTTGCATGTCCGCCTCACTTGTGATCATCTCCGGTTTACGGCATGCCGCTAATGCCGGCATGGTGTCGCGTGCGCGCACCCAGACCGCTATTTACGGCATCATACTTTACGTGGCCGTTAATAGCGGTCTGGTTGGTCGGAATAGCCCGTAGCAGTAAGCGATGCCGGTAATCCTTTACCGGCATCGTTTTCCCCTTACCTCCAAACTCGGAATGACCCCCAATGTGTTTCAAAGTGCTTCAAAGCAAGGGAGGGAACAATGGAAAATACAACGACATTCTTACAGGCCATGAAATGTGAAGTTAACTATCGTACTCGGCCTGATGACATTTCAGATAGTGCAAGTGCTAATACATAGATAAGGAAGAGAGGGGGAAAGTGGGAAGGACATAGAAACAGACAGGCGACTACCGTACTAGGCCTGATGACATTTCTGCTAGAGCCGGAGGAAAACAAAAGGTGAGGGAGAGGGGTGCAGAAAGGTAGGAGAGGAACAAAACAAGTGACTATCGTACTAGGCCTGACAACGTTTCAGATAGTGCTGGAGGGAGTGGGTGGACAGTAAGGGGATGGGGGAGCGACAGACGAGGTTGCTATCATACTAGGTCCAGGGACAATTCTGATAGAGTAAGTGCATAGATAAAGTAGGAGGAGGAGGGGAGGAGATAGGAAAAGGGAGAGGGGAGGAGAGAACAGAGAGTAAGCAGTCAAAAAGAGTGGAGAAGCAAGAAGGGAGAGCGAATACAATTGCAGAAGTCAGAAGTAACACATAATGTTGCAAGTCTGTATACAAGATGAACATGGGAACAGCATGATTCAGGGCCCCCATGAGTACAAGATGGAAAGGAAGTCCAGCATGAGAGTTAAGAAAGGGTGACGCACCGTGAATCAATGAAGTCCATAAAAGTCAAATCCAGCATTGGCCACAAGATGGTGATGGTGAAACCAGAATGTATCAGGACAGACTCCTGTGTGCAGGAAGGGGGGGGGGGCATAAGGGAACAACACGGGGGGACCAGAGAGGGTGGGGATGGCCTGTGGGGATAGAGGGTGTAAACACATGTTGGTTCATGCGTACCTGCTGTTTTAGCAGGGGTTTGGGTCCTGGGTGCTCCTGGTCCGAACAGGCCCTTTTCTTTGACTGCCCTTCACTTTGGAAGCCCGGGCGAGAGACGCCCTTGATCTAAGAGTGAAGAGCAGGAAGGAAGAGGCGGTGCTAAGAAGGTGGGTGTTGCTTAGGCCAGGTGACCTAGATCCACTTACACCTGCTCCCCAGCTGCGACATGATCAATATAATCCCCACAGAAAGGTGAGAATGCTACAATAGTTGTGCCGTAGTGACCGCAGAAACTATGTATACTACAGTGAACACAGAAAGCATTACAGGATGAATTGATCAGTGCAAAATGTACTTGTCAACAACAAAGAGGCAATAGTTTGTATTTAGTGCCTCAGCAGCATGCCATAAACAGCATACCATAAAATATCCTGACGTGTTCTATTAACTTTGGTAAACAATGTGAAATTGATTTAAGAGCAGACAGCATTGTGGGGCCTCCTCCAAGGTGGGGGCCCGGGGCAAGTGCCCCTTTTGCCCTCCCATAAAAACGTCTCTGATTCCACTCGCTTCCCATTAATCTCCTTCAAATTATTAACCCACGCACATAAGGCCTGGTATGGCAAACCTCCACTCTACCTAAAGGAACACTTAATATGAAACATTTCCAGTCATCCATTGGGAGCGCCCTACAAGAACAGCATGTCTGTCTCACATTTCTGCCAGGACAGGGCATATGCAGATCAGTACTAGTACGTCCCGCCAAACTCTGGAACAGCCTACCGACTGATTTGCGTGATATAGAATACCATCTTATCTTTCGTAAACACATGAAAACCTTTTGTTTTGATACACCTTTCTCATTCTTTTGATACACCTTTCTCATTCTTCTGCTGTTTCTGTACCTTCCATTTTATGTTTCGATGTGGCTGCGGAAAACGATGCATACAACGATACAAAATACTATTGATGGTCGCTACGTGAGAGGGACAGAAGAAAAGCTTCTGAACATGGCAGCTTTGAAGAGCATGTGGTTGGATAAAGAAAGAAAGAAAATCAAACGATTAGCATAAATACTATACAGGAGCCTGTAGAAAAACCACCCAACACCTTACAACCAGTCGCATACATGCCAACATGGAAAGGCCTGAGCGAACAAGTAATACTTCTGATTTCCCCTTACAAATCTACGATGACAAAAATATTAACCAAGAAATAGGTGGGCCAAACTGAAAAAGCAAAAAGGCTGCTTATATGGCACAAATAATATAATCAATAATGTTGGGAGAAAAATTTATAATATGAGATATTAACAGGGTAATTCATAGAAATTCGCACAAAAATGGCGCACGCAGATGGCGCACAGTGTCCCCGTGCGATACACTGCGCCACCCGCGTGCAAAAACATCCTTTCCATCGCGCAGCGTATTCATGGATTTCAGCCTCCGAAACCAGCCGTGGCGCAGAGTGGAGCAACGACCCTGCAGCAGCGCCAGTTACGCCCCCAAGAACGCCCTCGCGCAAGGAAAAGCCTTCAAAATCCCCAGATCATCGCAAAGGGCTGCGCTAACCCTCGACCAGTTCACAGCACTGCCAAACAGCAAACGCCAAGCGGGGAACGTGTATTTCAGTGGTTCGCGGGAAGTTCCACACGCGATTGTCCTGGGTACGTGTACATCAGGGGTGCGTGGGAAGTAACACACGCGATTCCATCAGGGCACGTTTATTCCAGGGGTGCACGGGAAGTATCACACGCAAAAACAGCAGGGTACGTGTATTCCAGGGGTGCGCGGGAAGTATCACACGCGATTCCATCAGGGTACGTGTATTCCAGGGGTGCGTGTGGAGCACCACACGTGAATTGCACGTGTGGGTCCTCCCAGGTGTTCCCTCTACACCCTCCACGGCCCCTGCAGGTGGCCCACACCACAGGGGCCTACCCTGCACATGTCCCGCAGGCACCCCATCCACCATGGCCATGCCCCCCAGCCAACCCACATGTCACCTTGCACTACTGCCCACCAAAGCATGTCCCCCTGCACCCCCAGCCACCAAGGGCACCCTACACCAGGCCCCCACTCATGTCTCCCACCACCCCCACCCCCAGAATCCAGGGGCACCCTCCACCAGGCCCCCACTCATGTCCCCTATCACCCCCACACCCCAGCAGTTTAGGGGCAGCCTCCACCAGGCCCCCACTCATGTCTCCCACCACCCCACCCCCCAGCAGTGCAGGGGCAGCCTCCACCAGGCCCCCACTCATGTCTCCCATCACCCCCACCCCCCAGCAGTAGAGGGGCATCCTCCACCAGGACCCCACTCATGTCTCCCACCACCCCCACCCCCCAGCCACCAGGGGCAGCCTCCACCAGGCTCCCACTCATGTCTACCACCACCCCCACCCCCCAGCCACCAGGGGCACCCTCCACCAGGCCCCCACTCATGTCTACCATAACTCCCACCCCCCCAACCACCAGGGGCACCCTCCACCAGGCCCCCACTCATGTCTCCCACCACCCCCACCCCCAGCATCCAGGGGCACCCTCCACCAGGCCCCCACTCATGTCCCCTATCACCCCCACCAACCAGCAGTGCAGGGGAAGCATCCACCAGGCCCCCACTCATGTCTACCATCACCCCCACCCCCAGCAGTTCAGGGGCACCCTCCACCAGGCCCCCACCCATGTCTACCATCACCCCCACCCCCCAGCAGTGCAGGGGCAGCCTCCACTGGGCCCCCACTCATGTCTCCCTCCACCCCCAACCCCCAGCATCCAGGGGCACCCTCCACCAGGCCCCCACTCATGTCTCCCACCACCCCCACCCCCCAGCATCCAGGGGAACCCTCCAACATGCCCCCACTCATGTCTCAAACCACCCCCAACCCCCAGCAGTGCAGGGGCAGCCTCCACCAGGCCCCCACTCATGTCTCCCACCACCCCCAGCCCCCAGCCACCAGGGGCACCCTCCACCAGGCCCCCACTCATGTCTACCACCACCCCCACCCCCCAGAAGTGCAGGGGCACCCTCCACCAGGCCCCCACTCATGTCCAACTCATGACTCCCACCACCCCCACCCCCCAGCCACCAGGGGCAGCCTCCACCAGGCCCCCACTCATGTCTACCACCACCCCCACCACCCAGCCACCAGGGGCACCCTCCACCAGGCCCCCACTCATGTCTACCATCACCCCCACCCCCCAGCCACCAGGGGCACCCTCCACCAGGCCCCCACTCATGTCTCCCACCACCCCCACCCCCCAGCATCCAGGGGCACCCTCCACCAGGCCCCACTGATGTCCCCTATCACCCCCACCCACCAGCAGTGCAGGGGCAGCCTCCACCAGGCCTCCACTCATGTCTACCATCACCCCCACCCCCCAGCAGTGCAGGGGCACCCTCCACCAGGCCCCCACTCATGTCTACCATCACCCCCACACCCCAGCAGTGCAGGGGCAGCCTCCACCAGGCCCCCACTCATGTCTCCCACCACCCCCACCCCCCAGCATCCAGGGGCACCCTCCACCAGGCCCCCACTCATGTCTCCCACCACCCTCACCCCCCAGCATCCAGGGGCACCCTCCACCAGGCCCCCACTCATGTCCAACTCATGTCTCCCACCACCCCCACCCCCCAGCAGTGCAGGGGCAGCCTCCGCCAGGCCCCCACTCATGTCTCCCACCACCCCCACCCCCCAGCCACCAGGGGCACCCTCCACCAGTTCCCCACTCATGTCTACCACCACCCCCACACCCAAGCAGTGCTGTGGCACCCTCCACCAGGCCCCCACTCATGTCTACCATCACCCCCACCCCCCAGCAGTGCAGGGGCAGCCTCCACCAGGCCCCCACTCATGTCTACCATCACCCCCACCCCCCAGCAGTGCAGGGGCAGCCTCCACCAGGCCCCCACTCATGTCTCCCATCACCCCCACCCCCCAGCAGTGCAGGGGCACCCTCCACCAGGCCCCCACTCATGTCTACCATCACCCATACCCCCCAGCATCCAGGGGCACCCTCCACCAGGCCCCCACTCATGTCCAACTCATGTCCTCCACCACCCCCACCCCCCAGCCACCAGGGGCACCCTCCACCAGGCCCCCACTCATGTCTCCCATCACCCCCACCCCCCAGCAGTGCTGTGGCACCCTCCACCAGGCCCCCACTCATGTCTCCCATCACCCGCACCCCCCAGCAGTGCAGGGGCAGCCTCCACCAGGCCCCCACTCATGTCTACCATCACCCCCACCCCCCAGCAGTGCAGGGGCAGCCTCCACCAGGCCCCCACTCATGTCTCCCATCACCCCCACCCCCCAGCAGTGCAGGGGCACCCTCCACCAGGCCCCCACTCATGTCTACCATCACCCCTACCCCCCAGCAGTGCAGGGGCAGCCTCCACCAGGCCCCCACTCATGTCTACCACCACCCCCAACCCCCAGCCACCAGGGGCACATTCCACCAGGCTCCCACTCATGTCTCCCACCACCTCCACCCCCAGCAGTGCAGGGGCAGCCTCCACCAGTCCCCCACTCATGTCTCCCATCACCCCCACCCCCCAGCAGTGCAGGGGCACCCTTCACCAGGCCCCCACTCATGTCCAACTCATGTCTCCCACCACCCACACCCCCCAGCCACCAGGTGCACCCACCACCAGGCCCCCACTCATGTCTCCCACCACCCCCACCCCCCAGCAGTGCAGGGGCACCCTCCACCAGGCCCCCACTCATGTCTACCATCTCCCCCACCCCCCAGCAGTGCAGGGGCAGCCTCCACCAGGCCCCTACTCATGTCTCCCACCACCCGCACCCCCCAGCAGTGCAGGGGCAGCCTCCACCAGGCCCCCACTCATGTCTACGATCACCCCCACCCCCCAGCAGTGCAGGGGCAACCTTCCACCAGGCCCCCACTCATGTCTCCCATCACCCCCACCCTCCAGCAGTGCAGGGGCAGCCTCCACCAGGCCCCCACCCATGTCTACCACCACCCCACCCCCCAGCAGTGCAGGGGAAGCCTCCACCAGGCCCCCACTCATGTCTACCACCACCCCCACCCCCCAGCCACCAGGGGCACCCTCCACCAGGCCCCCACTCAAGTCTACCATCACCCCCACCCCCCAGCAGTGCAGGGGCAGCCTCCACCAGGCCCCCACTCATGTCCCCTATCACCCACACCCCACAGCAGTGCAGGGGCAGCCTCCACCAGGCCCCCACTCATGTCCAACTCATGTCTCCCACCACCCCCACCCCCCAGTCACCAGGGGCACCCTCCACCAGGCCCCCACTCATGTCTCCCACCACCCCCACCCCCCAGCATCCAGGGGCACCCTCCACCAGGCCCCCACTCATGTCCCCTATCACCCACACACCCCAGCAGTGCAGGGGCAGCCTCCACCAGGCCCCCACTTATGTCTCCCACCACCCTCACCCCCCAGCAGTGCAGGGGCAGCCTCCACCAGGCCCCCACTCATGTCTACAATCGCCCCCACCCCCCAGCAGTGCAGGGGCACCCTCCACCAGTCCCCCACTCATGTCTCCCACCACCCCCATCCCCCAGCCACCAGCGGCACCCTCCACCAGGACCCCATTCATGTCTACCATCACCCCACCCCCCAGCCACCAGGGGCACCCTCCACCAGGCCCCCACTCATGTCCCCCACCACCCCCACCCCCCAGCATCCAGGGGCACCCTCCACCAGGCCCTCACTCATGTCCCCTATTACCCCCACCCCCCAGCAGTGCAGGGGCATCCTCCACCAGGCCCCCACTCATGTCCCCTATCACCCCCACACCCCAGCAGTGCAGGGACAGCCTCCACCAGGCCCCCACTCACGTCTACCACCACCCCCACCCCCCCAGCAGTGCTGGGGCTCCCTCCACCAGGCCCCCACTCATGTCCAACTCATGTCTCCCACCACCCCCACCCCCCAGCCACCAGGGGCACCCTCCACCAGGCCCCGACTCATGTCTCCCACCACCCCCACCCCCCAGCATCCAGGGGCACCCTCCACCAGGCCCCCACTCATGTTCCCTATCACCCCCACCCGGCCAGCAGTGCAGGGGCAGCCTCCACCAGGCCACCACTCATGTCTCCCATCACCCCACCCCCCAGCAGTGCAGGGGCATCATCCACCAGGCCCCCACTCATGTCTCCCACCACCCCCACCCCCCAGCCACCAGGGGCAGCCTCCACCAGGCCCCCACTCATGTCTACCACCACCCCACCCCCCAGCCACCAGGGGCACCCTCCACCAGGCCCCCACTCATGTCTACCATCACCCCCACTCCACAGCCACCAGGGGCACCCTCCACCAGGCCCCCACTCATGTCTCCCACCACCCCCACCCCCAGCATCCAGGGGCACCCTCCACCAGGCCCCCACTCATGTCCCCTATCATCCCCACCCCCCAGCAGTGCAGGGGCAGCCTCCACCAGGCCCCCACTCATGTCTCCCACCACCCCCAACCCCCAGCATCCAGGGGCACCCTCCACCAGGCCCTCACTCATGTCTCCCACCACCCCCACCCCCCAGCATCCAGGGGCACCCTCCACCAGGCCCCCACTCATGTCTCCCATCACCCCCACCCCCCAGCAGTACAGGGGCAGCCTCCACCAGGCCCCCACTCATGTCTCCCACACCCCCACCCCCAGCCACCGGGGGCACCCTCCACCAGGCCCCCACTCATGTCTCCCACCACCCCCACCCCCCAGCATCCAGGGGCACCCTCCACCAGGCCCCCACTCATGTCCAACTAATGTCTCCCACCACCCCCACCCCCCAGCAGTGCAGGGGCAGCCTCCACCAGGCCCCCACTCATGTCTCCCACCACCTCCACCCCCCAGCCACCAGGGGCACCCTCCACCAGGCCCCCACTCATGTCTCCCACCACCCCCACACCCCAGCATCCAGGGGCACCTTCCACCAGGCCCCCACTCATGTCTCCCACCACCCCCACCCCCAGCAGTGCAGGGGCAGCCTCCACCAGGCCCCCACTCATGTCTCCCACCACCCCCACCCCCAGCCACCAGGGGCTCCCTCCACCAGGCCCCCACTCATGTCTCCCACCACCCCCACCTCCAAGCATCCAGGGGCACCCTCCACCAGGCACCCACTCATGTCCAACTCCTGTCTCCCACCACCCCCACCCACCAGCAGTGCAGGGGCAGCCTCCACCAGGCCCCCACTTATGTCTCCCACCACCCCCACCCCACAGCCACCAGGGGAACCCTCCACCAGGCCCCCACTCATGTCTCCCACCGCCGCCATCCCCCAGCAGTGCAGGGGCAGCCTCCACCAGGCCCCCACTCATGTCTCCCACCACCCCCACCCCCCAGCCACCAGGGGCACCCTCCACCAGGCCCCCACTCATGTCTCCCACCACCCTCAACCCCCAGCATCCAGGGGCACCCTCCACCAGGCCCCCACTCATGTCCAACTCATGTCTCCCACCACCCCCACCCCCCAGCAGCGCAGTGGCAGCCTCCACCAGGCCCCCACTCATGTCTCCCACCATCCCCACCCCCCAGCAGTGTAGGGGCACCCTCCACCAGGCCCCCACTCATGTCTACCACCACCCCCACCCCCCAGCCACCAGGTTCACCCTCCACCAGGCCCCCACTCATGGCTACCATCACCCCCATCCCCCTGCAGTGCAGGGGCAGCCTCCACCAGGCTCCCACTCATGTTCCCTAACACCCCCACCCCCCAGCAGTGCAGGGGCAGCCTCCACCAGGCCCCCACTCATGTCTACCACCACTCCCACCCCCCAGCAGTGCAGGGGCACCCTCCACCAGGCCCCCACTCATGTCTCCCACCACCCCCTCCCCCCAGCCACCAGGGGCAGCCTCCACCAGGCCCCCACTCATCTCTCCCACCACCCCCACCCCCCAGCATCCAGGGGCACCCTCCACCAGGCCCCCACTCATGTCCCCTTTCACCCCCACACCCCAGCAGTGGAGGGGCAGCCTCCACCAGGCCCCCACTTATGTCTCCCACCACCCTCACCCCCCAGCAGTGCAGGAGCAGCCTCCACCAGGCCCCCACTCATGTCTACCATCACCCCCACCCCCCAGCAGTGCAGGGGCACCCTCCACCAGGCCCCCACTCATGTCTCCCATCACCCCCACCCCCCAGCCAACAGCGGCACCCTCCACCAGGCCCCCATTCATGTCTCCCACCACCCCCACCCCCCAGCCACCAGGGGCACCCTCCACTAGGCCCCCACTCATGTCTCCCACCACCCCCCACCCCCCAGCAGTGCAGGGGCAGCCTCCACCAGGCCCCACTCATGTCTCCCACCACCCCCTCCGCCCAGCCACCAGGGGCAGCATCCACCAGGCCCCCACTCATGTCTCCCACCACCCCCACCCCCCAGCATCCAGGGGCACCCTCGTCCAGGCCCCCACTCATGTCCAACTCATGTCTCCCACCACCCCCACCCCCCAGCAGTGCAGGGGCAGCCTCACCAGGCCCCCACTCATGTCTACCATCACCCCCACCCCCCAGCAGTGCAGGGGCAGCCTCCACCAGGCCCCCACTCATGTCCCCCAGCCAACATGTCACCACAATCCTGATCCCTGGCCCTTATGGTCAGCCTCCAAATGCCAAACACCCACCAGAGTATTGCATCCACCCACTTAGAAATGGCAAAAACATGATAGAACCCCAATTGCAAGTTTGGAAATGAACACATGTCCCTCACATACACCCAATGGGTGTCAGTGAATATCAAAACTCATATCATGATATGCATGAAACCAATGAGATGATACTACACATTGAAGTTTGAAGAAAAAATATGTATTAAACGCAACATAAATTGAATCAAAAATAAACAAACAATAATGGAATTTTTTTTTTTTAAAACCAGCAGGTACGTGAAATAATGCAAAACCACAAATCATAATGCAAACGAAAGGTGTCCAAAGTCACAGTCCACAAAAGTAAATCCAATGGAAAATTAAAATCGAAAAACATTGCTCCATGGTGAAATCATTAAAAAAAATGAAAATCCAAAAGTCAACTATATACAGATAAACAATCCAGGGTCCATGATCCCAACCGAAGAAATTAAACCTATCGAATAACACTACCTAAAAAAATAAAAATATATACAAAAATGTGGCCCATTGTCCAAAAGGTCCAAAAAAAATGCTAAACCAAAGGAAACCTAACATTAACTACAGAACTATTTACAAGGGCAGCGGGCTAGTCCGACGGCTCACTTTGGGATGTTCCGGGCCAGGGCATAATCGAACTCCTGCTCAATGTCCCGGAGGCGCTCCTGCTCCATGGCCCCGAGGGTCCGCAGGGCCGTCCACATGTTCCCCACAAACTCCCTGCGCATTGCCTCGAGGCACTCGGCCCGCCTCAGTGCCCTCCGCATGGAGTTCTCCGCCCTGACCATCGTGAGCCGTGCCTCTTCCGCCCGCTGCCGCTCCGCATCTATGGCGTGGCCCAACCGCTGCCACACGGAAGACACTTCCCTTCCTGGGTCCTCCTGCCCTCCGGCCGATGCCTGCCCCTCTGATGTCGAAGGCCCCGAGCCATCATGGCTCCCACCACGTTGCTGCTGCTGCTGCGCCTCTGCCCGTGCACTGCCTCCTGCTGCCTGCACATCCTCCGCTGGCTGGGGTGCAGTCGTTGATGTGGCCACCCCTGCTGGACGTCCGACTCCCGACTGTGGCAGGGATGCCTCCTCCACCAGCCTGCCCACACCGTCAGAGGCAGCTCCACAGGGCACCCAGGTGACTGATGGGTGGAAAGATGGCACGGAGGACGACTGGCGCATAGGGGGTTCAGTTGAGGAGGGGGTGTGAGCAAGCCCCATCAAACTGAGGAATCCGGCCTGGGTGACCTGTCCCAGTAGGCCGACGCGGTCAACAAGCCATTCGAGATGATGTGCAGTCTCCTCTCCTCATGATGCAACGCCACACCAGTCAGGACAGGCTCAACCCCGACCCGGATAGCCACGTCCGCAGGCAGAGGAAGGCCAGTTGTCATGAGCTCATCCCCTGCCTGAAAACGGGTCTGGACGTAGGCATCCCTGCTGGTGCAAGATGATGCAGTGACAGGAGCAGGGACAGGATTGCACACAGGCACCTCCGCGGCGACCTGTGCTGCTTCCTGTCCCTGGTCCTGCACTGCACCACTAGCACCAGTGGAATCCCCACCTCCAGACCCCGTCTCTGTTGCTTGCACGGCCTTCTCCTCCACCAAACCCCCCACCAACCTTGATGACTCCGTGCCATCTTCCCCCGTTGGGCCCTGTGTGGTCTCAGCTGCCCCTTCTGCTGCCGAGGAGTCCAACTCTGACATCCACCTCTTGGACCTCCCCCCGGCTGCTGCGGCCTAGGACGCGGCACCGGACTCCTCACTCCCCGACGAGATCACAACCTGGGAGGGGAGCCAGGCCTTGCGTCTCCGGCTGGCGGTGCGATCCCCGCCGCTGTGCTCCACAGCACCTTCTCCGCCCTCTTCATCAGATAACGCTGCAGACAGGGAGAAATAAAACACAGGCATCAGGGCCCTGTGCAATGGACACATACACACATGACAGTTGCACATGAGTGGCATTGGCAAACCTCAGACATGGCATCACAATTGGCAACACACATGTCATTTCTACATGCACACATGTGCCATACCACAGCCACATCGCAACTGCCAGCACCATCCATACACATACAACAGCATGAGCAGGCAAAGGTGAGCCAGACATCACATGCAACACAGGGAGTGCACTACACGTGCATGCACACCACCACACTTGCATGCATGTGTACAACTCAGCCAACTGTCGCAGTGTTTCGATGGGCATCCATGTCACATCTGGCAATCAGGCTTCCACATCCCGCTGTCACATGCATCCATGTTGCATCACTGTTGCACCCTTGTCAAATACACACACATGCACATGTACACAGTGCTGATACATGCAGCTGAAAACAACATACATGCGTGACATCACGAACATGCCTACTTACATACACATTCATCCAAACATGTGTGCCCACACAACTGCATTTGGCATGCAAGCCTACACACACAAGCACCATCCATGTCTCACACATGACAGCGCTCGCATGTGTTAGCCTCACGGTCCTGTACACCCCCACCCATACTCGGCCCCATACAAACAGATGTGCAACCGGCACACTACTGGCACATCACCACACGCACAGCTTACAATCATGATGCATGTACACTTACCGCTTGACTCCAGACGGGTCTGCCTCTCAAGGACCTGGACGTGGAGCGCTGGGGATATGCGTTACAGGACCCTCATCTGATCTTCCGACTAGTGGCCCCGGCGCCCCTTAGCATCCGCTGCCTTCAAGAGGCACCGGGCCTTGTTCAGGGTCCTGGACCTGAAGTCCTCCCAGCGCTTCTTGACATGTTGGAAGTCGCGGACTGCCACCCCCTCCGTGTTGATGGCAGTCACGATGTCCGTCCAGATCCGAGTCCGTCCTTCCTTGTCGGCGCACACCCTTCCGTAGAGGGCATCATACTGCCCCAGGACTTGCTCCACCAGGACACCAACTTCCCTGGCACTGAAGCTGGTGCCCCTCTGCCTCTCTGGCCGGGGGTTGTCAGTGGTGCCAGATGTTGCAGTGCCCGACATGGCAACCCCAGAGGCAGGAGTGGGTGGGCAACTGGGTCCTGGGGCTGGGCTGTGGAGCGATGGAATCCCAGTTGGGAGTCTTCGGTTCCAGCAGGGGTGGTCACAGCAACAGCCCCCCTGGCTGATGTGCAGGCAGCAAATGGCAGGGCACGTGGGCAGCAGGCAGTCAGGCAGCAGCAGATGGCAGGTGGGAGCGTGTTCGGGGCTTTGGGGGGCAGTAAATCGGCTTTCTGGGCAGGAGCGTGGTCTTCCATGTGCGTACGCGTGGCCAGCTTGATACGGAGTGATTTGGCACGTGAAAGGTCCTGCACCTCTGCGTGTAATTCGAGGAAAGGCCCTTAGCACGTAAGCGCGTCTGCACGCAAACGCGATTTCATTGGCCCAAATGCCCCCATGCGCAGCTATGACGTCACGCGCATGACCGTAGAGAATGGCACGTGTAAAAAAAAAGATACACATCCGAGTGTCAAAGCGTGTGTTTGGTGGAAATGGCCTCTCGCGTATGCGCGTCTGTGACGTGTGTATAAAAGCTACGTGTAGAACGCCATTTCCTTGTACGTGCTTTTCGTGGAGAGCGAGTGGGTGAAATCTGTACTTCTTGTCGGTTCACACGGGATTTACTTCACAGCGTTTCAAGTTTGTACTTCCTTTTACCTCTGACAGCTTTTTCTCTTTTCCTCTTTTTCCTGGGCCTGTTTCCTCAAACAGCGTTCCCTTCTACTGTTGTCCTGTCTCCTCAGACAGCATACAATTCTTCTTTTGGCAGGGGTGTTGCCAACGCGCACACTCGTGTATTTTTCACGCTTTTGTTCCTGGCAGACGGTGAGTCGCGCACGTATTTAACATCTGTGCTTGCCCAGTGTGTCGCATACCCCTTCAGAGGTCCTTCTAGGCTGCGTGTGACACGCATACGTTCATCCTTGTGTTTCTGGGTGCCACAGCGTAGTGCAGGTTTATTTTTCCACGCATGTGGTCTAGGAGGGATTGCGTGCACCTTACTTCCCTTTTTTGGGGTGCCTGTGCGTTGCGTGACCCGTCATCTTTCCCCAGGGGTGACATACAGCCTTGCTAGAGCACTAGGGTACAATTACCATCTGGTACCCAACCTCTTTGACCCCCAATTGCCCAGGACAATAGTTCACATCGACTCCCATACGCATAATAACATCAGTGCCATGGCTGGGAGGCGAACAAGCCGTAAGGGTGGCAAAGGTGGCCGAGCCCCAAGTGGTGGCCGTGGTGGATCCGGTAGGGGATGTGGCCGTGACTTGCAGGGTGCCCCTAGCCCCCCACATGTGGAGGAGCAGTCAAGGACACCTATGCCCCCCCCGGTTGAGGTTAACGTGGCTGACACCATCCATGCTCAGCCCTTGTTGGACCAGCCCACTGTGGAACCAGACCTGGCACAGGGTGACTCCATGGCTGACTTCCAGGTCAGCAGGTCTAGGCCACGTGCGCCGGTGAGCATTGGTGTCATCAGGCCACGTGGATCAGGGTCAGCTAGGTCATCTGCTGCCCCGCGTAGGCAGGCTGGGGAGGCTGCAGGGGCAGCTGCGGCTCCATCCACCCCACCTCTCACACACCCAGCCAGGACAATGTCGGTCCAAGTCCATCATGCTGACATTCCCCCTGACACCATCACACTTGAGCTAATGCCTGCACCAACTCCCATGCTGAGTGTGCAATCCTACACTCCTAGTACAGAGTCCACCGGGGCTCCTGCCCCTAGTGTCCAGAGCGGCGTAGGACACTCAGGATCCCCACCACCTTCCAAGCGGAAGAGGAAGAGTGCTCGTCCAGTAGAGGCTGATGCCCCAGACACGGCTACACAGTCCGGCCCGTCAAGGAAGCCCAGCTTCAATGAGGCCGAACTGAATGCACTTGTAGAGTATGTGTCCGCACATGACCGTGAAATGGTGATTGTTTCAGGATCCAAGACCACACCTGCACGACATCAGGCACACTGGCAGACCATTGCGGACATCATAAGTGCCCTTGGAATTGTGGGGCGCACAGCTACTGAATGCTACAAGTGCTGGAATGACCTGAAGGGCAGGGCAAAGAATAAGCTGGCCTCAAGTCATGCCGCAACTCTAGTGACTGGAGGTGGGTCTCCAGCATAGGACATAGAACTCACTCCACATGAGCAGGTTGCTGGGACCTACGTCACGGAGGAACAGATCCAAGGCGTGGGAGAGCCGGCAGATTACGAGGCATTGTCCGGTGAGTGCACATGCATGTTTGTGTCATCCATGTGAATGGTGTGTGTGGGAGGGCTTCTGTTTGGGTGCCAGGTGAGGGTGTGTGTGCCTGAGTGGTTTGGGTCACCCATGTGCCTCATCCAATACATTCTGCGCACCAGCATTTGGGTATAGCAGCATCCCTTCTGCCAACATTAGACATCCAGCCCAACACCACGCCAGATGCCCTTGAAGTGTCATCTTGCCACAACATTGTTGCTTATTTACCTCTGTTCATTAAGGCAGATTGTTTGCATACCACCACTTTTACTCGGGATTTCTCAGTCCTATTGTCACATGTCTGACATGGCTATGGTACAGTGGACTGGCTTTGTTTCCTGGACATGATTTGTTTAGACATGTCCCTGTGCTATAGGACCATTTTGGACTGGCAGCTCCAGGTTAAACATTTGAACCATTTCAATGAAAAAATCAATTTCATGAGCAAACTGGACTGAATGAACAATTGGTGACCTCCTCTCCCTCTTCACTTTATGGCTAGGGTACTTGCCATCTGTGTGATGGCATGTGTATTTGACCTGCCAATCACTGGTCAATGTGTGATGCCACTGCTAGGCAGCATGCAGCAAATGTGTTCATCTTCCATCTTGGTGTCATCAATGTGTGCCATCTGACTACCCTTCACACGCAGCGACGGTGCATGCATGGGAGGGTTTTAGTCATGTGGGACATGTGTCAATCAAGTACTGTTTCTGTAGCCTCTCAGCCCTAATTGTGTGCCATAGTGCTAATGCCTGTTTCCATTTGTTTTCTTTTATGCCTTTGCAGGGGATGACGGACTTGATACTGCTGGGGTTGTGGAGATGGTGCAGACCCAGGAGGGGTCTGAGGACCGACCGACCACCAGTGAGGGACGTGGTGTGGTGGTGGGTGAGAACCCACAACTGCTGCAGGTCGTGCTCTCAAGGGGTGTCTCTGGCTGCACCTCCCCCGAGCTGTATTCAGGTGTCGATACGGATGATGAGACCTATGTGCCGTCGCAGGTGAGTGTTCCTGGGAGAGATTCTTTTCTGTCCGACCCACCTGCACCAGGGTTAGAACCCTCAATGGGGATGTCAGTGTTGGCAGGTATGCCTTTGGTGGTTACGGATGCAGGGTCACACTCCGCGACATCTGATCCTGTTCCTGGGCCAGCAGATCAGAGGGGGAATGCAGTCCTGCAGCCTCAGGCAGTGCCGGCACAGCAAGGCGCAGTTCATCTTGCCCCAGACAGGTGTGGTGCCCGCCGACGTGGTGGCTGTCCGCCACCTGGCAATACCGCATGGGAGCAATCCATATACGGTATGGCAACCCAACAGGCAGCATCATCAGAGATGATGGCTCAGGCCATGGATAGGGTGGCCACTTCCATTGTACCCCCCGAAAGGCTGATGGAGCGACTACAGCAGGCAACATACTCCATCTGCCAGTCACACAGGGAGGACATGTTGGCATCCGACAGGGACAGGCGGGCGGCACTGGTGACTCTGCGGGAAGCCATTTCCATAGAGTCCCAGGGCCACAGGGAAGCCCTGAGGGTAGAACTCCTTCACCTCAGGACGACTCTTGTTGAGCTTGAGGCTTCAACAAACAGAAGGACAGAACAGCAGTTGGAGCGTCTCACACGTACGCTCTCAGCTGAGATGCAGGCAACTAGGGCGGAGGTCTGGGCATCCCGTGAGTTGTTGCATGGGGACCTCCGCACAATTACACTCCAGAACGAGACCCACCACACAGGCATGCTTGCTGCCATGGAGGAACAGACTAGGGCTTTGCGTGGGCTGCCTCCCATAGTGCCACCACCTCCTGATGCAGCTGCAGAGGGTGAGGAGAGCGACAGCAGTGATTCTCCCACAGTAGGGTAGCCGTGTAGGCCATGAGCCCATGGAGGTGTTTTTTTTTTCGCAAGATCCACACAGGTGGGTTTTGGTGTGCACCCTGTCCTCGGACCTCCTGGGTGGCCTCCCCCAGCCCCCTGGGCCCATTAATGGCCATTTTTGATTTTATTTATTTATTTATTTATTTATTTATTTATTTATTTATTTATTTTGGGACAGTGTGTTGCCTTGTGTGGCTCCCGTGGGCATACGCTGCATTGTGGCTGGGCACATGCAGGCTTGTCATGAATTTGGTTCAAATGCTTGGGTTTTTGTGACACACACCCCTCCTGCTTCCCATTTCCATGGGCTTGCAAAGGGTGTGCCCAAGTGACATTGACGTACATGGTGACATTGGACTCCCATTCGATGTGTGGGCAGTCTGTAGTCAATACTGTGTATACATTTGTTAGGCGGAAACCTGTGCAGTTCCCTCTGGGACCACTGCAAAAGATTTAGGACTACAGGGGTTTGGCAGTAAACCCACTTGGTAGCAGTCTGTACCACACAGATTCAATTGGTAGCTGTGGCTGAGCAGTCAGACTTCCCTCAAGAAGAGTTAGGCAGTATGTGGAGTATACAACATAGGGCAATTCTACACCGTAAGACAGGCCAACACGCAACAAGGCGTCAGTGTAAAGATATAAAGGTATTTATTTATAACGACACATCTATAGAAAACACTCTGGCACTATCACGGCAAACACTTCAATTACAATTACTCTACGAAGGAAACAGATCAATCCCTCTAACAATAGTTCGACAAGTCTAGGTTCTACCAGCATCACTTATTTGCAGACAGAGGTGTATGCTTCAACCTAGATGGCACTCTAGTATTCGTTAGGACGGGAGAGAAAAATAAGCAGGTTACGAAATCAACACAGTTCAATACTTTACGGACAAATGCAAGGCAAGAAGACAAGAACCACGATAGATCAGAAAGTTCAGAGGCCAGGCCCACTCGGAGAGAGGCAAGGCAATATGTCCCAAAAAGTCTCTTAGTGGAAATGCGTTCGAGTCTTTGTAGCAAATTGTTATCGGAAGATTGGACCAGTTCAGAACAACACGCTAGAGAAAGCTTGGAGGCGACCCTATGGAGAGGCGAGGATTAAGACACCTCACTCTATCTGGCAACAAGGGAAGCCAGGCGGACACAGTACCTTGATTGTGGAGAGACAGCTCCGGCAGGGGCAGTTGTTCCTGGTGGTGGATGCACGTCCAGTCTTTGCCAAGAGAAGAGATGATCTCGTCGTCGAAGGAAAGTTGAAGATTGTTGCACCACCAGGGAAGAGACCAGCCGCGGAGTGCTCCGTCACAAGGAACCACCTTTTAGTCGCGGTACAGGGGTAGGGGCTATCCGGTTGCCGAGGTGCTCTGTACGGGCAATTCAACCACTGCTTCCTGAGGCGAAGAAAAAGCAAAGGGGACTGGTTGTTCCCACCAGTCAGGGGAAGAGACTCTCCGTCAGGGAGACCTCCTCTGTCGTCGGGAAGTGGTGAGTCGGTTCAGCAGGGCTCCACCGGAGGTGTCGTTGTTGCAGGTCGGCTCAGCTTTACCCTCGTCGGATTCTTAGGTCCTGTGGCGACTTCTTAAGATCCAGTCCCAAAAGCCCTGCTTTTATGCAGAAAACCCCCATTCATTCAGCCTAGCTGTCAATCAAAACACGCTAAGTGGTGAGCGGGGAGGCTCACCACTTGGGCCAATCACACCAGAGTGCGACCGGAGTTGGCAAGGCAACTCGGTCCAGGGTGCCTAAACCCCCTCCCACACCCCTGTGGTAACCGAGACAGAATGGCACCACTTTGGAGGGTCTCTGTACAGAAGCCCGCCAAAAGTGGTACAAAGGGCTCGACCTTTGGTTTAGGAGTCACAGAGACGAACACAGACGCCATTTTAAAAACCGAGTTCTGGCAGAAAATACTATCCGCTAGACTTATTTAAGATAAGTAGACCAGAGGTATGTTAGAGATTAACGAGAAACAGTATCAATCTCCAAAAATGGGAAGAATCCCATAGGGTTATATTCGGGGTCGAACATAACAAGTAGTTTCCACTGCCACCAGCCAAAACTTGACAAGGGGGGACGGGACAGTGCCCCCTCGAATAACAGACCTAGGAGTAATCAAATTACCCCTACTAGTACGTCCACAATAAGATGGTTTGTACTAGTTCTGTTAGTAAATTTAGGTCTAGTAAAGCCAAAGGTGACTTTACATGCCCGAGGAGACAGTAGTCAGTCCCTGGGTATGGAGTCTATGATGGAGGTCCGCTAGGACGCCCCAGTGTTACGGCACGGAGGGTGCGGTGTAACACACATAGCAAAACATATGAGACCCTATGGAGTAAAAGACACCATAGTCCATAGAACACATTGTCATTCAAAGGAATTACACACATTCATGTCCAAGAGTGGGAGAAAAAGAGTCTCACTCTTGGCAGGATGGAAAAAAACAAACTCCAGAAATCCAGCAAAGCTGCTGGGGGACTCACTAGGTTAGGAAATTCAGCCTAAACAGAGAATTCTCCCTAACACTCGCCCCCCCCCCCCAGACTAAGGGACAGGAGGATTTAATCCATTCCTGGATGAATCTCATACCTCTAGTCGATGACATACATCCTAGAGAGACCATCAGCATTTTGGTGGTGACACCCTGACCTGAGCTCAATGGTGAAATGAAACCCTTGCATACAGATCGACCATCTCAATAGTTTCGGGTTTTCCCCTTTCATTTGCATTAACCATCTCAAGGGTTGGTGGTCAGTCTGAATGACAAAAGTAGAACCATACAAGTACGGCCTAAACTTCTTCAGAGCCCACACGATAGCAAAGCACTCTCTTTCGATTGTTGCCCACCTTGTTTCAGGATCCTTCAGCTTGCGGCTGATGAAGCAAACGGGGTGCTCCCTACCTTTCCCATCCAGTTGACTGAGTATGGCACCTTTTCCTACATTTGAAGCATCTGTCTGCACAATGAAGTGTTGGCGGTAATCAGGAGCTCTGAGTACTGGGGCTTGGCAAAGAGCCTTTTTCAGGTTTTCACTCCTCGTTCCATCTAACCTTTTTAGGAAATTGGGCTAGGAAGGCTCTCACTTGGGTTTCAGTAGTAGGTGTTGTCCAAGTTTGCACAGCTTCAATCTTACTGTGCAAAGGCCTTATTTCTCCACCTCCTACCTCATGTCCAAGATAGACTACCTTACTCTGTCCAATTTGGCATTTACTCGCCGTTATGGTCAGATTGGCTCGTCCAAGAGCCCGCAAAACATCTCTCAGGTGGGTTACATGTTCTTCCCAGGAATTGCTGAACACCACTATGTCATCCAAGTATGCCATGCAGAAGTCCTCCATCCCGTTAAGAACCTGATTTATCATCCGTTGAAACGTAGCAGGTGCATTCTTCAATCAGAAAGGCATTACCTTAAACTGGTATAAGCCAACGGGGGTAGAAAATGCAGTTTTCTCCTTGGCATGGTCTGCCAGGGCTATTTGCCAATAGCCTGACGTCAAGTCAAATGTACTGAGGAACTTGGCGGCGCCAAGTTTATCCACCAACTCATCTGTTCTTGGCAAAGGGTGGGCATCAGTCTTGGTGACTGCTTTCAGAGCTCTATAATCCACGCAGAATCTAAGCTCTTTAGATCCGGCCTTTGGTACCAACACAACTGGGCTAAACCATGGACTAGCAGAGGGCTCTATTACCCCGAGATCAAGCATCTTGCTAACCTCACCTTTGATGTGGGTTCGTACGTTTTCTGACATGCGGTATCCTCTGCTTTTGACTGGCAGACAGTCACCAGAGAGTATGTCGTGCTGGCCCCAAGGGGTCAAGCCTGGTGAAAGCGAGAACAGAGAGGCAAACTGATTCAACATGGATTTGCACTCTTCTTGTTGCTCGGGTGTCAGATTGGAAGAGAGATTTACTCCTTCAATTTTTTCGTCCAAGGGTAAGCCTCCGAGGATATCCGGAAGAGCTTCACTCTCTTCTTCTTCCTCAGATGAAGCTAGAAGCAACGCTCCTACATCAGGTCGTGAGACATACGCTTTGAGTCGGTTGGTGTGGAAGACTGTCGGAGCCTCCTTGGGATTGCCCAAGTCCACCAGATAGTTGACCTCTCTGAGTTTACCCACCACTCTGAAGGGTCCCATCCATTTGTCTTGCAAGGCCCTCTGCCTTGTTGGGATCATAACGAGAATGAGCTGGTCTTGAGCGAACTCAACGATGTTAGCCTTTTGATCGTGCCAGTGCTTGATCAATGCTTGTCCAGCTTTCAAGTTATCGCTTGCTTCTGTCATCATGTGCGACATTCTCCTCCGGAAACCTATCACGTAGTCAGTCACTCTGACTGGCTTGGGGGAAGGAGCACTCTCCAACCCCTCCTTAATCAGGGCCAATGGACCTCTGATGGGATGACCATAGAGAAGTTCGAAGGGAGAATAACCTACTCCCTCCTGAGGGACTTCTCTATAAGCAAAGAGAAGGCATGGCAGTAGAAGGTCCCACTTACGCTTAAGGGGTTCCTCTAAAGCACCCATCATGCTCTTCATGGTTCGGTTGAACCGTTCTACCAAACCATTGGTTTGTGGGTGGTAAGCTGTTGAGAACTTGTAAGTAACTCCACAGGTTTTCCACATGGCTTTCATGTAGTGGGACATAAAGTTTGACCCCCTGTCAGAGATTACTTCCTTAGGAAACCCGACCCTGGTAGAAATACCAAGGAGGGCCTTAGCTGCAGCCGGAGCTGTAACAGTCCTCATAGGAATTGCCTCAGGATACCTAGTAGCATTGTCTACTACAACAAGTATAAACATGTTGCCTGAGGAGGTTGGAGGATCAAGGGGACCAACAATGTCAATCCCTACTCTCTCAAACGGGACTCCCACAACTGGGAGAGGCACTAAAGGTGCCACATTCTTGGAGCCAAGCTTACCAGAGGTCTGGCAGGTGTGGCAGCTCCTGCAGTGTTTTTCTACTTCGGCCCCCATCTTTGGCCAATAGAAGTAGAGAGATAACCTTTCCAAAGTCTTTTTGAAACTCAAGTGACCAGCCAAAGGAATCTCGTGAGCTAACTGCAAGAACTGTGTTCTGTTCTCTTGAGGTACTACAAGCCGCTTGTAGTCTCCAGGTGCAGACTCAGTCGGTTCACTGTAGAAGAGGCCATATTCCCAGTGCAACCTGTATTTCCCAGGCTCTTGACCTTCAGCCTGAGCTTCGGCCTGGTGGTGAAGACCTTCCAGAGTTGGACATTCTCTCTGTCTCTTACTGAAGTCTGCCCTGCTGGGTCCACCTTCTGCCAGTAAAGACTGCAGCTCAGGATGGTCAACAGGATCCAGATCTCCAATGAGTTCCTGGCCTTCCATTAGCTCTTCCTCAGAGTCTAATTCTACCACACAGGGTTGTACCTCCCTCTCAGCCTCAGCTGGAGGTGGAGTTACGGGTGTAACATTGGACAACCACGGGGAAGTCCTTGTTGGCTGCACTGAAATGCTGGCTGCTGGTTTCGGGGTAGAAGTTTTAGGTTTCCCTTTTGCTTCTGGTTTCTTCGAGACAGCTGCCGACAATTTCAGTGGAGCAGGAGTGATTTCTTTCTTCATCATCTCCTGGAGAGTACCGCGCATGGTCCTCTCTCTTGCGGGTCTGGTTAGCTCCTGTAACCGTTTACTAGGAGGTCTGGGAGTATGCGATACAACTCCGAGAGTTTTCAAATCGTTACCCAACAGTAAGCGTCCTGGTACCTCACTCTGTATGCTGACAGGTATCTTCACAGTCATGTTGTTACACTGGATGAGAACTGGTAATTGGGGAAGCATCTGCACAGGCCCTCCAGCTAACTTGGTGAGGCGTTTGGGTGCCTTAGCAACATCCTCAGCCTGAAAACATGATTTATCCACCACAGTTATGCTGGCCCCAGTGTCCCTAATGGCAAGAGTCTCCTGACCATTCACCTGGACACTGTCCTTATAATACTCTTTAGTATTATCGGGGATAGAATTATAGACATCTGAATTCTGTTGTTCCCACAACCCCAGAGATACTAAAGAAACGCTGGCTGAGACTCCAATGGGTTCATCAGCTAGCAGTAGAAAGTTTCCACTTGCCATTTGGACTTCCTCCTCTGGAGCGAAGGCTAAGGAGACAAGCTGGACCCCTGAAGGTTTACCCTTACATCTGGGATCTCCTTTCACGTGGTCAGTCGAGCCACAAACAAAGCATTTACCGAATGCTTTTTGGAATGGTGGCTTGTTCTGGCCTCCTTCCGGTTTGGCACCAGAAGACACACTATTCTGCTGCGGTTTTCCTTGTTGCTTACCCTTCTGGTTTTGTTTGGGGCCCTCTTTGGAATTTGAGTTATTCGAATTCTCTTTTGAGTCCATTTTAGGCTGTTTTCCCTCATCCTTTTTCCGAGTTGCCCCAGAATCCTTATGAGTAGCCCTGTTGGCAACCCATAAGTCAGCAGCCTTAGCCAGCTTCCGGGAACTCGTGATTAAGTTCTATTTCCCTGAGTCTTAACTCAGCTTGCTTCTGCTCAGCCTGGGCATTCATCCGTCTGAACTCGAGCTCCTGGTTTCCTTCAAATTGAGCCAAGAACCGTTTGTATTCTAATTCGAGCTTCATTTTTTCAAGTTCAAAATAAGCAGGGTTACATGTGGGACCAGGTATGGGCCCCGTAGGTACAGCTGGTAAGGCAGGTAGAGGAGCAGGGGAGACAGTTTTGGTGGATGCACGTCCGGTCTTTGCCAAGAGAAGAGATGATCTCGTCATCGAAGGAAAGTTGAAGATCGTTGCACCACCAGGGAAGAGACCAGCCGCGGAGTGCTCCGTCGCAAGGCACCACCTTTTAGTCGCGGTACAGGGGTAGTGGCTATCCGGTTGCCGAGGTGCTCTGCACGAGCAATTCGACCACTGCGTCCTGAGGCGAAGAAAAAGCAAAGGGGACTGGTTGTTCCCACCAGTCAGGGGAAGAGACTCTCCGGCAGGGAGATCTCCTCTGTCGTCGGGAAGTGGTGAGTCGGTTCAGCAGGGCTCCACCGGAGGTGTCGTCATTGCAGGTCGGCTCAGCTTAACCCTCGTCGGATTCTTAGGTCCTGTGGCGACTTCTTAAGATCCAGTCCCAAAAGCCCTGCTTTTATGCAGAAAACCTCCATTCATTCAGCCTAGCTGTCAATCAAAACACGCTAAGTGGTGAGCGGGGAGGCTCACCACTTGGGCCAATCACACCAGAGTGGGACCGGAGTTGGCAAGGGAACTCGGTCCAGGGTGCCTAAATCCCCTCCCATACCCCTGTGGTAACCCAGACAGAATGGCACCACTTTGGAGGGTCTCTGTACAGAAGCCCGCCAAAAGTGGAACAAAGGGCTCGACCTTTGGTTTAGGAGTCACAGAGACGAACACAGACGCCATTTTAAAAACCGAGTTCTGGCAGAAAATACCATCCGATAGACTTATTTAAGATAAGTAGACCGGAGGTATGTTAGAGATTAACAAGAAACAGTATCAATCTCCAAAAATGGGAAGAATCCCATAGGGTTATATTCGGGGTCGAACATAACAAGTAGTTTCCACTGCCACCAGCCAAAACTCGACGAGGGGGGACGGGACAGTGCCCCCTCGAGTAACAGATCTAGGAGTAATCAAATTACCCCTACTAGTACGTCCACAATAAGATGGTTTGTACTAGTTCTGTTAGTAAATTTAGGTCTAGTAAAGCCAATGGTGACTTTATATGCCCGGGGAGACAGTAGTCAGTCCCCGGGTATGGAGTCTATGATGGAGGTCCGCTAGGACACCCCAGTGTTACGGCACGGAGGGTGCGGTGTAACACACATAGCAAAACATATGAGACCCTATGGAGTAAAAGACCCCATAGTCCATAGAACGCATTGACATTCAAAGGAATTACACACATTCAATGTCCAAGAGTGGGAGAAAAAGAGTCTCACTCTTGGCAGGATGGAAAAAAACAAACTCCAGAAATCCAGCAAAGCTGCTGGGGGACTCACTAGGTTAGGAAATTCAGCCTAAACAGAGAATTCTCCCTAACAACATTCATAGTGCATGTTGTTGTTGTATTGTACATTGCATGGTGTATTGATATGTGCCTCTGCATCCATCTCATCCTCCGAATTGCAGGTCCATTTCTCATGTCTTCACAAGGCGGTCCACCTTGGAACTGGAGTCCATGTTGTAAGCAGTGCACCTACACTCTTGCGTGGCGCTAACACTGTATATTTGGAAGTGTTCGAAGTGCTGGCATCATTAGGTAGTGAGGCTAGCAAATTTTTAAGTCTGTAATGTCAAGTTTAAGGTAGGTTGGAGGTTGTATAGGTGATTGGTATTCTTGGTAAGTATTTGGTAATGTGGGTTGTAGGTCCTGCATTACTGTGAGCATTTCATGTGTGGCCATGTTTCCATTAGGGACACTGTAGCTGGTGACACTTGGGGCATTTTGTGGGGATTAATTTGTTTGCTCTCACAATGCATGACATGCCATGGTGTGTTGTGTGGCCGTGCCGGGGAGGGGTTGGGTGACATGGCACTGTTTTCATGTAGTATTTTGCAAGTGGGTATTCATTTCTGCAGCATGGAAGTGTGTCTTTTGATGACACTGCATTGGTGGTGTTTGTGTAGGTAGGGATGCACACATTGTGACACTTCCACATGAACAATCTCAGGCTGCTATGGTTCTGACAGTTGACTGTCCCTTTGTTGGTCATAATTGTCAGGTCGAGTCATCATTGCTTATCAGATGGTGTGTGCCAGGGCTGTATGCACTCCACAGGGGTGTGATTTCTATGTGAAGTAATTAGCCACCAGCTGCGTACGGGCTGCCTCACCCCGTGCCCTCTCCCCTCCCATGAGCAGCGGGCGTGCATGTGGTTGGGAATGTGGGGGCACCACCATGTCCACAGCCAGGCCCCGGCGTGTTGCAATATTGTGCAGGACACATGCTGCCACTGTGATCCTGCACACTACTGGGGGTGCATATAACAGCTGCCTGCCAGAACGGTCAAGGGAGTGAAAGCGTGACTTGAGCACTCTGAATGTGCGCTCCACTATGCCCCGGGTTGCAATATGGGCTGTGTTATATCTTACCTTGGAGGCGTGATGGGGTTCCGAATTGGCGTCATCATGTGGGTGCTCAGAGGGTAGGCACTGTCCCCTGGTGAGGAGGTAATGGGTATCATTAGTGGGGTAGTGACATAACTCTGCATCTGACATGCATGCATGTGCAGTGGCATTCATACTCACCAAGCAGCATGTATCGCCATGCCGCCCAGCTTCTAGGTCCTGGCTTAGGGTAGACATTCGGTAAATGAAGCTGTCGTTGGTGGACCCTGGATAGTTGGCATATACTGAGGTGATGATTCCCTTGGCATTACATACTACCTGCACATTGATGGAATGCCAGTGCTTGCGGTTCCTATAGATGTGCTCAGATGCCCTGGGGGGACGTACTGCCACATGGGTGCAGTCAATGGCACCTAGCACTTTGGGGAATTGTGCCACCCCATAGAAATCGAGGGCGGCAGCCTACTTTTCTGCAGGTGTCCAGGGCAGGTATATGTGCCTACGGACTGATGGGTGTGCAGTGATGATGTTCAAGACCTGGTGTAGACAGCGTGACACCCCACCCACTATGGCACTTGTCCGCTGAAATTATCCAGTGGCCAAGAAGTGCAGTACATTGAGGACCTTCTCCATGGGGCTGAGTGCTTGGGAGCACAGGGTGGGTGATGTGAGGTCATCCTCCCACTCACTGACCAGGTCCAGTATTATGTGTGGTGGAAACATGTACCTCCCATACACCTGGTCATCAGGCATCCCAAAAAGGCTGGTTCTGGGAGTGAAAATTCGGGCCCTCACTATGATCCTCCTCCTCCTTTGGTAACCCACGGCCACTGCTGCTAGGAACGGTATATTCATCCAGAAGACACACTATTCTGCTGCGGTTTTCCTTGTGGCTTACCCTTCTGGTTTTGTTTGGGGCCCTCTTTGGAATTTGAGTTATTCAAATTCTCTTTTGAGTCCTTTTTAGGCTGTTTTCCCTCATCCTTTTTCTGAGTTGCCCCAGAATCCTTATGAGTAGCCCTGTTGGCAACCCATAAGTCAGCAGCCTTAGCCAGCTTCCGGGAATCCAATTCCTTTGAATCAGCCAAGTGCTGTCTGAGCTCGGGAGAACAGGCATCATAAATCGACTCCAACATAAAAAGATTCTTCATACCCTCATAAGTGTTCACTTTGTAACCCTTAATCCATCCCTCTAAGTTTTTCAACCCTTCACTCACCCAGGTAGCCCAAGGGGTACCGTCATGCTTTTTGAGGGTTCTAAACCTCTTAAGATACTGGGAAGGGGTCTTCCCGAATCTAGCTATCAAGGCTAGTTTCACACTTTCGTAATCCGTCTTATCCGCCTCCCCCAACTCCATTACCACATCAGTCGCAACAGGAGGAAGCCTATAGAACAACCAGGGAAGTAAATAGTTCCCGGTGATGTCCTGGAGCCCAAAATTGTACTTAAACAGTTTTAACCAATCCAATACATCCAATCTCGGTTCATACATACCCACTAATTCCTTCGGCATCCGGGGTCTTTTGGGACTGGAGCTCCTAGAGGAACCAGAGGAGAGAGAAGCATTTTCCATAGACAACTTTTTCATCTGTAACTCGTGATTAAGTTCTATTTCCCTGAGTCTTAACTCAGCTTGCTTCTGCTCAGCCTGGGCATTCATCCGTCTGAACTCGAGCTCCTGGTTTCCTTCAGATTGAGCCAAGAACTGTTTGTTTTCTAATTCGAGCTTCATTTTTTCAAGTTCAAAATAAGCAGGGTTACATGTGGGACCCGGTATGGGCCCCGTAGGTACAGCTGGTAAGGCAGGTAGAGGAGCAGGGGAGACAGTTTCGTTAGCCTCTCCTTCCTCTTCAGCCTCTTCATCGCTATCATCAGAATTATGATTTAGATCAACACCATCACTGTTATCTACATTCGCTGGAGAAATTGGTTCCTCTGAATCAGTACCCAGACTTTGGTTCGCCAGCAATCTCTCTATTAGTTCTAACTTCTTGCTTCTTACAGAAAGATTCTCTTGCCTACAGAGAGCTCGCAAACTCTCAGTATTTTCACCTGACAAGGACTCTTGACTGTAAGTTTCCATAGTAGACATGTTTTTTGAAAGTTGCTTTTTAGTGCTAAGCTTTGTGGTTAGTTATCCTAAAGTGTCGAAAAGCACTCTAAACTGTATACTCGATACAAATCCCACCGCTGTACACCAGTGTTAGGCGGAAACCTGTGCAGTTCCCTCTGGGACCACTGCAAAAGATTTAGGACTACAGGTGTTTGGCAGTAAACCCACTTGGTAGCAGTCTGTACCACACAGATTCACTTGGTAGCTGTGGCTGAGCAGTCAGACTTCCCTCAAGAAGAGTTAGGCAGTATGTGGAGTATACAACATAGGGCAATTCTACACCGTAAGACAAGCCAACACGCAACAAGGCGTCCGTGTAAAGATATAAAGGTATTTATTTATAACGACACATCTATAGAAAACACTCTGGCACTATCACGGCAAACACTTCAATTACAATTACTCTACGAAGGAAACAGATCAATCCCTCTAACAATAGTTTGACAAGTCTAGGTTCTACCAGCATCACTTATTTGCAGACAGAGGTGTATGCTTCAACCTAGATGGCACTCTAGTATTCGTTAGGACGGGAGAGAAAAATAAGCAGGTTACGAAATCAACACAGTTCAATACTTTACGGACAAATGCAAGGCAAGAAGACAAGAATCACGATAGATCAGAAAATTCATAGGCCAGGCCCACTTGGAGAGAGGCAAGGCGATATGTCCCAAAAAGTCTCTTAGTGGAAATGCGTTCGAGTCTTTGTAGCAAATTGTTATCAGAAGATTGGACCAGTTCAGAACAACACGCTAGAGAAAGCTTGGAGGCGACCCTACGGAGAGGCGAGGATTAAGACACCTCACTCTATCCGGCAACAAGGGAAGCCAGGCGGACACAGTACCTTGATTGTGGAGAGACAGCTCCGGCGGGGGCAGTTGTTCCTGGTGGTGGATGCACGTCCGGTCTTTGCCAAGAGAAGAGATGATCTCGTCATCGAAGGAAAGTTGAAGATCGTTGCACCACCAGGGAAGAGACCAGCCGCGGAGTGCTCCGTCGCAAGGCACCACCTTTTAGTCGCGGTACAGGGGTAGTGGCTATCCGGTTGCCGAGGTGCTCTGCACGAGCAATTCGACCACTGCGTCCTGAGGCGAAGAAAAAGCAAAGGGGACTGGTTGTTCCCACCAGTCAGGGGAAGAGACTCTCCGGCAGGGAGATCTCCTCTGTCGTCGGGAAGTGGTGAGTCGGTTCAGCATGGCTCCACCGGAGGTGTCGTCGTTGCAGGTTGGCTCAGCTTTACCCTCGTTAGATTCTTAGGTCCTGTGGCGACTTCTTAAGATCCAGTCCCAAAAGCCCTGCTTTCATGCAGAAAACCCCCATTCATTCAGCCTAGCTGTCAATCAAAACACGCTAAGTGGTGAGCGGGGATGCTCACCACTTCGGCCAATCACACCAGAGTGCGACTGGAGTTGGCAAGGCAACTCGGTCCAGGGTGCCTAAACCCCCTCCCACACCCCTGTGGTAACCTAGACAGAAAGGCACCACTTTGGAGGGTCCATGTGCAGAAGCCCGCCAAAAGTGGAACAAAGGGCTCGACCTTTGGTTTAGGAGTCACAGAGACGAACACAGACGCCATTTAAAAAACCGAGTTCTGGCAGAAAATACCATCCGTTCGACTTATTTAAGATAAGTAGACCGGAGGTATGTTAGAGATTAACGAGAAACAGTATCAATCTCCAAAAATTCGGGGTCGAACATAACAAGTAGTTTCCACTGCCACCAGCCAAAACTCAACGAGGGGGGATGGGACAGTGCCCCCTCGAATAACAGACCTAGGAGTAATCAAATTACCCCTACTAGTACCTCCACAATAAGATGGTTTGTACTAGTTCTGTTAGTAAATTTAGGTCTAGTAAAGCCAATGGTGACTTTAAATGCCCGGGGAGACAGTAGTCAGTCACCGGGTACGGAGTCTATGATGGAGGTCCCCTAGGACGCCCCAGTGTTAAGGCACTTAGGGTGCGGTGTAACACACATAGCAAAACATATGAGACCCTATGGAGTAAAAGACCCCATAGTCCATAGAACACATTGACATTCAAAGGAATTACACACATTCAATGTCCAAGAATGGGAGAAAAAGAGTCTCACTCTTGGCAGGATGGAAAAAAACAAACTCCAGAAATCCAGCAAAGCGGCTGGGGGACTCACTAGATTAGGAAATTCAGCCTAAACAGAGAATTCTCCCTAACAACATTCATAGTGCATATTGTTGTTGTATTGTACATTGCATGGTGTATTCATATGTGCCTATGCATCAATCTCATCCTTCGAATTGCAGGTCCATTTCTCATGTCTTCACAAGGCGGTCCACCTTGGAACTGGAGTCCATGTTGTAAGCAGTGCACCTACACTCTTGCGTGGCGCTAACACTGTATATTTGGAAGTGTTCGAAGTGCTGGCATCATCAGGGAGTGAGGCTAGCAAATTTTTAAGTCTGTAATGTCATGTTTAAGGTAGGTTGGAGGTTGTGTAGGTGATTGGTATTCTTGGTAAGTATTTGGTAATGTGGGTTGTAGGTCCTGCATTACTGTGAGCATTTCATGTGTGGCCATGTTTCCATTAGGGACACTGTAGCTGGTGACACTTGGGGCATGTTGTGGGGATTAATTTGTTTGCTCTCACATTGCATGACATGCCATGGTGTGTTGTGTGGCCGTGCTGGGAGGGGTTGGGTGACATGGCACTGTTTTCATGTAGTATTTTGCAAGTGGGTATTCATTTCTGCAGCATGGAAGTGTGTCTTTTGATGACACTGCATTGGTGGTGTTTGTGTAGGTAGGGATGCACACATTGTGACACTTCCACATGAACAATCTCAGGCTGCTATGGTTCTGACAGTTGACTGTCCCTTTGTTGGTCATAATTGTCAGGTCGAGTCATCATTGCTTATCAGATGGTATGTGCCAGGGCTGTGTGCACTCCACAGGGGTGTGATTTCTATGTGAAGTAATTAGCCACCAGCTGCGTACGGGCTGCCTCACCCCGTTCCGTCTCCCCTCCCATGCGCAGCGGGCGTGCATGTGGTTGGGGATGTGGGGGCACCCTCATGTCCACAGCCAGGCGCCGGCATGTTGCAACAGTGTGCAGGACACATGCTGCCACTATGGTCCTGCACACTACTGGGGGTGCATATAACAGCTGCCTGCCAGAACGGTCAAGGGAGCGAAAGCGTGACTTGAGCACTCCGAATGTGCGCTCCACTATGCCCCGGGTTGCAATATGGGCTGTTTTGTATCTTACCTTGGAGGCGTGATGGGGTTCCGAATTGGCGTCATCGTGTGTGTGCTCAGAGGGTAGGCACTGTCCCCTGGTGAGGAGCTGATGGGTATCATTAGTGGGGTAGTGACATAACTCTGCATCTGACATGCATACATGTGCAATGGCATTCATACCCACCAAGCAGCCATGTATCGCCATGCCGCCCAGCTTCTAGGTCCCGGCTTAGGGTAGACATTCGGTAAATGAAGCTGTCGTGGGTGGACCCTGGATAGTTGGCATATACTGAGGTGATGATTCCCTTGGCATTACATACTACCTGCACATTGATGGAATGCCAGTGCTTGCGGTTCCTATAGATGTGCTCAGATGCCCTGGGGGGACGTACTGCCACATGGGTGCAGTCAATGGCACCTAGCACTTTGGGGAATTGTGCCACCCTGTAGAAATCGAGGGCGGCAGCCTACCTTTCTGCAGGTGTCCTGGGCAGGTATATGTGACTACGGACTGATGGGCGTGCAGTGATGATGTTCAAGACCTGGTGTAGGCAGCGTGACTGCGTGGCCTGTGACACCCCACCCACTATGGCACTTGTCCGCTGAAATTATCCAGTGGCCAAGAAGTGCAGTACATTGAGGACCTTCTCCAGGGGGCCGAGTGCTTGGGAGCACAGGGTGGGTGATGTGAGGTCATCCTCCCACTCACTGACCAGGTCCAGTATTATGTGTGGTGGAAACATGTACCCCCCATACACCTGGTCATCAGGCATCCCAAAAAGGCTGGTTCTGGGAGTGAAAATTCGGGCCCTCACTATCCTCCTCCTCCTCCTTTGGTAACCCACGGCCACTGCTGCTAGGAACGGTATATTCATCCTGGCGTCTGAGCTTGTTTGTTGTTTGCGCGCACATTTATGCTGTGCGGGTCGACATACGCCTGCTTCATGCTGGCGTACGTGTTTCAGGATTGGACCATTCATTTTTCGGCGCGTCGTAGGCAAACGTGTGAATCTTCCCGCCCAACCCAGGAATACACGTAACACGCTCTCCCAGGCCCAGTTGCGAGTGAATATTCCCGCCCACCCCTGGAATACACGTACCCCACTCTCACAGGCCCAGTCCCGTGTGGAGGTTCACGCGCACCCCGAAATACACGTACCCAGGGGAATCGCGCGTGGAACTTCGCGCGAACCCCGTAAAACACATAGCCTGCTGGAATCGCGTGTGGAAGTTCACGCGGACCCATAATACATGTACCCTGATGGTATCGCATGGGAGACTACCCGCGCACCCCAGGGATACACGTACCCAGGCAAATCGCATGGCTGGGGGGTGGGGGTGATAGGGCACATGAGTGGGGGCCTGGTGGAGGGTGCCCCTGCACTGCTGGGTGGTGGGGGTGATGGTAGACATGAGTGGGGGCCTGGTGGAGGGTGCCCCTGCACTGCTGGGGGATGGGGGTGGTGGTAGACATGAGTGGGGGCCTGGTGGAGGGTGACCCTGGATGCTGGGGGGTGGGGGTGGTGGGAGACATGAGTGGGAGCCTGGTGGAGGATGCCCCTGCACTGCTGGGTGGTGGGGGTGGTGGGAGACATGAGTTGGACATGAGTGGGGGCCTGGTGGAGGGTGCCCCTGCACTTCTGGGGGGTGGGGGTGGTGGGAGACATGAGTGGGGGCCTGGTGGAGGGTGCCCCTGGTGGCTGGGGGTTATGGTAGACATGAGTGGGGGCCTGGTGGAGGATGCCCCTGGATGCTGGGGGTGGGGGTGGTGGGAGACATGAGTGGGGGCCTGGTGGAGGGTGCCCCTGGATGCTGGGGGGTGGGGGTGGTGGGAGACATGAGTGGGGGCCTGGTTAGGGTGCCCCTGCACTGCTGGGGGGTGGGGGTGGTGGGAGACATGAGTGGGGTTCCTGGTGGAGGGTGCCCCTGGTGGCTGGGGGTTGGGGGTGGTGGTAGACATGAGTGGGGGCCTGGTGGAGGCTGCCCCTGCACTGCTGGGGGGTGGGGGTGGTGGTAGACATGAGTGGGAGCCTGGTGGAGGGTGCCCCTGCACTGCTGGGGTGTGGGGGTGATAGGGGACATGAGTGGGGGCCTGGAGGAGGGTGCCCCTGGTGGCTGGGGGGCGGGGGTGATAGTAGACATGAGTTGGGGCCTGGTGGAGGGTGCCCCTGCACTGCTGGGGGGTGGGGGTGGTGGGAGACATGAGTGGGGGCCTGGTGGAGGCTGCCCCTGCACTGCTAGGGGGTGTGGGTGTTGGTAGACATGAGTGGGGGCCTGGTGGAAGGTGCCCCTGCACTGCTGGGGGGTGGGGGTGATAGGGGACATGAGTGGGCGCCTGGTGGAGGGTGCACCTGGGTGCTGGGGGGTGGGGGTGGTGGGAGACATGAGTGGGGGCCTGGTGGAGGGTGCCCCTGGTGGCTGGAGGGTGGGGGTGATGGTAGACATGAGTGGGGGCCTGGTGAAGGGTGCCCCTGCACTGCCGGGGGTGGGAGGGTGGAGACATGAGTGGGGGCCTGGTGGAGGGTGCCCCTGGTGGCTGGGGGGTGGTGGTGGTGGTAGACATGAGTGGGGGCCTGGTGGAGGCTGCTCCTGCACTGCTGGGGGGTGGGGGTGGTGCGGGACATGAGTGGGGGCCTGGTGGAGGGTGCCCCTGCACTGCTGGGGGGGTGGGGGTGGCGGGAGACATGAGTTGGACATGAGTGGGGGCCTGGTGGAGGGTGCCCCTGGATGCTGGGGGGTGGAGGTGGTGGGAGACATGAGTGGGGGCCTGGTGGAGGCTGCCCCTGCACTGCTGGGGGGTGGGGGTGCAGGGAGACATGAGTTGGACATGAGTGGGGGCCTTGTGGAGGGTGCCCCTGCACTGCTGGGGGGTGGGGGTGGTGGGAGACATGAGTGGGGGCCTGGTGGAGGGTGCCCCTGCACTGCTTGGGGGTGGGGGTAATAGGGGACATGAGTGGGGGCCTGGTGGAGGGTGCCCCTGCACTGCCGGGGGGTGGAGGTAATAGGGGACATGAGTGGGGGCCTGGTGGAGGGTGCCCCTGGATGCTGGGGGGTGGGGGTGGTGGGAGACATGAGTGGGGGCCTGGTGGAGGGTGCCCCTGGTGGCTGGGGGGTGGGGGGGATGGTAGACATGAGTGGGGGCCTGGTGGAGGGTGCCCCTGGATGCTGGGGGGTGGGGGTGGTGGGAGACATGAGTGGGGGCCTGGTGGAGGGTGCCCCTGGATGCTGGGGGGTGGGGGTGGTGGGAGACATGTGTGGGGGCCTGGTGGAGGGTGCCCTGCACTGCTGGGGGGTGGGGGTGGTGGTAGACATGTTTGGGGGGCCTGGTGGAGGGTGCCCCTGGATGCTGGGGGGTGGGGGTGCTGGGAGACATGTGTTGGTGATCAGTAGTGCAAGGTGACATGTGGGTTGGCTGGTGGGCATGGCCATGGTGGATGGGTTGCCTGTGGGACATGAGCAGGGGTGCAGGGTAGTCCCCTGTGGTGTGGGCTGCCTGCAGGGGCCGTGGAGGGTGTAGAGGGAACACCTGGGAGGACCCACACGGCCAAATCACGTGTAGCATTCCCCGGCACCACCGAAATACACGTACCCTGCTGAAATTGCGTGTGAATCTTCCCGCGCACCTCGGAATACACGTACCCAGGCCAATCGTGTGTGGAACTTCCTGCGCACCCAAAGTACACGTACCCAGGACAATCGCGTGTGGAACTTCCCACGCACCCCGAAGTACACGCACCCAGGCCAATCGCGTGTGGAACTTCCTGCGCACTCCGAAGTACACTTACCCAGGCCAATCGCATGTGGATCTTCCCACGCACCCCGAAGTACACGTGCCCAGGCCAATCGCGTGTGGAACTTCCTGCGCACCCCTAAACACACGTACCCAGGCTAATCGCATGTGGAACTTCCCGCGCACCCCGAAGTACACATACCCAGGCTAATCGCGTGTGGAACTTCCCGCGCACCCCGAAACACACGTACCCAGGCTAAGCGCGTGTGGAACTTCCCGCGCACCCAGGAACACACGCACACGCTATTTTTCACACAGCGGGTGTCCGTGTTTGTCGGTACCCCTTTGCACCTCATTTGTCCTAGAGGGCCACTGTATGGACCATTCATCATGGCTGTATATGGGTGCTTTTTGTTAGCGCACATTTTGGCGCACATTTTTTTCAGGCGCAGGGGCGTTACCGCCTGCTTTCTTGTGGCGTACTTGTTTGGCCCTGTGCGCGTCTTTGACCGTGCGCTGGTTTGCCCTATTCGATTCCATGAATACGGGTTGTAGGCGAGCGTGTGGGCGTTCCGCGCACTTGCCTCCTGTACTTCCCCCGTGACGCTCATATTTTCACGCATTGTTCCCCATTCCGAGTGTTACGCCCCGTGTTCCGCCTACTTTTGTGATGTGCACCGCGCTATGTGCGATTTCGCAGTGGCCGTGGCGCACGCTGTTGGATGACCTGTGCGCCGGCGTGCGCGGCGCACATTTTTAGCGCACATCCAATTGTTTTCTCGCGCACGGACTTCCATCAATCGATGTGCGCTGGTTTCCCTGCGATTTTCGCACTTGCACTGCGATTTTCGCACTTTTACTGCGAATCCCACGTTTTGGCACCTCTGCGCGGGAATTTTCGGCGCACATTAATTCCATGAATCGACCCCTAAGTGTGACAGATCAAACCCAGAGCACAAGCAGCTGTATGCTCCCTAGGCCAGTGTTGTAAACTCTAGCCTGCCAATGCTCTGTCGTTGCTTTGGTAGGAGCCGAGTTTCGGTCCAGGTTTAAAAAATATATATTTATTGTGATTTAGTTTTATAAAACATTTCACATATAAAATTTACATGACACATAATATATTACAATCTCATAAAACATAACACATTGACAATTTATAAAATATATAATCCATATTTAATAAAGTGCATTCATTCCTGTGCATGCTCTTGCTCACTCAGCTCCCTAGAGATCCATACAGTGCATAAAATATGGGCGTAATATTTTACACTCTGTTGGTCGTTGACCCAGGTTGGGTAAGCGTGTGATTTACAGTCCTACGCAAGTGATAAAGTGCTAAATGCAGTTGGATAGTTTTCGTATTAAAACATGTATACCAAAGGTTCAGCTCCTTAATTGCGTCCAGATTGTATACGAATTCTCATAGATAACATATGTACACTGGTGTTAGTTAACTACACTCTGTCAATAAATGGTTTGGTATTTCTAAAATGTTGGTACTCTTACATATGGGTAGGCCCTTAAGGTCACGGATAATTTACATGACGGACCCACAACTGATGCAGGCAGTCGATTGATGATTCTGAGTAGCAATACAAACATATGCACAGCTAGTGAGAGGCACAATAGAAGGTATATTTGGGGCCTTTTAAAATTATACTGCGTATTAGCCACATGGCTGTAAGATTTCAGTCCACATAAATACTTGAAGTTCTGACACCAGTCCCATTGCCCCGCTCTTCGGACAAAAAATGTTTTGAGTTTCGGTCCAAGGCATCTGTGGCCAGAGCATGCATATGCAGGCATGATGGCTCCTGTTGAATTACAGAGACACCTATTGGTCAAACCATTGGCATCACCTCACACAGCTTTATCAGCTAGGTACCAGGATTTGTTGGGGCCAACATAGGGGCATTATGTGTCAAAGGACTGCTAGTTTGGGCGTGAAGTGAGAGCAATAAATCCAAAGTACTCTGTCAAGTACTTTACATTTGTTTATATTCATCCGCTTTTACAGACTCCAGGGCATTCTAATAACATTGTTCTAGCCAAATGGCATTGCAAGGCAGCAGAGGGCACGTGGCACTGCATGTTCATAAATTGTTCTCCAAGTATCTCCCTGAGCGACTGCCTGTTTTGTGTTTTGTGCACACCCATTTTCACCCACAGACACAGTTTACATTAACCTCATGTGGAAGTGCCCACTTTCAGGCTTCCTTTTACATTCATTTATTGGAAGCCTAGATGCAAGTTACCATTATAGCCTTTATGTGCTCTGCTGTGTTTTTCAATGTGTTTCAAATAGAAGTTCGTCCTGGACTGCTCCATTTGGAGGCCTGTCCAAGCCTGACTTGCATATGGTTCTTCCCTTTCTGTAATGGCTTGGCAGGTTGAAGAATGATGTACTGGAGGGTTACCCAGAGGAATGTAGGGGTTCAGATGAATTCAAAACCTTCAGGCCATCGCTCCTTTTGTTTTGCTCTTTGCCCATACCTACTCTATGAATGAAAATTAAACTTAGGAATGAATGCCATGACAGGAGAAGAAGTCAACCCCAAATGAATTGTGAGGAAATACTTCTGGCGGATATCCTTCCGAGGCTTCCTCCTGAGGCAAAGCTCTTCCAGTGGGTGTGCATTGCATTCATCCAGTCAGCAGAGAGAGACCTAACATGGTGCTCTTTTTCCTTGATCCAGTGGGACCAGCTGAGCCGCAAGCTTTCCAGATCCTTTGCCGGGCTGTGACCACATGGACCCTGCAACCATGAGAGCATACATAGCCAAAGGTTCCTGTGGCTAAGACAAGCATCATGAAAGGGGCTGCTAAGAATTATGTGTGCCCTGAGAATACACATCCCAGTTCATGCAGCATCTCTGTACTCTGCTTAAGAAACCAAAAGCCAAACTGAAATTCTGGGAACTGGAAAATCAACCACAGTGACTGAATAGTGACTAGAAAACTTTGAATAGCTGAACCTGGCCAAGAGAAATGGCAACTGCAAGGTTTCTAGGTGGTGCATTGTGGGGATGCAGAAAGAATAAGGCCAGGTGTAGAGACCAATTCAGATTTTCAACACATTCGTTCCAGAAAGTTATCATTCTATGAAAGACACAGAGGCGAAGGATTGTGCTTCTCTTTCGTTTTACTACCGATCAGCAATGAGCAAACCAATAATATGATAGTAACAAAGATAAAACTGTAACTACTTTATTTGTCTCTGAACTAACCACGTGACCACCATAACCAATCATTACAGTCCATGTCCATAAACACACTGAACATCCTCCATCACTTCCCCTTTCTTTGCTTCATCGAAATTGCGTCTACCGTTTACCACAATCCTGTGCATGATCAGTCCCGTTCCTCAATTCCCAGACGGCTTGGAATACACCACTGTACCTCTCAGGAGGATAGCTCAGGGGCAACGTGCTCACCTTGGAAGCAAGACGACACAGAGTAACACAGGTTCGATCCCTGGGTCCGCGCTTAGAAACCTCTGGGTATTAAGCGTGTTATAAATAACCAATCATATCATATCATATTCGGTGAATGTAAGTCAAAAGACGGTGGGACAATCGTAAAACACCAACAATTCAAAATTATACATTCTTATCAGATAAATAACATGTTCAACATTTCATCATTGATCATACAATTGTAAGGGTGTGATAATCCTTTGCCTCCGTGCCTTTAGTAGAATTATGACTTTCTGAAACAAACGTGTTGAAAATCTGAATTCTATGTCAAGACTAGAGGCTCGGATTAGGCTTGTTCAAAGTTTACTCACCATCAACGATTCCATACTATCCAATGGTTTAAAAAAGAAGGTCTTAAAAGTCGATTCATTCAACCAATCTGCTGATCTCATGATGTCTTCCAGCCTGGCTCTTATGTTAAAAGCCTTGGTGGCCATCGCTCCCCTCACAGAGTGAGAGCCATAACTCACTATCTCAATGCCTACCTGTACCATAATCCATCTCAACCACGTGGCTGTTTTAGCTGGTGTTAAGGCCTTGTATGTTTTGCATAATACTATGAACAATTGGGATATCCCTGGGGTTGTCACTTCCCTCATAATATCTTCGTATGATGTCAAACATCTGATCGGGCATAATTTGGGCTTCCCTGGAAAAGAATCTTATGATATCGATTTCAATCCTTTCTTAGTCCTTCTCGCTATGAAGAATGTCACCCCATTTGGTGATATACTTTTCCTGTTGACCTCCAATGCTCTAATGTCCAAAGAATTTCTATCCTTCCATCCATTGTAACATGATATGACCAGTGGTCGAAGTGTACGAAAAGAAGTAGTGGAACTATGTTCCCTGCGGGCCTGCACCCACTCCCCACAAACCTCATCACCACGTCCCCTCCACATACAATACACACCCCTAGACACTTGCATCTGCTGTTTAAGGGAACGTTCTGTGCAGTGCACTGAAAGTGCAAGTTTCAACCTCTTCCTACACTTTTATTTTAAAACGAAACCATTCCGGAACATTTTTTTTTAAAATAAAAGTATAGGAGCTGTAAAAAGTAATTTAAAAAAGTATAGGAGCACCGCTCCCGACCGCTCCCGTATGTATCTTGTAAAACTTTAACTTCATGCTATTTTCAATTGTAAGGATTTCATTTATTGGATTGTGCTTGTCACTGGTCTTAGATTAAAATCATGTTTAGAACTATCAGAATACCATTTTTTTGTTAACATAGAACCTATGATTCACTATTCCTTTCGCTTTTGTTTTTCCTAAATAGTTTTGGTTTCCAACCATCTATCAACAACAGCTCAATATAGGCTTCTGATGAAGAGGGTCTGCCTCGAAACGCGTAAAGCCTTACTGTATTGTGGAATGTACTTTTGCTCTCCATCATATTTTTTCATGTATATGTAATTAAAAATACTTGCTAATTCTTAAACACTGTCTGTGTTTCCAGAACTCTTTGCTTTATGAATGCATTTCTTATGAACCATGTTTTTGGAAATTCAACCTACTACCTTGAATGTATTACCATTGATGTCTAATTGCCACCTCTTTGGTGGATTCTAGCTAGTGTGCAGGGGACGGGAGGGCTCCTATATTGGACCCTCTCCTTCTTCCTACTAATGTCCAAAGATCTTACATGACAACAGAAATACAAGCATGGATAGTTTGGCTGAAATGGCCTTCCTCGATAAATCTTGGTTGTCCGACCATGATAAGTATAATTTCAATACTGTGTCAATATCTCACAGTTGAGTGCACGTTTCCCTGGGAGGTCTGGACATTTGCACTCATCTTAAAAGCCTGCAAATCAAGGGGTGTTCACTTATAGTGACCCCCTCAATCCTGGGATGCCCTGCTGATATCGCGGACCTGGCCGTATTGATGGTCCTATATGCTTTCCCCTGGGCTGCCAACTGGGCTAAGAAATTGGATATGTGGACCACATCTGTTCCATTGGATTGAATGTCCCTCACAATACACCAGCTTTTCCAGTTAGCCCATGCATATTTGTAAGCCCTGTGTGTCCCTGGTGCCCAGAATTCATTAATGATGAGCTCAGCCTCCTTCGATAATCCTGGCCTAACCCAAGCTCCCTTGAAATCTCCCATATGATTACATTGAGATTGCCCGTTCGCACTAGTGGATGGCTGAGACCTCTGGGATCCCTTACAATGAGCTTGTGTTTGGGTACAGCCACCGGGTCATGATATGATAGTTTCAGGAGAGTGGGGAACCACACCTGACTCATCCAGTCTGGAGTAATCAGGACTAGGGATGCTTTCTGCCCCCTCACTTGGCTATCGTCCTCGCAATCATGCAGAAGAGGGGAAACATATAGGGGTAATTAATAGGATTCAGCGCACAAGTGGCGCATGCGGCTGGCGCACAGTGTGCGCATGCGACATCTGCGCAGCTGCGTGCGCCAAAATCCATTTCCGCATACAGCGTATTCATGGATTTTAACATCCATTACCAGCCGTGGCGCATAGTGGTGCAGCGACCCTGCACCAGCGGCAGTTACGCCCCCAACCCCTCCCCATGTGCCATGTACAGCGCACAAATCCCATACATGGCGCACAGGCCAATGGACCAGCATACAGGCCCCCAACCACAAAAACACCTGTAAAACTCCCCGCGCACCCCTCTGAAAACACGTACCCCGCTGCGCGGGGAGAATCACACGCGATTGGCCCTGTGCGAGTGGGGTACATGTATTACTGGGGTTTGCGGACAGTTTCACATGTGATTAGCCCTGTGCGAGCACGGTACGTGTATTTCGGGGGTGCGCAGGAAGTTTCACACGCGATTGGCCCTGTGCGAGCGGGGTAGGTTTATTACTTGGGTTTGCGGGGAGTTTCACACGCGATTGGCCCTGTGCAAGTGGGGTATGTGTATTTCGGGGGTGCGTGGGAAGTTTCACACACGATTGGCCCTGTGCGAGCGGGGTACGTGTATTTTGGGGGTGCGCAGGAAGTTTCACACGCGATTGGCCCTGTGCGAGCGGGGTACGTGTATTACTGGGGTTCGCAGGAAGTTTCACACGCGATTGGCCCTGTGCGAGTGGGGTACATGTATTTCGGGGGTGCGTGGGAAGTTTCACACACGATTGGCCCTGTGCGAGTGGGGTACGTGTATTTTGGGGGGTGCGCGGGAAGTTTCACACACGATTGGCCCTGTGCGAGCAGGGAACGTGTATTACTGGGATTCACAGGGAGTTTCACACACGATTGGCCCTGTGCGAGCCAGCCCACATGTCACCTTGCACTAGTGATCACCAACTCATGTTCCCTAGCACCCCCACCCACCCAGCAGTGAGGGGCACCTGCCAGCAGGCCCCAACTCATGTCCCCCAGCACCCCCACCCACCCAGCAGTGAGGGGCACCTGCCAGCAGGCCCCAACTCATGTCCCCCAGCAGCCCCACCCACCCAGCAGTGAGGGGCACCTTCCAGCAGGCCCCGACTCATGTCCATCAGCACCCCCACCCCCCAGCAGTGAGTGGCACCTGCCAGCAGGCCCGACTCATGTCCATCAGCACCCCCATCCCCCCAGCAGTGAGTGGCACCTGCCAGCAGGCCCTGACTCATGTCCCCCAGCACCCCCACCCACCCAGCAGTGAACCTCAGGCCCTGACTCATGTCCCCCAGCACCCGCACCCACCCAGCAGTGAGGGGCACCTGCCAGCAGGCCAGGCTCATGTCCCCCAGCACCCCTACCCACCCAGCAGTGAGGGGCACCTGCCAGCAGACCCCAACTCATGTCCCCCAGCACCCCCACCCACCCAGCAATGAGGGGCACCTGCCAGCAGGCCCTGACTCATGTCCCCCAGCACCCCCACCCACCCAGCATTGACGGGCACCTGCCAGCAGGCCCCGACTCATGTCCCCCAGCACCCCCACACACCCAGCAGTGAGGGGCACCTGCCAGCAGGCCCCGACTCATGTCACCCAGCACCCCCACCCCCCAGCAGTGAGGGGCACCTGCCAGCAGTCCCAGACTCATGTCCCCCAGCACCCCCACCCACCCAGCAGTGAGCCTCAGGCCCTGACTCATGTCCCCCAGCACCCCACCCACCCAACAGTGAGGGGCACCTGCCAGCAGGCCCTGACTCATGTCCCCCAGCACCCCCACCCACCCAGCAGTGAGCCTCAGGCCCTGACTCATGTCCCCCAGCACCCGCACCCACCCAGCAGTGAGGGGCACCTGCCAGCAGGCCGGACTCATGTCCCCCAGCACCCCTACCCACCCAGCAGTGAGGGGCACCTGCCAGCAGACCCCAACTCATGTCCCCCAGCACCCCCACCCACCCAGCAGTGAGGGGCACCTGCCAGCAGGCCCCGACTCATGTCCCCCAGCACCCCCACCCACCCAGCATTGACGGGCACCTGCCAGCAGGCCCCGACTCATGTCCCCCAGCACCCCCACACACCCAGCAGTGAGGGGCACCTGCCAGCAGGCCCCGACTCATGTCACCCAGCACCCCCACCCCCCAGCAGTGAGGGGCACCTGCCAGCAGTCCCAGACTCATGTCCCCCAGCACCCCCACCCACCCAGCAGTGAGCCTCAGGCCCTGACTCATGTCCCCCAGCACCCCACCCACCCAGCAGTGAGGGGCACCTGCCAGCAGGCCCCGACTCATGTCCCCCAGCACCCCCACCCACCCAGCAGTGAGGGGCACCTGTCAGCAGGCCCCGACTCATGTCCCCCAGCACCCCCACCCACCCAGCAGTGAGGCACACCTGCCAGCAGGCCCCGAATAATGTCCCCCCCTGCATGACATAAAGATGCACAATCATGGCCCACATCTCCACCAAAATACCACAGCAGGCCACCCCAGTCTTGAGACGCAATGATTTCCCAATCCACCTCGCACTGACATGCCTATCTCAAGACACAAACCAAAAGTCAACTATGTAAATCAACACATGTCCGTCACACACATACACTGGTTGGCATTGATTGTGTAAAACCACATTTTCACATGCATGAACTCAAAGAGCGAATTACACACATGGAAGTAAAATATCAAAATGTATTATGGACAAAAATAAAGCAATGAAATGAAAGCATAAAAAAATTGCAAACATGAAATGAAAAGCATGTCCAAAAGATGAGTACATGAAAAGTATAACCAATCCAAAGAAATCCAAAAGAAAAATAGTCCAAACTCTCCCTCCACCAAAGCAAATCCAAAGGAAACGTAAAAAGTAAAATCCATTAATCCATAGTGAAATCCAAAGAAAAAGTTCCAATAAATCCATTGTCCAACTATGTACAATCAATTGTCAAGGGTCCATGAGCCCAACGAAAGAACAGAAACCTATGAAAAAAACTACCTAATAAAAAAACTATATACAAATGTGTGGGGCAAAGTCCAAACACCCCAAAATAAAGGAAAACGAAAATTAAACCTAACACTAAAAACTATATACAATGGCAGCGGGCTAGTCCGATGGCTCACTTTCCGATTTCCCTGGCCAGGGTATCATCGAACTCCTGCTCAATGTCCTGGAGGCGGTCCTCTTCCATGCCCCCGAGGGTTCGCAGGGATGATGGCATGTTGGACACCAACTCCCTGCGAATAGCCACGAGGCACTCGGCCCACCTCAGTGCCCTCCGCATGGAGTTCTCCGCCCTGACCATTGTGAGCCGTGCCTCTTCTGCCCGCCGCCACTCCGCATCTATACGCCGGCCCAACCACAGCCACACAGAAGACACACCCATTGCAGGGTCCTCCTGCCCTCTGGCCGATGCCTGCCCCTCTGATGTCGATGTCCCGAGCCATCATTGCTCCCACCTAGAGCCTGCTGCTGCTGCTGCTGTCCATGTGCCCTGTCCGATGATGCCTGCACATCCTCCATCAGCTGGTCTCCAGTTGTTGTGGTGTCCACCCCTGCTGGACCGCCGACTCCCGACTGTGGCAGGGATGGGATCTCCACCAAGTTGGCTGTGTTGGTCAGGCCAGGTCCACAGGGGACCCTGGTGGAATCTGGCCCGGAAGACGGCAGGGAGAACGATTGGCGCATAGTCTCCACACAGGAGGAGAGGTCCACCAGAGTGCGCGACACATGTAGGAACCCACCGACCAGGGCCCCTCCCAACAGTGCCACGTCACGACGCTGCTGTTCATGATGGCGTGCATGCTCCACCCAGGAAGCACGCACGTCATCACAAATGTCACACGTGCACAACGCGACCCCAATCAGGACGGAGCCCCTAAGGTCATGGGACCCCTTGTCCGCAGGTAGTGGAGAGGCAGATGACGTAGCACTCCCCCCTATCTGGGGACGGGCCTGGGACGGGGCATCTCTGCTGGTGCATGGTGGTGCAGTCACAGGGTCAAGGACAGCGACATGCACAGGCCCCTCCGCGGTGGCCTGTGCTGCCTCCTGTCCCTGGTCCTGGACTGCACCACTTGCACCAGTGTTAATACCCCCACCAGGCCCCATGTGCAGCTCAGTAGCGAGCTCCTCCTCCTCTGTGGAGACCACCAACCTGGATGTCTCTGCACCGTCTTCCGCCATTGCAAGCCCCTGTGGGGGCTCACCCGGCCCTTCCGCTACAGCCGTAGTGGCAGACGCGGCACCAGTCCCCTTGCTCCCTGATGATGGCAATTCCTGGCAGGGTGGCTGGGCCTTGCGTCGCCACCCGGTGGAGACATCCCCGCCGATTGGCTCCACAGCGCCGTCTCCGCCCTCTTCTTCACTTGACGCTGCGTAGAGGGAGACATAGAACACAAGCATCAGGGTACAGTACAATATTCCCCTAGACAGGAAGCAATAACACATGAGTGGCACTGTCAAATGTCACTTCCATCCTGCCCCTCCACAATACATGGGTGAATGCACACAACACACATGCAGAAACAGGCAGGCACGGCGCCTGCAATCAACATCAGCATCCATGTACAAGGGCCTCTTTTAACCAAAATGTTGCCTTCAAACTCACATGCATCATGACTCACACTGATCCCATACACACACATCAGCGGAGGGTCATGCATCATGGCTTGTACACCACAGACACAGTGGATAGACACAGTGGATACAACAGTCACCGCACTGCATGAGTGAATCTACACAACATCAGGGACATGTGTCATGCACCCATGGCATTTCAAAGTGACACACACACTTCTCAGGCACACACACATGTGCACCATACATGTACATGAGAGCAGCACCTATCCCTCACCCCCCACCATGTCCAAGAACAGAGACTGGCATGCATTCATGTCTGCATTCCGCATACAGCTCCCCATGTTGCATTGGAGCACATGCACCATCCATGTGGTTCACACATTACTGGTCTCACATGCATGACCATGATGTCCCTACACACACACATCCATACATGGCCTAAGTCACACATACAGGCAAGTATCAGACTACAGGCACACTGCAACATGCCCTGTCTCACACAGCATTGCTTGGCCACTTACCGCTCAACTCCAGATGGGTCTGCCTCCGAAGGATCTGGGTGTGGAGCACTGGGCCTACGCGTTCCAGGACCCTCATCTGGATGTTGCTCATGCTGACCCGGCACCCCTCTGCATCCTCTGCCTTTACGAGGCGCCGGGCCTGTAGAGGGTCCTGGACCTGAAGTTCTTCCAGTGCTTCCAGACGTGCTTGATGTTGCGGGTTGCCACCCCTTCTGCGTTGATGGCAACCACTGGGTCCTCCCAGATCCTCTCCCGTCCTTTCTTGTTGGCGCGTGATGTTCCGAAGAGGGCATCATAATGCCTCAGGACATGCTCCACCAGGACACCAACTTCCTTCTCACTGAAGCTGGTGGCCCTCTGCCTGTCTGGCTGGGCGTCGCCAGTGGTCTCAGATGGTGTTTGCCCCGACATGGTGACCCCTGAGGCAGGCGTGGGTGGGCAACTGGATCCTGGGGCTGGGCTGTGGAGTGATGGTATCCCAGTCGGGAGTCTTCTGTTTCAACAGGGGTGGACACAGCAACTGGACCCCTGCAGATGGCTGACGTGCATGCACCAAATAGCAGGGCACGAGGGCAGCAGGCAGGCAGCAGCAGATGGCTGGTGGGAGCGTGCTCGGGGCTCTTGGGGGCAGGAAAATGGCCTTTTGGGCAGGAGCGTGGTCTTCCATGTGTTTTCGCATGGCCAGCTTGATACAGAATGATTTGGCACGTGAAAAAAGTGCACGTCAGCGTGAAACCCGAGGAAAGGCCCTTAGCGCTAGGCGCATAAGTGACGTTACGCGCGCGGGCGTTCCCCACAACACGGGTGCATTGTGAAACAGCATGTGAGAAAACTGCACGTCACCTTGCTATTGGAGGAAAGGGCCTTAGCGCGTAAGCGCGTAAGTGACGTTGCACGTGTGGGCTGTCTTAAAAGGTACGAGTATCACGCTATTTTCTTGTACGTGCTTTTTGTGGAGAGCGAGCGCGTGTTTCTTGTACTTCTTGCCGGTTCACACGCGATTATTTCACAACATTTCCAGTTCATACTCCCTGTTTCCTCAGACTGCGTTATATTCTTCTTTTGGCGGGGGTGTTACCAACGCGCACACGCGCGTCTTTTTCAGGTTCTTTTTCAAGGCAGACGGTGAGTCGCGCACGTATTTTCCAACTGTGGTTGCCCCCATGTGTCGCGTACCCCAAGGCCACTATAAGGCCAGCAACCCTGTTTGCCCCTGTTCGCCGCTGGCCGACGCAAGGAGCTACTGGAAATTCGAACGCCACTGTACGAACTGTTCACTCATCTAATTCACAGACACCTGCATACTGGATGTAAGTACAACGATAAATGTACCATAACCCATACCTATGCCATACCTTATGCTTTAACACCACAGCACCCAGCCATAACCTTACCTGCTCAATTAAAGTCCTATCCGTGCTCATGTCTGTACAAAAGCATAGTGCCTTCTGGAGCCCACCTAACTGTGCCATGCCCCCCACTATAACCAGGTGGCACTAACTGGCCTCATCTGTGTACCTCTCCGCTAACCACCTACGCTGATTGCCCTATGACGCTGCAATGTCCAAGTGACTCCTTACCAGTATTCTGTCCACTCCCAGATTGCTGCATTTAGCCTATTCTACCTAACAGTTGATTTCTGCATTTTGTCTACCTTGCCCAATGGTTGCTTGTTGCATTTTGCCTACTTTCTAACCTTTAGCTGACTGCTGCATTTAGCCTATTTTGCCCAACAGTTGATTTCTGCATTTAGCCTATTTTGCCCAACAGTTGATTTCTGCATTTAGCCTATTTTGCCCAACAGTTGACTTCTGCATTTAGCCTATTTTGCCCAACAGTTGATTTCTGCATTTAGCCTATTTTGCCCAACAGTTGATTTCTGCATTTAGCCTATTTTGCTCAATGGTTGCTTGTTGCATTTTGCCTACCTTGCCCAATGGTTGCCTGTTGCATTTTGCCTATTATTTAGCCCAATAGCTGACTGTTGCTTTTAGCCTATTTTGGGACCTATAGTTGACTGCTGCATCGAGCCTACACTGCCTAATACTCAGCCTAATATCCAGCCCATGTTGTCTAACATTTGATCGATACACGCAATAGCAGGCTCTAGTTCTAGCACTAGCTATAACACTATGTACTCTTACTTGCCTACCTCAGTCTATCGAGCATCATTCACCAACCTGATAGCCCTATTTATTACCACTGCCTTCATCACCATGCCTGCCACACTGCCCCCAGAGGGCGTAGGGGCCTCTCATATGCAACTTATCTCTAAATCCCCTTGTAGCATAGCACAGAGAAACCATAAACTCCGGGCACGACTACCCAAAATATTCGAACCTGTTAACAAATATAACATTAACCTGGATCACCTTCGACCGAAAGGTCCTCTGGAAACCACCATTCTTCCTAGCCGCAAACCCCTCCCTATAAGAAATAAGACCACCACGAACCGACTTGCCACCACTAACCGGAGTCCTACACCACAGCAAGAACCCGATTTGAAAGGTGCATTAATCAATGCTAGATCTATAGTCGCTCATGCTACAGACATAGCGGACACTAACCTGAACAACGACCTCGGCTTCATCGCCATTACTGAATCCTGGCTCCATGAAGCAGCAGGTCCAGCACAAATGCTAGCAGTCCCGGACAACTATACTATCCTTAGAGCTGATAGACTAGATGCACGAGGCGGAGGAATAGCAATCATTGCCAAAACTAATCTTTCCATGAGAGTCACCTCTACACCCAACCTCAAATCCTGCGAGTCTCTCTCCATTAAACTACCAACTCTCAAACATTAAATATCCATCTCCTCTATAGACCCCCAGGCCCTATTAGAACCTTCAATGAAGACATTACCACTGTTATCGCTGAGAAGTTAAAAAACTCCTCACAAACTTTAGTGCTAGGAGACTTCAACCTAGGGTACAATGATATCAATGATCACCAGGCCACCGCCGTAGCCAACATCCTGACAGAACTAGGTTTCTCGCAGAAAGTGAACACGTCCACCCACACCAAAGGGAGAACTCTTGACTGGATTGCCAGTCACAACTGCAACCTCTTCATTACATCGATCGCCCCCCAAATATGGACTGACCACCACCTAATTTCCTTTACTCTCAATACTAAAAGACCCTCTGCTCTAATACCCCTCTTCGCCGCACCTACACCAACCAGAAACAAGAAAAATATTACAGAAGACAATATTTTGCCCCATATCCTACCGAATCTTAATTCTCTACCAGACCATACTGACCCAGGCCTTCTATTGGAGGAATTCAATAAGGCTATGACCACGGCCCTCGACAGCATTGCTCCACTTAAACTTAGGAACAGCAAACCAAAAAAGCATCTTAACTCTTGGTTTACACCCCACCTAAAAAACCTAAGATTACAGAAAAGAAAATGCGAAACGGTATGGAATCTACATCCAACCATAGAAAATAAAACTAAGCTAAGAAATATCTCAACGCAATATAAAAAGGATATCATTCTGGCCAAACAAGAAACGTATAACAACAGGATTACCCAAGCCAACTCCAGTATGAAGCAGCTTTTCTGTATCTTAAAAGAATTGGAATCCCCCATTGCAGTACAGGACGACTCCATAAAAGATAAAACTTGGTGCACAGATATACAGTTGGCACTAACCAACAAAGTAGCCAACCTCCAAACAAAAATTGCTCTAAAGAAAGCCTTATTATCTTCCCAAACCCAAATTCCCCTGATCAAAACACCAATACCTAAACCCAAAGAATTCACTCTATTCAACTTCTCTAAGGTCTCAGTGATCGAGGTAGAGAAAACCATTCTTGGACTCAAACCATCCAATTGCAAAGGTGACCAATGCCCAGCACAACTGATCAAGGACGCTGCTAGAGATCTAGCTCCCTTCATCACCAAACTTATTAATGCCTCCTTCACCACTGGCACTATCCCACGACACCTAAAGGAATCCTGGGTACTCCCCCTTCTGAAAAAACAAACATTGGACCCCAACATTCCCACAAACTACAGGCCCATCACCACGGTGCCTTTCTTACTAAAAATACTAGATAAGGTAGCATACACCCAAATTCAGAACTTCCTTGAGGTAAACCACCTCCTTGGCGCCCGCCAATCTGGTTTCCACCCTCAACACGTCACAGAGACTGCCCTTATCGATTTAAAGGCCCAAATAGACTCACTTAGAGACGAGGGTAAATTAGCACTCCTCCTTCTACTAGACCTCTCAGCCGCCTTTGACCTGGTGGACCATAGAGTCCTGTGTAATCACCTGGACTCTGCGGCCCACTTTTCAGGGGAGGCTATAGTCTGGATACAGTCATTCCTCAGTGACAGGACCATGAGGCTGTTCTCCCCCTTAGCGGAAGCAGACCCGATACCCATTACTTGCGGAGTGCCACAGGGATCATGTGTCTCGCCTACACTCTACAATATCTTCACCAAGCCACTCTTTGACGATCTTGACAATCTGGGTATCACCTATACCAACTACGCAGACGATACCCAGATTCTCCTACCTCTTTCGGGGGATTACGGGGAAGATCTGGCTTTGGTGAACAGAGTCTATAGCATCGTTCAGGCATGGATGGCCAACCATGGCCTTTGCCTGAACGATGACAAAACGGAGCTCATCATCTTGGGCACCGCTGCTCGCATTTCTAAACTCAACCCAAATTACTCTGCATTTATCATCAATGGTATCACTATCAAGGTCACCAGAGAAGTAGAAACGCTAGGTTTCTACCTCGACTCGACCCTATCCCTCACCAAACAGGTAAACTCATTGGCTTCATCCACGGCCTATACATGTAAATTAATACGCGCCGGGAAACAATTCCTATCAGATGACAGCTGCCTAATCCTAGCTAGAGCCCTTATCTTATCAAAATTAGACTATTGTAATTCCCTTTACATAGGGGCAACTAAACAAACCATCAACAGAATACAAGTGCTCCAAAATAATGCACTTAGAGCGGCCCTAGGTATTCCCAGAAGAGTACATATTTCAGAAATAAGACGGAAACACAAATGGCTCTCTACCCAGGAAAAAATCAACCTCAAAGTTGCCTCCCTCATCCACAAATGCTTAAATAACAAAGCCCCTTGTTACCTAACAGAACGTTTTACTAGAAAAATCTCCACTAGACCATCAAGAACAGCCAGTCCCAATTGCCTGCTAGTGCCCAGATTTAAACTGACCACTATTGGAGGGTCCAGCTTCCTAGTCAGGGCAGCTCAACTTTGGAACTCCCTACCTCATGCTCTTAGATCCGACCAAACGTTCAACAAATTCAGAAAGAACACAATAAAATGGCTCACCGAGAATGCTATGTAACCCGCATTCGCCCCACGTATCCTCTGCATGTACTGTACTTATATAGATTTGCTATCATGTAAAACATCAGCTATATGATGACCTGCTTTCTGCACACCGTATTGTACATGCACTTTACTGCCTTAACTTCACCCTGTGGAGCCAAGAAAACTGTTTTTACCCTGCTCTGTATATCTGTAACTTCTGTAACCAAGGTGTAAATCCTCTTGTCTTATGCGCCCTGCTACCTCAGGGTCCGGTGCGCACAATAAATAAATCAACAAATAAACAAACAAAATTGTAGGCTGCGTGTAACACGTGTACGCTTATTTCTGTGTTTCTGGGTGCCACAGCGTAGTGCGGGTTCATTTTTCCATGCGCGTGGTCTACCAGGGGTTGTGTGCACGTGTACTTTTGTTTTTGGGGTGCCTGTGCGTTGCGTGACCCATCATCTTCATGTTGTATGCAGTACACTGACACATTTGCCTGACAGCAACACTCTGCAGTTGGAAGGGGTCGATGTGCTGGCTTATTCAGGTTGTAAGACTTGCACTATTTTGATTTTGTACTGTCATATTTTGCCACTGTTTCATCCTGTGTTGCTGCATTGTGTTGCTGGTAAGTATTTGCTCATGTGTGCTGTTTGTTATTGATTACTGGGAGCATATTGTCTGTGGCCTGTTTCCATTTGGGACAGTGCACTTTGTGACACTTGTGTCATGTGTTGTGCATTCATTTGGTTGCTTTCACATTGCATGACATGCCATGGTGTGTTGGGTAGCTGAGATGGGGAGGGGTTTGGTGACATGGCACTATTTTCATGTTGTATTTTGCAAGGGGGTAGTCATTCATGCAGCATAAATGTGTGTCTTTTTGTGACACAGCATTTGTTGTCTTTCAGTAGGTAGGGATGCACACAATGTAACACTTCCAGGTGACCAATCTCAGGCTGGTATGGTTGTGACAGTTGACTGTCCCTTATTTCATCATCATTGATTGTCAGCTGGTATGTGCCAGGGCTGTGTGCACTCCACAGGGGTGTGATTTTCGGTGAAGTAATTAGCCACCATCTGCGTACGAGCTGCCTCACCACGTGCCCTTTCCCCTCCCATGCGCAGCGGCCGTGCATGTGGTTGGGGATGTGGGGGCACCACCATGTCCACCGGCAGGCCCCGGCGGGTTGCAACGTTGTGCAGGACACATGCTGCCACTATGATCCTGCACACTACTGGGGGCGCGTATAGCAGCTGCCCACCAGAGCGGTCAAGGGAGCGAAAGCGTGACTTCAGCACTCTGAATGTGCGCTCCACTATGCCCCGGGTTGCAATATGGGCTGTGTTGTATTTTACCTCAGGTGGTGTGGTGAGGTTCCGAATTGGCGTCATCATGTGGGTGTTCAGAGGGTAGGCACTGTCCCCTGGGGAGGTGATGATGGGTATCATTAGTGGGGTTGTGACATTACTCTGTATCTGACATGCATGCATGTGCAGAGGCATTTATACTCACCAAGCAGCCATGTATCGCCATGCCACCCAGCTTCTAGGTCCCGGTTTAGGGGTGACATTCTGAAAATTAAACTGTCATGGGTGGACCCTGGAGAGTTGGCATATACTGAGGTGATGATTCCCTGGGCATCACATACTACCTGCACATTGATGGAATGCCAGTGCTTGCAGTTTCTATAGATGTGCTCAGTTGCCCTGGGAGGACGTAGAGCCACATGGGTGCAATCAATGGCACCTAGCACTTTGGGGAAGTGTGCCACCCCGTAAAAGTCCTGGACGGCAGCCTGCCTTTCTGCAGGTGTTCTGGGCATGTATATGTGCCTGCGGACTGAAGAGCGTCATGATGGCCAACACCTGGTGTAGGCAGCGTGACTGTGTGGCCTGTGATACCCCCCCCCACTATGGCACTTGTCCACTGAAATGAACCAGTGGCCAAGAAGTGCAGTACATTGAGCACCTTTTCCAAGGGACTCAGTGCTTGGGAGCACAGGGTGGGTGATGTGAGGTCATCCTCCCACTCACTCACCAGGTCGAGTATTATGTGTGGTGGGAACCTGTACATCCCATACACCTGGTCATCAGGCATCTGGTCCTGGGTGTAAACATTCTGGGCCTGGCTATCCTCCTCCTCCTGCGGTGTCCCACGACCACTGCTGCGAGGAATGGTATATTCATCGTAGCGTCTGAGCTTGTTTGTTGTTTGCGCGCACTTTTATGCTGCGCGGGGCCACGTACACCTGCTTCCTGCTGGCATACATGTTTCCGGATTAGCGTGTCTTTTTTGGCGCACGCATTTCCCCCGTTCGATTCCATGAATACTTGTTGTAGGCGTGCGTGTGGGTGTTCCGTGCATTTACTTCCTGTACTTCCCCCGTAATGGCCACATTTTCACGCGTTGTTCCCCATTCCGCGTGTTACGCCCACTTTTCTAGTGTGCGCTGCGCTATGTGTGCTATCGCTGTGCGCGTAGCGCACGCTGTTTGATGACGTGTGAGGCCGCGTGCGCCACGCACGATTTTAGCGCACATCCCAGGATTTCCACGCGCACGGACTTCCATGAATCGATGTGTGCGGCTTTCGCATGCTTGCACTGAGATTTTCGTACTTGGCTGCGATTCGCATGCTTTCGCACGCTTTCGCACGCTTTTGCACGCTTGTGCAGCAATTTTCGCCACACATTAGAGCCAAATATAGCTCTCCCGTTCTAGGCATCCATGTGATGCAGCCACCTCCTGGGAGATTGTAGCATTTGATTCTGGGAGATTGTAACTTACCTCCTGGGAGATTGTAACATTTGATTCGTAAGAGGCGCCCCTCCTGAGGTGTTGGATCTTTAATCTTTGTAGGGCTCTGTAATGTTGAGGCCTCAGGAATATCTCTTGGCTCGATGATGCTAATTGTCCTACCAGCCTTGCAATGTCTCTCAGCGACATCGCTCTCCTTGCTAAAGTATGTCTTATCTGTTTCTTGATGTCATTTACTTTGGTAATTGGTAAGATGAGAGATCCCTGTGTCGAGTCCACTACGAAACCCAGAAATTCCATGGTCTGTTCTGGCTGTACCTTGGATTCCTCCCAATTTATCAGGAAGCCTAGATTCTGCAGTAGCTCTACTGTCGTCTGCACTTGTATTTGGAGTAACTCCCTTTCCTGGCACATTATGCATATATCGCCCAGGTAGATAGTGAGTCGAATCCCCTGACCCTTCAGATGGGTCACCACCTTTTCATTACCTTGGTGAATCACCATGGTGTGGATGCCAGCCTGAAAGGTAGGCACCGAAACTCACATGTTGGCAAATCTTAGAAATCTCTGGTTTCTGACGCTATGGGCACTGTCAGATATGCGTCCATCAAGTCTATCCTGGCAAGCCAGTCTCCTTGAATTAAGGTATCCCTTAGTAGGTGGATCCCTTCCATTTTGAAATGTCTGTATATCACAAATTTCTTCAAGCCCCACTAGGAACATGTTGCTTATGAATCATACTGCGGAGTCAGTCACCTGTCTTATAGCCTTTTTGCGTTCCAGCCCCTTCAGCTCTTCCTCTAACAACTGTAGGTCCTCTATGGTTAGACATATGCATCTTGGGCGATTCATCTGTTGTGGATTCATGAAAAAATCTATGTGAAAAACCTGAACTGTCTCTAGGATTAAGGTATCTCTGGATATAATGCTCCAGCCTTCTATATGCTCTGCTTGTCTCCCCCCACCTGCTGGGGTAATTGTGCGCAGATTGTTTGCCCTCACCTGTTGAATTATGTTGATGATCTCCTTGTCACCAGCCTCTACCCCTGGAGGGGAAGAATGGGGTGTGTCTCTGTTCATCTTGGTCTCTCCAATGTGTTCTATCATTGTAGGGCCTGTTGTATGGAAAACGGCCGGAAGATCGACCCCTTCCTCTGCCGTCCTTCCTAAAAATGTGCCTCCCCAACACTTTCTTGAGTGACACTTGTGCCTTATCTAGTGCTGCATAGGAATTTGCAAAGTTGGTTAATTATTTGAAGAAAGAATCCCCAAAGAATTTCTCCTTTGAGCGGTCACTGTCTCCGAAGAGGCTAACTCGCTCAATTTGGGGTCTATTTTCACTAGTAGTGATCTCCTCCTTTCTGTGGTAATAGCACAATTTGCGTTTCCCAAAATACAAATGGCCCTCTGGGCCTGCCCAATCAGTACCATGGGGTCCACTGGTTTGTTCTTTTCACTGGCCTCTTCACCCATTTGTAATATCTTAGTGAGTGGTCCTACTATATCCAACATCTTATACTGGCAGGAGCGCCAGGACCTATCCAAACCTTTCCTCACGCCCTTCCCATATTTCCTAATGAATGGGACAATTTTCTTGTCATTCTTGGGAGTCTCAGCGGCTCCTTCATGGAGGCCTGGTCTCTGGCATTCCTCTCTCAGTTTGCTTCTGACTTCTTTCGCCAGCGGTGCCCACATGCATTTTTTAAGATGGGCTGCTATCTTTTTTGGCGGCTCCCATTCAAATGACCGGGGGTGTATCAATGCTTCAGGATTGAAGTCATCACATCACCGTCGTCCTAGTTTTGAACATGCTTTATCTTTGGTGCTTTATGGTCTTCCTCATCAGAGGAAGATATTGAGAAAACCCCCTCAGAATAATCACCCCCCCGACCGTCATCCTCCTCGTCGGAGGTATCGCATGATCCATATTGACACCTGCTAAGTCTTGCTATGGCTCCCACCTATCTCCTTTTACCACCCTTCTTTTTTGTTGGGTTACCCAGGGGGGGAGGGGTGTGCTTCATCTACCCTACTGACTGTTTTTCTGCCCCCTTTCACTCTCCCCTGTGCTTTAATCCATTTTAGCTCTTCTAGCCCCTGTGAGAACTTGAGCCAATCCTCCATCAGAGCAATTTGCTTAGGTCCCTGGTTCGAGGCTCCCAGAGCCTTCCGCAGCACCTGAGTCATGTCCGAGCAGCAAAGAAAGAGGAAGTGATGGAGGATGTTCAGTGTGTTTATGGACATGGACTGTAATGATTGGTTATGATGGTCACGTGGTCAGTTCAGAGACCAATAATATTGGGACTCCCAATGACTCTATCTTAACTGGGAGTTGTAGTTTGATCTTTGTTAGTATCTTGTTCATTGCTGCTCGAGTAGTAAAATGAAAGAGAAGCAGAAGCATAATCTGACTCTCCGGTCTTGACATAGAATCACTGGAGTGCTCTGCAGTACCTGGTCACCTGCTGCATTTCAGTTCATGGTGTAAATCACAACAGTGCACTGCCACTTTTTGAAAGCACACAATGTCCCCGCGATTTGATCTCTGTACTATTTGCTGAATAGGCAACCATGTAAATAGAAGAGAGAGTAAAGGTAGTCTTTGTTTCTTTTTGAAAGACATGTGGTGCCTACACATCAGAGACACTGTTTGTTCCGCCAGCACAATTATCAACCAGCAAATCCGTCTGAGGCATTGTTGTTACACTGTGAACACTGCAAAAATACCGATGTGAAGCTCAAACAGGTGAACTATAGTTTTCTATGCTTCCCAGAAGGACCCTGTATTGGCGCTTAATCTGCGTTAGTCCGTACTGATGTAAAGATTGTTCCTGCACCTTTCTTATCATTATTCAAAAAGATTTGCTGGCTTGCAGATAGCACCATACCAAAATTCATAAAAAATCTTTGTATATTTGATGACACAGAGCAGACATTCATTTAGTCATTCATTTAGTCAATGTAATAAAGTGTTGAATTGTGTTTCTGAATTGATGCCGCAACACAAAACCTACCATGAGGTTGTGCCTTGGCCAGTGGTGGACTGGCACCCAAAAGAAGCCCTGGAAATCATTTTCAAAATGGCCCCATATTACACATTTTCAGCAATCCCAACCCTTTTCCCATCTATGGGAACATTTGAAAATACCACACAAAGAGGCCCTGGGTTCAGAGGCCTACCAGGAAATCTCCAGAGTTCCCTATTGGCCAGTCCACCCCTGGCCTTGGCTGCTTGTCCAGAGCTACTCTGGTGAGCCGAGGATATTCACCGGGCACCGAAGCTTGCTTAGCTTGGTGAGCAAGCAATGGCAGTGGAATGGATTGTGTTGCTGCTGAATTTGTTAGTTGCCTTTTTTTGCTATGTTGTACAACCCAATCTTGGTGGCAGGTTGTCTTGGTTGACCGGGGTAAGAGAACCTGTGCAGGCGTGGATGTGCAAATTAGCGTGAAAGTATATAACTAAAGTTACATTTGATGAAGGTGAAGTATGATCCATCCCCCATGTAAAGCCGAGTTTAGAAGGTCCTTGTGTATCATCGTTATTATTTACTGTATATTTTCATTAGATTATGGTAAGAGAGGGTCTAATGTTACATTCCTTTTGCATATGATAACCAAGTCGTTCTTAAACTGTCTAGGTGTTAGAAAGTTAACAAAAGTAGATTTGGGTCCTGTTCGATAAAAACTAGTCATGATATTTCACAAGATGTGCCAACACAAATTGCACCTGAGTTTCAAAGTAAATCGATTGCTACAGATCCCAGTGAAAATTCATGTCAACAAATTGTGCAGTAAGGGCATCATTTGTGCACCTGCAGATCTTAAACCTTATAGGTGGCAGAGGGCAGTAGCATCATTATAACACCTTTGCAAATGCAAAATGTCGATAGGATTAATTTGAAAAGAAATGCAAAGCCACTTCTTGCTGGAACAATTTGCCTCAAAAATAAATTCAAATGATCTTTATTTCCAAGAACACAGCATAGTCATAAAAGAAAAAAAAAACACTTAGAATACCAATATTTTCAAAAAACTAAGAACAATAATGAAATCAAAAGCATAGATAAAAAATGAAAAAAATAATCAAAAATGAAAATGGCAAATTATGTATTACTGCATACAGAAAAGGAAGTCCTATTAAAAACGTAATCAAATGAGAATTATGAAAACGAGGTAGGTGTGGTGTGTTAGAACCCTTTCCATTATTCCCCCATAGACAGTGCACAAATCCGTATGTGAGTATACTGTAAGTAGGACACATGCCCAAGCCTGCCTAATTCCAGAGGATCTTAACTCGGAGTCTAGGTATTTTCTCGTTAAGGCTGTGTAACTTGGGATACTTGAAAGTAAATTTAAAGGAAATCCTCTTTTTTCACACCATTATACAGGCAAGTATCATCCGAAAGCAAGCAGCCCATCTAGCTGCCGGCTATGCCGGCTAAAGGCAGCAAGGCAGTCCTCCGATGAAACACAATTGATCTCCCAAGGATGGCAGAGCTGTAAAAAAATAGCATTAAAACAGAGGTAACTCTCTTACTGCTGCATTGCCGTGCTCTAGGTATGGCGGTGAGGTGGAGGAAAAACCTCCAGAAAAATGTTGGAGTTAATTCTGCCGCCTTACCACCAAACAACAGTGGAAATACCACCGGCAAAATCCCATGGACTCCATAAATGGGGAATAATACCGCCATACCACCACTTGGGATTCGGTGGCAATTCCTCTGGATAAAGTGGTGCTAATAGTAAATCCGTTCTACAGTATTCTGGAGGATTTACCACTGGATTACCGTCAAACCTGTAATGAAGCCCATTGCTTTATTATTACAGGGCTTAACAAACCAGGTCAAATACTCTGCAAAGAGTGATTCCGAGTTGATCAGGAAAGACGTTTCAGTGAAAGAGCATGTTGATTTATTTCACTGTGCCAGGATATATATACATGTATTTCAAAGTATAGGGCTCCTGCTTCTTGTATCCCAACCAGCAGCTGGACAGACCCACATCCGAGTTTATTAAGTTGCGATGGAATCATAAGTAATATTATTGCTGTTTTACGATAAAGACATCCAATGAGTTAATGATCTTACTTTTACTATGCTGGAGACAAAACCTAGGCCATTGGAAGCACGGGTGGCTGCCTCATTCCGAGTTTGGCGGACTGGTTATGGAATTACCACCACTTTTACCACTCTGCCAAATCCCGAGTTTGGCATTGAAGTGGAGGATTTACCTCCAGGATCATGCTAGCAGTAAATTCTCCATTTTACCTGTGAAAAATGTGCAAAATCAGCAACACTGTTTATACATTGCCTCTGTTCCAACATGGAATAAGTCCAATTTGAGACATGGAAAATCAACATAATAACTGTAACTTTTAGAAATATTGTTCCATGATAGAGATTCCATTTTCGCAAAGCTTAGCACTATTTTTAGGATAAAATGTTATTTTTCTCACTTTTCAGCTTTGCGTGTTTTCTTTTACTCCTAAGGCATGCACCTGGTGATGTGCTCATTTTTGTGAATCAGGTCCATTGGTGTGAGCAAAGTGTGCATGGCTCCTGTGGGCTCCTTTGTGAATCACCATGCACACGTGCTTTGCATGTGGTTGCGACTATACATTAAGCCTAGCACACTTCCAATGCACATTTGGTCCAGGCTCTTAGTTGTTTCAATTAATATAAAATTAGACTGCAGTACTGATCTACTCCTAAGTCTCAATTTCTAATACAGGCATTGCTACACAAACCACTGTTAAGACTTTAGGATGAAGGGTTGATGTACAAATGATGGCCACCTAGAAAATCAATGAAGTTGTAAAGTCCTTAAGCTGTTGTCTCAATCTAATTCTACCTCTGCTATCTGAGAATCGTTCTACTACAATCAGAAGACCCAAAATAAGGTCTGAGGTGGACGTTGGCAACTCCCTGTATTGTGGCACAGGCTCATTAGTGTGTAAATAATCTTTAAAACACTAACATTCATGACTCCCTCTTTGAAACATCTTTCTCATGTAGGTATAACCCCCAGTGACAAAAAGACTGTGGGCCTCATTAAGACTCTGGCGGTCCTTAATGAACAGTGCCGGTACGGGACCGGCACCCTTCATTACGGGATGCCTGATTATGAGGTCCCCTAGCGGGACCCGGAACAGACATCTGGTAAAACCAGACGTCCTTTCCGGGTCCTGCAAGGGGACCAAGGAGCTAATAACGGGCCCGTAATTAACAGGCCAGTTATTCGCTCCATCCCCATTCCCATTGAGCCCTATGGGGGCTCAAATGGGAATGGGGAATGGTTTTGTGCATGAGGAATTACCGGATCCTCCAAGGTCGGAATGACCCGGTAAATCCTCATTTACAGAACCCGGTATTGGAGCCCGGTATGGAGGCAGCCATGCCCTTAGAAAGGGCATGGCTGCCTCCATACTCGTAATGAGGCCCTGTATGTTGAAAATGTCTTAAAGACCCTTCTACTCAGCTAAGCCACTATATAACCTAGGGGTTGTATATATGTTCTTCATGCTTATCCCATCAGCAACAGCTATGTAGCTGACATCTATTGTAAGTAGAAGGCATTATTGGATTAACGATGGTTGAGATATATGCCAGTAAAACCACCAGACCATTAGCACACTCTCTGTTGTCTAAATGCTGGTCACATCAAAATGTTTAAAACAGCATGCACAAAAAGCTGTCTAAAATGTACTGAGGAAATTGTAGCTGTTTAGCCTCTTGTTATATAAATCATAACACATGATATTATATGATAGTTTATTTATATAGCTCCTATGCACAATGTGTTTCAAAGATCTTCAAGACAAAGGAGGGAACAAGGGAAAATACAATGGGCCTCATTACCAGTTTGGAGGTAGCCATTCCGCTATTTGCGGCATGGCTGCCTCCAAACTCGTGTTCGAGTTCCTTGAATGAGGAATTAACGGGCCATTCCAACCTTGGAGGACCCGGTAATTCCTCATTCAATTTACCCATCCCCATTCCCACTTGAGCCCCCATTGGGCTCAATGGGAATGGGGAAGGAGCTAACAATGGGCCTGTTAATAACCGGCCCGTTGTTAGATCCTCGGTCCCCTCGCGGGACCCGCAAAGAACGTCTGGTCTGACCAGATGCCCATAGCGGGTCCCACGAGGGAACCTCGTAATAGGGCGGAATGGGTTTAACGGCACCGGCACCATTACCGGCGCCATTAAACCCATTCCGCCTGGGTCATAATGAGGCCCAATCATTATTGCAGGCCATGAACAATAAGAATGTGAAATCAACTATCATATTCAGCCTGGCAACATTTCAGATGCAAGAGCTAAGACACAGATAAGGAAGGGTGGGGGAGAGCCGGAAAGAAATGGAAACAGACAGGTGACTATAGGCCTGATGATATTTCTGGTTTAGTCAGAGATTAACAAAAGGTGAGGGAGAGGGGTGCAGAAAGGGATGGGAACGCACTAGGCCTGACAACATTTCTGTTAGTGCTGGAGGGGAGTGTGGGGGGGTTTTGAAAACAAGTGGATGAGGGGGAGGAGAAAAAAAGTTGCTGTCATACTTTGTCAAGGACAATTCTGATAGAGTAAGTGCATAGAAGAAAGTAAGGGCAGGGGATAGGAAAAGGGAGAAAGGGAAAGGAGGAGAGAACAGAGAGTGTGAAGTGAAAAAGTGGAGAAGAGGGGAGAGCCAATACAATTGCAGAATTCAGTAGTAACTCATATTGTTGCCAGAGAACAGCAAATACAAGCCAGGACTCAAGATGAAAATGGGAACAGCATGATTCAGGGCCACCATGAGTACAAGTTGCAGGGGAAGTCCAGCATGAGAGTTGAGAGAGGGTGACGCACCGTGAGTCAATGAAGTCCATAAATGTCAAATTCAGCATTGGCAAAGGCGTTGATCGTAAAAGCAGAAAGTATCAGGACAGACTCCTGCAGAGGTAGGATGTGGGGGGGATTGGATGGGGAGGGGAATCAAGGTAGAAGAATCAAGCAAAACAGGCAACTCCTTTATGCGAGAAGGGGGGCACAACGGAACATCACAGGGGACCAGAGGTGGGGATGGCGTGTGGGCACAGAGGGAGTAAACACATGTTGGTGCATGCTTACCTGCTTTCTGGGCAGAGGTTTGGGTTGTGGGTCCTTCTGGTCCGAACAGGCCCAAACAGGAATTGCCCTTTTTTTCATCTGACCTTCGCTTCGGACGTTCAGGCGAGAAATGCCCTTGATCTAAGAGTTAAGAGCAAAAGGAAGAGGCAGGGCTAAGAATGTGGGCAGGGCTTAGGCCAGGTGACCTAGATCCACTTGCACCTGCTCCCCATCTGCAAAGGAAAATAGGCTGGAGGGTTGCTTAAGTAGGGAAAAAGAGCGGCAACCAGAAAGGCACCAGGTGGGCAGGGCTTAGGCCAAAAGAGCGGCAATCAGGAAGGCACCAGGTGGGTGGGGCTAAGGCCAAAAGAGCTGCAACTAGGAAGGCATCAGGTGGGCGGGACTTAGGCCAGGTGACCTATATGCACTTGCACCTGCTCCCCATCTGCAAAGGAAAAGAGGCTGGAAGGCTGCTTAAGTAGAGAAAAAGAGCGGCAACCAGGAAGGCACCATGGGGAAGAGGAAGAGCAGAAACGCATGTCGGGCCAGCACCTAAGTTGCGCAATAGTCAGCGCTGTTTGCAGCAGACAGCTTGGCGTGGCAGAGGAGGTGGTACAGTAAGTTAGTGTGGCCCCCCTCTGTTTATATGAATTAATTATTGGCCCTACCTCTGCTCGAACTCTGGGCCTTATTGATTGTACATAGACTGGCTTTTTGGCTCCCTCTAATCTCCCATGATTCATGGAATGCATAGTTGACCAAGGAGTACTCTAACTCCTCAATTGCACCATTTTAAATAGCAGCCATCGCCGAGCTTGGGGAGATGGACTTGTGCAAAGCCCCATTAGCCATTCGTGTGTGCCTGGGCGTGGTGTGGTTTTTACTGGAACTCTGTATTATTCTTGTTATGATCAAGTCTAAAAGAAAAGGACGCCCGTTTTAGTTTCGGTTCCCCCAAAAGGAAAACAGTTGCTTCTGGAAGGGGAGGATATTATTATGAAGCGTTCTTTCCATCTGGTTACCGTCAAGGATCATAGTTGGTGGCATCAAGGGGTGTCAGGAACCTATTACCCTTTCACGCTCCCATAAAGAGGATTCACGCTCCCATAAACAGGATTCACGCTCCCATACGGAGGATTCACGCTCCCATACATAGGATTCATGCTCCCATACAGAGGATTCAGGCTCCCATACGTAGGATTCACGCTCCCATACGGAAGATTCACGCTCCCATACAGAGAATTCACGCTCCCATATACAGGAATCACGATCCCATACGGAGGATTCACGCTCCCATACAGAGGATTCACACTCCCATACGGAGGATTCACGCTCCCATAAGGAGGATTCACGCTCCCATACAGAGGATTCACACTCCCATACGGAGGATTCACGCTCCCATACACAGGATTCACGCTCCCATACGGAGGATTCACGCTCCCATACACAGGATTCACGCTCCCATACGGAGGATTCACGCTCCCATACAGAGGATTCACGCTCCCATACAGAGGATTCATTTTCCCATACACAGGATTCACGCTCCCATACACAGGATTCACGCTCCCATGCAGAGGATTCACGCTCCCATACGGAGGATTCACGCTCCCATTCAGAGGATTCAAGCTCCCATATGGAGGATTCAGGCTCCCATATGGAGGATTCATGCTCCCATACAGAGGATTCACGCCCCCATATAGAGGATTCACACTCCCATACGGAGGATTCACACTCCCATACAGTGGATTCATGCTCTCATACGGAGGACTCACGCTCCCACACAGAGGATTCGCGCTCCCATACGGAGGATTCACACTCCCATACAGAGGATTCACGCTCCCATCCACAGGATTCACGCTCCCATACAGAGGATTCACGCTCCCATACCATATGGAGGAACTTGGGGATTTGCAGAATAACTCTTCATGTGACAAGGGTATTCAAACTGACTGTCTTGAACGGGTGTTTTTATGTTGTGTGGGGACCATTGCAATATGTGCAGCGTTTTGGATAAGAAGAGGATTGTACAATCATAATTCGTCAGGATTAGGCCCTGACCCAGACGTTAAAGGAAGTGATACGTACAATGAAAGGAAAACTTGTCCTGTTTGATGGGGTAAACCCTGATAAAATATGGTGCTATCCACCAGTTTGGCCACTGCTGGTCTAGCTAGTCCAGTATATGTTCTCACCGAGCAATGAACACACCACTGACAGGTTCCAATAAGGAACCAAAGAGGGGAACAGTGATTAAGGGCCCGGATAATAGCATTGGCAATGCAAATGCCAACTCTAGACGCCATGCAGTAAGTACATCAAGGAGGGGAATTTGAAAACAATGTGATGAGACGAGAATTGCCCCATGTGCCCATCAATGCAGGGTTGGATTAATGGGCCAGTATAGTCTTCAACGAAGGTCGAGAGATGTACAGTATATATGATAAATGCTCCTAAACTTCCTGCGGCTTCACAAGAGAAGGGTGATTCATAAAAAAGTGCACACACTGAGCGAGACTCAGGAAAGGGTGTCTATCTGTTGTCTGGACACACATTATTGAAGTAAGGAGATTACCTGATAATACAGATGGTACTTGGGATGGTATGAAAATAACTTTGGCCCATGAGCATCTAGCCAAAAGGCTACTCACCATCGCATTTAGAGTTTACCTCCATCAGGTTCCTCGATTCAACTTCGTCAATACCCTCCGACTGTGCCGCCAGAATTCTCTAAAGGGGATAAGTCAATACCTCTCAGTATGATTTTCATTTCCCCTCCTAGCCCTATTCACCATCAGTCAAGGCATGTACAAGATGTAATTGATTTAGATTGACAACTGATGCCCTCTCCTGACTAGGGGAACAGTTTCAGTAATGCTGTAAACCCATATGTGCTGTGCCCTGATGCCATCGATACTACAGAAACCTCACTGCTCTCATGGACCATTCAACGTCTAAGTGACAAAATAAGAAGATCCTGAGTGCCAGGAGTTTAAAAGCCACAATATTATATGCCTCCAGGAAATGGTGGCAAAACAAAAAAGGTTTTGGCAGGAATGTTTAGAATGAATCTTAACCTATAGGCATTGCTCTGGGCAACGCTCGAGAACATTGTTCTTGGCCTGCCAAGCCATTACAAAAAGTGAAAGAACATATGCAAATCAGGCTTGGTCTCACCCCAAATGGGGATGTCCAGTCCAAACTGCTTGGTCGAATCTCTTCTGCACGAGACCAAAAGAATCCCCAAACATGTTTCAGCCTTATTGGACCTCATCAGTGAGTAGTAGCTCGGGTCTCTAGGCCCAGCAGGCACGGGACCCACGCCTGGGCATAGCTGTCCCACTTGGGGTTACAAAGCAAAACAAAAGAGGTGATGGCTGGAAGATTTAGAATGAATCTTAACCTGTGGTATTGCTCTAGGTAACAACCCAGACCATCGTTCAGGAAACGTTGGCGCAAGACTTAACCAATCAGATGGGATTTCATTTGTTTAGTATTCCTACTATAAAAGGATGAAGGGGCAGATCAAAGGGGGTTTGTCTATTTGGGTACGGCTCTCATGTACCTATGTAGAAATGGAATCTCCAGATATATTGGCCCTAGGATTATTACTCCCTTGTAAGGTAAATTATCTATTTGTTGATCTCTAGTTGAGGCCTGAGTTGCATGCAATAAGCACTTCTAAAAGTATACCTCTATCGCTGTTTGATAACAATAACTCCTGGGATATTTTGGTGATTGCGGGTGATTTCAAGATGCAACTGGAGCCCTCCCCTGCTTTAGATAATTTAATAACAATTGAGGATGAGATCTTGGGGATCCCCCACCTTTTTGCTTGCCCCCCATGCTACTCATTACTACACAGGGTATTGACCGAAAATATCATTAAAAAGTGAGTGTCCCCTGCATCGAAAACAACAAAGTTTTGAAAAAAGAAAAAAAGAAAAGTGCCCTGTAGCGCTGGTTCCCATCCACGGAAGTGAAGGGAAATGGTTCTGCAGGTACTCGGTGGCACACAGCAAAGCGTGCCGCCAAAAGGTAAGTAAGGGGTGGTGGGAGCGGGGTTTACCAAGGCTGTTTAGCTGTGGGGTGCTTATTTTGAATAGGAACATTTAGAATTCGACTTTTTTTTCGTCTTCAAAATTTTTGTATTCGAAATAATCACGTACAACCCTATGCAGAGCGAGTTGCTTTCAGGGGAAGTAAGGGCATGTAATGGTAAATTGCTCAGAGACTGTTCAGCACACCTGTACTGAAAATTACCCTACATCGATTACATATTTATCGACGTACATTGATGGAGGCATGTATCTAGCTTTAGGGTGAAAACAAGAGTGGACAAATGATATCCCCATCACTATACCTTAATGAGCTTGGGGAGGGGACTGTCATTGGCTGGGGTGGTGTGGCCCAGAGCTCAGTGGTTGGTTTGTGGGAGGGGGACGGTTTGTGGGCGAGGGTGAAGCTGCTTTTTCTTTTGCTGAGGATCCCCGGCCTGCCGACAGGGAGTGTTTATGAGCGTGTGTATCCATGCCGAACCCATGCTAGAGACAAGTTACAGGTAAGTAACTTGTTCCTTACCCCAGGAGGGAGGGTACAGGCCCACGTTGTCCAATGGTGTGTATTCAAGTAGGATTGATGTCATTTTTTATAAATTATGCTATGCTGCAGTATAATCCGCTGGGAGGAGTATCTCGAACCCATTTAAGTGACCATGCTGTCCTCTCTATGACGTTCCCTGTCGGCCATAGCAGAAAGGATATACTAATGGAAAGCCAGGTGGTTAATGTGCAGGGCAATTGTCTACGCTGGACTACCTCCAATATTAGGAAATTCAACCATAAGGTTGCAAATTTAGACACATCCTGAGCCGATACGCTGGCCATTAATGACTGACAGTTGGATGGCTTCATGAGATTGTTTGGTTATGATACCCTTAGACATGTCCTAACATTTAGACCTAATGACTCCTGGGGATGGAGGGGCCTTATGACATTCAGATTGCGAAAAGGAAAAGGGAGCAAAAACAGGGAATTGAGACTGACCCAAAAGTAAGCAGGCCTAGAATGGGCAGAGAGGAATGTGAAAAGTCACTTCATTAAAAAGCACTTTAAATCCTGGTTGGCAAGCCACCGACTTTGCTCTTCCAGTGAAAGTTGGAATTATGGAATTATATAAACAGATTGATCCCAACAAATGATAGAAAGAAGTTTTGGTACATAGTATGTTTCTCGGTGGCTGACTCCGCCACAAATGAGATCATATGTGTATCAGAGGAGGCATGGGTGTCCCATATAAAGAATGCATACTTGGATGATAGGGAGGCCCCGGACACCATCCAAACGCAATCCATGAAAGACACGTGGGTTTGGCATTATCTCAATGAAACGGACCTAGAGGTAATTTTTAACACCTTGATCTTCTGTGGCTATATTGCCCGATGGGATGAGCAATCTGGTCCTCGAGGACGATCCCTCCCTCTGGGTAGACTTACTATACTTACTTTTCTCCCCACATTTGCAAGACTGGCACAATACTGGGCTCTTGGATGCAATCCTTATTGGTACCGGTCCATAAATCGGCCCCTCAGGACATTCCCTCCAACTTTCGTATGTTAGCTATGCTTCATAGCTAATCCAACACTTGTTCCACAATACTGCTGGGAATGTTGACAACTTGGGTCAAAGGGAGGGGGTGGCTCCACTATTTCCAAACTGGCTTCAGGAAGAACTATAGACCCTCACACTATATGCGTCATCCAGACATCTGACTCTTGGCACTATGAGGAGTCTCCCCTGCATGTCTTTTTTGCAGACTATTCAGTGCTTTTGACTGTTATCCGTAGTAGACTCTGGAGGAAGTTAAGTGGCTGGGGCATAGCCCCATCAATGCTATACTTTCTCAAGATGTTATACTCTGATACAGAGATACGAATCCACCTATTAAAGAAAGGGGGATTATTGGAAACTTTCTACACTAACAAAGGCCTGAAACAAGGTGGCCCACTAGCGCCTTTGTTATACAATCTATGATTCCGATTTTCCAGAGTATTTGGAAACAGATAGCAATAATCATCCACCTATCTATGGTCGAACGCCCCTTCATTCTCTCACCTATGCTGATGATATGGCAATATTCTCCAGATCCCTGATTGGTCCGCAACACTCATTAACTAGACTACACCAATATGCTAATGAAAATGGGCTGGTAATCAATTTATCCAAAACCAAGATCCTTATATTTGGAAAGCAGGCCAAATAACCCCTTTGACTCCTGGCTTAATGACTCACTAATTCCTCTCACCCCCTCACAACCTGAATCCTCACGCAAAGGACCATCCACCAAATGGTTCACGCCCATCTGAGGAATGGGGAAAAACAAAATAACTCTCTTGAACGTAAATGGCGAGCATCTAAAACCGATCTCAGCAGATATATGTTCGCCCTACACCCTCGTAACTACAAATCTGAAATATAAAAGGCCAAAAAAGCCTATTACAATAAACACATTCTCAACTGTGGCAACCGCAGCAAAGAACTCCACATGATCATATCAGAATTTGTGAAACCCACGTGCACCTCTACCCAATACACTGCCACACAATCTCTCTGCGACTCACTCTCCCTACATTTCTACAACACTGCACTTGACTCGACGGTAACCCTTAACATCAAACTGTCCTTCCTCTCCCCCTTCCCATCACCGACCCCTCCTGATCCCATTGTCGCGACAACCGATTTCCCTAAGTTCGACTCCTTCAAACCCATCTTCAGAGATGAATTCCTTGTCATACTATCAGGCAGCAAACCCTCCGAGTTGCCCCTCAACCACTGCCCCACCTATGTCCTGAAGGAAATATTCTCGTCTACCTGCCATACTAAATGACTCCCTCACCTCTGGCATCTTCCCGGATGCCTACAAAATAGCGCATGTCATACCACTTCTTAAAAAGGCATCCCTTGACCCCCTTGGCCCAAAGAACTACAGACCGATCTCCAACACCAGATTTCTTGCAAAGCTCATTGACCGGACAACATACTCCCAGCTCACCTCTTTTATAGAATCCAACTGTCTCCTCAACCCCGCAAAATCAGGCTTCAGACTGCGAAATTGAATAGAAACCACTCTGCTCTCAATCTGTGATGATCTCAAGGTCACTGCAGACGCCGAAGGCTGTGCAGCACTGATTCTCCTTGATATCACTGCCTCCTTTGGCATGGTTAACCACTCAATCCTGCTTGACCGCCTTCACTCCCTAGGAATCTGCAGTACTGCTCTCAAATGGAATGCCTCCTTCCTCACCCACAGGAAATAAATAACACTCCTCTCTGCTTTTGTCTCAGGAGTACACCAAGGCGCATGCATCTGCTCTCCTGTTCAACCACTATATTACCACACTACCAGGAATCTTCCGCCCGCACAACATCTCCTGTTACAACTACGCTGATGATAGCCAAATTATCCTAAGAATCCCCAAGTCAAGATCCAACCCCCATCCCAACCTTGAAGCTTGTCTCTGCGATATTGACAGTTGGATGATAATAAACCACCTAATTTTGAACCCTTATAAAACTGAAATCATGGTGTGCAGCAATACTGGCCTTCTGCCACATCCACTCCCATTGCCCGTCCCTCAGCTCCCCTCCCCCCTCCGATAGATTGAAAAACCTAGGCTGCATTATGGACTCTGGTCTAACCCTGTCCCGTCAGATCAACAATGTGTCAAAATGCCCTCCCTACCACCTCAACTTTTCAGGCGCGTTTTTCCCTACCTCTCCTACCCAAACAGACTTGCCGCAGTTCTTTCTATTGTGATGTCAAGATTGAACTATGCCAACTCCCTATACCTAGGAGCTCCTGCATACCAACTCAATAAACTCCAAAGGCCAAAAATGCTGCCGCAAAACTGTTCCTCACACTCGGTCAAAGAGACCACATCTCACCAGCTCTCCAAACCCTCCACTGGCTCCCAGTCAGACAAAGGGCCACCTTCAAGACCCTATGCATCACTCACCGAGCAGTGCACAAGACCGGCCCAATGTACCTACAAGAAAAGATACATTTTTACAAAGACCATCTGAGGCGACTGAGCCCTTGCAACTTGATGACAAATGCTCAATGACATCCTGATCAATAACGCCACTGAATAAGCTTATTAAGTCACTATTAAGCGAACGCATGCTTGAAATCGGAATAGAGATCAGAACTCCACCCAAACACTCACCTCCCAAATCACTATATTTACTCTCTACTCTACATCAACACACAATTAGAGTGCAGCTACACCCCGCAATCAATTTCAGCCTAGCTGGTCACATACGAACACCTCATCATTCTAATAACACGCAGCTACATCCCATGACAAACCAGCCTAGCTGTACACATAAGCGTCCTACACAAGCCTAACACAGCCAAATCCCAATCTTGGTGTCAACCCGCCAGATTGCACACATTCAACTGATCACAATTTCACCACACCTAATGCTAGGATACAGCTATCATCAGGCAATTGCATCAGCTGCACACATAACTGGTGCACCCAAGCACCCTATGACACCCTAATCTCTCAACTGACCTGGACTACGGTCTCCGAGAGCATTCATCCTACCAGCACTTTGAGGTCATACCAATGATAGATAGAGCGCTATATAAATGCCAAATAACATAACATATAGTAATGGATCTAAGGTAGTTAAGAGTGGAGTAGCATCACTTAATAGAGTTCAATGGTCCAAGTTAAATAAAGATGAGGACATCCCAACATTGTATAATGGATTGCTAACTACCTTATCCAATTACTCTAACACCACCCTGCTAATTAATCCCTTCTATGTCTATAATAAACTGGCTGACATAACACAACCAACTGTCATATTTTCATGTAATTCATCTCTCCACATGAGTAAGAAGAAAAACGACCTGAGAGAAGATTGGCAAAAAAAAGCATTATTTAATGACGTCAAAAAGACCTCATGGAAGCATATGCATACCAGTAACACAGAAAAAGAGGAGCATATGCAGCAAGCAAGGTCACATATTACCAAAGATGCTCAGTCTAATAACAAGAAATAATTCTGGCAGCTGGTAAAGAAAGGTATGAAAGAGGATAATGAGCCTTTACGACCAACATTGGTCATACGGATTTGCCATAAGAATCACTTGTTAGTTTCAATCCTCCAAAACAAGTTTTGTCAGGGCCTAGCATCGATTAATTTACATCAACTTAGGTAATGGTAGCTTGTCTTCACAAAAAGCAGGAACGGAACCAGCACTGGATTTTATACCGGTTGACATTTTCAAAGAGCAAACCGATATATGGACTCCCTTCATAAAAAAATTCTATAGCAAGCTTTTGTTGAGTGAGGGTTTCCACATAGCTGGCAGGGGGACATTTTGTTCACAATTTAAATGAAGAGGGAATGGTACTTGCCCCAAAATGACCACCCCCATCTCATTGCTTGACTCCTTAGGTAAGATCTCCAGCAATGTATTACAGATCAGGCTGGAAGATTGGTGCAATAACCATATGATACTATCTCCCCTGTAAGCATATTTTAGGAATGGCGTTTTCACTATTGACCAAGCATTTCTAGTATTATTGGTCTTATATAAGTTTGTATTACTTAAATGGCAGGCATTGAAAAATGGGCAGAGTACCCTCTTTTTTGGTTTCGGGGGGGCCTGACTCGTGAGGGTGTGGTTTGTCTATATAGGAAAGAAGAATGAGTCAAGGCTACCTCTTCCTTTGACGCTAAGTGGATGTTGACAAAACTACATAAAGTGTAACATAATTAGTTACACCGATGTCACACACATACAGTTAAAACTGAATTTATTCTAAAAAGTGTACATTGCAATAACATAAAAGCAAAGACATTACAAAAATCATCTACATGTGGCTGATCCACTTAATTCAGAATTTACACAATTCTAGATGAACATGGAATGTATGTGCTACAGACAGGTACATGGCACATATCAACTTGTTGTCACTATATTGGTGTTTCTGGTTCAGGATGTAGGTTCCAGAGTCAAATCTTCAAATGGCGCAGTTCATTAAAGAACTCTGAACTTTCATCAGGACTCGAAATGCTCGAAGGCAATGGAGTGAAGTGTAGTGAAGATGGTTAATCACAAATCAAGACATAGGGCCTCATTACGAGGTTGGAGGTAACCATGGCGCTATTAGCGCCATGGCTACCTCCAAAACCTTACCGACTCTGCCCTGGTGAATGGAGCAATTACCGGTCCATTCCAAGGTTGACGGGACCGGTAATTCCCCATTCACCAGGGCCCTTCCCCATTCCCATTTGAGCCCCCATATGGCTCAATGGGAATGGGGAAGGCGCTAATAACGGTACCGCAAATTGCGGCACCGTTATTAGCTCTAAAGTCCCTTTGCGGGTCCTGTCCTTAACGCCTGGAAAAACCAGGAGTTAAGGGAGGAACCACAAAGGGAACTCGTAGTAGGGCGGTAAGGGATTACCGGCACCAGTGCCCTTACCGGTGCCAGCAATCGCTTGCCGCCCACCTCGTAATGAGGCACATAATCTAAAAACAATGCAGACAAAACCAACTATGAGTGTGTGAACCATTTCATGTCGAAAGGTCTTACATATAGGGACAAAAGAAGTGTCAACATACCACTGATCGATAATGAGTGTCTTCGGGCTAAAAAACGACGATGTAGAAAACTAGGCGTCGTATGTTCATACAATTGAACATGACTTGTTAAAAATCTACAAAGTCAGATAATATACTGTTTTACTACCAATTGGTAAGTTAATTAGGCAGGAAGTATATGGCAGAGTGCCAGGAGTGGTAATTACCTGCCGGGCTTCTGTGAGGTGGACAGGGAGATTCTGTCTTGCTGGAATCTGCACAAGGTGTTGTGGTAACAGTACTGAGGTAAGTACTAGAAGGGAAGCAACAAGGTTGCTGTATCAGAAACATCTAAAATTAGGTACATTGCTCCTATTCTTGTTTAAAATAAAAAAAATAGTAATGCACTTAGCAGTGGCGCTGCGTAGAGGTCGAAGACAGCGCAAAATGGTCTTGTCTAGTGGTGGCATAGTAAAAGGACCGTCATACACTGTGTGCTATAGGTAGTCAATAACAAAGATCACTTATAAGAGTGAATGTAGGGGGAGGCTGTATCAAAAATAAGAATAAAGAAGTGTGGCTTGTTTTAAAAATGCTTTGGTATTTGATTATGGTGACACTCCATAAAATTCGGGATAAAAGGTCACGTTAATAGGTATGGGAGCATTCAATATGGTGACTCACGCTACAGTCTCTTCAGTAATCGTTGTGAGACAGCAGAGGTTGTTACGTACTACAACTGGTGCTGGCAGATTATCTGGATGATGATACAACACATAATCATTTAATTGCAAAAAATGTGCAGGAACGCCAGCGGTTATTCACACTGCTGTCTCTTATCAGTGTGAGGTAGCAGGGGTTATTACACACTGCACCGCGGCCAGCAAATAATCCGGGTGGTCGTAAAAAAAAATCACTTAATTACAGAAAAATGTGAAAACGTCAGTGATGAGCCGACAACAGTTGATAGAAGCAAGCGTTTCAGAGCTTTCAGAAAGATAAGTGCAGGAAGCGTTTCTTAGTCGCACATGCGTAGTATGGCAAACAAGCCATTGTCTAGGTGACAGTTCACTACGTTATGGAACGAAGCGCCCGGTTGCTAAGTGATATCACAGGGAGCCAATCAAATGCAACTAGTGAAGCGGGCGGGGCCGGCTACGTGTGTAATGAGCAAGGAAGAGGCAAAGTACAGTTGAATAATGTACGAAGTTAGCGTGTTAAAAAAATGAGCGAAATAAAATGCACTCGCTTACTATAAGAGACTGGTGGTGAAGCTATAAACTGTCAGGGTAATTCATAGAATCCAGCGCACAAGTAGCGCACGCGGCTGGCGCACAGCGTGCGCCTGCGATAGTCTGCGCCAGGCACGTGCGCTAAAACAGATTTCCGCGCACAGCGTATTCATGGATTTCAAGCTCCCAAAACAGCCGTGGCGCAGAGAATCGCAGCGAGCCTGCAGCAGCGCCAGTAACGCCCCCAAGAACGCCCTCGCGCACGGAAAAGCCATCAAAAGCGCTAAATCATCGCTAAGGGCTGCGCTAACCCCGGACCACTTCACAGGGCAGGCAAACAAGGAAAGCAAAGCGGGCAATCTCCAAATCAGGAGTACGCGGGAAGTACTACACGCGACTAGGCAGGGAACGTGAATCACAGGGGTACGCGGGAATCATCACACGCGAACAGCCAGGGTGCGTGTATTACAGGGGTAGCGGGAAGTTCAACACGCGATTGGCCAGGGAACGTGAATTACAGGGGGACGCGTGAAGTAGAACACGCGATAGGCCAGGGAACGTGTATTACAGGGGTACGCGGGAATCATCACACGCGAACAGCCAGGGTGCGTGTATTACAGGGGTAGCGGGAAGTTCAACACGCGATGGGCCAGGGAACGTGTATTACAGGGGGACGCGTGAAGTAGAACACGCGATAGGCCAGGGAACGTGCATCACAGGGGTACGTGGGAATTATCACACGCGAACAGCCAGGGTGCGTGTATTACAGGGGTAGCGGGAAGTTCAACACGCGATGGGCCAGGGAACGTGTATTACAGGGGGACGCGTGAAGTAGAACACGCGATAGGCCAGGGAACGTGTATTACAGGGGTACGCGGGAATCATCACACGCGAACAGGCAGGGTGCGTGTATTACAGGGGTAGCGGGAAGTTCAACACGCGATTGGCCAGGGTACGTGTATCACAGGGGTGCGTGGGAATTATCACATGCGAATAGGCTGGGTGGGCCCCCACAGGTGTACCCTGTACACCCTCCCCGGCCCCTGCAGGCAGCCCACAAAACAGTGGACTACCCTGCACACCTGATCATGTCCCCCTGCACCCCCATCCACCAGGGGCACCCTCCACCAGGCCCCCACCCATGTCTCCCACCACCCCCACCCCCCAGCAGTGCAGGGGCACCTGCCATCAGGCCCCCATCCATGTCTCCCACCACCCCCAACCCCCATCCACCAGGGGCACCCTCCACCAGGCCCCCACCCATGTCTCCCACCACCCCCACCCACCAGCACTGTGGGGCACGTGGCCAGCAGGCAGTCAGGCAGCAGCCGATGGCAGGTGGGAGCGTGCTCAGGGTTCTTGGGGACTTAAATTTGGCCTCCTGGCCAGGAGCGTGGTCTTTCGTGTCAGAACGCGTGGACAGCCTGATAGGGAGTGATTTTGCACCTGAAAACCCCACACTCATCGCGCGAAAACCCGTCACCAGCATATGTGCGTCAATAGTTACCTGCACGTGCAGTGTCAAAGCGTGTGATTGGTGAAAAGTGAGCGACACGCAGGAGTGTCGAAGCGCGTGATTGGTGAAAAAGGATCCACATGCAGGAGTGACAAAGCGTGTGATTGGTGAAAAGTGAGCGACACGCAGGAGTGTCGAAGCGCGTGATTGGTGAAAAAGGATCCACATGCAGGAGTGACAAAGCGTGTGATTGGTGAAAAGTGAGCTACACGCAGGAGTGTCGAAGCGCGTGATTGGTGAAAAAGGATCCACATGCAGGAGTGACAAAGCGTGTGATTGGTGAAAAGAGAGCTACACGCAGGAGTGTCAAAGCGTGTGATTGGTGAAAATGGGCCAAGCACGTACACGCCGTAAGTGACGATGTACGTGTGGGCCTGTATAAAAGGTAGTGTTGAACACAATTTCCTTGTACGTGCTTTTCGTGGAGAGCGAGTGGGTGAATTCGGTACTTCTTGTCGTTTCACACGCGATTTACTTCACGGCGTTTCCAGTTCGTACTCCCTGTTACCTCTGACAGCTCTTTTCTCTTTTTCCTCTTGTACTGGTTTTCCTGGGCCTGTTCCCTCAAACAGTGTCCCCTTCTACAGTTGTCCTGTCTCCTCAGACAGCGTACACCTCTTCTTTTGGCGGGGGTGTTGCCAACCAAAAGTGCTATTTTTTCACGCTCTTTTACCTGGCAGACGGTGAGTCACGCACGTATCTAACATCTGTGCTTGCCCCGTGTGTAGCCTACCCCTTCAGAGGTCAATCTAGGCCGCGTGTGACACGCATACGTTCATTGTGTTACTGGATGCCACAGCGTAGTGCAGGGTTTTCCATCAGCACACGTGGTCTAGGAGGGGTATTGTGCACGTTCCTTAACTTTTTTGGGGTGCCTGTGCGTTGCGTGACCCGTCATCTTTCCCCAGGTGTGTCATATAGCCTTGCCACTGCACTAGGGTACGAATACCATCTGGTACCCAACCCCTTTGACACCCAATTGCCCAGGACAATTGTGCACACCCACTCCCATACGCACAATACCATCAGTGCCATGGTTGGGAGGCGTGCAAGCCGTAAGGGTGGCAAAGGTGGCCGAGCCACACGTGGTGGCCGTGGAGGATCCAACAGGGGACGTGGTTGTGACTTGCAGGGCGCCCCTGTTCCCCCCAGTCTGGAGGAACAGTCAGGGACACCCATGCCCCCCCCCCCCCCAGTTGAGAGTCATGTGGCTGATACCAACCCTGATCAGCCCATGTCGGACCAGGCCATTGTAGCACCAGACCTGTCCGAGGGTGATTCCATCGCTGACATCCAGGTCAGCAGGTCCACTGCACGTGCACCGGTGCACATTGGTGTCATCAGGGCACGCGCATCTATGCCAGATAGGTCATCTGCTGGCCCCCGTAGCCAGGGTGTGGCTCAATCCACCCCACCTCTCATACACCCTGCCAAGACTGTGTCGGTCCTAGTTCATGCACCTCAGATCAGGCCTGACCCCATCCCACTACCCCCAATGCCTGCACCTACTCCCATGCTGAGTGGGCAATCACACACACCCAGTACAGAGTCCACCACGGCTCCTGCCCCTAGTGTCCACAGCGGCGTAGGACACTCTGGATCCCCACCCCCTTCCAAGCGCAAGAGGAAGAGTGCACGTCCGGCACAGGCTGATGCCCCAGACACGGCTGCACAGTCCGGCCCATCAAGGAAGCCAAGCTTCACAGACGCCGAACTTAATGCACTTGTTCAGTATGTGTCAGATCATGATAGGGAAATGGTCATCGTTGCAGGGTCCAAGACCACACATGCCAGACGCCAGGCACACTGGCAGACCATTGCTGACAGAATAAGTGCCCTTGGAGTAGTGAGGCGCACAGCTAGTGATTGCCAGAAGCGCTGGAATGACCTTAAGCGCAGGGCAAAGGATAAGCTGGCCTCAAGTCATGCCGCAACCTTGGTGACTGGAGGTGGGTCCCCAGCACAGGAAATAGAACTCACACCACACGAGTCCGTAGCTGGATCCTACGTCACCGAGGGACAACTCCAAGGTGTGGGAGACCTCCCTGATTACGAGGCATCATCCGGTGAGTGCACATGCATGTGTGTATTATCCATGTGCATGGTGTGTGTGTGAAGCATTCATGTTGGGTGCCTGTCAAGGGGGTGTGTGGCAGAGTTGATAGTGGCACCCATGTGCCTCATCCAGTATGTTCAGTGCAACACCATCTGGCCACAGCACTATCCCTACTGGCAACAGTGCACATATGGGCCAACACCATGGAAGTTGCCCTTGATTAGTAATTTTGTCACTACATTGTTGCTCATACTCCCCTGTCTATTCATCTGATGTCTTACATACCATTCCTCTCCTTTCCCCCAGCCATTCAAGTTTCATCTTCACATGCCTGACATGCAATGATACCACATGCTAATGCGTCCTCTGTATATAAATGCCTACCAACATGCAGTCATACTGTGGATGTAGCCTTGACATCCACCTCCTTCCTGGGTCCTTTGGTACCGTCTGGTTTCAAGCCCCATTCCCTCACACTCCATGCTGCTCTTCATGGTCTATCTTCCATGACTTCTACAGTACAGACCATCGTGCCCTACGCACGACACCTGCTTGCCAAAAGTCAAATGAGGGCAGCCTGCCCTCCAATGCGACCCACCCTATTGCTGACCAGTGCATCTGAGCCTACTCTAAGCTAACTCTCACTGACATCTGCTCATACATGCCTTTGCCTGTCCCATAGACCCTTCACATGGTCCCTGTCCTCTCTCCTTGCTCCTCTTCCACCATCATAGGTGGGACCCGTTGGGGTGTACTCCTGGCCTCCTTCCAATCCTCAGATACCACTATTGATGTGCATGGTAATGGGAGCGTCTCAGTCCAAGGCCCTTAGGCCAACCTCAATCTCCTTGAGAAATGCTACCCACATCTCATCAACTTCCTTACCTCTCCTGCTGTCCCCCCTCCTCTCTCCTCATCAATCCTGCACTGCCTCCCTGCACCCTCCCATGAACCTTCTCCGCCTCCCACTCCAACTCCTACACATGCGGCACCTCTGATCTCTAGCACTCCCCGTAAGTCCTACAAGGCTGTCAACCTCCTCCACAATTACACTCCTTTCACTGCGGCTGCATCAGGCATTCCTCCGATAACTGTCACTTACATGAGGTTATGCACCTTGACATCCTTGGTCTCATGGAAACATGTCTGACGGCCAGCTCTGTCTGCATCCTTGACCCTCTCCTTGGCCCGCCACTACTGTGCAGGGGGGGTGTGCCCTTGGCTTCCCTGAGGGTATTCCTGCCACTGTCACACCTACTTAGACCTACTCCACTCTGGAATGGCTTGTGTGAGGTTTCTGTCCACCACACCTTGACATTCTCAAACAGTGCGTACTGTGTCTGGGAAAACTGGTCAAATGTACTACTTCCTTTCTGAGTGTCCTCACCTCTCCTCCTCACTCATGTCCCCAGACACAGAATTCCTCATCCTTGGTGCGGTACACATCCACCTGCATGCCTGTTGACGCCCCCACGTGACCTTTCTGTGACCTCAGCAACTCCCTCTCACCCTCTAGACTCCCGTCTGTCCCTACTCATTCTGCAGGGCACACTCTTGATGCTCTGATCTCATCTGACTTTCCCCTCTCCGTCCATCTCTGCACTCCTCTCTCCTGGAGTGATCACATTCTCCTCTCCTCCTAGCTCACCCTCAACACCCCACAGGCAAAGCCACCCTCACCACTGTCACACACCTTCTTGGTATTCCGACCCATGAAGTGTGTGTCAGTCGAGGCTCATGCTGCCAAAATCTCCCCCCCATCCAGCTCCCCCTTAGGCTCACTCCCATCCTGACAGGGCCCACTCCATGCTCCACTCCATGTCAGGTACACTGGATGTCTTAGCCACGGTCATGACCACCTGTCTGAAGCCCCATGCCAATGCAGAGTCCTGGCATGACTCGGATCTTGGGAACCCAAACCACAGGTGCCGGGTGGCAGAGAGGGAATGTCCTGCATCATGGCCATCCTCTGGCAAACTGGCCTGCCACATGCTCCAAAGGCAATAGCGCCTCACCCTTCTCACCAAGATGAGATCCCCAATCCAAGGGCACATATCTGCGGCATGTGACAACTCTGCAGGACACATAGAAATCTGAAAGGACCTTGCCGAGCCAGAAGCAGTGTGTACCTCCCCTGTCCCCTCCGAGCCCACAGCACAGCATGATTGTCTCTGTACCCCTATAGGCCACCCCCCCAGCACTTGTCTGCGCCTAACACCATCTGCCCTTGACGTCAAGTCCTACTTACCTTGTACAGCACTTCCAGCCGCCACTCCCCCTTGCACTTCATTGTGCCACCCACCCCTGCACTTGCGTGACATGAATGACACCAGCACCAGTAGTATTGTTGACTGGCATCCCCTTCTGCCCCACCACCCCTCAGTGCTCCGCTGCACCTACAAACATTACTTGACCGGTGCTTCACGAATGCAAAATTATTCCGTTACAGGTGTTGGGGAGGTGGAATCACAATGTTTACTGCATTATGTTGATGTAGACAAGGCACTGTGCATCGTTGCCAATTTGGACTAGCAGATCCATGTACAACATGTATACTAATTGATGTGACGATGCAATGTCAGGACCAGAGTGGTTGAAATCCAAAAAAGTAGCCCTCCTCTCCCTCTTCACTTGGTGGCTATGTCACATGCCATGTGTGTGATGGCATGTGCCTTTGACATGGCAATCACCGCCCAATGTGTGATGGCAGTGCTAGGCATCAAGGTGAGCAGGCGTTGCTCTCCAATCAGTACATAGTATGCCCTGAGCCTCCCCTACAGACCCAGTGATGGTGAATGCATAGGAGGACTCCCAGTCATGTAGGACATGTGTCGTAGGACTACTGCCTATGTTGTTCATCAGCCCTTGTTGCATGCCATGGTGCTAATGCCTGTTTCCATTTTTCTCTTTCATGTCTTTGCAGGGGACGAAGCACTTGTTGATGCTGGGGATGTGGTGGTGGAGCCGTCCCAGGAGGGCAACCCGGGCCGACCTACCACAAGTGAGGGACGTGGTGTGTTTGTGGGTGAAAACCCACAAGTGCTGCAGGCCGTGCTGTCGAGGGGTGTCTCTGGGGGTTCCTCCCCCGAGCAGTATTCAGGTGTAGACTCGGAGGATGACACCTATGTGCAGTCGCAGGTGAGTGTTCTTGGGAGAGAATCTCCTCTGTCCGACCCACCTGCAGCCAGGCCATTGGCCTCAATGGGGATGTCAGTGTCGGCAGATCAGCCTCCGGTGGTTACGGATGCAGGGCCACACCACCCAATCTCTGATCCTGTTCCTGGGGCTGCAGATCAGAGAGGGAATGCAGTCCTGCAGCCTGAGGCCTTGCCGGCACAGCAAGGCGCAGTCCGCCTTGCCCCAGGCAGGTGTGGTGCCCGTCAACGTGGTGGCCGTATGCCACCTGGCAATACCGTATGGGAGCAATCCATCTACGGTATGGCCACCCAACAGGCAGCATCATCCGAGATGATTGCACAGGCCATGGATAGGGTGGCCACTTCCATTGTCCCCCCAGAAAGGCTGATGGAGCGACTGGAGCAGGCTACAGAGTCCATCTGCCAGGCACACAGGGAGGATATGTTGGCGTCCAACATGGACAGGCGGGCGGCACTGGCGACTCTGCGGGAATCACTTTCCATGGAGTCCCAGCGCCACAGGGAAGCCCTGAGGGAAGAACTCCGTCACCTCAGGTCGACCCTGTTAGAGCTTGAGGCTTCATCCCATAGAAGGACAGAGGAGCAGCTGGAGCGTCTGACACGGACGCTCTCGGCCGAGATGCAGGCAACTCGTGCGGAGGTCAGGTCATCCCGGGAGTTACTGCATGGGGACCTCCGCATGATTATAACCCAGAACCAGAACTACCAGACCCGCCTGCTTGCAGCCATGGAGGAGCAAACTCGTGCTTTGCGTGGGCTGCCTCCCATTGTCACACCATCTTCTGAGGCAGCTCCCCCACCTCCAGAGTCAGCTGCAGGGTCTGGGCAGAGCCATAGCGACTCATCTCCCACAACAGAGTAGCCGTGTGGGCCACGAGCCTATGGGGTGTTTTCCTTTCCCATGATCCACACAGGTGGATTGTGGCGTGCATCCTGTCCTCGGACCTCATAGGTGGCCCCCCCCCCCCCCGCCGGCCCTTTCATGGCCATTTTTTCTCTTTTTCATTTTTATTTTGCAAGAGTGTTGCCTTGTGTGGGTACCTGGGCATACACTGTATTGTGGCTGGGCACATGCAGGCTTGTCCTGAGTTTGGTTTCGATGCTTGGGTAGCAGACATCCACACCCCTCCTGCTTCCGTTTCCATGGGCTTGCAAAGGGTGTGCCCAAGTGACAGCAAATTACACGGTGACATTGGACTCCCATGAGCTGTTGGACAGTCCATAGTCAATACTGTGTAGACATTCATAGTGTTCATTGTTGTTGCACCTAACTATGCATGATGGTATGATATGTGCCTCTACTTACATATGTTGCTCATGTTTTGCAGGTATTTCACACAGATCTTCACAAGGGCATACTCTCTGGAGTCACACTACATGTCGGTAGATGTGCACTGACACTTTTGCATGGCGCCATCACTGTACATCTGGACGGTGAGGACATACCAGCTGAATCAGGTAATGAGACTACCATTGATTACATGCAATGTGTCTTGTTTGGGTGGGCTTCAGGGTGGGTTGGTGTGTAATTTGATAGAAATTACTCTTACACAGGTGTGTAGTAGTGGCTCCAGGGCGGTTAGCTGCTCAAGTGCGGCTATGTTCCATTTGGGGCACTGCTATTTGTGACACTGGTGTCATGTTGTGATGGCCAGTTTGTTTGCTGTCACATACCATGACATGGTGTCCTCAGTGGCGGGACTGTGAAGGGAGTGGGTGACATGGCAATGTTGTCATGTAGTGAATCGCCTGTGGCAATGCATTTTAGATTGATGGAGTTGTGTCTTTGCGTTGTGATGCATAGCTGGTGTATGTGTAGCTAGGGGTGCACACATATTGACACTTCCATGTTAACAATCTCAGGCTGATGTGTATCTGACAGTTCATTGTCAAGTAATTTTCAGACATTGTCAGGTAGAGTCATCATTGATTGTCAGATGGTATGTGCCAGAGCAGTGTGCACTAGCCAGCACTGTGATTCCTAGGTGAAGAAGTTGGCCACCAGTTGCGTACGGGCTGCCTCCCCCGTGCCCTTTCCCCTCCCATGCGCAGCGGGCGTGCATGTGGTTGTGGATGTGGGGGCACCACCATGTCCACGGGTAGGCCCCGGCGTGTTGCAACGTTGTGCAGGACACATGCTGCCACTATGATCCTGCACACTATTCGGGGAGCATATAACAGCTGCCCGCCAGAACGGTCAAGGGAGCGAAAGCGTGACTTGAGCACTCCGAATGTGCGCTCCACTATGCCCCGTGTAGCAATGTGGGCTGTGTTGTACCTTACCTGGGGTGGCGTGGTGGGGTTCCGGATTGGGGTCATCATGTGGGGGCTGATAAGGTAGGCACTGTCCCCTGCGGAGGTGGTGATGGGTATCATTAGTGGTGTTGTGTCATGACCCAGTATCTGACATGCATGCATGTGGAGTGGCATTCATGCTCACCAAGCAGCCATGTATCTCCATGCTGGCCAGCCTCTAGGTCCCGGCATAGGGTAGACATTCTGTAGATGAAGCTGTCGTGGGTGGACCCTGGATAGTTGGCATATACTGATGTGATGATTCCCTTGGCATTGCATACAACTTGGACGTTGATGGAATGCCAGTGCTTGCGGTTTCTATAGATGTGCTCTGTTGCCCTGGGTGGACGTAGAGCCACATGTGTGCAGTCAATTGCACCAAGCACTTTGGGGAATTGAGCCACACCATAGAATTCCTGGATGCACGTCCGCCTTTCTGCATGAGTCCTGGGGAGATATATGTGCCTGCGGACTGAAGGCCGTGCAGTGATGATGTTCAAGACCTGGTGTAGGCAGCGTGACTGCGTGGCCTGTGACACACCACCCACTATGGCACTTGTCCGCTGAAAGGATCCAGTGGCCAAGAAGTGCAGTACATTCAGGACCTTCTGCAGGGGGCTGAGTGCTTGGGAGCACAGGGTGGGTGATGTGAGGTCATCCTCCCACTCACTGACCAGGTCCAGTATGATGTGTGCTGGAAACCTGTACCTCCCATACACCTGGTCATCAGGCATCCCGAATAGGCTGGTTCTGGGTGTGAATATTCTGGCCCTGACTCTCCTCCTCATCCTCCTTTGGTAGCCCACTGCCACTGCTGCTAGGAACGGTATGTTCATCCTGGCATCTGGCTTGTTTATTGAAAAGTGCGCAAATTAATGCATTGCGCGTGTAGTAGGCAGCGTGTGAGCCTCGCACCCCTGGAATCGAGTTCCCACTCCAATCGCGTGTGGAAATTCCCACGCTGCAGGCATACAGGTGCGCTGACGTACTTGCCTGTGTAAGTGGCCGCGCGCCCCTGAAATACACGTACATAGGCCAATGGCGTGTAAGCGCACTTTTGGGCAATTACACGCGATGAAATACACGTACATAGGCCAATGGCGTGTACGCGCACTTTTGGCCAATTACACGCGATGAAATACACGTACATAGGCCAATGGCGTGTACGCGCACTTTTGGCCAATTACACGCGATGACACTCTGACGTGCAGGATTTCCACGTGTGCTCCGTCTTCACGTGCTGAGTGGGGAACGCCCGTGCGGATCATGTCAGACGCGCTTACGCGATGAGGGACTCTGGTCCAATAGAATCGCGTATGCGTGCTGACGCACTTACGCGCTAAGGGCCTTTCCTCGGATTTCACGCTGACGTGCAGGAATTTCACGTGCCAAATCACTCCGTATCAAGCTGGCCACCCGAAAACACACGGAACACCACGCTCCTGCCCCGAAGGCCGAGTTACTGCCCCCCAAGTGCCCTGAGCAGCCTCCCACGTGCTATCTGCTGCTGCCTGCCTGCCTGCCTGCCTGCTGCCACCGTGCCCTGCCATTTGGTGCCTGCACATCAGCCATCTGCAGGGGTCCAGTTGCTGTGTCCACCCCTGCTGGAACTGAAGACTCCCAACTGGGATTACATCGCTCCACAGCCCAGCCCCAGGACCCAGTTGCCCACCCACACCTGCCTCTGGGGTTGCCATGTCGGGCACTTCTACATCTGGCACCAGTGGCAACCCCAGGCCAGAGGGGCAGAGGGGCACCAGCTTCACTGCCACCGAAGTTGGTGTCCTGGTGGAGCATGTCCTGGGGCAGTATGATGCCCTCTTTGGATCGTCCCGTGCCAGCAAGGAAGGACGGGAGAGGATCTGGGCCGACTGTGTGGTTGCCATCAACGCGGAGGGGGTGGCAACCCGCAACGTCTTGAAGATCAAGAAGCGCTGGGAGGACTTGAGGTCCAGGACCCTTGTGAAGGCCCGGCGCCTCGTGGAGGGGGGCCGGGGCCACATGAGTTCCATCCAGAAGAGGGTCCTGGAACGCGTACGCCCAGCGCTCCACGCCCAGATCCTTGAGAGGGAGACCCGTCTGGAGTTGAGCGGTAAGTGTCCAAGCATCACTGTGTGAGACAGGGCATGTTGCGGTGTGCTGGTTCTATGATACTTGCCTGTATGTGTGCCATGTGCCATGTATGCATGTATGTGTGCTGGGACATCATGGTAATGCATGTGCGACCAGTGATGTGTGACCCACATGGTTGTTGCATGTGTAGAAATGCGGCATGGGGAGCACTATGCAGATTTGGGACATGAGAGCATGCCAGTCTCTGTACCTGGACATGGATGGGGGTGAGGATGGGTGCTGATGCCAGGTACATATATGGTAGCCATGTCTGTGTGCCTGACCTGCATGTCTGTGACTTGTGCATGCCATGGATGCATGACTCATGTGTGTGACAATGCACAGATTCAGTGACGCACCCACCTTACCCTTGTTTTGCCTGTGTTTGGTGTGATTGTGGCCAGATGGATGTGACTGAGGTGTAGTGTGTGCATGTGATATGCATGAGCCATGATGCATGTGAGTTACATTTCATTGAATGTTTCAAGAGTCAATTGGACATGCATGGAAATGTGCATGGCATGCACCATGCCTGTTACTGTGTGTGTTTTGCCTGGACTGACCCATGTGTTGTGGAGGGACATGATGGAAGTGTACTTTGACAGGGGTGCTCATCTGCTATTGCTTCCTGTCTAGGGGACCATTGTACAGTAGCCTGATGCTTGTGTTCTTTGTCTCCCTCTACGCAGCGGCTAGTGAAGAAGAGGGCGGAGACGGCGCTGTGGAGCAAGGCGGCGGGGATGCCCCCACGGCTGCAGCGGAAGGGGTGGGTGAGCCCCCACAGGGGCCTGCTACGGCGGGAGACGGTGAGGAGCCATCCAGGTTGGTGGTTTGCACAGAGGAGGAGGAGGCCGACACTGGTGCACACATGGGCCCTGGTGGGAGCATCCCTGCTGGTGCAAGTGGTGCAGTCCAGGGCCAGGGGCAGGAGGCAGCACAGGTCACCGTGGAGGGGCCTGTGCATGTCGCTGTCCCTGACCCTGTGAGTGCACCACCATGCACCAGCAGGGATGCCCCGTCCCAGGCCCGTCCGCAGGTAGAGGGGATGTCCATGTCAACTGACTCCCCTCCACCTGCGGCCGTGGGAACCCCTGGCCGCGTGGAGCAGGTCCTGATTGGGGTCGCGATGCGCACGGCTGTGATTCGTGATGCCGTGCGTGCTTCCCGGGAGGAGCACGCACGTCATCACGAAGTGCACCGTGCCGACGTGGCCCAATTGGGATCGGCCATGTTCGGGGGGTTCCTGCATGTGTTGGCCAATCTGACGGCCCTCTCCTCCTCTGTGCAGGCTATCCACCAGTCGTTCTCCTTGCCGTCTTCCGGCCCAGATGCCACCATGGCCCCCTGTGGACCTGCCCCGACCAATGCAGCCAGCTCGGTGGGGATCCCATCCCTGCCGCAGTTGGGAGTCGGAGGTCCAGCAGGGGTGGACGACACAGCAAGTGGACCCCAGCAGATGGAAGATGTGCCGGCATCATCGGGCAGGGCACGTGCACGACGGCGTCGGTGGTTACCATCAGCCTGGATGCCGTCGTGCTGGCAGAGGCAGTGGCGTCGCAGGCAGCAGCGGGCTCGACGTGGGAGGCATCATGGCTCAGGGCCATCAAGATCGGAGGGGCAGGCATCGGCCGGAGGGCAGGGCAACCCTGGCATGGCGGTGTGTTCCGTGTGGGAGGAGTTTGGCCAGCGGATAGGTGCGGAGCGGCAGCGGGCGGAAGAGGAGCGGCTCGCCATGGCCAGGGCGGAGATCTCCATGCATCAGGCATTGAGGCGGGCTGAGTGCCTCGAGGAGGCTCGCAGGGAATTTGGAGAGCACATGGGGTTGTCCCTGCGAGACCTCGGGGCCAGGACTGAGTCCCGCCTCCAGGACATTGACATGGAGTTCGAGGATGCCCTGGCCAGCATCACCAAGTGAGCCGCAGGACTAGCCCGCTGCCTTTGTATATAGTTTTTTAGTTAGTTAGTGCTAGGTTTCCTTTATTTAATTTTTTTTTTTTGGACCGCTTGGACAATGGCCACTTATTTGTACATATTTTTTTAAATAGTTAGTATTAGGTTTAATTTGTGGTGTTGGGCTCATGGACCCTTGAACAATCCTGTAAATATAGTTATTTTTTGTGAGATAAATTTTTTTACTTTCATATTGGTCACACCATGTCGTAATGGTTTATCTTTCATTTCATTCTACATGTGTTTACTTTGGACAAAATCTATTCATTTTTCTATCCTTTGTTTTTTGGTTTCTCATTTTTGTTCCCGGACATGGACCTTTTATTTGCTTTACCAGATAGTTGTCAGAGTTTACTTTATTTTTATTTTTTAATACATTTTAATATTATCTTACACTTGTGTCATTTTTTCTTTGGTTTCTTACATGCCATGATATGGGTTTTGACATTGACTTGCACCCATTGTGTATGTGTGTGTGGCGGACATGTGTTCTTTTGCTTACTTGCCTTTGGGGTTGTGTCATGTGATTGCATTCACTATGTGGGTGCATGCAATCCTTGCCTGGGTGTTTGTGCTGGGTATGCTGGTCATTACTGCCATTATTGTGTATCGTCAGGACCAGGGGCCAGGGGGACATGGGTGGGGGCCTGGTGGAGGGTGCCCCAGGTGGATGGGGGGTTGGGGGTGGTGGGAGACATGGGTTGGCCATGGGTGGGGGCCTGCTGGCAGGTTGCCCACAGTGCTGGGGGTGGGGGTGGTGGGAGACATGGGTTGGCCATGGGTGGGGGCCTGCTGGCAGGTTGCCCACAGTGCTGGGGGTGGGGGTGGTGGGAGACATGGGTTGGCCATGGGTGGGGGCCTGCTGGCAGGTTGCCCACAGTGCTGGGGGTGGGGGTGGTGGGAGACATGGGTTGGCCATGGGTGGGGGCCTGCTGGCAGGTTGCCCACAGTGCTGGGGGTGGGGGTGGTGGGAGACATGGGTTGGCCATGGGTGGGGGCCTGCTGGCAGGTTGCCCACAGTGCTGGGGGTGGGGGTGGTGGGAGACATGGGTTGGCCATGGGTGGGGGCCTGCTGGCAGGTTCCCCACAGTGCTGGGGGTGGGGGTGGTGGGAGACATGGGTTGGCCATGGGTGGGGGCCTGCTGGCAGGTTCCCCACAGTGCTGGGGGTGGGGGTGGTGGGAGACATGGGTTGGCCATGGGTGGGGGCCTGCTGGCAGGTTGCCCACAGTGCTGGGGGTGGGGGTGGTGGGAGACATGGGTTGGCCATGGGTGGGGGCCTGCTGGCAGGTTGCCCACAGTGCTGGGGGTGGGGGTGGTGGGAGACATGGGTTGGCCATGGGTGGGGGCCTGCTGGCAGGTTGCCCACAGTGCTGGGGGTGGGGGTGGTGGGAGACATGGGTTGGCCATGGGTGGGGGCCTGCTGGCAGGTTGCCCACAGTGCTGGGGGTGGGGGTGGTGGGAGACATGGGTTGGCCATGGGTGGGGGCCTGCTGGCAGGTTGCCCACAGTGCTGGGGGTGGGGGTGGTGGGAGACATGGGTTGGCCATGGGTGGGGGCCTGCTGGCAGGTTGCCCACAGTGCTGGGGGTGGGGGTGGTGGGAGACATGGGTTGGCCATGGGTGGGGGCCTGCTGGCAGGTTCCCCACAGTGCTGGGGGTGGGGGTGGTGGGAGACATGGGTTGGCCATGGGTGGGGGCCTGCTGGCAGGTTGCCCACAGTGCTGGGGGTGGGGGTGGTGGGAGACATGAGCAGGTGTGCAGGGTAGTTCCCTGTGGTGTGTGCTGCCTGCAGGGGCCGTGGAGGGTGTACAGGTAATGCCTGGGAGCACACAGCCAAATCGCGTGTGCAACTTCCCGCTCACCCCTCAAATCCACGTTCCCTGCCATATCGCGTGTGGAACTTCCCGCGCGCCCCAGAAATCCACGTACCCGGCCATATCGCGTGTGCAACTTCCCGCGCACTCCTGCAATCCACGTACCCGGCCATTTCGCGTGTGCAACTTCCCGCGCACCCCTCGAATCCACGTTCCCTGCCATATCGCGTGTGGGACTTCCCGCGCGCCCCAGAAATCCACGTACCCGGCCATATCGCGTGTGCAACTTCCCGCGCACCCCTCGAATCCACGTTCCCTGCCATATTGCGTGTGGGACTTCCCGCGCGCCCCTGAAATCCACGTACCCGGCGATTTCGCGTGTGCAACTTCCCGCGCACCCCTCGAATCCACGTTCCCTGCCATATCGCGTGTGGAACTTCCCGCGCGCCCCAGAAATCCACGTACCCGGCCATATCGCGTGTGCAACTTCCCGCGCACCCCTCGAATCCACGTTCCCTGCCATATCGCGTGTGGGACTTCCCGCGCGCCCCTGAAATCCACGTACCCGGCGATTTCGCGTGTGCAACTTCCCGCGCACCCCTCGAATCCACGTTCCCTGCCATATCGCGTGTGGAACTTCCCGCGCGCCCCAGAAATCCACGTACCCGGCCATATCGCGTGTGGAACTTCCCGCGCGCCCCTGAAAACCACGTACCCGGCCATTTCGCGTGTGCAACTTCCCGCGCACTCCTGCAATCCACGTACCCGGCCATTTCGCGTGTGCAACTTCCAGCGCACTCCTGCAATCCACATACCCGGCCATTTCGCGTGTGCAACTTCCAGCGCACTCCTGCAATCCACGTACCCGGCCATTTCGCGTGTGCAACTTCCCGCGCACTCCTGCAATCCACGTACCCGGCCATTTCGCGTGTGCAACTTCCCGCGCACTGCTGCAATCCACGTACCCGGCCATTTCGCGTGTGCAACTTCCAGCGCACTCCTGCAATCCACGTACCCGGCCATTTCGCGTGTGCAACTTCCCGCGCACTCCTGCAATCCACGTACCCGGCCATTTCGCGTGTGCAACTTCCCGCGCACTCCTGCAATCCACGTACCCGGCCATTTCGCGTGTGCAACTTCCCGCGCACTCCTGCAATCCACGTACCCGTCCATTTCGCGTGTGCAACTTCCCGCGCACCCCTCGAATCCACGTTCCCTGCCATATCGCGTGTGGGACTTCCCGCGCGCCCCTGAAATCCACGTACCCGGCCATTTCACGTGTGCAACTTCCCGCGCACCCCTCGAATCCACGTTCCCTGCCATATCGCGTGTGGGACTTCCCGCGCGCCCCTGAAATCCACGTACCCGGCGATTTCGCGTGTGCAACTTCCCGCGCACCCCTCGAATCCACGTTCCCTGCCATATCGCGTGTGGGACTTCCCGCGCGCCCCTGAAATCCACGTACCCGGCCATTTCGCGTGTGCAACTTCCCGCGCACCCCTCGAATCCACGTTCCCTGCCATATCGCGTGTGGAACTTCCCGCGCACCCCTGCAATCCACGTACCCGCCCATATCGCGTGTGGAACTTACCGCGCACCCCGGTATGCACGCACACGTTTATTTTTTCTCTCTGCGCGTGTCTGTGTTTGTGGGTACCCCTTTGTACGTCATTTGTCCAGGAGGGCAACAGTATTGTACATTGGTCATGTCTGTATATAGGTGCTATTTGTTGGCGCGCCTTTTAGCGCACATTTCTTGCAGGCGCAGACACGCTACCGCCTGCTTTCTTGTGGCGGTCGTGTTTGTGCCTGTTTGTGCCTGTGCACTGCTTTGAGCGTGCGCTTTTTTGCCCTATTCTATTCCATGAATACGTGTTGTATGCGAGCGTGTGGGCGTTCCGCGCACTTGCCTCCTGAACTTTCCCCGTGCCGCCCACATTCTTCCCCATTCCGAGTGTTGTGCCCCATTTTATTCCCCATTCCGAGTGTCCCGCCCTGTGTTCCGCCTACTTTAGAGCTGTGCGCTGCGCTCGGAGTGATGGCGCAGTGGCCATGGCGCACGACGTTGGTTGACCTGTGCGCCGGCCTGCGCTGCACGTTTTTTCCGCGCACGTCCTCTGCTTTTCTTGCGCAGGGACTTCCATGAATCGACGTGCGCTGGTTTCCCTGCGCTTTGCGCTGATTTTCGGCGCAGCGCACGCATTGGCCCCTCTGCGCCGGGATTTTCGGCGCACATTTATTCCATGAATCGGCTTGTGTGTGTCATGTGAGCATAAACAGAGTCTATTCAAATGAGTAGTGTATCTAGTTACATCTCAGAGATCGAGAGATACAATGGCAACATACTAACACAATGCAGTCATTACAAATGATGGAGCTTAACGGCAGAATGGTTGCACAGTTTTGTACATAAATACACTGAACGTAACAAACAGTAGTAATGTCATTAGTGCAAGTTAGCAGTGCACAGATACAACATAATTATCAACATAGGCAAGCATATGAGTGAATCAGTGTACAGTTACAAAGATTGACATATTTGTTTAGTGAGCACCCATGATAGAACGTGGTATAGTACCAACAACACAACAGAGTAATGCAGCAATTGCATATTAAAGAAGGTTAGCAATGTAGTAACATGACCACGCACGACAGTATAATGATTTCATATTATGGACATGACTGTGATCAGTTGTTTCGCCTCAATTCGTTTGGACAGTCTTGAAATGCAACACGATTATGAAAAAGCGTATTGATGAGGAGAAGCCTTACTGTATAAATGCAATTTTACAGGAGATCGCTTACTTGCTGACAAGCTAGAAAGAGGAGATGTAGGTGTGATATATTCATCAAAAGGCAATTAGGTTTTATTAAAGACTTTTTGGGTAGAACTCCGCGGCTGAACACACAGTCTGAATCATCAATGGCAAATAAAGCACATAACAAATAGCGAAAGGTTCATGAAAACATTAATGAATTAAAAGGTTCCATTCAATGGAAACATTCAGACCTTTCTTGACGGAGTCTAGGCGGTATATCCATTTCTGCTCAAGTTCCCTCAACTGTAAGTCATGATCGCCACCACGGAAGGGTTCTTCACTGTTTGTATTACAAACCAAAATAAATTGGCGTATTTATGTTTTTTGGCTTTAAAGTGAGCCACCATTGGTTTGTCGGCAATTGCATTTTTTAAACATGAGTTCGCAGATTCATTGGCAAATTTCACGTTTGCACTTGCCAATGTAGGTGAGTCCGCAAGGACATTTGATACCATACACAGACCATTTGGTTTTAAAGTTGGTAAAAGTACGGAACTTCCAGCTGGTACCGTATAGGTTGATTTCTTTAAGATCTTGCGTAAGAAAACAGACAGAGCAAGAACCACATCTAAAATAACCGGTAACAGGGGGTAAATGCCACAAAGTAGTTTGTGAATTGGAAACAGGATTAAGTTCCTTGTATGTGTGAACCAAACAATATTTGAGATTCCTAGATCGTTTAAAAGCAAAACGTGGCTTATCTGGTCTGAATGGCTCAGTGTTCAGGATATTCCAATGTTTAAGCACAGTTTTCCTGAGTTGGTTACTGATTGGTGTGAAGGTGGTAACACATGTTATTTTCTCTGTTTTTTCTTCTTTGAGTCGTGGTGTCAGACATTGTTCTCTATTGGAATGTCTAGCCCTCCTACAGGCTCTACGGATAATATGAGCTGGGTATCCCCATTCTTTAAGATGTGAAATAAGATCTTTGCTCTTTGAATCAAAGTCCGGTATTGTAGAGTAATTGTGTCTCAGATGAAGGAATTGTCCGTAAAATAGATTCTCTTTAAGGCTGGCTGGATGGAAACTCGAGTATGATAATAAAGTATTCTTATATGTAGGTTTCCGATAAAGATTAGTGCCTAGAGTATTATGTTCTGTTTTTATAAATTTCAAGATCAAGAAAAGGTATATGAGCCTTGTCAGAGTGAATAGTAAAATTGATGGAAGTACTGTGGGAAATGAGCCATTGTAAGAATTCTACAAAACGCTTTTCACATCCTCTCCATATTAGAAATATATCGTCGATTTAGCAATGCCAACAAACTACATTATCTTTGAAAATGGTGTGTACGTCATAGATGATATTTTGCTCAAAATTGTCCATATAAAGGTTGGCAATGTCGGGTGCAAATGTGGCACCCATAGCCGTACCGTGACATTGTTTAAAGAAGGCATTTTTGTATATAAAAAAGTTCTCAGTAAGAGCCAGTCTTGTGCATTCAAGTAGAAACACAGTTGGTACGAGTGTAGTTTTCAGGATATCCAGACACTCATTTTGAGGAATGCTAGTGTACAAGGATTCGACATCCAGTGCCACGAGGATGTCATCTGGTTTGGTAGTAAGGTTCTTCAATGTTTTGATCATTGACGTGGTGTCCTGGAAGAAAGATATCATCTTGCCAACGAATGGACGAAGGAAAAAAGCAACAAAAATTGACAACCATCTACCTAGCCTGAATAGACCTACAAAGGGCATTCAATAAGGTTTCCCATTCAAAATTATAGAATCTGGTGGAGCAGTTAGCAATCCCTGGTACCAAATACTAGCTATCAGATTGCTATATACAGACAACTAAATGAGGAGTTACTCAAACGCGTCTCCAGATTATCACATAATTTGGAGATTAAATGCAGTGAATTTGAAAACCTTTTGTGGTGGTAGAACATTTGCCTAAATAGTCTCAGAGAAAACATGGTAGACAAAGACCTGAAGGACACTGCGCAACACATGTTTTGCAACCTCATTGGAGACATCCCTGCAGACACTATTCAGATTGACAGTATTCACCACACAGGCCCTAGGAGACCGGCACAAGGTCAAGATGGAGGGATGGTCTGGTGGCAATCACATCTTGCGCACAAACCAGAAATGTATTTAGAACAGCAAGAGCATCAGGTCCTATACGCAAACATGGAGTGGAGATAAACCTATTTCAGTACATTGCCCAATCCACTCTCCAGCAGAGAAGAGAAATGGGAAAACTGTTGAAAACCCTCATCCAAAAACAGATCAGATGTAAATGGATGTACCCATTTGGAATGCTCTTTAACTGAGAGGGCACGCAGCATCAAATTACCACTCTTGGGGAGGAGCTTAACATACTTAATATCAAAGAGAATCCTTCAGTAGAAACATCACCTTTGCAGAGGAAACCGCCCTTGAGAAAAAGACTGTGGGAGTGGTCGAAGATGTCAGGTAACCCTCAGGGCAGATGGTGAGGTCTCTGCCACATAGAACTGAGAAGGCCTTGAAAAACTGGCCACCTCCCTCGGGCTATTGGTCCATGGTTCAACAGTTTCATGTGTACGTCCCCTGTGAAATGCAGGGCTCTGGTATGAATGACTACCAAAGATACTCCCTACAAATACTATGACAGCAGAAATAAGAAGATTGTGTAGGCTCTCTTGAACATTGGTGATCCCTCATCTCACCTCTTGGTTTCAACAGGAGGGTTTTAGCGTGCCCTTAGCTCTATGGGGTTATTCAGGTCAACCCTAAGGACAAAAAGTCCCTGGGTTCCACAGGTGCATTGGCCATGCCCCGGAAACCTGTAATCAATGTTCACATGGGTTTCATGTTGACAGGGTTATTGTTGTATTTGTTCAGTTGCAGTTGGGAAAAAAGGGAAGGGGGTTCCAAAGAGTGCAAAGTGCACAACCAATCTCACTTACTATAGGCGGTATTGGGTACAGTTGTTCCATTAAGTCTAATAATTAGTATGCAGTCTGGCCAAAGGGACTCGCCGTGGGAGGGCGCTTGAGACATTCCAAATGCCAGACATATAACTCAACATCTTCACACATAACATCAGCGGTCTTAATTCCCCTGTGAAACGGAGGAAGGTTGATCACTTTCTTCAAAGCAAAATGGACACAATTGTTGCTTTACAGGAAACCCATATTTGTAGTCCAGATAGAGATAAGGTGAGGATTATGAGTTATTCCCACCTTTTCCAGGCGATGTCCTCTGACAAAACCCGTGGAGTACTGCTGCCCTTTAGTAATGCACTAGACATAACATACCTGGGGTAAGGGAGGACAAGAGAGTCTGCTTCCTCTTCAATAAAATACAATTGGGGACCTTTTGTATTACGATAGCGAATGTATCTATTCCTAATGTAGTCCAGGACAGCTTCCAACACTAGGTCATTTCTCAGCTGGAAGACTTTGCCGCAGGCAATATTATACTTGTAGGAGACTTTAATTTGGCTTGGGCCCCAGAGGTTGACAGAAGCCAGAATGTTCCCCAAGGGAATAGTGCTCCATCTAAAGCCCCCAAACAGCGTATTAAATGGTTGAAACTTAAGGACATTTGGAGAGCCATTAGAATGCAAGAGAAAGGATTCACATTATTCTCCCCTGAACATGGAACGCACCCTAGAGTGGATTAAGTATGGTTGTTGGTCCAGTTGCTGGGGAGGGTGGAAGGTGTTGAACTAGGAATGATATCACTGTAGGAATCTGAAGTGAAACCATAATCGGGCCTGATCTGACAATCAAGCACAATCCGTGGAAATATTGTTTTCCATCAGATCTACTAAAGCAAAATGTCCTTATGGAGTTCATTGGAGGCAAAATCACAGAGTATTTCGAGAATAACCCGACTGTTCACACCTACGAAAGTATAACATGGAATGCTTTCAGAGTGGTCATGAGTGGCGAGTTGATCGCCACGAAGACTCGAAGACACAAACAAATAACTGGAGCTTGATATGGAAGAAGAATTGAGGCATAATATGATGGCATTGGAGGACAATCCTACGAGAGCTAATTTGAGGGTTTATAGGAATACCAGGGGACAGCTTGAGATTTTCTGCACTAGTCGGGCAGAGAAAGCTTTACTATACGCTGAGCAACATTTTTCTGTGAAAGCCAACAAAGCTGACACACTGCTGGTCAAAATGCCTAGGGAACAGACAGCATCTAGGACTATAGAAACAATTAGAGACTCAAAGGGACTCATGGTCACAAAAAGTGTCCAGATAATAGATAAAATGTTATACTTCTCTATACTCCTCAGATGCTCCAGAGGGATCTTGTCAGAAAGATTACCTGAAGGATTTGCCTCTGTTAAAAAACTCAATTGGAGAGGGATAGTCTAGATGCTGATATCACAAACTAATGGGTTTTGGAGGCCATAAAAAGGCTTCCCACTAATAAATTTCCGGATCCAGATGGATTCCCAGCTGTTTTCAGTAAAACCTTTCAGGCAGCTCTGTCTCCCAAATTAACTAGCCTATTCAATACATTCCAAACATTGGGAAGGATTGTCCCATCCATGGATGAGGCAAAAGTCATCCTGCTGCTTAAGACTAATAAGGATCCAGCCTATGTGGTTCTTATCGCCCCATAGCGCTAATTAATATAGATGCTAAAATATACAGGGACTTCTTAGCCAGGAGGCTGCAACCCCAGCTTTCCATCCTAATAGGGCCGGATCAGTCAGGTTTTGTTCAGCATTGCAACACAAGGAGGGTCTACCGCTTAATAGAGGGAACTTGGAGTCAATTCTCTGATCACTGATCTTACTATGTCCATAGTAAGAAGTATTTTTGGACACTTGACTGCCGCTGTGCCCGTCCCACTGTAGCCATAATGTTCATGTACAATTTGGATACTGCCTTGCATGAGAAAAACCTATGACTGGAACTTTCGCAGTGATGAATGGCTATTCCCAAAAGCCACCAGAACAAAAGAGTAGGGTGAGAGGTCTGTAACACTCATAATGGCAAGATGTTCCTTAAGCAGGCACTGTCGGTGGTGGGACAGGTAATATTTTGAACCACTCTGAAATTATTCCACAACACTGGCATGGCAATCTGAGGTGCTACTAATATGCATCGCTTTGGTGCTAGTGGACATGGTTGGTGTCAGAGCAACAGCGATAGTATTTTGGGGGTCATTTTACAGATTAGTGCTTGGTATTTAGAATGGAGAAGGATGCACTTTGAGTCTTCGGAATTCATCCAATGTCTCTGTATGGTGCCACATATACATGGGTCCGCAGATTTTCAACATATTGTGCAAGTGGCCAGATTTGTTTGCATTATATTCTGTGTGAAGCACTGCTGCACATTTTCATTTTCTGCTAACAACACTAAGGCGAGGTTCTTTTGAATGCGGTTCTGATGGTGGTGATGGTGGGAGTGATTGTGGTGTTTGTTTAGGTGGAACCGCATAATACGTTGCACTATCTGATCAGTGGCGCGAAGATTGCTTTTAAAAGAGGGTGTACACTTTTGGGGGGTGTGATTCAGCTACTTCTGCCTCTGTTTCCGTGGTCGCAATCATTGTTGGGCAATATCTGTGCAAGTTGTCTTACTGTATGAGCTGCAGAATGCCTTGAGGGGTGGAATGGTTGGTTGACGATACCTTCAAGTGACATTCTGGCATCAGCACTGCACACAGAAGGTTCTGCAGCTAGTGTAAAGTAAAGAGAGCACAAACAGTACATTTCTCCTTGCCTCGTCACTCTTTGTTGGCTCATTGCAAGAGACGGACACTCATAGATATTTCTGTCTTCCTGAATGTCTGTTACTTTCTCTCATCACAAGTGTCACATCACAGTCATCACAATAGCACAAGCCTTGCTCATGGAATCACGACTCCTCAAGGGCCTGTTCGCCATTCATTGAGTTCAGGGTGCACACTGACAGCCTGCTATCTCTTACCTCCCTGAATATCTGTAACTTCCTCAAACTGTGAGTGTCACATGAGTGTGTCAGCATCAGTATAATGTGCTCCAAGGGATTCTCTGCACCTCCATCTGAGGGTCAACCAAGTGCACCTATGCAGGTACCTCAATTCAAGGGGTAGAGCGTCTCTGGTCGCTATCTCCTGCCCCCATGAATGTCTGTAACGTTATCCCGCCACAATTGTCAGATCACTAATAGCACAAGCTTTGCTCAGGGAAACGTCTGCTCCTATCTGCACCAGAACCAAGGGCACCTTTTTATTTCACTCAATTCAAGATATGGACAATGACAGTTCTCTCCTGCCTCTCTAAATGCCTATACATGTCTCCCTCCACAAGTGCCACTTTACTACGAACTGCACTCAGGGATTCACTGCTCCTCCCTGCATCTGAGTGTCTCCCTAGGGCATGTGTGCCATTCATTCAGTTTAGGATGGACACTATTAGACTGCTATCTCCTGCCTCCCTCAATGTAAATTCCTCATACCGTCATGTGAGTGCGGGAAAAACACTGATGGATGATCTTCCCTTCCCTGAACGACAGTGTCACCCAAGGGCACCTACGCAACTCCCTCAATTCAAAAATGGTCATCTTGTGTCCTGGCTGCCTGAATAACTGCACACGAGTATCACCCAAAGGCACCTGTGGAGTCCGCATAATTCGAGAGATGGACACCGCTAGTCAATTCCTGCCTCCCAGAATGTATATAACTGTCTCACGCTATAAGTGTCATGACAGAGTGCAAGCACAGAATAGTCTAAGCTGGGCTAAGGGATTCTCTGCTCCCCCTGGCATGCAAGTGCATACCTTGACTTAGTATCGTGCTATTCATGCATACATGAGTTCCTACTGTTACGAGGTACAAGTGGAACTAAAGAAATTGTTATAATACTTTCCCAAACCTTCAGCCCCGCCTTGGGGTAACATTGCTTGGTACTCTAGGTATATCATGTGAATTTTAAATGGATAATTCATCAGCATAAAAGAGAAACATCAATTACACGTAACCCTATGCTGCAGCTTTCATCAGTTTTAGACTCAGTGCCGACCCATGATGGTAAATTCAGAATAAGAAAACATGGCTGCAGCTGAAATCATAGATTTATCTGATAATAGTTGTTTAAGGGTTGTGAGTCTGTTTTTTTTAACATTTCAATACAAATATATTTAAGTTTTACATTGCTAAGAGGTAAAGTTCATGAAATAATCATTTGAGACCTAGTTTAGAACAATGCTCTACAACATACATTTTATATAAATATGGTCAAAGGGGCATATTTAATGTCAAATCATTAGATGGCACATACGATACACAGAGGAGAATCCCAACACTACAGCATTAGATATACATATTGACAGCATTCACAGGCATAACTAGGAACATTAAATTGACTGGTCTGGTCAAGGATGTATCATGGGAGCTCAAGCACGGGTGTTGAGGCTTCTCACGTGAGATTAAACCTTTAAGAAAAGCACGTTCCACATCCTGCACTGAAACACTAGATGGTTCCATCTTTCTGGGGTAATTGGTGTGTGATTTCTAGTGTGCTTCTGCCCAACCAACACCCACAATCCTCTTCTAGCCCCAAGGACTGTGGTTATGCCTACAAATCCTGTGACCCTAGATGCCACATACAGCACCAACCCCAGAGGGCAGCCTTGCAAGGCAGCTGGTGAAGGGTGGGGGCTAAGAGAAGTGTCTGTTTGCCTGTTCACCCTATTGTCAATGTCAAGCTCTGCCACCCAGTTGCCCTATAATGAGTTTACTAGGTGTACCACACAATGGTTTTTCTTTATGTGTCCCCGCTGTTATTTTGCTCAATGTGATTGTTGCTCTTAGGTGTTACCCCGCTATCACCTGCCTGGAGTATTTCTCTCTCTGAGGTGTGTTCCCGCATGTTCTCCATAGTGACCTTTTTAATTTTTTTTAATAAAAGCACTTCAAAGAAGATGTCTACATGGATACACCAGATAGTATTCTCCAACTGTCCATCCGGATTTCAACTGCATTTCTCCCCCACTAACATGCTCAAATCTATTTTCTCCCCTTTAATATGCAAATCAAGAAAGCCAACTAGGCATGGCAATTGAACACCCCCACCCAACACACATTAACATCATCGGAACTCTACAGCTCTACCACTCTGTATAAGCTTACCGGCACTGTTGTTTCCGGACCGGCAAACTTAGAATGAGGCCCAATGTATTCCTACACAATACTAAAATTATTGGCACACAGCCAGTATGATTGTGTTTTTACAGTTGCAATAGTTACACTGTTGCACATGGGCAACATGAGAGTGTTCATATTGGCATTACTGGGCACAGCCAGTATGATAATTTGTTCTTGCAATGGCAATGCTGACATTATTGAATAGTTTCAGCATAAGTGTGTTCTTACATTGGCATTATTTGGCACTGCCTGCACAAGTCTGTTCCTTGTTTTTTTTTTTTTTTCCAAGAGCACAAGTCTGTTCTTACAGTTGAAATAATGTCTTATATTTTCCCAGCCAGTACAATCATTTCTTATAGTGGGTGTAATGGCATTGTTGGGCAGAGTGAATATGAATGTGTTCTTACAGTCACCATACTAGCTTTATGTGGCAGAGCCAACATGAGTGTGCTCTCACAGTGGCATGTATTGACACATTCACATGACAATGGGCCTCATTACGAGGTTGGAGGTAGCCTTGCTGGTAAAACCTGCAAGGCTACCTCCAAACTCGCAGCTGGGTCCGGCACCCGTGAATGGGCAATTACTGGGGTATTCCGGAATCGGAATTGCCCTTTCACGGGTGCTGGAACCGGTACATCCCCATTCCCATTTGAGCCCCATAGGGCTCATTGGGAATGGGGACATTGGATGCACCGGCACCGTTTACAACGGTGCCGGTGCATCCGACTTGCTGTACTCGCCGGTGCCGCTCTGCCTGCCAGCTCAGACCTGGCGGGCTGACAGGCACCCGCGAACACAGCTCATAGTATGGAAGTACGGTCATTGTTACCTTACCGCCATACTTATAATGAGGCCCAATGTCTTCTTACAGTGACATTACTGCCATTATTGGGCACATCCAGCATGACACTGGCATATAAAACTGCCAATACTGCTATTATATAGCACAGCCAACATGAGTGTATTCGTACTGTGGTAATATTGTCATGTATTGGCACAGCCAGCATTAATATCTCTTCTTACAGCATCAACATCCTAGCATATATTGTGAGCACATGCACCCTGAAATGTGCTTTGCAGTGACAATGCTGGCATTTGTTGTTGGCATATTGAAAATGTTCTTGATCTCGATCATACCTTTACCAGAAGTTGTACCAAAATCAGCTATAGCTGAGATTAAGTGTGGCACATCAAAAAACTCTGAATCAAATATAAAGGACTCAACCAAATCGCCCTGTACATGTAATAGAGATGCTCACATGCACTTACTATGCCATCCCAAATCAAAAACATTATTGGTCACCTTAGCCAGTTGGAACACGAGAGGACATCGTCATCTCATTAACAATCCCGATTTGGCCATTGCGAATGCCGACATAATTATGATGCAGGAAACATGGCTTGTGGATCTCCCAATCTGGGATAACTACGATCTATATCTTAATCCTGCTCTTAAGAAAAAATTGGGTAGACCAACCTCAGGCCTGCTTATCGCCATTAAACAACTTCCCTCATTTTCATCTGAACATTGGCTCTCTCCCAGCTCTTTTCTACAAGCCGTGAAGCTCAAAGCTGGTGGTTCCAGCTATGTTCTAATTAACATGTACTGGAACCCGATAGGAATATCCGATCATGCTTTCATGAAAGATTTAAATCATTTATTGGATTTAATCTGTGTTGATAAACCGGTGCCGCATGTCATTCTGGCTGGTGACCTTAATTTACATTGTTTAGAACCTTTCTACGACAAATCTAGATCGGATCTATGGTTGCATTTTGTTGATTCTCGAAGTCTGCAAATGTTAAATGGTACTTTTGCTGATGACATTCCCCCTCACCCCACATGGCATAGAGGTACATCCACGGCAGTAATTGATTATATATATGTCAATAAGAACCTAATTAATAATGTGACTAAATTTAAAGTCATAGACACTAACTTAAGCGATCACAATATTCTATTTGTTAATTGGACTATATCAGACATCGTGGAAAGTCCATATTCGCAATGCGCAGCTGGCCTTCTTTCCATCAACCCAGGCTGCAATAGATTAAGATGGTCTGCAACGTCCTTACAACGGTTTAATCAATTTTATGCAATGGAATTACTCGAATCCAGTGGGGTGAAAACAAAACATGTTGACTATCACAACTTGATGCAATTGTTTCAACGCAAAGTATCACATGAGGCAAAGCCAAAATCAGTACATTTGCATGTGTTCAACAAAGAAATTCAATCTGCAAAAAAGTTATACAGATCCTGCAAAAGGCAGATTCTTAAATCAGCATCAGAACAAAAGAATGGCCTATTGCTAAAGTTAAAAACTAAACATAGGAATTGGATGCGAAGCATGAAAGCCACTCTATATCAAAATGATAGTGCTTGTATGCTAAGGAATCTTGCTGGGAAAAACACTGCCCAAATATGGGCAACTATTAATCAGAGTTCAACAGGACACCAAATTGCATTACAATGTAATAATGTCCCACATCAAGCTTGGGTTACACATTTCACGCAATTGTACGAGCTCCAACAAATTTCATCTAATGATTTAGCTTCTGTGGAAACAAATACATTCGTTTTGAAGTTTGATAAAGAGGACATCTCATACTTCATAAAGAAAGCTACCACCTCTAGGGCTCCAGGACCCGATGGCTTGTCCAACTTTGCTTTGAAACAACACCCAGATATTTGGACTGACATTTTGTGGAACATGTTCAACAACATTATTCAGACTCAAACAATGCCAGAAACCTGGACCCACTCCATAATCTTACCAGTATTCAAGAAAGGTGACAGAACTCATCCCGCTAGTTATAGGCCCATAGCACTGCTGGATGCACCCAGTAAAATTTTCAACCGCATCGTACTTAGAGACCTTAATGCCTGGGCCACCAATCACCAAAAAAGGGATCCTTTCCAGGCAGGATTTGTTTCTGGTTTGGGCACTACCCCAAACATAGTCGCCTTGAACATGATAAGATCGCACTGCTTTACACTAAATCAACCCTTATATCTGGCATTCATAGACTTTCGGGTTGCATTCGACTCTATTGACCGCAATCTTTTGTATAAAAAATTACTGCGATATGAATGTCCACCTTCACTTCTTGCAATAATTAAACTTCTTCATACTAACACCACTCTACAAGTTAGATTGACAACAGAAGGGTTGCTATCTGTGCCTATTCAGACAGCTCGAGGCCTTAAGCAGGGTTGCATCCTGGCCTCGTTTCTTTTCAACCAGTTTATTTTAGATCTTGGCGAGTCCTTTTCTGTCATACTAACTGATGCACCAAAACTGGGACAACAACTCATCCCATGGATGCTATATGCAGATGATTTAGTTCTTTTATCAACAACTCCACGAGGCTTGCAAAATCTACTTGATACCCTATCCACCTATTCTTTAAACAACAATCTTACCATCAATTTGGAAAAAACACAAGTAGTGACCTGTTTGACAAATGCAAAAGCAGCCGGTAAAAGAACATTTAAGTGGCATTTGCAAAACTTTGAATTGCAGAATGTTTCTGAATATAAGTATTTGGGCATTTCAATTTATAACAAAATCTCAGAAAAATCATATATAGATTATTTGTCATACAAGCTTCAAACATTAAAATCACAGGCAACTATCCTAATGTCCAAATTCGGTAAATTCTCTATTCATCATGTTATGTCATTCTACCAAGCAAAAGTGGCTCCTATAATATTGTATGGTGCTGAAACTAAACTAATACATAGCTCATCAGTATGGGACATGCTCGAGTCTAAATTTTGGAAAGCATTGCTAAAACTTCCTAACTGTACCCCATTGCCACTCATAAGGTATGAACTTGGTTTGATTACACTTCATGTACAATTAATATGGAAAATGTGTTCATTCCTACGCAAATGTCTTTTAGGTCTTGAACATCGTAATATCTTGAGTCCTGTTGCATACTACCTTGTGAATTCTAACCATCTTTTTCCACGCACTTGGAGAAACTGCGTATTGAATGCTCTATCTGATGCTTCTATACCTTTACTTGTCCTTTTGACAAATCCAAACCGAGCTAAACTAAAATTGTATCAAAAAGATTGGATATGCACCAGGGACAAATGTTGCACTTACAAGGACTTTGACACTCAGCTATTTGGTCATAAAAGATTCCGGGTAATGTCTGATTACTTACTGAAATTTCCATCACCTTATATAAGGCAACAATATCTGCGTTTCAGGTTTAACCTATATCCGACAATGGAAATCATGGCCAGGAGGGGCTTGGTCACTGATGATTTAAATCATTGTCGCTTTTGCCATGACAAAATGTGTCATGAGACATTGAAACAGTTAATAGTAGTTTGCCCAGCTTTAGATGTGACAAGAAAGAAACTTTTCAGTAAGCAACTGCGAACATATGTACCTTTGACTGTTGATGAAATCTGGCATAGAATCTTTTCAAGCAATAAGCTGGGACTTAGAATTGCAATTGTACAATATTTGGATATAGTGTTGTTGGGGGAAACTGAAATTTATTATAAACCTACTTAAATGAGACTTGAATACAGAACCCCGTGAATTGTTACGAATATTGAAATATGCAACTGCTCAAAAGCTAGGGAAAAAATGTTTTATTTGCAATTTTAATTGTACTATGTATATTGTGCATTGCAAATTGTTCTCAATCGTTCTTAAATAACCGTTATATTGTTATATTTGAAAGGTTGATTTATAAACCAACCAAATAAAATAAAATAAAATAAATAAAAAAAAATGTTCTTGATAATTCTCCTGTCTACTGGTGGTAACTTGGAAGCCTAGTTTATACTGGAGTCTTTTGTATGTTGCACTACAGAAACAGTGTGCTGTGAAATGCACCATTTTAACCTATTTTTTAAAGAATTTCTTGTGGGGAGGACCCTCCTGAACCAACCATTGGGTGGTTGTAGCTTCCTCACAATGCTCTGTCACCCATGCTCATAAGTGAGAAATATGTAGACACTGATTCAGCTGTAAACAAACATAGTACCAAAAAACATTACGTCTACAGTGCATTCCTCTGTAATGCCTTGGACTACTATTTCAGAGCCCTAATCGGTCTCCTATGCATGACAAAACGCACTAAAGGCATCTATGTTAAATGACCAGCTAGTGCAGGGTTTACAAGCTAGTGCAGGTTTCACCCACCAAAATGGTGTTACTGCCCCCCACCCGCTAACCATGCCTACTAATACCCAAACACAAGGAGGCACATCAAAACACCTTTCAGACACTGCACAGACAGCGGCTTAGCTATCAGTGCATCCCAGTGCTAGGAAGATTCTGCAAGCTGACATGCTAGTACTCTGGAAAACACACACTGTATGAATGAAATACATGACTTTGTCACCTCTACGACTTTGTATGTTTTTCTGTAATGTAGAAACTGGACCAGCCGATCTGAGTTTTCCACAAGGATGAACTGGAACAGAAAATAGGCGCTACCACCAAAATAACATAACACCTTGCAATTTCTGACTTTTTACCAGTAAACTATGTGTGCAATTAACGCACAATGTTATGAACTTTTTTTCTGTTTTTAAGATACATTGGGACCGACTAATGCTTTCAATAGTTTGTAATATTTTGGCGATATTGGTTGTGCTAATATCGCCAAATGCAATTACTGGTACCGCCAGGGGTAACTGTGTAATATCTGCCTGATTATGCGTTTCAGTTATTCCCCTTTATAAAGTATCATAGGTCTTCATTGGGAAATGGGCGTATATCCCTGGTAGCAGTACCGCCACTTTTGTGGAAGTAATGTCAACTTCTTTATGGCTTTAAAAACTCATAATCAGGCAGATGGAAAAAAACAGGCATTAGTACCGATAGCGCCTGTTTTTTCACCTCTGAGGAGGTGTAGCTGACAGTTTGACTTCTTAGAGACGTCAGAGATGTGAGGAGAGAAGGAGAGGGTGGAGTCGAAGATGACACCAAGGTTCTTAGCTTCACAGGAAGGAGCAGGAAGAGGGCCCATAGTGGGTGACCAGACAGCGAGGGGAAAGGAGGGAGAGGGTGTCCCAATGAGGAGGATCACAGTCTTACTGGCATTAAGGCAGAGATAATTGGCAGCACAACATTCCTGAATTGTGGCCAGAGAGTCTGGTAAGAGAAAAGAAGCAGAGGTGGTTGAGGGGAGCCTGAAAGAGAGCTGAGTGTCATCCGCATAACAATGAAAATTGGAGCAGAAAGTAATGATGCCTCGGGTAAGAGGTACAAAGGTAGTGGTTGAAGAGCCAGGGAGATATGGTAGACCCCTGGCAACAGCACAAGCAGAGAGAGAGATAGAGGGGAGGAAAGACCCCAGTTGGACCTGAGAGGGTTGGTTTGTGAGAAAGGAGGTCACCCAGGCCAGAGTCTTATCAGTAATACCAAGGTTGTCCTGGAGGCGATTGAGCAGGGTGGCATGGTTGCAGAGGATAAATCGAGGAGAATGAGGACAGAAGGGAGATTGGAGTCAGAATTGGAGGGCAAGTCTTCATGGGTGGTCAGGAGAGCAGTTACCATGCTTCTGGCAGCTCTGAAGCCAGACTGGTGGTCATGGAGGCAACCAACAGATTCAGTATGTAGATTAAGCGGGAGATGGCCAGCTTTTCCAAGAGATTGCCTAGGAAAGGAGTGATGGAGATTGGGCGATAGTTAGCCAGAGAGAAAGGATCGGATGAGGGCGTCTTTAGAAGGGGGTGCACAAGGAGTGCTTAAAGGCGAAGGGAAAGTTCCAGTGGCAAATAACTGATTGCAGAAATCGGTCAAGGCTGTAGCAAGGGTATCGATGTGGTCCTTGATGTTTCTCGATGATCACGGAAGGACCTGCTTCGACGAAGACTTTCATAGATCAGACTTGTCTAGAAACATTGTCAGGGGTGAACAGGGGAAAGGAGGGCAAAGGAGGAGGAGAGACGGACTCAGATGGGCCGTGAGTGGTAGAGGAGGAGGAAGAGGAGGTAGTGGAAGAGAGGGTGGACAGGATGTCCTAAGTTTTAGTGTGAAATGAGAGGCCAAGTCCATGCAGAGGGCCTGGGAAGCAATAGGAGAGATAGAGACTGTAGCAGGATTGGCCAGCTCCTTTGCAGATTTTGAAAACTTCAGCCAAGTTGTTAGATGCTGCAGAGATGTGAGCTTGGATGTAGACTCTCTACTTAGAGAGGACAGAGAGTCTGCATTGGAGCAGGCAGCAGGCCAGTTTGTCAGGGGGTGCACCCGCTGCCCTCCACTGCCTCTCTGCGGTGCACCCTCTGCCCTCCACTTGCTCTCTGTCCCCCAGCACTCGCATTTAAGGACGGTGAGGTTGGAATCATATCCAGAATTGCACTTGGATTTGGGCTTCAAGCGGATCCTCATGACAGGGGCAAGGACATCCAGAGTGTTAGAGAGGTGAAAGTTCGAGAGGGCTGTGTCAGGGTGTGAGTGTGCAGGAGGAAAGGAGGAAGAGAGAAAGTAGCGGCGAAAGCCTCAACTGACACATGCTTCATGGGTCAGATGACCGAGAAGGTAGTTGGCAGTGCTGGAGTCTACTTGACCTGTAGGGAAGAGAAAGATAGATGGGAAGAAAGGAGAAAGTGATAACTCCAAGAAAGAGGAGTGGTGAGAGGGTTAGAGAAGGGGAGGTCTCAGGAGGTCAGAACATCCAGGGTGTGGCCTGCATAGTGAGTCGGACCAGAGGGAAGAATAGAGAGAGAATCGTATACAGGAGGCCGGAGCGACCTCTGACGGGCCCATGGGATCAGAGCTCACCCTCGAGTACTTTAAGACGAGATAGCTGCACTTTGAGGTGGATGGGGTACAGGATTCTCTTACTCCAACACCAATCAATGAGGTCAACTCAAATGGTTTGGCAAAGGGAATTCCGTTTAATGACAAGTACAAAAAGCAGGGAAACATTAGGAAATCATCAGTGATGCGATCGCCCGTCTCGCTTCAACTCCCACAATCGTCCTTCAAACAGCAGTTTTTATCGGCAAAATTTGTCATCATTGACATGTAACACTCAAAAGTTTGTCATGCAAGTCTATTGGTTGGAAAAGGTAACTTAAGTATAGGTACTATAACTGTATATGGTAACGGGGTGCGAGGATTGGATAATTCTTATCGGGTGGGCGTCTACTCCCATCCCTCTACATCACTCATGCTAGACGTCACTACAAGTACGATATCTCATTGGTTCTACTAACTATAGGACCCTAGATTACTTGGTCCATTGTGATTGGGTCGGTTACACCCCTAGGCATAAATCTCCACTTTAATTAGCAGCTTGCAGAATGGTTTCCCAGATGAGGCATGCCCCAAGATTCACCTTGCCTCCCTTCCATCAATCAGTACTTTAGGGCTATGTGTCAATTAGTTGGCTGAGGATGGCCTCGAAACTGTAGCTTCTTATCAGGGAAAGTTATGGCATCCTCTGGTTTTGGGTGACATCAGATGTTGGTACCTCTTCGCGCTTGGCTGGTCACCTGTCAGTACACCGTGAATCTGCTTCATTTTCCATCTATTTGCGTATTTGATTCTCCCTTCGGCCTCGCCATTTGCCTGGGCCTCCTTATCTGGACCTTCACGGGCAGGCTGCTATGCTCTTAAGTTTCGATTCTTCGGAGATGCCGCTCTCCTCCCTTCCTTGGGTTGACCTCGAATTCCTAGGCATGAGCTGCTTCTTGCTAAGTTTCGATCCCGCTCTTTCATCTGGCTTTGTGCTGGTATATGAATCCTGGCCTGTTTGGCCCCTACCAACCTGGGCTTAATTCTGCTTTCATGTAAAGTGGACTGCACTTATATAATGTGCTTCATTGAGGTAGATATATATATGCATATAGTTGGCGCTTCCCGCACTATTCTTCTACTAAGCATAGCAAGCCATACTGTTTTCTTAACTTCTTGTGTTACAAGCCTATGTACAGGCGTTAGCTGGTTGCATATTGTCATCTTGCTTTATGGTTGTGCTTCTTTATATTTTGACATTGTCTCTTCTTCCAAGTCCATTACATCATTATTCTTTTCATTTCGTCCTTTTGTGTCATCTTTCGATTGTTGTTTATGTTCATTCTGTGCATCTGTCCAGGCTCTTGTGTCGTCACCATTCGCCTTCCATTAAGGGCCTTTGGGTCTCTTCTGGGACAGTCTGAAAGTAGTCTTCATGTCGTGTAAGCTGTTGGTACGGTTGTCTCAATGGGTACCATGCTGCCAATGGTTGTCTGGTTATTGGCACTTCAACAGATATTTCTCTTCTGATGGGCCCTGGGCAGAACCCTAGTGTGGCTCTCTGTTGGTTTATTTGCTCCTCATACATCACACATCTCGGTGAGTATGTTCCTGGTATTTCAAAATGGGTGGCTGGAGTGCAGTGTCATGATGCCTACCTCTAAGGAGCCAGGCCGGGCCCAGCAACCTCAGAGGCAGACATCATTTTCCCCAGGGAAGTCTCAGCGGGCCCAAGTCGGGGCCCTTTGGACTCAGTCCTGGCGCCTTAGGCGCCAGGCTCATAGCGGACCCCAGTCCTGGCGCCTTAGGCGCCAGGCTCATAGGAGAGGATATGTGTTTAAGTGCTTGGGTGCACACTTACCTGATGCAGACCTTGCTGCTTCATCCAGGCCCTCTTGAGGCCTGAATGGGACTACTTAACCTGTAGGACTACTTCACCACCCGGGCGTGGTCGGGGAAGGATACATACCTGATTGGTGGAAGGATACATACCAGGAACTTCTTCCAAGGCTATTTAAACCCCACCCGAACAGCCACACATGCTTCGCGTTGTTCTGCACCTAGCAGCTGGACGCTCACCGTGTCAGCTCCTGCATCCTGACTTCAGCCACGCCTGCCAGCACCCTGGAACACCTGCAAGGGGAGAAAGGAAGAGAATAGGAGAAGAAAAGCCCTTACCTGCTAAATCTGCATCCCGGAGTCATTTCTCCAACGGCCCTGAAAAGGAAGACATAATTTTAAAGGCATTTTGTTTCGATCGCTGCAGCGCTGCATTTTACTCACCTTTGCAAGGCGCTTCCATCTTCAGCAGCGATCTTCCGGATTCAGCTACGCCCCGGCGCCTAGAGGAAAAAAGACAAGAACAAAGGTGAGAGGGAGAAAATGAATAAGGAAAGCTCAGTTTCCTTTTAAGTCTTACCTGTTGGATTATTCCCACTGCATTTCGGGTCCTGCCGCTTCCTGGCATCTCCGGACCCCGGCCCCTATGGGGAAAAAAGACAAAGACATTGAATGAGCGAATGCAAAGACATTACCTGAGCGCTCATCCAGAACTGTTTCACTTCGGGTCGGCGCCATATCTCCGGCACTCCGAACCCCGGCCCCTAAGGGGAAAAAAGACATAAGCATTAGCGCTTGCTGCAATTAGACAACAAACATTATTATTAAGCTTGAACTTTTGAACAGAACTTTTACAGCGCCTTACCTGAACAGTCAAGCTTACCTGAACTCCCATCAATCCTCAATCCAGTGAAGTAACTGGGTTTCAACGCGCCCCTGCATCAGAAGCAGGATGGAGAGCTCATCCTTCCAAACCCTAAGGTGAGGCTTCACGGGGAATCGTGGAGGAGGTATCGTGGAGGGTTGGAAGGGAGTGGGAGGCTTGAGCATTGTTCCACAGTTGGTAATACTCCCTTTTCACGCACAGGAGGATATCCAACGAGCCAGGGAAGCCAGAATAGAGGGGCCCTGCCTGTCCATCTTCAGAGTTCTGCGCCTTCGACGCCGCGCCTCCGTGGGAACCAGGTGAGCGTTACAGAACGCGAAGCCTTACCACAATTTCCCACCTGGGCGCTATGGAGACTTCCGAGACAGATCAGCTGGCCCATCTTTTAGGGGAATTACGGGCAGACGTGCACTCAGCCCGCCAGGAGACTAATGCTCTCAGAAGGGAACTAATCCTATCCAAGGAAAGAACTGATGATCTGGCCAAAAGGTTATTGCAGGGCCAGGCAGAGCACACTCCTTTACCTGTTTCCGGAGATATTTCTACAACAATGGGTTCGAATAACCCGGTACAAATCAATCTACCTGGACACATGCCTTTGGCCCCGCCGGAACGTTTTGCGGGGGATCCCAAGAAATATGCCGTTTTTATGAACCAATGCCGTTTACACTTTTTATGCAGGCCCGGGGCCTTCCCCAACGACCAGACCAAAGTAGCCTTTGTACTATCTTACCTCAGTGGCTGTGCTGCCGATTGGTCTATTCCATTGGTAAATCAGGATGATCCCATTCTCCGGGATTTCCAGGGCTTCCAGGCCAGCATGGAAAGATTGTTCGCTCGACACTCGCAGTGACAGGCCCTTGACAACGAACCGCTATCCTTACGACAAGGTAATCAGGATCTTTTGTCCTATATCGCCACCTTTAATAGACTAGTTGTGGAAACCGGATGGCCTGAAAATAAAAGGATCACATTGTTTCATCGAGGCCTGCGCGGAGAGCTTAAAGATGTTATAGCTCAGATAGTAGATCCACCCCAGGCCTGCGCAGACTACATAGACTTAGTGGTTCAACTTGATCACAGACTTCAAAATAGAAAAGCAGATCGGCTCAAGTATGAAACCAGAGTACCTATCAAGACCCACGTTAACTCCAAGAGTACTGACGTTTCCGAACCTATGCAAATTGGCAGTGTCAAAGGACCATTAACGCAGAAGGAACGAGATAGAAGGCGACAAATGCAACTTTGTCTGTATTGCGGAACTACCGGTCACTTTCTTCAAAGTTGTCCAGTTAAACCACCCAAGAAGGTGGTTGGAGCCACTGATAACGAGTTATTGACACCTGGTTCGGGAAACGACCTAGCCCGACAAGCGTAGGGGTCCGCTTGCCGAGCTTGAAAACAAACTCTTTGACCTCGCATTTTGTCATGCCAATGGTGCTTGTGAACCCAATACAGCCTCAGCAGTTGCATGCTATAAAAGCATACATAGACAGTGGAGCTATTGGAAATTACATAGACCGTGAATTGGCTTCCAGGATTAAGCTTCCTCTCCGCCCGAAAGTAACCCAAGATGTAATTACTACAGTTGATGGAACCGAAATAGCCTCAGGGCCTGTAACGCATTCCACAGTTGAAATCACTCTGGTGGGTCAGGACGGACATCGGGAAGCAATCGTGTTTGATGTGATCAAGGCCCCACAATTTCAAGTACTTCTTGGAATCCCTTGGTTAGAAACACATAATCCGAGAATAGACTGGCGAGCAAAGAAGATAACTTTTCCTGATTGTGAACCAACCTGTTACCCAAGGAATCCAGCTATGGGTCTAGCCTCTGTAACTTCCACCCCTGTACAGCTACCATCTGAATACCAAGAATTCCAAGACGTTTTTCAGAAAGAGCAGGCTAACACCTTACCTCCCCATCGATCTTACGATTGCCAAATCGACTTGGTACCCAATGCACAACTACCTTGTAGTAGGATTTATGCTCTTACTGAACCTGAGAACCTGCATTTGCGCCAGTATTTGGATCAATACCTGGCCAATGGTTTCATTCGCCCATCAAAGTCACCAGTCTCTTCCGCTTTGTTCTTCGTACCTAAAAAGGAAGGAGACCTTAGGGCCTGTATTGACTACCGCGCCCTAAATCAGATAACGATTAAGAATCGTTACCCTTTGCCCCTGATACCTGAGCTTATCGACCAAGTAAAAGATGCTCGTGTGTACACCAAGCTAGATCTCCGAGGAGCTTACCACCTGTTACGTATAAAAGAGGGCGACGAGTGGAAGACTGCATTCCGCACCAAATCTGGGCTCTTCGAATATCAAGTAATGCCCTTTGGTTTGTGCAACGCACCTGCCGCCTTTCAGTACTTCATGAATGATGTTCTTCGGGAACTTATCGATGTTTGTGTCATCGTTTATATTGACGACATCCTGGTGTATTCCTCCTCAGAATCTGATCACAGAAACCATGTAAGGGCAGTTCTTGAGAAATTGCGCCAGCACAAATTATTTGCCAAGCTCGAAAAATGCGTTTTTCATACCACAGAAGTGGAGTTTCTCGGATTCATCCTGACACCTCAAGGAATCCGAATGGACTCGCGGAAAGTGGACGCCATTCTCAAATGGCCATCTCCTAGCTCTGTGAAGGGAGTGCAAAGCATGCTTGGCTTTGCCAATTTCTATCGAAGGTTCATCCCGGAATTTTCTCGAACTGTTCAACCCATCACAGCTCTCCTAAAGAAAAACAAACGCTTTGAATGGACTCTTGAGGCTGAACAAGCCTTTCAGGACCTGAAAACCAAATTCACCTCTGCACCTGTATTGAAGCACCCGCGCCCAGATCTCCCTTACATCGTGGAAACCGATGCATCCAGTTCGGCCATGGGAGCTGTCCTGTCGCAAAGAGACCGAGAAACTAACCAACTACACCCTGTAGCCTTTTGGTCCAGAAAATTCTCTCCACCTGAACTCAATTACGCAATTACCGACAAAGAACTACTGGCTATTAAATCAGCTTTCAAGGCTTGGCGTCACTATCTTCTCGGTGCAAGAGACACCATCACCGTAATTACGGACCACAGGAATTTGCAGTATTTAAAGACGGCCAAAGCTCAATCTTCGCGACAACTCCGATGGGCTTTATTCTTTGCGGAATTTGATTTTGTAATTACCTATCGCCCTGGCTGCAAGAATGGTAAGGCAGATGCCTTATCCCGGATAGGCATGGAAGAACCCAATTCGAGTTTAGAACCTGTGCCAATCATACCGGAACAAAGAATTCTGGGCTTGACTTCATTGCAAACCATTGAGGACATCCAAGCTCAAGTAAAACAGCTTTTTGACTCTTCTGCCTTACTGGAATGGAGTCAAAAGTGTCCTCACTACACCGTTAAGGATGATTTACCCTACTTCCAAGAGCGGTTATTTCTGCCAAGTAAAGAATTGCAGGAACTTGTCATTACCCGTCATCATGAATCATTAATGGAAGGACACCCCGGTATCGCGAAAACAGAAGAAAAGATCAAACGCCACTTCTGGTGGCCTTCTTGGAGAAAAGACATAAAGTCATTTGTGTTGTCTTGCAGAATCTGTGCCCAAAATAAGAGTCAAAAGAAAAGGCCAGCCGGCCTACTTCAACCTTTGGACATTCCACCAGCACCTTGGCACACCTTGTCAATGGACTTTATAACTGACCTGCCTCCTTGTGGTGGTTACAACACGATTCTCGTAATAGTGGATCTATTCTCCAAAATGGCCCATTTTATCCCTTTAAAAGGATTGCCGTCAGCTTCCACCTTGGCCAAGGAATTTATGGAAAATACAGTGCGGTTACATGGTTTCCCTTCCATATTAGTCTCAGACCGTGGAAGTCAATTTATCTCCCACTTTTGGAAGAAATGTTGCTAGCTAGCACAAATAGACGTGCGGTTATCCACCAGCCACCACCCCCAGACCGACGGACAAACCGAGAGAACCAATCAGACTCTCGAGCAATATCTGCGGTGCATGTTACACCAATCCGAGTTGAATTGGAAGGACATCCTCTGGATTGCAGAATATGCATACAACAATTCAGTGCATTCTGGAACCGGACAGACTCCTTTTTATACCCTGTATGGTCACCATCCTCGGACCTCTGACCTAGATCTACCTCTGACCCTGGAGATGCCTGCAGTAAATCACCTACATTCCACAATAACCCAAGCCTTCAAAGAAGCTACAACCCACTTACAGCAAGCCAAGAAAAAGTATAAAGAAAACGCTGATTTGCACCGAAGTAAAACTCCTCCTTACCAAGTAGGAGATCAGGTATGGCTAGCAACTAAACATCTACCCCTCAAGGGTCAGCGAATTTTTAATCCCAGATTCATTGGGCCTTACCCCATCAAAGCTATTATCAACCCAGTGGCCTTTAAACTCGATTTACCATCCAACATGCGGATTCATCCGGTTTTTCACGCATCTCTTCTAAAACCAGTACAACCTGGAACCAGACTGTCTGAGCCCCCAGGCCCTGTCCAAATTGATGGAGAATTAGAATTCGAAGTGAAAGACATTTTAGATTCCAAGATAGTTAAGTCGAAACTCTTCTATCTTGTTGATTGGAAAGGATATGGACCTCAGGAAAGATCTTGGGAACCCAGTAACTATGTTCACGCACCACGATTAATTCAAAGATTCCATCGAAGATTCCCGCACAAACCAAAACCCCCGGAGGAAAAGACCTTGGGAGGGGCCTTGAGGGGGGTACTGTCATGATGCCTACCTCTAAGGAGCCAGGCCGGGCCCAGCAACCTCAGAGGCAGACATCATTTTCCCCAGGGAAGTCTCAGCGGGCCCAAGTCGGGGCCCTTTGGACTCAGTCCTGGCGCCTTAGACGCCAGGCTCATAGCGGACCCCAGTCCTGGCGCCTTAGGCGCCAGGCTCATAGGAGAGGATATGTGTTTAAGTGCTTGGGTGCACACTTACCTGATGCAGACCTTGCTGCTTCATCCAGGCCCTCTTGAGGCCTGAATGGGACTACTTAACCTGTAGGACTACTTCACCACCCGGGCGTGGTCGGGGAAGGATACATACCTGATTGGTGGAAGGATACATACCAGGAACTTCTTCCAAGGCTATTTAAACCCCACCCGAACAGCCACACATGCTTCGCGTTGTTCAGCACCTAGCAGCTGGACGCTCACCGTGTCAGCTCCTGCATCCTGACTTCAGCCACGCCTGCCAGCACCCTGGAACACCTGCAAGGGGAGAAAGGAAGAGAATAGGAGAAGAAAAGCCCTTACCTGCTAAATCTGCATCCCGGAGTCATTTCTCCAACGGCCCTGAAAAGGAAGACATCATTTTAAAGGCATTTTGTTTCGATCGCTGCAGCGCTGCATTTTACTCACCTTTGCAAGGCGCTTCCATCTTCAGCAGCGATCTTCCGGATTCAGCTACGCCCCGGCGCCTAGAGGAAAAAAGACAAGAACAAAGGTGAGAGGGAGAAAAGGAATAAGGAAAGCTCAGTTTCCTTTTAAGTCTTACCTGTTGGATTATTCCCACTGCATTTCGGGTCCTGCCGTTTCCCGGCATCTCCGGACCCTGGCCCCTATGGGGAAAAAAGACAAAGACATTGAATGAGCGAATGCAAAGACATTACCTGAGTGCTCATCCAGAACTGTTTCACTTCGGGTCGGCGCCATATCTCCGGCACTCCGAACCCCGGCCCCTAAGGGGAAAAAAGACATAAGCATTAGCGCTTGCTGCAATTAGACAACGAACATTATTATTAAGCTTGAACTTTTGAACAGAACTTTTACAGCGCCTTACCTGAACAGTCAAGCTTACCTGAACTCCCATCAGTCCTCAATCCAGTGAAGTAACTGGGTTTCAACGCGCCCCTGCATCAGAAGCAGGATGGAGAGCTCATCCTTCCAAACCCTAAGGTGAGGCTTCACGGGGAATCGTGGAGGAGGTATCGTGGAGGGTTGGAAGGGAGTGGGAGGCTTGAGCATTGTTCCACAGTTGGTAATACTCCCTTTTCACGCACAGGAGGGTATCCAACGAGCCAGTGAAGCCAGAATAGAGGGGCCCTGCCTGTCCATCTTCAGAGTTCTGCGCCTTCGACGCCGCGCCTCCGTGGGAACCAGGTGAGCGTTACATGCAGGCCATATCTCGGACCTCCTCTACACTCCCTCCTCTGGTCGGTTCATCAACCACTTCTGCTTCCTCTTTTGTATTCACCTTGCTTGGTTCTTCTGTATTAATTTCTTCTTCATTTTATGGGTTTGTACATGATGGTGCGAAGGAGTGTCTCTTTGGAGTCCAAATCTTTATCACTCCTTTCAAACTTCCTGCTGTTTTTACATGTTTGTCTTTGTTCCAGGTCATTAACTGGCATTGTCCATTTAGCTGAAATAAATCCATTTTCCTTCGTACTTTCTTCGTTTACAGGGAAACACACATTTTGTTCCTTCTGGCGCAAATTTGCCGGTCTTCACAAAGTTTCTTATTTCTTCATCAGTCAGGTCTCTGGGCTTCCAACCTGCTTTGACATCGATCATGATCTTCATCCCAATGGCTTTCTTCGCAGTTTTCTGGCATTGTGAGATAATTATCTTGATAATACAGAATTCTAATAGTATAATCAGTAGCAGGGCTCCCAGGAACTTGAATATGTCTGCCATCCATTGTGGGACCCATGAGAAAAGTGTTCCAAACCAGCTGTCGTCATCAACTTTGTCCTTTTCATCGATCATCTGGTTTTGTAGCTTCGTTAGCATCTCTATGGCTTCTGTCAAGTTTCCATTTTCTTCGTCATGGGAAGGTATAAATGTGCAACATGATTCTCCGATTTTTGCACAAACTCCTTCATCCATCGCTGTGATCATGTCAAGCACATATCTGTTCTGTAGAGTCATCAGTCGGCTTGCTCTTAACTCTTCCTTGATTGCATTGAATCCCTTTATTGTCGAGTTGATGGTTTGCAGTAATTCCCATCTGGTGATTTGCAACCACTTAGTATTTGTTCCAACCTGGAATCTTGGGCTGATGATCGTTGTGAACACAGATGAGGTGAGGCTGAAGAGCCTGTGCTCATACGGGATTGCATGGAATGCTTCTTGTGATTTGGCAGAAAAGTAATTTCCTCTTTTCTTCTGGGATACCAGCTCCACAGATCTCCTTTTTCTCAGGTGAGCATATGCTTTTGGGAAATGGTCAATATTCAGGTCACTTTTCAGGATCACTAGTGCAGGAACGTGGACATTCACTATTGTGCATATGCCTCCCCATTTTTTGGCAGTCTTATATATGCTTTGGATCCACACGCCCAATCATGATCCATAATTACTGTGGGTGCATGCATCATTCCTGGAGCCTCAAAAATCCGTCCACAGTTCTGATTCTCTCCCATTTTCCTCGTGCCATTGTTCCTGAAGCACAATTTTGGGCTTTCCAGTGGCACTATCTGCAGGGGTCCTCTGCTGTCTTCAACCCATGTCAGTAATCTTGTGAGTTTCAGCCATAAAGGTTTGCACAACCTCTGTGAGTTCTCTATTGCTTCCTTATAGGCTCCAAAGACCATTCTTGCTCGGCAGATCACCACTCCTTCTTCCCATCCGTTTGGTAAAAGCACAATTTTTTGCCTCTTCTTGAGTTTTTCCTTGGACATTCAGCTCTGGGTTCACTTCCCACCTAATTGCTGCTCTTTTAACTCCAGGCTTCTCGTACCTGATCACATGATTCCTTGTATGGGCTTTGTTTCTCGTCTTAATGTCCTGTATATAATCGTCTTCATTGGGTTAATTTGTCTCGGTTGCCCATATCAATGAGGCATCCCTTCCCATGAACTGTGCTCTGGTGTTGCACATTGCTACGTGTGAAAGACAGTGTGCTGTCGGGACATCACTTTCTACAGGCATGAAGATCTTGGATTTCCCCATGCTGTACGGTAGGAGTGAACAAACAAAGCATTCTCCTTCTGATTTTCTTCTTCCAACTTCTTTCATGTGCTGGTACCAAATGTTGTTTCCTAGATGTGCTGTGCTGTCCAGGTAGTCGTTCAGTTCACTGTTATCTTCATGCAGGCTACTTTTGATCCTGTAGTTTGCTATAACTACATCTCTAAACGCGTCTGTGTGACTTTTCCTTGCTGGAGGACTCTCAGGCATTCTGGTCGATGGAGCAGGTTCCTTTATCTGCATCGATGTGGTAGGTGGAGGTTTTGCAATTCTCTCCTTCTCTTCTTGCATTCTTTTCCTGCCCTCTATAAGTGCCTTTATTAGCCACCAGCCTGTCAACGGCCCACTGTATGGCTCCATCGTGGGCTTGGTACTTGTTCCTTGTGTTGGAACTTGTGTGATTGTCAGTAGAGTCTCTGCGGTTTTATTTTTCAGTTCCTCATGCCATTTCTTCGCTCTAGCTATAAACGGGAATAAATGAACTATTAACATTTGTGTCTTTGCAGTGAATTCTCCTACAGCCGCTTCTGTCTTTTTAAGGGCTTTTGTTAAGTTTTCTTTCGTTGGCTTTTCTCTTTATTCTTCTCAGTTTCTCTCATTATTTTCTGGGGTCAATTGTTCGGGAGGCAGTCTCATGCTCTCGATTGCCTTCGCTTGAGGTCCTGTGGCCATTGACACATGCCCTGTTTTGTGTGCATTCAGTGTGTGAGTGCGTGTAGTTGTCAGTGCTATGTTTTCATTCATTCCGTGCTGACCCTGTCTCCAGCTCTTCTCTTCATTCGCTACCTCAAGTGTGTATGTGTCACTGTTAATTACATTCATTTTCAGTTCATTTACTTTACCATCGGATTTTCTCGGGACTGGAATCACTATATAGGGTCTGGGTGCTTTTGTGGGACTCATGTGTACATCATCAGGTGGGTGCACTGAAATTGGAACGCTTCGTGCACCAAGAAAAAATGCAGCTCTGATCGTTAATGACAGCAAAATAATGATAAACACAATGCATAGATACATGATGGTACGGTACGTGAGGCGGCAGCATTTCCTTCCAGAGAAGCGAGGGCACCCCTCTGCTTGTGGGAGGACCAGGTTACTGTTCTGGGCCCCCATCCCGTTCATAACAAAATGTCAATGTTTATTCTTCTCCCCCAATTCAATTGTTCTCAAATAGTTTGTATCATAAAGTGTCTGGTGCTTCACAAGTGTCCCCCCTCTTGCGGGTGACGATTGTCTCTTGATACAGGATGCAGTATCCTTGCTAGACTATGGAAAAAGGAAAACATAGATTAGACTAACACTCCGATAAGTCATTTTTACTGTGTATATTAAAAGTAGGTGAGTTCCCAGTCCACCCCCCGAATCTGCTTCAGTCCTGAGGACATGCTGGACACTGTTCAATATGAAGAAATGGGAAAATGGCAATCAAAACAAATAAAGGTGAAGTTCTTGTCTCTGCTCCCTCGATCTGTCCCTCGGCAGAAAGATGAAGTGCTTGCCTTGGCTTCCTTGATCTGTCCCTCGGCGGAAAGGTGAAGTGCTTGCCTTGGCTTCCTCAATCTGTCCCTCTGCAGAAGGTTTCACTGGAATCTCCCAAGAAGTCGATGGACATTAGTGTTCTTAATCTGAGCTATAATGGCAGGCAAGAGCATGTTTAGCTGAGTACTCTTCACTGGATCTCCGAGAAATGTAAGTACGTCAACATTGGTTGGTCTTCCCACTAGCTCTGGAAAGTTCTCAATGAGGTGAAAGAAGACATGGTATGCATATCTGCTGTCCCCTGGTGATAACGACATTCGTCCTGTCTTGCTGGTTCAGGATTATGGGCTCTTCCCTTGACGTGAACAATGTTTGCACTTTCCTGACACGTGGATTGCGACCAGATAACTTAGCTTGGTCCACAGCTGGCTCAAGAGTTTAGAGTTTGCTGGATCTCGGATAAACGTGAGGGTGTCTGTAGTTCTCCCGACAATAGCTGGGCACTCCTCTATGATGCAAAAGAAAAGCGTATTGATGAGTTCTTCTATAATTGCCTGTGGTGGAAGTATTTGTGTCCTTATCACTGAATTCAGGCAGTTCAATTAAGGCTTCCGCGATGACGGTAAGTAGTTGCCAGATTATCTTCTTGTTTGCAGGATCTTGGATGAAGTCTGAGACACTGGTGACCCTCCCTACTAGTGATGGATAGGATTCCAATACAAACTGAAAGTAGGTTAGCATATCCTCTGTGAAGTTTCTGCTGGGGGACACCATAAATGCTGCCAAACAAAGTCTTGGTATTTGATGATTCAGGATACTGTGTTTAGCTCTTAAGGTAAAAGTCATTGATCAATGTCTGTTAGAGTCTTGTTTCTCAACAATGCTGGAGTGTGGGTTAATTCACAAGTTTGCATCAACAAAACATGTTGTGCCTTAAATGCTCAATATTCTTCTTCACCCTGCAACTAGGATGCGCAGAGTGTCTGTTTTATGTCCTTATCCCCCTTTTTGCTTAGGAAAAATGTCCAATTTAAGCTACAATTTGCTCAAGAGTTCTTTGTCTTGGCTTTGCTGCTCATGCGTCCTTCTTCCTCGTCATGGATCTCGTCTGAAAGTGCTGAGGTTCTTCCCCGTTGTCTGTAGTTTCTTCGCGGTGGGGTGCAGCTAGAGGACTTTCTCTGATATAGGGCTTAATGTCATTGAGAAAAATCCATGCTCTCCTGCCTTGCAGTTTTACAGCTGAAGGAGTGCAGTCCTCTACGATGAAAGGGCCATTGGATCTTGGCACGTCCCACTTCTTCCTCTTGTGTTTTTTTACTACCACCACATCTCCAGGAAAGACGAGTGGAACATGTAGACCTTGAGCTGGGTCTGTTGTAGCGTCCCCTGCTGCGTTTTGTGCTATGCTGCACCCTTTTCGTCGTTGCTGCAGTTGGTATGAAATTACAGTAAGACTGGATATCATGCAGTTCAGATATTCTTGTAATTCTGATCCCAGGACCTCTCGGGTTGGCTGGGCATCACATCTAGCTCTGTCTCGGGGGTAAGGGGAGTATTCATTCTCCTTCCTGTGACTATCTCGTGTGGCGTAAGATGATGGTCGGAGCCTGGTTGGTTCCGAAGAACATACAATGCCAGTGGAAGGCAGTGCAACCATCCCCTCTTTAGAGTAAGCTTCAACTTGGCTATCCTTTCTTTTAACTAGCCGTTTAGCCTCTCACAGATACCATTACCTTCCGGATGATACGCCGATGAGAACTTGCGCTTTATACCAAGCAGCAAGCTAATCTGCTCAAAGAATGAATTTACAAAATTAACCCCATTATCTGACCTCATAACGTCACACACCCCCCACCTAGGGAACACTTCCCTCACTAGGAATTTGGCCGCTCAGGTAGAGTCTGGGTGTGTACATGGACCTGCTTCTATCCATCTAGAGAATGGACACACCACTACAATTAAGTATCTGTACCCGTTGCACACTTGAATCATGTCGACATAGTCGATATGTAGGTGCTGAAAAGGCCCATTTGGCCAGGAGATGACTCCTCTCACTACTTTTAATGTTTGCCCAGCAGTGAATTGCTGGCAGATTATGCAGTTCACCATAAAGAATGCAACATTCTCAGCTAAATTCGGTATGAACCAGTCTTCTGCGAGCGTTGCTGCTAAATTTTCCTTTGACATATGCATGGAGTAATGCAATTGCGCCAATGCTATTTTTAGTAGGGCTACAGGCATTACTGGTTTACCAGTGCTGTCTTGCCGCCACAATCCGTCAGAGGGGTTTAAAGATTCCATAGGTCCTTCTCGTCCTTTGGTGCCTCCCCTTGAAGCTCCATTAGTTGCGTCTGCCCCAGATTACTATAGGCTGCCACCATCATTCTCTCATGTGTACATGCCACCTCCACTTCCATGACTGTCTCACTTTTGGAGGCCATATGCTTGGCTTCCGTGTCTGCTGCGTGATTTCCGCGTGACACGAAGTATGTCCCTTTGGTGTGGGTGGCGCATTTCATGACCGCTATGCCCACTGGGAGCTGTAGTGCCTTAATCAGCCTGTCCAATAAGGCTGCATGCTGCACTGGTGTGCCGTCCGCTCAGAGGTAGCCCCTCCTTTTCCAGCGTGCTAGTCCTGCGTGCACTGTGGTCGTCACATAGACAGAGTCACTGCACACCGTTACTTCCTGGTCTGCGTGATTCTCTATGGCGAGTATCAATGCCAATAGTTCTGAAGCCTGTGCTGAATAATGAGATGGTATTCGTGCACTGACGAGTACTTTAAATTCTCTGTTTGCTATGTGTTTCATTACAGCAACTCCTGTATATCTTTGTCCATCTTCTTGGTCGATTCTCGAAGAGCCGTCAATGAAAACGATCTCTCCTCCCGCCAGGGCATTTTCTCTCACCATGGGGATTTCAGTGACTGGCTCTGCTATGAATGTAGCTGGGTTCACTGTTTTACATTGAACTATTTTGATAGATGGATTAGATATGATCACTTCGTATGCAGAGGCTCTCTGAGACGTCAACGTGCCTTTAGGTTTCTCTAAAATAGCGAACAGTGAATGTACGACGTATAGCGTAATGGAACATCCCATCACAATAGTGGTTGCCTTTTCTATGGCGAACGCTCCAGCAGCTAAACTTTGTTCGCATGGGAAGTGGCCTCTCATTACTGGGTCCAGGATCCCACTGTAATATGCCTGGGGCTTTTAACCCAACAAAGTTTTTTGAACGAGCATTGCCATCATAACGTTGCCATCTGTGTGTGAAAACAGGTAGAATTCCTCTGCATAATTAGGAATTCCGAGAACTGGAGCTGTACAAATCACTCTCTTGAGTTTAGCAAACCCTTTTTCCATTGCCTCAGACCATTCAATCTTTTCATTTGTCACCTGGGCCTTCTTTAGTGCCTGGAGCAAGGGTTTGATATATGTGCTGTAATCGAAAACCCAAGCTCTAACATAATTGCATAGGCCTAAAAAACTCTGCATTTGTTTTATCGTGAGTGGCTTAGCCGTGTTCAAGATGGCTTCAGCCCTTTCTGGGGTCACTTTCTTGCTTTCATGTGAGATGAGTTGGCCAATGCGCAGTACTTCCTGTTGACAATACTGTAGCTTTTTCTTGTCAACCTTATATCCTTTCTCAGCCAGTATGGTCAATAGCCCGATAGAGTCCTGCCTGCACTGCTCCTCTGTGGTACTGCAGATTAGAATGTCATCCACATACTGCAAGACAACACTATCTAGTGCAATATTGCTTAGGTCCATCTGCAGGACTCTATTGAAAATGGACAGGGACTCACAGTATCCCTGTGGCAACCCTGTGCTTTTCAGACGCATTTGTCTGAATGTAAATGACGTCAGCTCTTGAGAGTCACGGTGCAATGGAATTGAGAAGAAGGCGTTTTTCAGGTCAATCACCGTGAAATATTTTGCCTCGGTGGGTATATTACATAAGATTGTAGATGGATTAGGCACTAGAGGGAACTCGGCCTCAACAATATCATTTAGTGCTCTTAAATCTTGAACTCGGCCTCAACAATATCATTTAGTGCTCTTAAATCTTGAATTAAACGCCAAGACCCTCCCTTTGATTTCTTGACAGGATAAATCACTGTATTACAGGGTGACTCTGATTTCACTAAGATGCCCTGGTCCATCATGGCGGAAATTGTCTTCGCGATCCCCTCATCTGCCTCTCTGGACATGGGATACTGTTGCGCCCTCAGTAAAATTGCTCCTGGTTTTAGTTTAATTTTCACTTCTCCCACCCCCTTCAGGAGGCCTACGTCATAAGGTCCTGTAGTCCCTACTGAGACAGGCACCTGGGCCATGGCGTCATCAAAGTATTCTGGACGTATCAGTGCCAACATCATTCTCTGGGGCACTTCTCTTTTGATCATTTTTACCCAAAATGTGAGACTCACTTCTACTCTTGTCTCTTCTGAGTCTGGCTGTTCTTCAAACAGATCATCATCAGTGACGTCAGTCACTCGATACCCTTCTCCAATGGCGATAATCGTGCACCATTGTCTGCCTTCATATTCGCAGCCTTCAACCAATGCTATTTTCCCTCGCACAGCTGCGGTATGTATCATTAAGGGAAATACTTGTCCCTCCTCTTCATGCATAGGTATTCTTGGTCTGAATAAAAATTCAGCAGGGGTTCTCATGATCCTATCTGCAAGACCTGGCAATCCTGCCATGAGACATGTATGCCATATGCCAAAACTTCTGGCTCTAGTGGTATAGCTCTCATGGCTATATTACCTGAGTATGCCCTGATCATTTTGCACACGTTTGAATAATGTATTCCTGGAGTGGAGCATACTATGCCCTCCTCCATGAACGAGTTTGTCATATTCAACTTTTTTATTAAGTCTCGACCCAAAATGTTTACCCGGGTCTGACATGAATATAATAAAGGCACATTCATCTCGCACTCTCCTACGGAGACTGGGAGTGCGTCTGTAAAGGGAACTCAACTGTGAGCTCCTGTAAAACTCTGAGTATCCATGGCCTCGCCGGACAAGGAAAACTTGCCTTCACGTATGCACGAGCGTGTTGCACCCGTGTCAACTAAGAAGGAATATTCTTCACCCCCTATGATGACATTCACCCTAGGTTCCCTGTTAGGGTCTGGGGTCACTGATAGGATAGAGCACATCAGGGTTCCCAGTGAGCTGTCCTAGTTCATATATAGGTTCGGCCCACTATACACTTGCGGATTCCCTCCACTCCCTGGGCTGCCTCCTCTTCCGGAGTTTGTGCCCTGAGACGATTGTGGTGGTGCCTGTTGAAATTGCCCTTGAGGCAAATTCCCCTTGTTCGGGGGTTGAACCCCTTGTGGTGCACCCTGCTGCACGCCTGGTGCTTGCTGCTGCACTGTGTGGTTTTGCGCATTGCTCTGTTGTGAGATGGAAGGTGGATTCGCCGTGCCTGCTCCCATTCCTTAGCTATTCCGCCACACATCTTGACTTCTGCACGTGCGCACCAAATGCCCCGTCATTCCACACAGCCAACATACTGGCGGTGGTCAGATTATTTGTCCATTTGACATATCTGGGTTGCCCATTTGCACGTTTTGAAAACCTCCTTGATTACTCTGGAAACCTCTTCGATTACTTTGCCATCCTCTTCCTCTAAATCCTCTTCCCCTTGGGTACTGTCCTACGTTACCCTGGTTGTTCTGCTGTGGGTTAGCCACCTGTTGTAAGTTCGGTTCAGCTGGGCTAGTTAGCATGGCTCCTTCACAAGCATGCTTTGATAATTTCTTTTGCACCAGCTTCGCTTCCTCACGCTTTCGTGTTGCTTCTTTTTTCCAATTCTTTTCTTGCAACAACCTACAGTAAAGCACAATAGTTAACTGTATTTCAGCCCAAGGTTTAGCCTCAACCCCTACCAATTTCTTGAGCTGTAACTGCATTGGTTCTGGTAAAACACCGGTATAGATTTCGTCCAAGATTCATGCATTTCGAGCACCCACGTGTCTTGGAAATTCTGGATATAAATCAACAGATCTTCTGACTCCTTCATTTTGCGAGTCATTATAGCTCCCATATTGGAAGTGTCTGGGTACAGCACTCGTAGCGCTTTCCATACTGCTGCTCTGCAATTATTAAATGGTGCTCCGTCGTGAGCAGTGTTAATTGTGGTTACCCCAGGGTACCCTGCCCGTGTCCACACATCGTCTGCTCTCTCACCAAGTATGGTGATCAGGAGACCTTTAATGTCCCCTATTGCAAGCATGACACCCCCTGTAATTTTTTCTAATTCGTGTATCCACTTCCCGGCTCCCGATGTCAGCATTGGAAGCTTGTTTTTCAGGTTTTCTCGATCCATGTGTGGCCATGGAATATATTGCGGTCTTGCTCCCCCCTTTTTTAGCAGCGGAAATTGGAAGGCGCACCCTTCTTTCTCTTCTCTCATAGCTCCCCTGTCTACCGCTGGGGTAATATTCCCACATCACCGTCTGCCTGGCAATGTCCTCAACCTGTCTACATAGGCGGGTGCTGACTAGGGCTGTACCGAATAGCATATTTAGTATTCGACCGAATACGGATTAGTTTGTCAACTATTCAGCTGAAGCCGAATATGAAGCCGAATAGTTGCTTTATTTAATAAATCATGTTGCAAACTTCAAAAAACACACTTATTAAAAAAACAAATAAAGCACCATTTTAAATAAATTCTATATTTTTATTTCTCTTCATTGTAATTCATTTAGCATCTTTATTTAAAGTTTAAAAGCCAGAAATAAAGCAGATTTTACCAAAATGAAGGGACCACATGTACAGAGGATTGTTGCATATTCAGTGCCAGTTAAGGTAGGAGGCTTCACAAATGCAAAAGAACTGAATTTGTGAATCAGGTGCATTGCATTCTCTATCCAGTTGCAAAGTCAATGTGGTTGAGTTTCAAAACTTCTTTGCATCTCACATAGAAATGTATAAAATGGTTCATGTTGGCTCATGCAGGACACAAGTCAAGAGGAAATGTGAAATGCGTGAACTACATCTCACAACTATTCACCCGACCCAAACAAATGCTGCTCACTTTTCATTTATCCTAGCCACTCTTTTTCGTCAATACACAAACATATGCAACTTATAATTTCTTGATAAAATATCAGATAATGTTAAACTCAGGACTAAAAAAAGAAAAGAGGGGACTATGACGTATGCAATGGGAAGTGACATGACAGGAACTGAAAGTATCTATGCACATTTCTTTCCGTTTGCTTTTTCCAACTGAAAAAAGTGCACATTGCATATAAACATTAGCCAAAAGAAAAGATGTTCCTGTATTGTTGCAGGCTAAGTATAAAAGATTAGCACCTTTTTTGTCTAAGAATCGGCAACAAAACATGCCCTAAAGAGCAGATTACAATATAAGATATTTTTCAGCTGTGTCATAGCAATTTGTCTGGTCTAATTCTATTCAGTTTTGCAAATACTATGCAAACTATAGTTGCCTTTCTGAGTTCCTGTTGCATTGTATTCGAATGAAAATGTCAAAGTATTCGGCAAGAGCCGAATAGCTTTTTTTTCAGCCGGAATTCGGCCAAATACTTACTGGAAGCCGAAGTTCGGTACACCCCTAGTGCTGACACCCCCCTCTGACCATGGGGTGTTCCATCATGCCGGTCCGACTGTTTCGCAGACTCTGATGTCCTCAGTGCGGACTCACTAGCATCCGACCATCGTACCCCTTTGTCCCTTGGGAGCCAGTTTTCACGTCGTCTCCCTTCTTCATTTGTCTTGCGCTCCATTTCTTCTTCGGAGTCGGACATTGATTGTTCCCAATTCACGCAACTCCTTGTGTCATCATCATTTTTACTGATTTCTAGTCTGTCCAGGGACAGTCTCCTGCTCCCACTACTTCGGGTGATATCCACAGTGTCATACAGCTGAGTGCGCTCCCTTTCCCCTTGGGATACTTGTTCTAACCCCATTTCGTCATATATCTTATCGATCGTTTCCCCGATGCTTCTGGTGTCGAAGTCATCTTCAATATTTGCCCTGGTCATGCCCGGTACTGAGTCATACGCAGGGAAGAATTCTTCAATGTTTTCCCATTCTACAACAGGATTGGGTTTTTTAACTTCCCTCTCTAGATATACGAGATCGCGTGCCGTCGGTCTACGCTTACGTTCTATGACATCATCACAATCTTTGCGCTTCCTCGCCTCTTCTCTGCCTTTATCTTCTTCTCTTCTCCTTTAATTTCTGCGTTAATTTTCCCTTCAAACTTCCTCATCCCTTCGTCTCCTTATCTTGTCACATACTCTTTGCTCTTCTTCTAAACCTTGCTGTTTCTGTCTGTCCAAGGCATAGTCTGTCCTCCAATCCATTTGTCTTTTGCGAATGCTATCTCATCAGTTCTGCTTTCACCTTCTTTCCATTTCTTTCCCTCTCTCTCCTTATAGAGAGATGCACTAATCTGTGCCTGATCCTTCCTCTCATCATCGCGTCTCTCCTTGTCCCTCGGGACTGCGGAGGTAAGAATCTTGTCCTGATCCTTCCCTCAGTTTTCGTCACTACTGTAAGTAGGGGACTCATATGCGGGGTTGCTGTACCCTGTGGCTGCTTTAAGCTCCCTTAATGGGTAGAGTCCCTCAGGCTTACTTCCCTCGGTTTCTGTTTCAGGTGGGGCAGGTGGCGCGGTAGGCTTCTCACCCCCCTCCGTGCATACTTTTAATATCCAGTCTGCAGATGGCTCTTCCTCCTTCACCTGTTCGAACATTTTCCAAAGTTCTAGAACAGCAAGGCGTTTCTCTAGTTTTTTCCATGTATATGTGGCATGCAAGTAAGTCGTCATTTGTTCTAAGACGGCTTTAGATAAAGACCCATGTTGTGGCCACAGCATGAACATCTTGTGGGCGGTGCCCTTAACCCACTCTGTGCTATATTTCTTAAACTTGGGTGCATGTTTCGGCAGTTGCTTTCATAAGTGTGCTAATGGTATAATTTCTTCCATGCTTAAATATGTTCTACTTTCCTCTTAAACACCACTTTTCAATGTTTCCATGCAATTTTAACACTTGTCAATAATATGAGCGAGCACCAAACACTGCAAGTTCCAATCCAATTTTTTTCCGCCAAAACTTTTTTATCACCAATTTACTCAAGAACATCAATCCATGTGCGATTCCCTCTCAACTATAGAATCGCGTAAAAACCCTATTTGATTTTCACCAATACAAGACAACATTTCTTACATGTGACATACAACAGAACAGGTACAACAGACATTTGACGGACTCGACAGACACCAGCTGGACACAAATATCTCTGCCTTCTAATTAATACCCCGATATATGGAGTTTAAACAAACTCCTTTTACGACCTCTTTAAACGTGGCAGTAATCTAGTCATCCCCTATTATGTTGGCTCTGAGTTCACGTTTCTTCTGACCGCTACATTAAAGTGCAGGAACAAGGCGAATCCTCTCTCTCCTCAGGTGAATCTTTAATATCTCAGGTGTCCACCCTGGTATTCTTTACTATCTCAGTTGTCCATCCTGGTATTCTTTGATATCTCAATTATTCTCGAGTCATTATCCCTATATATATATATATGGCCTCATTACGACCCAGGCGGTTAATGCTTTTACGAACCAGCCGTTAAAGTAGGGACCCGCAAAGGGACCTTGGTGCTAATTACGGTGCCGCAATTTGCGGCACCGTACTTAGCGCCTTCCCCATTCCCATTGAGCCCTATGGGGAAAAAATGTGAATGGGGAAGGGCCATGGAGGAAGGGGGAATTACCGCCCCGCCAACCTTGTAATGGGGTGGTAATTCCCCCTTTCTCCATGGCGGAGTCTGTAACTTACCGGCATGGACCATGGTGCTAATAGCACCATGGTCTTCCGCCATGGTCATAATGAGGCCCATAGTCTTCTCTACTTCTGGCTATTTTGTTTATCCCACCTCCCTCCGTTACCTTTTCCCTTACTTGTTCTAATGCCTATGACATTTGCCAAAGCATTTAATTATTTGCTTCACTCACCGCTCGCATGGTTCCTCTCTGGATCCTCAGGATCACCGCCTCCGTTACCGCCTCCTTTGGTCTTTTGTCTGTTCTGCTGCCCGTAGGAATGGAAGGGTTTCTGTTTATAAAACGGGTTCCTTCAGACCCACTGCAGATCTTAGATAGATTTATACTATCATTGTCCACGGGAAGCTTCACAGTCTACTCGGCTAAACTGACGAAGGACTCGTGATATTGCCGAAGACCTAGAGTTACTTTGTGTCGACGGTCAATAGGTGTCTTATCAATAATCAATAATCAATAGTTGATGGTCAAAACCATCCTCTGCTACCAAGTGTACAGGAGTGCAGAGCAACCTCTGATGGGCCCATGGGACCAGAGCTCTCCCTCGAGTACTTTAAGACGAGATAGCTGCACCTTGAGGTTGATGGGGTGCAGGATTCTTTTACTCCAACACCAATCAATGAGGACAACTCAAATGGTTTGGCAAAGGAAAGTCTGTTTAATGACAAATACAAAAAATGGGGAAACATTAGGAAATCATCAGTGATGCGATCGCCCATCTCACTTCAACTCCCACAATCTTCATTCAAACAGCAGTTTTTATAGGCAAAATTCATCATCATTGACGTGTAACACTCTAAAGTTTGTCATGCAATTCTATTGGTTGGAAAAGGTAACTTAAGTATAGGTACTATAACTGTATATGGTAACGAGGTGTGAGGATTGGATAACTCTTATTGGGTGGGCGTCTACGCTCATCCCTCTACATCACTCATGCTAGACGTCACTACAAGTACGACATCTCATTGGTTCTACTAAGTATAGGACCCTAGATTACTTGGTCCATTGTTATTGGGTTGGTTACACCCCTAGGCATAAATCTCCATTTTAATTAGCAACTTGCAGAATGGTTACCCAGATGCGGCATGCCCCAAGATTCACCCTGCCTCCCATCCATCAATCAGTACTTTAGGGCTATGTATCAATTAGTTGGCTGAGGATGGCCTCGAAACTGTAGCTTCTTATCAGGGAAAGTTATGGCATCCTCTGGTTTTGGGTGACATCAGACGTTGGTACCTCTTCGCGCTTGGCTGGTCACGTGTTAGTACACCATGAATCTGCTTCATTTTCCATCTATTTGCGTATTTGATTCTCCCTTCGGCCTCGTCATCTGCCTGGGCCTCCTTATCTGGACCTTCACTGGCAGGCTACTATGCTCTTAAATTTCGACTCTTCGGAGATGCTGCTCTCCTCACTTCCTTAGGTTGACCTCGAATTCCTAGGCATGAGCTGCTTCTTGCTAGGTTTCGATTCCGCTCTTTCATCTGGCTTTGTGCTGGTCTATGAATCCTGGCCTGTTTGGCCCCTACCAACCTGGGCTTAATTCTGCTTTCATGTAAAGTGGACTGCACTTATATAATGTGCTTCATTGAGGTAGATATAAATATGTATATAGTTGGCGCTTGCCACTCTATTCTTCTACTAAGCATCGCAAGCCGTACTGTTTTCTTAGCTTCTTGCGTTACAAGCCTATGTACAGGTGTTAGCTGGTTGCATATATTTGTCTTGCTTTATGGTTACGTTCTGGTGGGCACTGGGCAGAGCCCTAGTGTGGCTCTCTGTTGTTTTATTTGCTCCTCATACGTCACATATCTCGGTGAGTATGTTCCTGGTATTTAAAAATGTGTGGCTGGAGTGCAGGCCATATCTGGGACTTCCTCTACACTCGCAGAGGTTGTGAAAGAGTCCTGAAGAAGGGCTAGTAGCATCCAGGTGGATGTTCAAGTCTCTGAGGAGGTGAAGTTGAGAGGTAGAGGCAAGGAGCGAGGAGGAGAGGCCAGCCCACTCAGAGAGGAAGAGGGTGACCTGTCCAGGCAGTCAGTAGATAGTGGCAATAGTGAGAGAGAGGGCAGGAGAGATAGAGAGCCTGCAGACCAGGTATTCAAAGGAGGAGTAATCCTGCCTTGGAATGATAGCAGCAGTGATCCACTCTGGGAAAATCATGGCTACATCCACACTGGGACAGTTGGTTCTGGGTTTGGAGAGGATCTTGTAGCCATGGGGAAGGAGTCTGTCGAAACTTGTGACAGAGCTGTCCGTGAACCAAGTCTCGGTGAGACTGAGTACATCCAAATCAATCTCTTCCAGGAGATGTCAGATGTCAGAGGAGTGTTTGAACGAAAGTTGAGAGTAGCGATGTGGAGCAGGTGGCTACATTCAAAGGACTTCCCGGGAGGAGTACAGGCCAGAGGTACACCCTGCAGAAGTGTGTTGGAGGTGCCCGAAGATGAACAGGGGAGGAAGGAAGAGAAGGCAGGGTAGTCAGAGAGGGAGAAGAGAGTGCTAGAGGGGTGGCTGTGGAGGGAGGCAACAGGGTGGCCAGAGAAGTATAACGGGGTGCTGAAAAGGTGGCAGAGGTAGGAGTCGGTAGAGGAACCAAAGAGGGGTACAAAGTGATAGCAGGAGAGGAAAGGAAGTTGATAAGGTGCAGAAAGCATCTATCAAAGTGGACCAAGACGGTTCCATTTAAGTAGACATTAATGATGGTCTTAGAGGAGTGGAAGGGGGCCATCAAAGTGGACCAAGACGGTTCCATTTAAGTAGACATTAATGATGGTCTTAGAGGAGTGGAAGGGGGCCAAGAGGGCCTCCTTCTGGGTGCCACCATTAATGAGGGAAGAGGAAAAAGGAGAGAGAACAGAGACCATATGGGGGTCCATAGGCCTGGAGAGGGTACGACAAAGAGTATGTCGGTAAGGGTCTGTCTGGAGGAAGCACTAGTATAGGTATCAGCGATAAGAAGGACTGGGTTTTAGGCCAGTTTATCCCTTTTGCTCTTCTCCTTGCCAGACTTAGTGAGAGGGATAGGATAGTCGATAGAAAAGCAATTAGAAAAGATAGATGAGACAGAGAGCCCCATAGGAGATGCGGGGGGGAAGGGTGTAGGAAGAGGGGAGCCCAGGCAGGGGAGGGGGAGCAAGGGGAGGGGAGGAGATGCAGGGGGGGCACAGAGGAGGGAGGCACAGGGGGGACATGAAAGGTAGGGGGCACAACAAAGAGCAAGAACAACAGACCTGAAAATCAGATGCAGTACAGAACCATCAGCAAAGAACAGAGCACAACAGGGAACCTAGAAGTAGATAATGCAGATGTAGTACAGAACCAAGGCAAAGCACAAAGCACAAAGCACAACATGGGACCTGGAAGTAAAGAATGCAGATGCAATACAGGACCAAAAGCAAAACACAGAGGTCAGCAGGGAACCTAGAAGTGAAGAATGTAGGCAATTGCAATGTAATGCCACAAACCGTGGACAGCAGCACAATATCAAGAACCATAGAGAGCAAGCACGAAGTCAATACAGTAGGCAAGGCACAGAACACAACAGGAACCTAGAAGAAGAATGCAGGCAATGCAACGTGATGCCATGAAAACAGTGGAGCACGCGACAGTGTCAGAATAGCACATAATCGATCAAAAAAGGAAGGGCTGAAATGCGAGAGGAAGGGAAACATGGGGGGCCAAACAGGATGCGGGAACCTACGATGCGAGGAGCACACATGGCTAGAGAAGCAAGGGAGTGCACGTGGCCAAGTTGTGAGGGATTGCATGCGTGCAAACAGGTTGGGGGACCTACCATGCGAAGGAGAGCAAGTGGATAGGGAAACAAGGGAGCACACGCGGCATGAGTTGAAGGGAGTGCACAAAGAGGGTAGACACAAGTGTGTGGGGGTGGGAGGAACAGTTACAGCAGGAGGGGAAGGGGTGCAAGGTCAGGGGGGCTGCATGAAGTGAAGTGAAGCGAACACTCCGCAAACCTTCTTACCTTGTGGCCGCAGACAGGAGGGTGAAGTTGTCCATGCTCACAGTCTGTGTCGCTACCCCATCACCACCAAACACATGCATCGCTCAACACTGCGGCTTTGTCCTGCGAGGGCTTTGCCACAGAGGGACCGTAACTCGGCTCTCATAGGCACGGAAGCACGGACGTAGTGAAGCATGCTATGTATAATTGGGCAGTGTCTCCTGCGCACCTGTGTTGCGCAACACCAGAGCCTTGTCCTGCGAGGGCTTTGCCACAGAGGGTTTGAAAATACCCAGGTTTCACTTTCCCAGAAGGGGAAAAAAGCATGTTTTTGAGCACAGTATAATACAATACACCCATATTTGACTTGCCTAGAAGGGGGGAAAAAGGCTATGTTTTTGAGCACAGCAAATAGAACACACCCAGATACGACGTACGGGATCAGTCGCAGCAGGTCGACGACTGCAGGCTATGTGCTACCACGGCGGACACGGGCAGACACCACTGGAGCTGTCCTTATCCCCTGGTCCTTGGCCGAGTGCGCTGCCATGGCAGGGGGTGCCTTCGGGGCTGATTTAAAGGGCCCGGCAACCAATGGGAGTGTGGTGGGAGGAAGGGGGGGCAACAGGGACAAACAGAGGGGGCAGGGGGGAGCAGAGACACACACCTGCAGCGCGGGAATACAACTTTTACAAATGCACAACTCAGTGTGCACAGAGCAACTTTCCTCACCCCAGCAGCGGAGAAGTTGGCGTTGCCTAATGATAGTGGGATGGCCTGTTGGGACAGCGGGAGAAAACACATGTTGGTGCATGGTTACCTGCTGTCTGAGCAGGGGTTCGGGCCCTGTGTCCTCCTGGTCCGGAAAGGTCCAAACAGGAATTGCCCTTTTCTTCTTCTGCCCTTCGCTCCGGATGCCTGGGAGACCGAAGCCTTTGATCTAAGAGTTAAGAGCAGGAAGAAAGAGGCAGAGCTAAGAAGGTGGTTAGTGCTTAGGCCGGGTGACCCAAATGATATGATATGATAGGTTATTCATAACGCGCTTAATACCCAGAGCTTTCTAAGCGCAGACCAGGGGATCGAACCCGTGTTGCTCTGTGTCGTCTTGCTTCCAAGACAAGCACGTTGCCGCTGAGCTATCCTCCCGAGATAAATCCACTTGCACCTGCTCACCAACTACATATAGATGTAATGCATCATATAATGGTATAGACCAATAATGTGTCCGACATACATTATAGGGCGGCGAAAGTTAAGGTGAGTCAGACTTCCATAGGAAACCCTCAACATTCAATTGGTAATAACCTTTGATTTGAGTAACGGACTTGATTGAAATTTTGAAAGTGGTCAGGACTCCCCCATCCCCCTGTAGCCCCCAGACTGCAAAGTTTTCTAATGATACATTAAATTATTAAGAAGACAAAACATTTTTTTTTCCAAAGTTTCAGCCTTCTTCCCTTTCATTTTCCCACAGACAAACAAGGTCAATTTTTGCCTAAGTGCACAGCCCAAACCACAGGACAGATTTAGACCAGGTCCAGAAGAACTTCTGCACAAACCGTTGACTTGTAATCCATGCATAGTAGGGGGTTATTCTGTGCAGTAGTTATTTAAATATAGAGAAGGGGTGACCCTGATGAAAAATGGATAGTTATATCTCCCATGGTGCATTGCAGGGCCATGGTTTTCAGAAATTAAAAAAACTCCATCTTGTTTTTCCCTCGATGCGAGAGATATTCGAGGTTGTAGTTGAGGCTATGGGAAAATGAAATGCAGGATAAAAGCTATTTGCATGTCAAAACAACATGCAAATTCAATCAGGCTAGAGGTGGGGGTAGGGCTGGCTAGAGGGCACCAGGTGAAATTATGGAGTTGGAGGGGGTCTTGGGACTGAGTTTTCAGCACAAAGCTTTCTCTAGCCTCTGCTATAGCCACCATCTCAAAGCAAACTGCATCACAGAAACAGTGTGTGTTGTGGGGGGAAAGGGAGAGGAGGTGAGGAGGCCATCTGGTGGAGTGGGTGGAGCTGGCACAGATGAGAGGAAAGCATTTTTTTCCACCCATTTTTCGCTGATGTAAATGACTAGTTTAGTACCCACGGACACAGATTTTTTTTGTATTATATTTTACAGCAATAGTGATGTTGGGGGTGAAAAATCACTTGTCATGCCAGTGACACGATTGCCATTCACGTCTCCAATCCATGCACTACCCAGGAAAGACCCTGCTAAGCTTCACAGTGGAGAAGGGGCCATTCTCTTCTGGCAATGTTGCCCGATAAATGATCCAAAGCTATAAGACCATTCAGAGAAACGGGCCAGCCCTTTCCTTGTTTTGAAGCTAAGCATGGACAACCCCGGTTACTGCATGGATGGGGGACTGAAAAAACATCAAAATTATAAAACATTTTAAAACGTGTTACTGTCAGCTCTTGACCGTTTTGCACTCAGAGACCATTTTTGCCATTAGCTGAATTGCATTCTGGTATGTGTAGTCTCGCAGATTTTTTCATATTTATTTAATGTGAATTTAGTTTACTAAGAAACCTTAGACATAATAAACCATATTCATGCCATATACAACCAATCGATGAAGCCATCAAACAACCTTACAAGAAATATATAAAATACATACATAAAATGTATAGAATAAAATAATATCCGATCATAACTCAATCATAAAGTAAAAAGAAATCACAGAATAATCACAGAATCAGAGAACAATCAGAGATTAATCAAAGTATGAGGTGAGAGACCTAATAAAGTTTAAATACAATTGACCTCATCATCATTAGTCCCAAATTGATCACAATCAATTAATCTGCCAATATATTAGGCAAGTAGGAGCAACAGCCCATTTTTCAACCATATTTATGTTGATTAATTAATCAACATATCCCAACAGACACATTCATATTTTACAAATTGAAGTTGTAGTACCCTAGGCTTATCAGCATATATTTAAGGACATAAGGAGACTGAGAGTTCTTGTGTTGATACATTGCCACCAGAATATGAGGTCACTTATTGTTTCAAGATGATATATAAATCTACTGTAGTGTTTTATATAGGTCTCACCCATTTCAGGGCATTCAGTGAGCACATGCTTAGCAGTTTCATCCAACCTGTTGTTCTTACAAATGTGGCCGAAACGCTCATTCTTTTTGACCTTCCTTTCACAGCCCACCACTGCCAGCACCAGGAGATGATTGATTCTTAATAATAGTATAAATCCCCTTAGCTTAGGTGAAGGGCAAAGGGGCACGTATAACTGATGACGCTTATATGTAAATAAGACATAGTGAATTAACTGATATCTCTTAAGCCTTTCTAGATGTAGATAATTATCTATCAAATCCCATTTGTCAATATGTTTAGCAATGGAAAAACAGATATGTTTACAGCAACAGTGAGTTTCACCTCCCTGCATTAACTGGGATGAACAATGCTTAGCTTCAAGCGAGGAAGGGGTCAGCCCTCTAAGGCCATGTTGCCGAATAAATAAGCCCACCTTTCAAGACCACTTAAACATGGCCTAAGGTGGCTGGATCCTTCTTTGCTTTGACACTAAGCAGGGTCAGTCCCGGTTACTGCATGGATGGTAGACAGTCCACAGTCCCGAATGCCGTGTGTTTTCTTAGGTTTAAATCTCTCTTCACCCACAGCATCCGTATTATTTTTTTAAGACCGTACTACTGTCAGTACTTGAAAGTATTGCGCTCAGAGATAATTTGTTTTGCCTTTTTCTAAATTGTATTCTGGTATTTGTAGTCTGCCAGTCAAGGGAGGTCAGGGGGGGGTAGTGGCACAATTGTGCACATTTTGCCTAACATCATTCTATAAGGATATATATATATTTGAGTGACACTATGGAATGTGTACTTTTCAAGTTATTTTTTATAGAGCAGAATATTGTTGGAAGCCAGGCATGAGGGTGAGGAAGAGAAATGGTGAAAGAGCAAGTAACTGGATCACATTCAGGGAGACGATGAATTTTATTTCATAGTTTGACCCGAAGTGTTATTTAAAGGAATGTTTTTAACACACATGAACACTTCTTGGGGTCCACTTTTTCAGCGTGGAGACTGATTGTTGTTCTGGTACCATTTAATGGGTGACCTCAAAGAACAGTTTTCACAAAAAACTCCTCACAATATATGTGGGCTTCTGTCCTTAGGAGTGGGGTGTGCGGATCTGCTGCCCATTAAAGGGTAGGGTTAGAGGTTTCGTGTTTCAGAGGAGCTTGGGGCCACATTTCAGAGAGGAACTGTTTGCATGGGTCGTTGGACCTTTTTTTTTTTATTGACCTTCGTGAGAAGTGTGTGGTCCCAAGTCATAAATCACTTGGTGATTGTTAAAAAGGAAAGAGTTTAAAAACAAGGAACTTCTTTCACAACAGAATGTTGTATGGTCTAGTTCACGGGGTATCCCTGGTTGGTTTCTTTGGATATCCTTGGTTAAAAGGTGGTCGACCGGTTTCGATGATTGCTAGTTAACATCTTCTTCAGGACTGTGATTTTTGCTTGTGTCGGTGAGATCAAGGGTTGAGGGGGATCGGGGAGGCCGTCATCCCATCTACCTAAGAGAAAGAAAACCATAATAGGTTTTTAATTCTTGAGGTCACTGTTAGTCATTTAATCTATCTATTTAAAGGGTGGTTTCTGGTTATTTACAGAACAACCTAAGTTAGTTAAAATTATATCTAAACAGTCTTTTTTGGCAATTAGAGACTATTTTATGGCACTCACGGCTTGTTATTACCTTGTTACAGCTCTGGCGGTTGGATGACGTCAGCCAAGTTTCTGATATATGCGGCTGTGGTAGTGCTTCTGTAAGATCCTGTGAGACACCAAAAGGGGATTGTGTCAGGACATGCCCACTTAGAGAGCTCTTAGCTGTGTTATATTGTATTTGAGTCCTGCTTGGGGTTTCTGCTGTATGGCGTGCGCACGCCGTGGGGAATCTATGTCGTGCACACTCTGTTTTGTTAATAATAGGAGCCCTGCAACGAGTCGCCGGCAGTCAGAGCACTGGTGTGTGCCCGACTGCCCATCCCATAACTGGTTAGTTACTACGAGTTGGCCCAAAATGACATGTGACAGTTGCGATCGCATACGCGGCAGCCGGAATGGCTTGCCACTGCTCCCGATCGTGGGCAGGGTTGGGGAGAAAAGTGCATTGTCTTGTTAAGGGCGCATGGTCATTTGTGGTTGCCACTGACCGTGTATCTCGAGTGGCCTCTGCTTTCATCTAGCCGTAGGACTCCAAGGCTGTAGCTCTGTGTTTAGCATCAATTGCCCAGCAACAACAACACTTTTAAGTGGTCCGTTTTTGCTGTTGATGGCCCTCGGTTTGGCGACCATTTTGAAGTGTCTAGGTTCCCATGCAATTGCTATGGGTGCCAATGGTATGCTGTTATGTTAAGACTACTAAGTTCAATGTGAAAGGGTTACTGAAGAGGTAAACGTGCATGAGGCCATATCTACTATTCTGCTCATTCCAGTTGTTCAATATAGCGAAAAATTCGTACATGTAGTTTGGTATTCTTTCTTAACACAGTGTACAGGCCTTGTTGCCGTGTCATGGGATCATATCAACACATTCATTATGTATAATACACTTGTATGCGCCTTCTCCCTTCGTAATTGATGCTGTGCAAATATCAAAAGATTATGAATAATTTTGATTGCAAATAATTTTGATTGCAGATAATTTTGATTGAAATGATGATGCCAGATTGAATTGGTGTCTATGTGGGGGTCGTATTTCACGGCGCTAGCACCAATTGACTACGGGGAGGAGGTTCCACATGTGTAAGGCATACACATTGTCCTTCTTGAGTTGTTCCTTCAGGCTTCATCCTGGTGAACAATGTTGCGGCATATTGGATGTTCTTCATATAATGTCTCTTAGCATCATTGTTATGTGTTCATTTCATTAGGGCCAGGTTATTCCATTGAATTTCCTCATTCAGTCAATTTTTTACTGTGTTGAGTCTAAAAATCCAAAGTTGTTCTCGCTTGATGAGCATTTGTCCAAAATCCCCGCCTCTTCTTGGTGGATTTAATTTTTCAAGTATAGTCCACGTAAAGTTGTCCTGTGTATGTCCATTTTTGACAAAATAATTCACAAGACTCATTGAGCATGAGTCATGCATTCGAACTCGAAAACTGACGGCTCCTCTTGTAAATCATTTTGAGGCGGGGATTTTGGACAAATGCTCCTTTGTGATTCAAAGTGGTGAAAAATATACCAATGACATATCTGTTAGTCTAATTTTTGGCTGCACGTTTTAAGAGGCGGCAGAACCGTGTAACATGTTCCGGATAGGAATGGCAATATATGTGGTTTTATGTGAAATCAATTAATATTAGAATTGTGAAAATTTACACACACATCCCCATGTTGAACGCGCACATTTGTGGTAATTTACAGAAAATTTTAAAAATGTGTTTATGGCGAAAAGGACAAAATTCATAGAAAGGTGAAACAAGATCCCACAGCTGTGGGATTTTGATGAGCAGATGCTACATAAAGCATGTGTGTGATTTGTGTAAAAGTGACCAATGTAGAAATATGTATTTAGGATGAAATCCGATTTTGGTACTAGTAGCTAAAGGGAGGTTTCTTAGAACTGTAAAGCAAACCATAAAATGTGACATCATCCGGCCTTGATCCAAACATTCAGTTGCAAGGCGGAGATGAGGTTTTGATCCAATCCCAGCTCACAGGGGCAGGCTTAGTTAAGCCGGCCCATACACCCATTTTGTGATGTCATTTTAAAGGATAAATAGTGACAGCTGACAACACAGAGACTCACTGATTCACTCACTTTCTTGATTCTGACGAAGCACTCTGATCCAGCATTCTACATCCAGCTTTTAACATCCTTCCAGATTCAGATGCCAAGACTCTTGCAAAGCAGTAGAGAACTATTGATTTCAGCAAGGCCTAAATCCTCAAACTTATTCTTGCAACCCAGTGAAGCTCTGTGGTGTGAGAAGGCCTTTTGAACTAATATCCTGAAATCCTCTCGCTAGCTACCACAACTCCCTGAGTTTTTGTGATAGAAGCAAAATTTCAACTCCTACTTGTAACTAACATCCTTAGCTATCCATAGAATCCAAAACCACAGAGCAAAACAGTGCGATTCACAAAAATGTGCTGCCAATTGAAATTCTGAAAGGTTTTTACACGTGTGAATTAGCTTTAATTATTTCCCTCTTGAACTTTAAGATTTCAAATGCTTTCTTTTGACTAAATCATTGTTTGTGATTGTGTGCAACTGTTCAAAGCCGCTCCCACAGGAATTTATAATAATTTAAGTATTTTTGACCACATTTGGTGTTTTTGCTCAGTCAATTCCAAAGTCAATTTCAAAGCCATGCTGACAGCTGAAAAGTCAATTCCGTTTTTCTCTTGTGTTTGAAGGGGGAAGGTGGGAGTGATATTCAGTTTGATTTGTGCTATTCCTGAATACCTGCTCTCTCCTCACATCTATTCATTGCCTATTGGGGGGTTGAGGGGTGTTGCAGGGGGAACCTCTAACCATAGTGCCATCTATACCCAACCAACACAAAGTATTATTTTCTGTGCTGCATTTGTTTTATGCTCATTCCTTGATTCCTAGTGTATTAAAGATACTATTCAGTGTTCTGTCACCCGATTGGTGATTGTTGTTTACCTATTAAAATATATTGTGATTTGATTTGATTTCTAAATAGATAAATACATATTTACCTTTGCAAACTAGCCTGATTCCTGGTTCAGTGTGCCTGGGCGGGGTTCCAGGAGAAGGGTGTGATATGAGTGGTGTATCGTTCAGAATATTGAACTTATAGATACAAATAAATAAGGGTTTCAATTGCACACTACACGTTGGGCGTGACTTGGGTGTGTGCCGGACTGAAATCACTTACAGCTTGGGGGCTCGGTGCCGAGATCTTGAATTTGACATACCACTCGTGACAGTCTAACACAGCGTGCTAGCCGACGGGGTACATACACCTTGTTGGGTTACCATACTGTGCTACACTGTACAAGCACCCCTCAGAAGAAATACTCAAAGGAATCAGGACTGTTTGCAAAAGTAAAAGAACCCTGAGAAAGTCAAAGGGAAATTAATATTTCCGGATTGGCGACCCCTGTGGAAATTAATATTACTAGGGAACACCTCCTGCACAAATTGTCTGTCAGGGGTGAAAGGCCAGAACAGGATGAACAGGTATGGCTGCAGGGAATAAAACAGCAAATCACTGAAATCAACCTTGATAACTGGCAGGACAAGGGTCCATTACATCACGCACTTAGCGAATTGTATATGACCCCTAAAATAAAAGAGGAGCAATGCAAAATTTGCCAAAATAGTGGATTACCTGTACCTACACATAGGAGTCATACAGGAAAAGCACACAGACCATGTAGATTTCACAAAGAGGCATGGGGAAGCACTGCAGAACATCCAGATCAGTCGGGACTCTGCAGAGCAAAGGCTCCAAGATAGCAAACAATCTGAAACAGAGGCTAGGCAGTATGCCACCAAACTCCAGGAAGATCTGGCTCTCTTACTGCAAAAGAATACAGAGCAAGACGCACAGGTACAGACACTGCAAAAAGAGTGTCAGGAAAGGTTGGAATCTCTAAAACAGAGTCAACAAAACCTGGAGCAGCAATTAACCTTTACCAGAGCCTGCGCAGAGCAGGTAGTCACCCTACAAAACCGCCTAGAATCCTTGAAAACAAAAAATTCATTATTAAAGACCTAGAATCCCAAGAAGAGTTTGATGAGGAGCACCAGAAAGCTGGTGCCTTTAAAAAGCAGAGGGACGACCTGGCTGCACAGAGGGGTACAGGAAGTCTGCCATTTAAAAACAAAGTTGGAGGAAAGAAATCTGGCCCTCGAGGAGTTTGGGGAAATCAAAACTGATTATGAAAAGCTGTTAGAGCACACCAGGTGGGTGGAGGATGCTTTGGCAAAGAACAATCAGACCAGTAAGGACCAAACTCATTAGGTAAGTCTCCTGCAGCAAAAATTGGTCCAATACTCCGAATGCAGTCAGGAGGCACACAGAGACAATTAGGCTCTCTGTGAAAAGAATGACAGGCTCCACAAACAGATAGCCATGCAAGAACAAATCATAGAGACCTGTAAGGCCTTAATAGAGGAACAAAGTGGGGAGAATCAGAGAACTGGACCCTCAAAAATATCACCTACCAAGAGATCAGTCAGTCAAATTTGGTGGGGAATTCCATGACACTAGGCCCACAAAGAGCATTTTAAAAACCTCTTCCCAGCTAGGACAGTGGGGGCAGGAGGTACTCAGCCAATCCTGGGAGCAAGGGAGAGTCAGAAGACGCTTCTGAACACCAGAGGTTTCAAGAGACAAAGCCCCCACATTCTGCAAGCCAATCCCAAGCCCGCAGAATCAGGGAAAGCCTAGAGGATCAGACAGTCACCTCTGGTAGCAGTGCCTCCGAGTCAGAGGATGAGTGGACAAGGATGATCAAGACTAAAAAGGCCAACAAAATAAAGAGGGCCCTACTGAAAGATCCCCTGAAGCAAATCAAGGCTATTAGGAGTGTTATAACGCCATAAAAATGCCAAATATTCAGTTTGGGAGCACCTCGAATTGTTTCAGCAAATGATGGAGACTTTCCACCTGAAGGACAGCCAAAGCTGTATTCAGTATGTCAAGTGGACATTTTCACCTGAAGACTCCAGCTTCTTTGTGGGGCTGGAGGATCAGAACCATTTAAGATGATCCACCTATAGGGCGGCCATCTTAAAGCACTTCTCTATACACAGAAACCCTCAAGAGGCCCGGAAGGTGGCCTACAATCTGCAATGTGGGGAAGACCAGACCCCACAAGAATTTGTCCCTGAGCTGAAACGTGCCTTTGCGCAGACCACCAGGAGGGTGCGCACAGACAGTAGGGAATTTATCAATCCCTTCTTTCATGCCCTCCCTAAATACATTGTGACCCAGCTGGTGAGGGACTTTCATGAGAAAAGATCACTAGACTGGGTCATTGAACAAGCAACTCACATCTACGAAGTGCAGAAGCCAGTAGAAAATAAAAGTGCCAATAAAAGCCCAAAACCAACCAACACCCCTGCTGCTGCTAAGGTGGCGGAAGTGAAGGTTGCCCCCATTTTAGATCTGGAGATGGGGGGCCTAAAAACATTCCTGCGCAAAATCCCACTAACCAAAGACCCAGAAGGCCCTTGGGCCAATCCCAAACAGGGAGTCAGGGAGGTAACCCTACAAATGGGACCCCTAACTCCCCTGACTACATCAGCCCCCGTTACAAGGGCAACAGACCCATCCTGGGCTATGTGTTGACTCCCCCAGCCCAAGGGGGGGATCCAACCAGGCAGCTGCCAACCCAGGAAACTTCCCTCGTCACTTTCTCCAGGAGGGCAGTAATACCCCAAATGCCGGGATGAATTTCTTTCCCCAGTACCCGTCAAACACCAGCCCCCAAAATAACCCTTCTTTCTTTCCCCACTTTCCTGAGTTCAGACAGACCAATCCAGGAGAGGGGAGGCCAAGGGTGGAGGAGTACCGAAACTATCCCAACCAAGGGTATTATGGAAGAAGGGACCGTTACCCTTCCCATGATCAACCAAGGGTAGACCAGAGGACCCCGCACCAGCCAGAGCGGGTGTCCCAACTGGAGCGCCAGGTCCAGAACTTGGCACAGGATCGGGGTTGCATGCTGAGGGCTCAACAGAACCCTCAGATGAGCATGGCAACTTAGAACTCCTCAAATCAAGGGTCTGGTGCTCCAGAGCAATGATGGGGAGAGAAACCCGACAACCCACCTGTTCCCTGGGAGGAGGCACAGGGGGAAGGGAGGTGTAAAGCCTTAGAGGATGCTTCCTTCCCCACTTGTGAAAAGCCCCTGGAAGCCCAGGAACCGGAACCAAAATCTCCTGCTCCCGATAGTCTGCAACCTAAGGAACAGAGGGCGGGGAGGAGAAATAAAGAGCCTAAAAAGACCCATTTTGTGGAGGAGGTTCGAATCTTTCAATTTGAAGGAGAGGGGTCCTCAGAAGATTCTGAGAAAAGGATCTTCTCTTTCAGGGATGGTGGAACTCCTTCCAAAGAAAAATGGGTCAGAAGAAATCCTGATCAAGACTGGGTAGATGTGGGGACCGAGTTTAAACCGCCCATTATTGAACCCCAGAATGCCAAGCAAGAAAATCACCTTGTTCAAACCAATTCTGGTGACTGCCTCCAGAAAGAATCAGAACCAGGGGAGCCCAAAACGCCCACATCTCCAACTGTCACCTTTTTCTTACAGGTTCCCAAGATCCCAAACAAATTCCTGTCGAAACTACCCCTCTGTCAGAATCCAGAGCAAAGAAATTAACCTACCAATTGGCCAAAAATGCACATTATCTTTGCCCCCTTGAGAAGAAGGAGGGAAGATTTTATGCCCCGGTCCAAATACAGGGGCAATGTAAATTTTTGGCACTGGTGGACACTGGATCCCAAGCCACCCTTCTGTCAAAAAGGGCCTTTGATTAACTGAATTCGGGAAGGGGGGAGAAATACCAAATCCCTCTCACCCCTCTTCCTGGACAACTTCAGAACTTCGATGGGAATGAAATTCCTGTCAAGGGGACTGCAGGTTTAGACATTAAAATTGGGCGACACAAGGTGAAGCACTCGGTCATAGTTGTGACTCAGAGGGTACACCATGTTTACTAGGGAATTACATCCTGTGTAGATTGTCTCCCCTAATAGATTGTGTAAACAAGTTCCTCTGGACCCAGACTAACCGACCAATAAAATTGAAACATAGTGTCAACCATGTTAGTTTAAATGGCACATGCCACATGGTTGAACAGAAACCTGACCAAATTCAATTCCATTTCCAAAATAACTAAATCCCTGACATGACAGTTATTGCAATAGGACAACAAACTGGTGATGGGAAGTCCTCTCTATGTCTGATAATCAACCTTCCTTCCAGTCTAAAGTGGCATTCCACACTGGAAGGGAAACACTCTGAAATTCTATACAAATTCACAATCCGAAAATCCCACTTTTGTAGTCTAAAATGATGAGAAACCAACTCAAAGCTTGGCTGATGTTGTGATCCACCTGAGCTGGTTGTAACCTGCGTGTGTCTGAGCATGGAGTGTTGGGTCTTTGTAGAATGTTATGATGCAAGGCTCCTGGGGTTCCACCAGAGTCAGTTGGGATCTGGAGCTTGAGCACAGGGGGACCGGTGGATGCTTCTTTCTGGCTATGAACTATACTTCTCTAGTTATGAATTTGTCTTAAATGTGCTGACTTAACTCCTAATGTACGTACCTGAGTCTGTGAACCTAAGTAAAGCTATCCATGTCACTTTGGGCTCCTGAGTGATCTGTCATACCCAAAAGGTCCATCTCAACACTGGCGACGAGGATCTTGGAAACTGAAGGAAGGCACATACAGAAAAGGAGTAAAGGAGTAAAGAACGTACAGAAAAGGAGTAAAGGAGTAAGCAAGCTGAAACCGGAAAGCAGAGTGGAAACAGAGGCATCCACCGGTCCCTCCCCGGCTCTGAAGGGTCCTTCTCTGGCCCTAAGGTGAGCGCGCCCCTCTTCTGTGTGACTGTGAGCAGTAGGGGACACTTGGAGACCCCTGAGGGGGCAGCGCAGCGTACCTTAAGGAAAGCTGTCATCCTGATGTGCTGCGACTCTGTGCGTCTATAATATAGAGTCTGGTGTTTGGCAGCACAGATTTTTGGACTGACAGCTTCTGAAGAGGCCGTGGCACGTATATGTAAGTTTGGAAACGTTCCCAGCTCAAATGACAAAGGCCACAGTAATTACACAGTAGTGTTCACAGAGATCTTTAAAGGCTTTGAAGGCAGCTGCGCCCTGAGCGTACAGTAGTGAGAGTTTGTTGGCATTCAATGTTATCATCTAGTTTAAACGTACCATGGCTGGCGAAGCACGGATGACGGTTGGTGCTGGGAGCTGTGTGCAGGTCGAGGCTCCATTCAGTAATGGTGATTTCACCAGGCTCTGCGGGTTATCGGCGATGACAAGCATTGGGCGAATGTTGGAGCGAACATTCTTTGGAACTGTGGCAATAATAATATTCCTGCAGTAGTTGGAGGAGGAGTTCCAAGTAAAGGTCCTTCCAATGTGCTTCAAGTGCCCACTGAACAGTCGGAAGTACGCACCTGCGTATTACGAGGAATTCAAAGAAGAGTACTTTGCATTTCGGTCATAAAGTCAGAGTCATGGATCTGGTTAAGAGTATTCAGTTTCAGGAGCGGTTCATCAGGGAAGTGTAATTTATGGCGAATACTGTTACATCTTCTCGTGTTTGACTACGAGCTGACCCTCAAATTTCTGCAATGCTGTTATCTTCTGTTGATGTCTGGTTTACGAGCCGTGCATCAGAGCTTGGATTAATATGCTGACTGTAACGTATTGTCAATGTTGTCCCATCTTAAGGGGGGGTTGTCTCTAGTGACCGGCATTGCTGCAATGTTTTTGTTTTTCACGAATTTGTGCAGCCATCAAGAGGGGTAGCTAAGGTCATCGACAGACCTACTTTGGGGTTGTGGTAACAAATATCAATGGGTGGTATGTGATGCGAGTTACTGTGGCTCATGAGTGTGGTGCTATCCTCTTTATTGTGCTGTGTGAAAGCATTATTGTTGGAATTTGGCATGTAGTTATTTTAAATTCTGCTTTTGATGTCCAAATGGCATTCAGTGGGCATGTTTTTGTGGACAAGGTGGTTCCCGGCCTTGGTGGGGCCAAATGAGATGGCGTGTGTTTGGCATTAGTGGTGGCTTGTTGTTAAGTCACAGTTGGTGGTGATGTGTGGTGCCAAATTTGGTGGTGTTGTGCGGTGCCAAAGTGTTGTGTGTGGTGCCTAAATGTGTGCTCTTTGGTGTTCTGAGACTATGTGATTTGTGGAATCTCAAAGCTAATTTTCAGATGTGTTCTGCTTTGCACTGTTTTTTGGTTAACCTCACATTTTTCCCACAGATAAACGGCTATGAAGGACTTTGCAAGCTTAAATATTGGACTCAAGTGTGATGTTTAACCATTGTTTACCATAGTTTAATGCCCAATTTTCCTAACTGGTGTGTTGGGGGAATGTGTGTGGGGGTGCAAGTGGGTTGTAGCATGTGGTTGTGCAGGTCTGGTGCCAATTGGTGTGCAGAGGTTGGATGCCTGGTGTTTTGGTTGTGGATGCCCGGTTTTGTGGTGCCAATTGGTTAGTGGGTTGTGGATGCCCGGTGTGTTTGTGCCAATTGGAGCAGGATGTGGATGCCCGGATTTGTGGTGCAAATTGTTTAGCGGGATGTGGATGCCTGGTTTTGTTTGCCAATTGGTAAGAGGGATGTGGATGCCCGGATTTGTGGTGCTAATTGTTTAGCGGGATGTGGATGCCCGGTGTTGTGTGGCAATTGGTGAGCAGGATATGGATACCAGGTTTTTGTGGTTCCAATTGCTTAGTGGGATCTGGATGCCTGACTATTGTGGTGCAATGGCGTGCGCAAGCTCTATGCCCGGCTATTGTGTGCCAAATGGTGAGCGGGATGCAGATTCGGGCATTTGGGGTGCCAATTGTTTGCGGGATGTAGATGCCTGGTGTTTTTGGTTGGTGCCAAATGGGGGAGTGGAGCTGTTATTTGCTTCAGGCTGTTAGTGGGGTTTGGAACCCTGTTTTGGTGTTTTGGCACTATTAGTTGATTGTGGATGGAGCAGGATGGATTTAGGTGTGTGTTGGCTTGTTTTGGGTATGCGCTTGAAGGCGGGCTTGTTCCCTTGTTTGAGTTCTATAGTAGGACAGCTATAGGATTGTGGATTGTTCTGGAGTTGGTATAGCTTTTTGGTTAGCTACTATATGGTTCTCTGGTGGGGAGCCTGTTGTTGCTCGGAGTGGTTTGCTTGGTAGGTGGCTTTAGAAGGATAGTCAAATGTTTGTGGTTGTTACAAATTTCATTGTCGACTTTTCCTTCTGTTTCTTCCTCTTTTGTGTATTGTTATATAAGGGGGGAGATGTGTTGTGATCCACCTGAGCTGGTTGTAACCTGCATGTGTCTGAGCATGGAGTGTTGGGTCTTTGTAGAATGTTATGATGCAAGGCTCCTGGGGATTCCACCAGAGTCAGTTGGGATCTGGAGCTTGAGCACAGGGGGACCGGTGGATGCTTCTTTCTAGCTATGAACTATACTTCTCTAGTTATGAACTTGTCTTAAATGTGCTGACTTAACTCCTAATGTTCTTACCTGAGTCTGTGAACCTAAGTAAAGCTATCCATGTCACTTTGGGCTCCTGAGTGATCTGTATTACCCAAAAGGTCCATCTCAACATCTGACATTCAGAAAATTGGAATGCAGTTGTTCATCCCTATTCAGTTAAATGAGGGGAAGTTCTCTGTTCTCACCCGAGTGTGCGTGAACAACGGTAAGAGCTTCATCAGCGAAGCCATGTTCTGTAAACTCCCAAAAGATCCACCCATTCCCACATTTAAACTGTTAGACAAATGGGAAATGGACCTGGAAACACCCAATTCCAAACAACTCCTGCCTAGCAGGTGCATGCTCAAAATTTCCATAGGCAACAAGAGCATAGTCCATAATTGTTGGGTCGTGCGAGATGTTCCTGCTTCATTTTATTTAGGCAGTGACATTCTCAATCGCTTTGCCATTAGTTTGGACCTCATAAACTTCAAATCCTGGTCCTGATTAGCAGGTAATCCCATGGACTTTGATGACCTAGAGAAAATATTCGTCCAGCTCAACTGCTGCCATATGCAGTTGAAATTCACCATCCCAGAACGGACCCAACAATTCTCACTTGAAGTAAAAATTAAAAGAGGACAGAAACTGAAAAATCCTGACGCATATGTTCATCTCAATGTCCACACCCAACAGCAAGGGTTGGGGTTAAACCCAACACCACTTGTCAATTTAGAATACGACACCATTCCAATAGAGGTGGATAACAGCGACCTAAAGAGTATCACTCTCGGCGCAGGCACCATTATTGGAATGGCGGTTGATGAGCAACATTTTTCCATAGATTTAGGTAATGAACTGATAGGACCGATCCCCAATTACTGTTTTGACTGTGATAGCGACAATTACACAACACCAGACAGGATCTTCACCCGGCATGGGGGAATTTCCTGGTGTACTCTTCCTGCCCTTATGGTAAGGAAGATGTGACCTGTGACTTCAGGAGGGATGAGGGGATCTTTCAAGTCCACCAGGACTGCCTTCCCCACCTGAAGCCATCAGTCCAAGCCAGTACTGTGACCAGGGACTTTTCCATCCAGCTGGAGGAGGCTGCTGAGATAGCCAAATCAGAAGTCTTCCCGGGCTTCAGGCAGATGGTTGAAGAGAGAGTCAACCTAGCTGAAGGCTGCACCGACATCCACGCAACAACAATTTCCACGGACCCTGGCATGACTCCCGTGTTTGTGAAGCAATATAGGTTGCCTCTCGCATCAATGGAGTCCCTTACTGAAATAATTAAGAACCTTGAGTCCCGTGGGATAATTCGTCCAGTCCACAGCACCTTCAATAATACGGTGCTGGGGATTTTGAAACCAAACGGCCAGTGGAGACTCTGTGCTGAACTGAGGGAGCTCAACAAGTGGGTCCATACTTCCCGATGGCCTCTTCCCTACATTGACCAAGGGCTGGCCCAGATCCAGGGTCAAAGGTATACACTGCCATTGACCTGACCAATGGGTACTGGACTGTACCTGTCAGTAGGGAGAACCAATACAAGCTGGCCTTTACCTTCAGGGGGCAGCAGTACACTTGGACCCGGACTCCCTTCGGATACATCAACTCCGGCAATGAATTTAACATCTTTCTGCATAAGGCCATGACCAACTTGGGTGAAAGGGGTAACCTGGCCTATGTAGATGATGTTCTAATCAAAAGCTCAACTGTGGAGGAACACATAGTGGAGATCCGTTATGTTCTGACACAGTTGAGGGCGGCTGGAGCAAAACTCTCTTTCCAAAAGGCACAGTGGTGCAGGACCGGTGTCAATTTCTTGGGGCATGAGATAACTCCTGAGGGTCTCGGTCCCCAGGAAAAGAAAGTGGAAAACTCCAGAAACTAAAAGACCCCACAACTCTGTGGGAACTAAGGAGCCTCCTTGGCCTAACTAATTACAGCAGAAAGTTCATTGAGGACTACACAGAGCTCACAAGACCCCTGATCTATCTGTTGAAGGGGGGGTCAAGTGGGAGTGGGGTTCAGAACAAGCCGAGGAAGTAAGACAAATCGAAAGAAGCCTCTCACAAGCACTGTGCCTAGCTTACCCTGTCAAAAACAAGGAGTTCTTCTTGGAGACAGGGTTCTCAAATACATGCTTGACTGCAGTATTATATCAAAAGCATGACAAGGTCAATAAAGTAATCTGCTATGCGAGTAAAACTTTATCCTCTGTGGAGGAAAAATTCAACGATTGTGAGAAGGCACTCCTGGCAACGGTGTGGGCATTGAAGAATTACCGCCCATTTATCCAGGGGGAACACATCATAGTGGAGACTCCACACCAGCCTCTCCAATATCTTCAAAGTGACAGAATCCGGGCAAGAAATGTGAGTAATTCCCGAATCACTTCCTGGATTCTGTCAATGCAAGGCTTTCCTGTGGAGGTCAGATATGGCCAAAACAAGAAGAGTCCCCTCGCACAAGGTCTGGCTGACTTGCATGATTGTGCCAGAGAAAACTGTCGAGAGGACGAAAGTCTTAAAATCAAGGACAACATGGAGGCATACCTTAATTCCCCACACAAAGCCTATGAGGAAGTCAAGTGTGAGGGAATGCCCACTGTCTATGTGGATGGGTGCTCCTACCATGTTGACAACAACGGGGAAAAGGAACCTGTGGCCGGTGTAGGGAATGCATGGATGAATGATGCCCCATAACCTTCCGCTGGGTACCAAATCAGTCCCTTAAGTAGTCAAGTGGCAGAGCTGATGGCTGTGCATCAAGCCATCCTCACTGCTGTCCAACACCAACTCCACAAACTGGTCACAATCACTGATTCAGATTATGTACGGAATGGGTTCATGGAGTACCTGGTTAATTGGAAAACCAGAGGCATGCTATGTGCTAATAATAAACCATTAAAACACGGAAAATTAATACAAAATATTGATGATCTGGTCAACTCGAATGGGATGACCATCTACTGGAAAAAGATCAAGGGTCATTCTACAGTAGAGGGACCAGACAAAACTGGAAATGACCTAGCTGATCAGCTGGCCAAAACCGTAGCCATCCAAGGGGATCTACTTGAGATCGAGTCCCTGTTGGGGAAAATCCAGGTCACTGCTATCACAAGGTCCAGACAAATGCTCACAATGAGCTCTCAACTGCACAATAGAGTAAGCAGACCCCAGATGCTGATTTGATTACGGCTCAAAAAGGGGATCCAATAATTGGTACATTTTATCAACACATTGAGGACCCTGAGAACTTTCCCCTGACGGATACCAATTACATTGGGAAAGAGGACCTCAGAGTGTAGATGAAAAGGCCAAAAATGTTCTGAATCCAAGATGGTTTGTTGGTGAGGAAATTCATATCTGGTCACGACCAGTGGGTGGTCCCTACCTCATTCCGAAGCAAAAGCTAAGTCACGCCCATGATGAAGGGGTGCCTTGTGTGTGCACAATTTCTGCCAACATCAATCACACCCCGTGCTCCCTTCCAAAAGAGGGGGATGAGACTGCCTAGGTCAGATTTGCAAGTCGATTTTATCAGGCCCGTGATTCGCTCCTCTAGGGGGAACAAGTACATGTTGACCATAACATGCTTGTTCACTAAATGGGTGGAATGTCTCCCAGCCCCAAATTGCAAGGCAGAAACAGCAGCTGCCCTGATGATCAATCACATCTTCTCGCGTTTTGGACTACCCCAAAGGATTGAGTCAGACCGAGGTAGCCACTTCACTAGTGAAGTGATGACATGGATGTGGGAGATACTTGGGGTCAAAAGGGAACTACACATTGCCTACCGGTGTCCTCTAATGGTGGAGTTGAGAGGTACAACAAAATTATTGTGAGCATATTAAAAAAGTTTGTGGCAGATTCTGGACCAAGTTGGGACATTCGATTACCCCTTGTCCTGATGGCCATCAGATCTGCCCCTTCTTCTGCAACAAAAATGTCTCCATTTGAGCTGATGACCGTCGAAGGATGGTGCTACCCCAGCATCTGCTCTACAGAACCCAAGAGCAGACCGTGATAAATGCCTCCACTACTCATGAGTATGTTGAGAATCTGAGAAAACACCTTCAACATGCTTTTGCCTATGCTCAGCGGAATCTAGAAAAATCTGCAGACAGTATGAAGACCCACTATGACCTTAAGATAGCTATAAAGGAATATGAAGTAGGAGACCGGATCTACTTGTACAATTTCCAAAGGAACCAAGCCAAAGAGCACAAATTCCTCTCAGCTTGGTGGGGTCCTATTGAAACTGTGGACAGAATCTCACCAGTCGCCTACAGAATCCGAATCCTCAAGGGCAGTTTGCCAGAAGGGGAAGACAAGTGGGGCCACACAAACCAGCTGAAGAGTTGCCATCCCAGGCATACTTTGCGGCAAATAGAGAAGCTGACTGGAAACCCAGAGGGGGAAAATCCGGAGACATAAAATAATTACTAAATGTACACTGTGTATGTGCAAGAAGAGTGTTAAGACCATTATTGAAAATCGATGGGGAATATTGCCAATTGTATTCAATGCAAGTATCTTTCCCACTGCTGTGGGAACATTTCCATAACCATGCTATGTTCTATTATCTAGCATTTAGACTAAGAATCATCCCAAGAATCACCAAGGAGGACCACTCGGGGACCGGCAGGAAAGACCCAAGGAAACCGGGGTGCCGCTCCATACTCCCAACCAGAACCAGCAATACTCCCAACCAGAACCAGAAAGGAGAGCGGGTCGCCTCAAGCACTGACGGGAGAAGCGACTGAATTTCTCCACATACGCAGAAAAGAACATCCCAATCTCCCGACTTCTGCACACCTCTTGATATTGGAAAAAAGATGACTGGTACTTAGTGGATTATTAAAAAAACGTACACATGTTATTTTTCGTGTAGATTTTTCGAGAACTAACGGGAATCGACTTCTGTGCTGGGATTGTTAACATAGCTAGTACCCGATACTGCAACACACAGGTAATACACTGACTTTTGAATCTAAACTTGCAGAATTGGAAAAGCGTTTGATTATAGCCTGACACATATTATTATATTTTATGTAGAATGTAAGCTGACTAGGCATTACGGTGGATAAACACGACGACACACAGTGCATTACAAAATCTGGAAATACACAGGCCTTGACAACAATACACAGGTAGGAACAAGCATACTTACCCTTATAACACCACAGTGACTATTTGATCTAACCATTATCTAATACACATATCACTATTATTTTCAGAACACAAGAGAACTGTCTCATAAGATGACGTTTCCACAATTCCACATCGAAATGGACATTTGAAGTCCTAAAGAAAAGAAAAATACAGTTGTTTTGTGTTTGGAAGAGAAACTATTTGTTGAAACTCACATTTAGAGTATTTTGGAATTATCAGTATTATTAGGAAACGCTGTGTTTAATGAAATAGTCATTGCTCCTGAAGAAGAGAGGCACACTCTCGAAACGCGTAGAGCTCCATCTCGAGAATGTTTTGTATTTTATGTACCTTTGAGTGAATTGAATGCTGATTTTTGTGGAAAATAAGTACTAAAAATATTATGTTGATAAATAATTTTTGTACAACATTGTGTGTATTGAAACTTGCTTTCTAATTAAGAATTGCAAAATGAAATGAATTATGAATTTAGTTGTTTTAAAAACAAAAATTAGTGAAAATTGTGACATTTATTTAAATTTTAGTTGGATCTTTTTTCCAATATCAAGAGGTGTGCATGGGACGAGAGTTCCTATTATTAATAGGAATTCCATGTTTTTTCAAGATATTACTGACCTTTGATACCGAGGTTGTTGGTTTTCTCCCACGCATCCCTAAAGAGCATTTCACGACTGCACAAGCCATTGGAGCTTTGAATTTTTCTAATTTAGACTACCAATTTATTTAAAATATAGGGTGTGCAATTTCTTTTTGCATTTTCCAATCTCCAGACTTCCCCTTGACGGGAGGTCAAAACCAAGTCGGGGAGGGGGGGGTCTGTGGGATGTATTGACCCACTCCGATATGCTATGCGGCATCACCCTGCTAGTTATGGTGAAAGAAATTGCAACAATGGCGGCAAACCCTTTTGTGTGCCAAAAACCTACAAAATCACATGTTGAACACACAAAAGAATGGATGTATATATAACCTACCATCCATGGTGCATGTGTGGTGGGATAGAGCACACACTGCAGAATATGTGCCAGTGGGCTCCATGACCAGCAAACAGAGTGCAGAGGGAGAAGCAGCACTTTGCAATTGAAACTCAAAAAATGTGCCTACAAATGACATTTGCTTTGGTGCTAAAAACTCCAAAATGCCTATAACACAACACTTCTCAACATCCAAAATCTTGCTCGGCGCTAAAATCCATGTAATCTTATGAAGCATTGCGAACATACAAAGTCCTAAATGTGAATAGCAAAACATTTCTTCTGAAAAATCGGATTGTCTGTAAGCTGACAGCCCCTGTCAAAATGTGTGTGCAGTACCTTGGTCTACCTGTGGATGGCAGCTGTCAGTGGAGCCCCTGATGAAACTTCAAAGTATTAAACTCAAAGTCTGCTGGATTAGCAAACATAAAAAGGATTGTGGCTAAAAGGAATACAGATCTTAGTTGTGTTTTGATCCCACAGATTGAAAGCTAAGAAAACATATGTTTATGTGATTTGATACAATAAGTTTGGTTTTGCTGGATTTTAATTAAGAATAAATTAACCTGGCTGAGCTGCAATAACTGGAAAAGCAGGTTTCTCCCAGGGGGAGGGAAAATCCTATCAGCAGAAACTTACTGGGAGATTCTAATTGTCAGTTAGCCCAGACATTTGTCTACAGAAAGAGAAGGAACAATGGCAGAGCTTCAGCCCAGGAAACGGAGGTGTGAAAGGGGCCATAAACTTCTCCTGGAAGGGACTCCCAAGGAAAGGGGCTGTCCTGGACTGCAGGGAGACACAAATGGGCAGACCATTTGCTGTTAAGCATGAACAAAGATCAATTTTTAAAAACTCATAACTTGTGATTCAAAGTGGTAAAAATATAGCAAGGACATATCTGTTAGTCTAATTTTTGGCTGCATGTTTTAAGAGGCGGCAGAACTGTGTAACATGTTCTGGACAGGAATGGCAATATATGTGGTTTTATGTGAGATGTATTAATATTAGAATTGTGAAAATTTACACACACATTCCCATATTGAACACGCACATTTTTGGTAATTTGCAGAAAATTTGGAAAATGTGTTCATGGCGAAAAGGACACAATTCTGTAGAAAGGTGAAACAAGATCCCACAGCTGCGGGATTTTGATGAGCAGATACTACATAAAATATGGCATCTTTGAGTGTGGTTTGTATAAAAGTGACCAATGTAGAAATATGTAATTAGGATGAAATCTGATTTTGGTACTAATAGCTAAAGGGAGGTTTCTTAAAACTGTAAAGCAAACCATAAAATGTGACATCTCCGGCCTTGATCCAATCACTCAGTTGCAAGGCGGAGATGAGGTTTTGATCCAATCCCAGCTCACAGGGGCAGGCTTAGTTAAGCTGGCCCACACACCCATTTTGTGATGTCATTTTAAAGGATAAATAGAGGCAGCTGATAACACATAGGGAGTCACTGATTCACTCACTTTCTTGATTCCGGTGAAGCACTCTGATCCAGCATTCTACATCCAGCTTTAATATCCTTCCAGATCCAGATGCCAAGACTCTTGCAAAGCAGTAGAGGACTATTGATTTCAGCAAGGCCTAACCTAAATCCTCAAACTTATTCTTGCAACCCAGTGAAGCGCTGTGGTGTGAGAAGGCCTTTTGAACTAGTATCCCGAAATTCTCTGGCTAGCTACCACAAGGCTTGCCTGAGGAACTCGCTATCCAGCTTATTGAAATATCCACAAATAAGGAGGGCAGATTCCATGCAAATCCGGTGACCGGCATAGCTGATCCAGTACCGTGTCTGATGTGCTGTTGTTCCTTGACAGATCCAATCCATGACCAGAACTGACGGTCCAAGTCCATATTAATAACTTATTTTGTGAGTATTAATACCACACCCATCCCATCTTTAATTCAGAACAATATTATGCTAGAACTATCCCTAATTGATTGATTAAGAAAAGTAATTCCCAAACCAAACGGAAACTAGAGTATCACACATGAACTGTTATGAGCGGCCGTGAATGACCTTCCTGTGTGGCATTCTCCTTTTTGTAGTCTTTAATATATTTTAAGAAAACCTATCTGTCATTTCTATACCCGAATTTCTGTTTTCCATTCTCGCGCCTATTATACAAAAACAACCTTTACTAAAACCTCTATAACTCCCTCAGTTTTTGATCGAAGCGAAATTTCAACTCCTACTTGTACCTAGCATGCTTAGCTAGCTTTATATCAAATATCGTGCAAGGAAAAGTTTGCCGCAAATTGAAATTCTGAAAGGTTTTTACACGTGTGAATTAGCTTTCATTATTTCCCACTTGGACTTTAAGATTTCAAATGCTTTCTTTTGACTAAATCATTGTTTGTTTTTCTCTTGTGTTTGAAGGGGGAAGGCGGGGGTGATATTCTGTTTGATTTGTGCTATTCCTGAATACCTCTTTTCTTCTCACATCTATTCATTGCCTATTGGGGGGTTGAGGGGTGTTGCAGGGGGAACCTCTAACCATAGTGCCATCTATACCCAACCAACACAAAAGTATTATTTTCTGTGCTGCATTTGTTTTATGCTCAATTTTTGATTCCTAGTGCATTTAAGATACTATTCAGTGTTCTGTCACCCCATTGGTGATTGTTGTTTACCTATTAAAATATATTGCGATTTGAATTCTAAATACATAAATAAATATTTACCTTTGCAAACTAGCCTGATTTCTGGTTCAGTGTGACCGGGCGGGTTCCAGGAGAAGAGTGTGATATGAGTGGTATATCGTTCAGAATATTGAACTTATAGATACAAATAAATAAGGGTTTCAATTGAGCACTACACGCTTGGCATGACTTGGGCGTGTGCCGGATTGAAATCACTTACATGTTGAAAAATACCAATGTGCATGGTTAAAATTCATGCTTAGTAGCTCATCACTGTTTTAAAATATACAGTGGGCAAGGTTGAAAGCTCTAGTTAGTGGCCATGGCCAAAGGCCATAGCTAGTGCCCATTAATATGTTAGAATATACAGTCGGTGCAGCCAAAGACCATATCCACTGGCTAGTATTGTGTTGAAGATCATGGCAAGTGGCTGGTTAGTGTTGTATAATACACAGTCGGCACGGCCGAATGCCATTGCTTATTTTATTTTATTATTTTAAAATATTCAGTGGACATGGCCAAAGCATGTACAAACTGCTCAAGGTCAAGGTCAAAGGCCATGGCTAGTGGCCCATTTATTTGTTAGAATATATAGTGGGCACAGCCAAAGATTGAGGCCACTGGCCAGTATTGTGCTAAAGTCCATGGCTAATGCATGATCAGTTTATATAAAATACAGTGCACATGTCTGAAAGCTGTTCCCACTGGTAAAGACCAAAATCTATGGTTGGTAGCCTGTTAGTGTTTTTAAAAACTCAGTGCACATGGGTGAATGTGGTGACCATTGTCCATAACTGAAGGCCATGACTAGTACCCACTCATGTGTTAAAATATATTTGGCCATGGACACTGACCATGGCTGAAGGTCATGCTTAATGCCGAGTACTGTTGTAATGTAATTAGTGATGTCATCAGTAATGTGATCTGTGATGTCCTCATTGTGGTCATAGGCTGCGCAGCAGGACGCACAAAGTTAAGGTGGTTTTAGCTGAATTTCAGGGGTTTTGTTGCATTAAGTTCCCACCTTAACGTCCCTGCAACTAAAGTATTTCAATGGAAAAAAAATATATATATAAATATTACAGGGCCTGCGGTAGCAGAGCTGTAGTTATGGTAAAGTTGCTCAACCCATAGGAAGAGCACTTTTTGGGTGGCTTATAACTTTGCTTCCCCTGGATGAATCCTTACCAAAGTTTGCAAAAAAAAGTATATGGCCCTGTACGAATTTTCCTGGCAGGTTTGGTGAGGTTTCATAAGGGGGGGAAAAGATGTAAGGGGTCCCAAAATTTCAGCTTTTTCCTTAGATGCAATGGAACACCCGAACCGTGGTAAAAAGCTGCCACACCCAGGATTCACGTCGGGAGCTGGAGAGAGGGACTTCCAGTACCTCATCCTCATCTTCCTCTTGTTCCACTTCTGTATCACCATGCCTGTTCCCCTCTTCAGGCCCTCCAGATGGTGCTGGTGGTGGGGCAGCTGCAGTGGCCATAGTAGAAGCCATTGTCTCGAGCAATCACAGCAAAACCAGTAGCAGGTGTTCTCTTCTGGACAGCCAGATTCACAATGAGGAGCAGTAGTGGATGGGCCCCTTTCGAGGCGCTGTTTGCGGACGGCACGACTGCCCGCGGACTATCGAGCCACACATAGGGCTTTAAAAGTTATACAAAGTTGCCAGACAACTAAGACACAGTGTAGGAGCTCTGCAAGGGTAACAGTTCAGCTTCTGACACCCTAGATTGGCCAGAAATACAGTTTTAAACTGTCTGGGGGTAGGACACTGTCCGCGGATACTCCCGATGCACGGCACGGGTGCGGTCACATGATTACGTCCCCAGATGACCAGGGACACGACGGCTGTCCTGTGGACACTTATTGCATGGGAGACAGTGCACGCATGGTTGCTAGTGTCCGCCGGATAGGAGCGGAGTCCCCGAACTAATGAAAAGTATGACACAGCAGTGCGGACATGTCCGGACAGGTGCAGTGTCTGGGGGCATAGTGAGATCAGGTGTGTATACATGCTAGTGTCTGTAGAACAGGAGTGGAGTCCCCAAACTAATTAAAAGTGCGATACAACTAAGCGGATTTGTCCAGACAGGCACAATGTCCAGGGCACTTCCATTTTGGTTACGGACAGTCTGGACAGTCGCACAGTCCGCAGACTCCCAATTGGGTTTAAAAAAAAAACCACACCAACAGTACAGACACACATATTCATTAAAACACAAACCTACAATCAATTAGAAAAGAGATGGGGAATCAGAATGGGAAACATATATGGGAGAACTGGGATTTTCTTTGCACTGTTCATGAGTGAAGGAAGTGATTGAGGTTTCACCATAGCGTCTTTCATTTAGGGAATTTGATGTCGATGATTGGTTGGGACAGGGTGAATGGGCACAGGTTCAAGTCGGGCAGTGATATCGTACATTTTCCTTCACATGATTTTTCACAAACGTCATCAACTGTATAAAATTATAATTTAGTTCATCCATTTTTGCAGATAAATTCATCAGTTCATTCTGTGCATTTGTAGTTAGGGGCTGTCTGTGGCCATCTTAATGTTCATTTAAATATAATTCGGGCCTTCTTTCCTCATTCCCACTGTGTACTGTTAAACCATGTTTCAGTAATATCTCAACAAATGACATCACTTTTTCTGCTTTAAAAAAAATTATTCTGTACCATTAGAGTTGATTTCTTCACTCATTTCGTCATGGAGGATATGTTCCTCCAACCATTCCAATGCGCTTGCCATTTCTGTTCAAATAAAACAGTACTGTATTTCTTACAAGTTATGTACACATAATAAATTGTAATGCTACAGAAAGACATACTGTGCACCTACTATTTTTCTAAGGATTTCTTCTGGAATAACTGCCAGCAGCTGCTTGTCAGTGGGTAAGCAAGGTTCTACTGAGGTAATACTGTTAGGTGTACAGTAACCTTTGTGCTTGGTGCATTCCATTATGTTGTGCACCCTATGAAAACACACTTCTGGTTTTTTAAGTACAACATTTCTATACATATTTATTTTTTGATGTGCTACACACATCTCTTATTGTTTCATGTACATGTCTTTCCCTGTTGCAGGATACAACAATGTAAGGTAACCCCTATGCTTTTGGGCAGTGTGAATGCTGTCTGAAGTCTGCGGACATTCGCATGGTCCCCGGAGGTCAGTATGATGTAAGGAACATGTAGAAAGAAATGAAGGGTATCCTGGTAAAAACCCATAAAATTCAGTGCAGAAACTTTGTTAAAGGGACGTTATGTTTAAGTTGCACTAATAAAATGTGATGTCATCAATGACATTTGTGATGTCATCTTTGATGTCCTGGGTGTTAGTCTTGGCAGTGCACGGTGGTGGCGCGAGTTATGGTTGCTTAGCTGAACCATAACTTGCACATTTCTGAGGTTTTTTCGGTTTTACTTGTAACCATAACATCCCTTTAACGTTTTTTCATTGAATTTCATAGGTTTTTACCAGTGCAACTTAACCATGATGTCCCTTTAAGAACGTTTTTTCAGTGAATTTCATGCGTTTTTACCAGTGCGTGCTAGTTTCCTACAACTTGTTAATATCATACTTGCCCCAATATAGCAACATTTCTGTCCAATTTACAAAGTTGCCCCTTAAAACTGCATCTGTCCATGTCTGCGAATTTCTGACGTCATCACAGACCTTCCGGACAGTCCATGTGACCATGTGGTCACGCGCGGCATGATGACATGTCTGTGAAGGCGTCTGCACTTTGCGATCGGGTCCGTGCTTCGAGGACAGTTTGGAACTGCATTTTCTACTGATCTAGGAACTTTCAAGCTCAGAATGTACCCTTGCAAAGCGCCTACACCTATACTTACTCATTATCCATTAACAATCTAGTACACGGCACATACTTGGAAGAATATTAGCAAAACTGATATTTATCTTAAAAATGGCATCAGATATTGCCATCCCTCCACCCCAAGAGCCACCACCAGCTGGAGGACCTACACAACAAAAAAAGTGCAGTACTTCCAAAGACAATGAAGAGGATCAAGAAGATGAGGTAGAGGAAGCGCCTACCTCTAGCACCAAGAGAGAATCATGGGTGTGGCAGTTCTTTACCACTGTTGGGAATGTACCAAAGGCTAAAGCTACCAAAGTGAAATGCACTGAGTGTAACTTTATACTCATTTGTGGACTACACTTGTATAGGTGCGTTACAAATGCCATATCATATCATATCATATATCATATCATACCTGGACAGTACTCCTCTGGGACCAGCTCCATGCACCGCCACACCAAATTCAACCACTGCAATGCTGAGGTTGTTCCTTTCTTAGCAAGTAGAAGGCTGTCTTCCTCCACCTCATCTTCCCCAACCAATACTGTAATACACAGTCTACTTCTGTGGGACACAAAATCCCATCAGCTTCCTTGCAAGCAATAAAAGAGGCTGTTGATCCATATCTTTAAAAGACAACAGTCCTATGTATATACTGCAACACACCACTCTGCAGGGCGAAGCAATTCCGAAGTGCTGTTGAAGCCGTAACCAAGGAGCATGAGAAACACTGCCCCCTACCATAGAAGTAACACACGCGCAACATCTTCCCCTGTCCACCTGCCCCTCCATATTAGTGCTTGGTGCCTCTTCCCTCATTTCCATCCCCGCCTTACGTTCTAACCTCTGCTGCAAAAAGAATACATAAAAAAACAACAAAAGAAAGGTTCCTTTAGGAACCACCTTTCACAGTTAAAACATAGAACAAAAAACAAATCTTATAGACTCCATCTACTTTAGATTTCTCAGTAAAGTACATAGACATTTCCATTAGGATTTTGTGTTATGCTAATGGGAATAATGTGGCGTTCATACCCTGTTCCAGTTCATGGAACGGGGATAACGGGCCGGCAGACCAAGTTATCGGGCCAAGCGAAGCGAGGGCGGATAATGAGGGCTTTGGACTGGACTGGCTTTGGACTGTTATCCCCTGTTCCAGCCCCTGAAATGGGGGATGAAGGCCTTTAGCACCCCGGGTTCCCAAAGCCATACAGAGCCCCTCTTCCCTTTGCATGGCAGACTGCAGAAGGCGAAGAGAGAACCCTATGACCATATTACCACAAGCACATTTTTTTGTTCCCTTTCAAACCTATCCCACTTTCGAATAACTTTACCACATAGCCGGTCCCAGGTGGACATGGCCACTTTAACCCATGTTGTCATTCCTCGTGGTCATTGCCAGTAGCCAGATTGTCTGGGTCATGACCTTATGCCATTGCCCGGACAATCTGGCACTGCCCATGGCCACAGGCTATACTTCAGTCACCAAAGGTATATCACTATTTTTTGTACCTACATTATGAAAAAATTTTTGTCAAAAAATAAAACACAGGCACATTTGCTAAACCTGCTTTAAGGTCCTTGCCAATGCTCCTTACATGCGTTTGCTGAAAGTCCACCCATGTTTTATTTTTTCAAAGGTTTCAAAATGTATGTACATACAATAGTCATGTCACTTGGAACCCACTTGACAAAATCCATTCAGACTTTACACAAACATTCAAGGTTGGGTCTATATTCTTTCTGAAAACTTGTGTCCAAATTTGTCAAACAGCAACAAAGTTATAAGCCATCTAAAAATGTTGAGACCCACCTCTAATTTAGTCCACTCTTCAGTGGTCGAAGTGGGCGAGAGTGGCTGGGAGCGGCGCACCTCTACTTTCAGAAATTTTACTGCTTCTATACTTTAATTTTAAATGAAACCATTCCGGAATGGTCTAGTTTTAAAATAAAAGTGTAAGAAGAAGTTGAAACTTGCACTTCAGCACACTGCACTCAATATTCCCTCGAACAGCAGGTGTACTTGTTTGGGGGTATGGATTTCGTGTGGGAGGGGCGTGCAAATGAGGTTTGTGGGGAGTGCAGGCAGGCCAGCAGGGAACATAGTTGTACTACTTCTTTTCGTACACTTTGACCACTGCCCCTCTTAACATAATCCCACCAAACTTAACAAAAACATTTCTATCTAGATCTAAAATATTTTTGCAAACTTTTGTGTAGATTCGTCAAATGGAACCACATTTATAAGCCTTTATAATATTTTGGGACCCCCCCTAATTTTGCCCCTCTTGACAGAATCCCACCAAACTTTACAAAAACATGTATATCTAGATCTCAAATCCTTTTTCTAACTTTTGTGCAGATTCATCAAATGGCAGCACATTTATAAGCCTTTTTAAATATTTTGGGACCCCCCCCTCTAATTTTGTTCCTGCTTGACAAAACAGCACCAGCACCACACTTTCCAAAACCATTCAGATAAAACTGAATAATCTGAATGTCTAGATAAAACTCCAACTTTTCATGCAATTTCTTTGAGTGGCACCAACGTTATAAGCCATCCAAAAACTGCTTTCCACCAACCCTGTAATGCAGAAATAGGCATAGATGTCCCCGAACATCTGAAGTGTTCGCGAACATCACAGGACTGTACCCGAACATCGGGCCTGTTCCCGGACTGCGGGGATGAAAAACACTCATTTGTTGTCTTCTTAAGGCCATATCCCATCCCATCCTCATCACCCCTCACCTCCGCATAGATGTATGATACGTTTGACAAGTGCAATGTTGTGTTTGTTAATATATTTTTACTGCGATATTCGCGGACACCGGCAGCTGCCCGCGAATCCAAAATGGCAGGCGTTTCCAAAAATCTTACGCACTTCTAGCTTTTCACCATCCAATCAGTGAGCGCACCCGATGTCCGCGGACATCAAGTCACCCTCTAGGCCATGCGGATGCCCATCCGAGAACCAAACAGGGAAGTGAGTCTGCTGACCGAACCCAAATATCACTATTTTTTCTAACCTACTTTTGGGCTGTTTTAAAAAAAAACTGCTGGACGGATTTACACCAAATTTCCAAAACCAGTCTTTTGGAGCCAAGCCGCTGCTCCTGCCGCAAATTTGGTGAAAATCCATCCAGCGGTTTGGGCTGTAGACATGAGCAAAAATGTTTTTCTATTGTATCTATGGAAAAAACTGAAATTGTGGGACCCCTCTACAACTTTGCCCCCTTGATAAAACCTCACCAAACTTGCCCGATGGGGGCCATATACTTTTTCTGCAAAGTTTGGTACGGATTCGTCTAGGGAGAGCAAAGTTATAAGGTGCCCAGAAAGTGTTCTTCCTTTGGGTTGAGCAACTTAACCATAACAACAGTGCGGCTACTGCAGGCCCTGTAAGAAAAAAAAAAAAAAAAAATATATATATATATATATATATATATATATATATATAGACAAGGAAAGGTGCGCACTCCAGTTCCCTGCATAACCTTCCAGGCCACTGGTATTCTCCTCCGACCGGTTTCTGTGCCAATACACGTCATCAGGGAGGCTGTCTTAAGTTAAGACAGCCTCCCTGATGACGTGTATTGGCACAGAAACTGGTCGGAGGAGAACACCAGTGGCCTGGAAGGTTGTGCAGGGATTTGGAGTGCACCCCTTCCTTGTTTTTTCGATTTTTGCAGGATCTTGAAGGGTGGAATCTTCAAGACCTGACAGGGTGCCGCACCAGGGTGATATATGCCCGGCTTTGGAGTGCCTCACTGGAGGCTACTCCCCCCCCTTTCTCCACTGTGGGATTGGGCGTGAGCGTTTTCCTTGCTAACCCGATGACTACATCCACCAGAAGCCCTTGCAGCAGATTATCATCACCTGCACCTGCGGTGAGCTACAAGTTAAGACAGCCTCCCTGATGACGTGTATTGGCACAGAAACTGGTCGGAGGAGAATACCAGTGGCCTGGAAGGTTGTGCAGGGATTTGGAGTGCGCCCCTTCCTTGTTTTTCGATATATATATATATATATATATAGCACTGATTATCCCTAATAAGGGTAAAACCAGGTATGTAGTTGCCCTGGCAGCCTTTTAAATGCCTGTCTTGGGTTGATTAAGCTATGTATAAAGTAGCACTACCCTGTTAGACAAAGACAAAGACAATTTCCTGGAGAAAAAGGTCTGCATTTGAATACCCAAATTGTATTGCTGTCCTGGCTCAGAACTGGAGGTGAACTTCCAGCCATGGCTTCTAGGTGGCGTTGTGGAACGTGCAACGTGGCTCAAATAGACTTTCCTACATTCACATTTTAGGTGGAAGTTTTTTTTAAAACCCTTTTTAAACCCACCATAACGTTCTTGATGTTGTGTGTATGTGTATTTATATATATATTTATATAATGAATCAGGAAACTGGGAAATAAATGCAACGGGGGATAGCGCTTGTTAACAAATAGTGATCTATCTTTTTGTTCTGGAAGGTCAGGGCCTAAGCCCCTGCTGCGGAGGACATTCCAGCTAACTGACCTCACACCATTGTTTAGCAGGCGGCCAATATTAAACCCTGGAATGGTGCTGGCGCACTTTCCCACTAACGTATGTGTCAGAAAATGCACATGGCTCGGAGTACAAAGTGAGCAGGAGTCTGAGAGAGAGAGAGAGAAAGAGAGAGAGAGAGAGAGAGCGAGAGAGAAGCCGCAAAGATTGTCAAGGTTGTGCATTTTCATTGTGAGGTATATTGTGCCATTTGCACTAGACAGAACAGTAACACTCAAAGAAAGAGCAACTTTTGGAGGTAACTTTCTGACAACCTTAAATCCGACTGCATAGAGACCCTTGAAATTGTGGGTATGTCGCAACTGCAGTATCACCGGAATAAGGTTATATGTCATTGTTATTTCTATTTCTAACATGGGGCCGTGCAAAGGATGTTGAGGTGATTGCGAGGGAACGCGATTTCCATTCAGTCCTTCTGTATCATGGGCACAGACGGCTCTTCAGAAGTGTTGTGCAACGCCACCTAGAGGTGGACTACTAGATTTAAATGCCATGCACACACATTTCGATTCATCAGTGTTAGCAACCTTGGGACATATTCAGCGAACTTTGAGCAAACACCAATTTTGGGCAAGTTCTTCGGCAAAGCAATACACAACTGCCCCAATAAGCAGTGTCTGAAGAGATTTGGGGACGCACTAGATTAGCCCCAAAAGCATCAGCTCTTGTTTCATTTCAGGGAGTGGGGGGCACATGGCACTTCTACTGGTGTGACGTAAAACCTCGAGCAAGTCCTGCACTAACCCAATTTAATGACCATTTAACCAGCACTAATAGGATGACATTGCTATGTGACAGGTGCAAACTACCGTGACCACTAATCGTAAAGTCAGTGACCGCCTTACAATGTCCATGACTGTGCAGAACAGGGCAGTGGCATCTCCATGCTTTGCAGAATATAAAAGCCTGCTCTAAGTCTTACCACATGTTACGTCACTCCAGCATTACCATAAACCTAGTTCCCATGTTCCCAATCACGGTATTCCACGGATTACCACTAGAGAGGCAGTAGCACCTGCAGAGAGACGCTTGCATTTCACATTTTATGTACTTCTTCCCAAATGTTTCTATTATTCACCTTGAAACTCTAGTGTTTCTTTCGTTCTGTGAATGAACATAATGTGTCTGTAATCGGTGTCTGTTTACTATAGAAAGTGGGCCCCCATTATAGTTCAAAGTAGTTCAGTATATTTACTTAATGAAATTTGGTTCCCACCAGAGTCCCCCGGAACAGAGAGGGCGCATCTAATTCACAACAATTTTTTTCTAGCATGTATCTTGTCAGAAACTGGGTGAACTCATGCGGAAACCCACTGCATAGATGAGCAAGTTCCTTACCAACTGGTAACGTTCTTTGGTCTGGATGTTCCTTCCACGTATTCCTCATCTTTGATATGCGTATCTCGCCAGCTTTGCTGCTTCGGAAAAGATTTTCTCGACAGAGGGAGCTGTGCACAATGTAGTGGCGTGGATGTCCCTCGAGGGCCGCCGTGGAGTGTCAATGTCACCAGTAGTATAAGTAGCTTGTGCCACGCCCGTTGGTTTCAGTTTTGTTTTTTCGTTCCATAACTCGAGGAACTAACCAGGCGTACCTCAGACTGCAAGCTCTCAGGAAACGCAGAGTGTAATTAAGGTAAATTGTACAGAGGGGTAGGCTGGGAGGGGCGATAAGGAATATGTGGCCGAAACATCCAGTCGAAATAACATTACCAGTTGGTAAGTAAATTGCTCTTCGAATGGATTGTGTCCTCCCACGTATTCCTCATCTTTGATAGACTCCCAAAGCAGCGACAATTTGGAGGAGGGACTAGTACTATTTAGATTTATCATGAATGGAATGAAGGACTGCCCTGGCAAAAAGGCCTTCTTGAGACGAAGAGGAGTCTAGGCAGTAATGCTTAACAAAGGTATGAATTGACGCCCAAGTTGCAGATGAGCAAATGTCAATCATGGGGATACCCCTTTGAAGAGCCGCGGAAGTTGCCATGCCCCTTGTGGAATGAGCTCGAAGCCCTTTGGGCGGGTCCTTTCCAGGAAGTCTGTTTGTTACTGCTAGTCCTAATTTAGGACCGCTATAACCCCCAAAACGTTGATCATCATGGAAAAATCTTGCCATTCTCGCAAAGTAAAAACTCAGATCCCTTTTTGGGTCTAGTCTATGCAACCTCTCTTCCTCTTTGCCCAAAAGAGGAGTAGAGTAGAAAGTTAGGAGTGTTATTTTTTGCGACAAATGAAAGTCAGAAACTACTTTCGGCAAGAATGATGGTTTAATTCTAAGGTTTATCGTTATGAAAAGTAGTATAAGGAGGTTTGCATGAACGAGCTTGCAACTCACTTACCCTGCTGGCTGATGTTAGTGCTACAAGAAGAGTAGTTTTCAGTGTTAAGAGTCTCAACGGGCAGAAATGTAAAGGCTCAAAGGGTATACTAGTTACAACATTTAACACAAGGTTTAAATCCCAAGCAGGGACATGAAATGGTACTGGAGGGTACATGTTAGTGAGTCCCTTCAGAAATTAAAGAATTAAAGGTATTTTGAAATATGAGACCTCTTCAGAGGAACGCTTAAACATGGAAAGCGCCGCCAGGTATCCTTTTATGGTTCCAATCTGGAGCCCCAGATTGGCCAGATTGCAACAGAAAAGAAAGCACCATAGGAGTGCCACATTAAAAAGGATCCACATTCTTATCCTTGCACCAATTACTGAATTTATTCCAATGACACCGGTACAAGGATTTGGTTGCTGGCCTTAGACATAATGGAGGGCAGATGGACATGTCCAGAAGGTCTGAGTACCACGTCCTCATAGCCCAATCCGGAGCAATTAGGATCATGGTTTTCCTGAACTTTCTCAACCTCCTGATTACACGAGGAATCACTGGGACTGGAGGAAACGCGTAGAGGAGTGGAAATTCCCAGTCCACTACGAATGCGTCCCCCAGAGATCCTCTTGGAGGAAATTCCCTTGAGCAGTACTGATCACACTTCCGGTTGACGCTGGTCGCAAACAGATCAACTTGAGGGGTTCCCCAAAGGGTGAAGATCTCTTGAAGGACTTCCTGAGCTAGTTCCCACTCACGGGAGACTGTGCTCTGCCTGCTCAGAGCATCCGCCGCTGTATTCTGCTCTCCAGCTAGGTGAACTGCTGACAGAGAGATTCCTTCTTGTATTACCCAGAACCAGAGCTGCATTGCCTCTCTGCACAGTGGTAGTGACCCTACGCCTGCTCTCTTGTTGATGTAGTACATGGCCACTGTGTTGTCCGTCATTATCAGGACATTCTTTCCCCATACAGAGGGGAGAAAGGCCTTCAGCGCTAGTCTGATTGCCCTCACCTCTAAAAAGTTGATGTGTAGTTTGGACTCCGATGGAGACCAATGACGGCTGATTGTCGGTTTGTTGGTGTGGACTCCCCACCGCGTAAGTGAGGCATCCGTCACTACAGTTATATCCGGCCATGGTTGCCAAAAAGATTGTCCCTTGAGAATATTGTCCTCACAAGCCCACCAAATTAGGTCTTTAGCAACTCTGCTCGGAATTTGTAGAAGATCTGACATGTTCCCTGAAAATTGGGACCACTGAGTTCTGAGAGCCCATTAAAGGGATCTCATTATTAACCGGGCCACTGGTGCCAGGAAATTGCAGGACGCCATGAGACTGAGCAACCTCAAAAAAATCAAAAGCTGGAAGATGTTGGGCATTCTGGAATTTTGCTACCATCTGCTGAATGTATTGAGCTCTCACCTCGGCCGGTGAGGCTTTCCCTGAGGAAGTATCCAAGACTGCTCTGATGAACTGGAGTCTCTGGAATGGTATCATATGGGACACCTTGAAATTGAGGGAGAAGCCCAGTCCGTGGAGGGAGTGGCAGGTGATACTGAGATGTTCCTGAGCTTGCTCCGGTGATGGAGCCCTGATCACCAATCGTCCAGATAGGCATAGATGTGAATCCCCCCTCTCCTGAGACTTGCAACCACTACCATCCTCAGATCTGGAATTTTGACAGAGTTGGTTCCCGGTGGATGATCCTGAGGCCTTTTTAGAAAAGGAAGGCAGTAACCTTGAGCTACTGTTTCCAAGCATCTGAAGTAATGCCCCGCCATTCGTTCAGATGCTGAGAGATTCTGCCTCCCACCGGGGTCTTGTGGGTGAAGGCCTCAGAGTGGTTTAGAGGTGGCTGCAGCAGGGGCCGAGGGTAAAGATGCCACTGCTAGGGCTGAGTTAGCACCCCTTCCTCGTCCACCGCGAGGGAATCTTCTTTCCCCTCTTTGTGCAGCTTGTCCTCTTCCTCTACCAACTGAGGAATTGAAGCAAAAAGAACAACCTCTCCAGGAAGATGAGCCTGAATAAGGTTGTTGAGGTTGCCGAATGGAGGTGCTAAGGGACTTAGCCTCTGCTGTGGAGGTCTGCAGCTTCTCCATACTCGCATCTGCCTTGCTGCCGAACAACCTCGTGCCATCGAAGGGCATGTTCAGCAGCCTGGCCTGCACGTCTGGTGCAAACCCAGACTTTCTCAACCACACAAATCTGTGTAGTTCAGTGCTTGCAGCCATGGATCTGCTAATGCTGTTATTAGTAGCCAGTCCTGATTGGAGACACTCGCCCATCACCTCCTTGCCATCCTTAACTAAGTTCAGAAAGCCAACCCTTTCCTCACCTTTTGGAATGTGATCAGCCGCCAAACTAACACAGTTCCACAGGATATAAGTAAACCTAGCCAGGCTACAGGCAACATTAGTGGACTTCAGGGCCATACTGCCTGAGGTAAAAACCTTGCGAGCCCATGCGTCCACTTTTTTATCGTTGCTATCCAGGGGAATAGAGGGATAGGCAGACTGTCTGGTCGAAGACGCAGCCTGTACTACCAAACTCTCAGGCATAAGATGTTTGCTGAGATAGTCAGGGTCACTGTTTGAGGGATTATATTTCCTAGCGAAATTCCTGTTGATAGCTGGACCAGACTCTGGAGCTTCCCAGTTAGCTACCACCTTCCTCTGAAGGGCCTTATGAAAAGGTAAAATTGGGTCTTTTTGGGGACCCTGGTCCAGGATGTCCGTCATGTCATCCTGTTCAAAAGTTGGTGAAGCCCTACTCCAACCCATGTATTCAGTGACCCTGTACATAAGATTTCTATACCCTGAATAAGCATGGTCTGATGGGTCAGGTTTACCAAAATCTAACTCTGGTGATGTATCAAGACCACTGGCAGAGTAGAAGGAGCCACAGAGATCTTTCATTTTTGACTCAGGGTGAATTAGCTCTTTAGGCACCTCTCTAGTGCCAAACCTCACTTCGAATGCAGAAATATCCTCATCTGAAGCACTTTCCTCTTCATAAATTGAGGACATTGACTTAAAAAAGTCTTTTTTTTGGTACATGTTTGTATATTTTCTCCTGAACCAGTATGTGCTTCGATGGAATCAAATATGATGACGACTACGTCGAAGACGTCTTCGATAAAGGGGTAGATTTATCCCTTGATTTTGGCGTCAAAGCAATCAGCGCTGATGGCGTCGATAAAATTGTGAAAGGTTTCAACGTTTTTTGTTTCTTCACCAGTATCAGAGACGGACTCGACTCACGAGTCGATACCTTCAACACTTTTTTGTCGTGTCAAGCATCTCGATTCTGATTTACTACTTGTCTTCGCCAAAGTCATTTTTGACCTTCCTGAGTCGTCCAAAGGAACGACCGGGGTCTGGCTCTTGCGTGACTCTTTTGAGGAGGTCAAGGCCGCATTCACAAAGATCCACATCATCTCTACCCTAAAAGCATTCCATTTACTGGGGGAATACGACCTAGTCGGACATCTTATAAACTCTGTATAAGTATCCGATGATGAAGAGGGAGACTTATAGTGTCTCTTCTTCGCCTTCTTTGAAGAAGAAGACGAAGATTGTCTCGACATACTCCTCGACCGGGATCTCTTTGAATGTTTATGCCCAGTGGAGTCTCTAAACTCACTGGACTTTTTATACTTCTTTGAAGTAGCATTCAAAGCTTCCCTCCCCACAGCCAATTTACCTCTGCATTCCCGGAGAGCTTTTTCAGTCATAGACTGACAGGACCCGCAGTCGTCGGTCCAGTGACCAGAACCCAAATACCAAAGGCAGACACAGTGAGGATCTGTTATCGACATTTGCGCACCACAGTTGTGACATTTTTTAAATCTCGACTAAGGAGTAGAAGGGGTCAAAGAAGAAGAAATGTTTCTGAAGAAAAACGAAGTGTGCCATTATTACTCGAAGCAAAGCTATCGGACAAATGGAACTGAAGCCAACGGGCACGGCACAAGCAATACTCATACTACTGGTGACGTCGACATGCCACGACGGCCCTTGAGGGACATCGACGTCACAACATTGTGCACAGCGCCCTCTGCTGGAATTTTGTTTCCGAAGCAGCGAAGCTGGCGAGGTATGTATATCAAAGATGAGGAATACGTGGGAGGACACAAACCATTCGAAAGTGCTATTGGTTAAAAGAACATGTATTTAGAATGATAGTGTTACACAAAACATCAATATGAGCAAATCTTTAATTGCAGACACCGGCATTGTTATATGTCCAATCTATTTCAGATTGTAAAATCCGTGTTCAGGGACATATCTGGAAATATCAATCAATACAAAATTATAAATTACATATTTTCAATTTCTGCTGTCAATACAATTGCAAAATTAATGGCATATATTACTTGCCTCAACTGTGTCTTGATGCAAGAGACAGAGCAGCTGTATCTTTTCATATAGATTAATTGAAAAATGTAATTACAAAAAAAAAACAATGCTACGAATATGTATTAGAAAGAAAATTAAGTTCTTTTCATATTCTGTAGTCATATTCTCTGGTAAAATTGCATATTTTAGTGACTTTCATGGTGCCAAGGTAAGAAATTCCCTGCAATATAGTCAAAACATGTGGGGAAATGTATCTATATCAGTTTATCAAAGGCTGTTATCTATCATCCCTTATGGGATTGTACATTTCTGAAAAGAATAATTAAAATGTTGAAATACCTGCTTACCTAAAACGAGTAATTGTAGATGTGTCTTCTCTTGAGTAGAGAACTAGATTAGGATGCTGTTACCACTGTATGGCTGCAAATTCTATTTTAAATGGGAATGTACCTGAGTGTGAGTGTACCTGGACAACATCACTGGCATGATCTCATGGCGCTGGATGCGGCATAGTTGTATTGTTGTAGTTTGTAATGAACAAAAGGGGGTTATTTACAAACATACATATGAAGTGTGTTTAATTCCTTCTATATATATATATATATATATATATATATATATAAAAACATTATGTCCTGTGGGGGTAACTCAAGGGTAGCACCCTGATGAATGAGGATACTTACTTTCATTAAAAGGCTAATTTTCATTTTGAAAACTATTTTTCAATACTTGCACAATTGCAAAAAAGCTCAATATATAATCTACAAACTACCTTCGGCTGAATGTATGTTAACATTTGAACTCACTTGATCTGATGGATGTAGTCTCTAAATATTGCACAGGGAAATGAACCTAGCTTCACTTCGTAGAAAATGTTTTCAAAAACATGTGTATTGTATTTCTCAAAAACCTCTTGATACGTGCCTGAAATCAGTGTGTACTTTATTTCATGGTTAGAGAAGCATGTAGGTCTCAATCCGTGTGAGTCTATCGAAAAACCTTATAATTCTTAGATTATGATTTCTTACTGGTTGTATGGGAATAGACATTAGGGAAAGCATTGTGGTGACAGTTCATAGAAAACAATTCAGATTACGTTGCTCATTCATTCCTCCTGGAATGACTGAATCCAGTTTATCGATCCAAAAGGCTTCCCTCTGATAGAGACGTCGTGCAATGTCCATATTTTCTGTTCCAGGTTGTACCAAAATCATATTTGTCAAATTTGATGGTTATGTTTCAAAATGATGTGCCACTGATGATATCCGTTTTTTCGTTCTTATGTAGGAATGGTGTTCATGCCAACGGATCTTTGCTTTTCTTTTGGACTCTCCACCATAATCAAGGCCACACAGACATTTTATGCTGTATACAATGTCATTAGTGTCACATGCCACAAGATTTTACAGAGGATTTTTCTCGCCAGAATGTGTACAACATTACCCTTCATGATATTGTTACTGTAGTGAAGGAAAAGTGCACATTATTTATATATTGATTTGTTCTCATGCCTTCCATGTACTTATACATCTTTCAAACTTTTACTCCTGGTGTATGCAAATACTGGAAACACTGTAAATAGTGTTTTAAGTTTACTGTCATGTGTGAATAATTTTGACAGTTGTTCTTTATCATCTGCTTTATTTGATTTCTTTGTATTGAATACTTGGATCCATACAGGCCAGGGAGGATAGCTCAGAGGCAACACGTTTGTCTCGGAAGTAAGACAACACAGAGCGATGCAAGTTCGAATCCTGGTCGTGGTTCTGATCCTGGTCCCGCTCTTAGAGACTAGTCTCCAGTATCAAGTGCCTTATAAAAAATGTATTAACAAATACACTAGTTCTGTTTCATTTGTGTGTAGTCCCCATGCCAACTTTTCTGATGTACTTTCTCACGTGCTTTGGCTAGTTCATTTTCTTTCTTTCCTTTTAGCTGTACGTGACATTTAATTTATTTGTCTTGTGCTCTCTATCTCATCTGTAACAAGGTATTTGGTTCTTATAAATTGATTGATTGGTAGCTTTTAAGATTGTTAGGTGGATGAAAACTAAGTCTGTGCAATAGATTGTTGCAGTCATTTGGTTTTACGATATATATGTGTGGCCAATTTGTCCTCTCTGATTTCAATGAGTACATCAAGAAATTTGACTGTGGTATTGCCAATGTTAACTGTACTTTAAGGAAGCTGTAACTGGACCCCTTAATGACCCCTGCCTCCATGCACTTACCCAGAGCTGTGATGCCCTGGCCGCACTTACTCAGAGCAATGCTGCCCTGATTGCACTCCCGCTTCCCTCTCCCTGGCACTTGCTGTAAACCTATTCAGAGCTATGCTGCCCAATTGCACTCCCCCTTTGCTTCCCCTCGCACTTGCAAGATCTGAATGACACAAGGCCTACTAAGATTGTTTGTCTTGTCCTTCCTCTTTCCTCCCACCCTTGTTTTGTCACGCCTTGAAATACTTGTGTACAGGCGCGTTATAAATGACATATCATTTCATATCATAAATGGTATTTCCGTGCTCCTGGCAGCTCTGAAGCCAGATTTGTGGTTGTGGAAACAACCAACAGATTCAGTTTGCAGATTAAGTTGGGGGATGGCCTGCCTTTCCAAGAGTTTGCTCAGGAAAGAAGTGATGGATATTGGGCGATAGTTAGCCAGAGAGCAAGAATCAGCAGATGGCTTCTTTAGGAGTAGGTGCACAGGGGAGTGCTTAAGGGGGTAGGGGAAGGTTCCAGTGGCAAAGGAGTGATTACAGAAATTGGCCAAGGCTGGAGCAAGGGTGTCAATGCGGTTCTTGATGGTTCCGGATGAGCAGGGGAGAACCTGTTTTGATGAGACCTTCATAGATCCTAATTGTCTAGAAATGTAATATGGGGTGAACAAGGAAAAGAAGGAGAAAGGAGGAGGAGGGACAGCCACAGGTGGGCCAGGAAGGGAGGAGAGAGACGAGGTAGTGGAACAGAGGGTGAAAAGGATGTCCTGGGTTTTAGTGATGAAATGAGAAGCCACGGCCATGAAGAGGGCCTGAGAGGGAACAGGAGAGGTACAGACTGCAGCAGGATTGGCCAGCGCCTTGCACATTTTAATGAGTTTGGCCGAGATAATGAGTTTGGCCGAGTTGGTAGGTGCCGCAGAGATGCAGGCTTGGACATGGGCTCGCTTCTTAGTGAGGACAGAGCGTCTGTATTGCCTTTGGAGCGGTGGCAGGACAGTTTGTCGAAGGTGCGCCTAATGCACTCAACTTCCTCTCAGCCATCCAAGACTTGCGTTTAAGGGTGACGAAGTCAGACACGTACCAAGAGTTGCACTTGTATTTGGACTTCAAACAGATCCTCATGACAGGGACAAGGACCTCCAGAGTGTTGGATATAGAGAGACGAAGGATAGATAGTGCTGTGTCAGGATGTCAGCAGCCAAAGGTGCAGAAGGAGGAGAGAAAGTAGTGTTGAAAGCGTCAACTGACACGCTTCATGGATCAAATGACCAAGAAAGTAGGTGGCATTGAACATTCCTTTAGGATACTCATATATTAACAGTGGTGCACACCTTTCTGATCCTCTATTTTTTGTTTTTTGGCAAATTTGTGGGTGCTTGCACCACAGAAATGTGGAAACCATTGTTACAGAAGAGAGGGGGAAGGAGGGTTCCGAACTGAAAATATCTCGTTGGCATTACAGCTGGCAATGCCATGGCATGACATTGCCAAATTACTAAAGTTTCTTTTTCCAAACGAATCTGCTATATTACCCAATGAGGAGTTCCCTAACAATATTTGCTTGAATCAGGAGCTCTGTGAGAAGCAAGTCGAGTGCCAGGCTTTCCATTACCCAGCCATGCAGTGATCTGCAGGGTTGCCATATTGGGCTATATTAGGCTATTTCCCACAAATTGGGCTACTACAACTACAATCTGCCACGGGTGTCTGGGCTGTTTTGGGTTACTTTCAATGGTAGATCTATTTTCCTAGCCCATCAGAGGCTGCTTTGTTCTTTATGTTTTCTGCTGTGAAGACTTCATTTCTCTAGCTGCACCCACCCCACCCCCACTCTCTCTATCGCATCCACCCACCCGAACCTCACTCTCACGACCTCCGCCTCCACACTGCACCCACACTCTCTGTACCGCTATCCTTTCTTTAATCTGGAGGGGAAGGTGTCTGTTGTGAGATGTGTAGGGACAATGTGTAAGGTAGATTTAGGGGTCTGTTTCGCAAAGGGACTTTATGAGGCTATATGAGATGATGTAGTATTCTTACGAGGTGAACTTGAGGGAAATGATAATGTTTAGTAGATGAGCAATGGAAAGGGTGAACTGCTATTTGGGGATGTCTCTTGCTTGGCAATTAGTTACTCATTGGGTGATTGTTAAGGCCTATGTCCCTCTATAATCGTGCTAATCTTTGAATGAAGAATATGCAAAAAAGGTGGTCAGTGCAGTTTAAAGAAAAATCACAAATGTTTGAGTTTTTACACTATTTTTTGGACTGACTGAAAATATTGTGTTGTGATGGAACATTGTATGAGCTTTCAAAGTCACAAAGACCTTCTTCATTAGATGGTAAAAAAGCAAAACTGAGAGGAAAGAAACAGTTTTGAGAGCTTTACATCTAAGAATGGTATTCAAGTGAAATACTCAGGGCCCAATTCATGGAAATGTTTGCAGAGATCCCACAAAGCCTGTGCGCAAAGAATGACTCTGCACGAGCCTGCACGCAGAGGTTTTCCTGCACGCTCTGCATATTCATGGAATTGTTTGTGCAAAGTAACCGTATAAGAAAGTCGCAGCTGAAACGCCCCCTAAAAGCCCTCACGCCAAGTAAAAACTGCCTGAACAGCTACCTTTGCATGCTCACCCTGGCGCAAATACATACACCCTTCAAACAGTGTGTTGGGACCCCCGACAACATGCGTACAATTTATTGTAACTTGGTTAAAATCTGAAAATCTGCGTGCGCACCCGCATAAACCATTCCTGCACCCTGATACACTGCATACGCGCACCCTCTCGGCTGAACTCTTCAAAATCTGAAAGGAGCTTGCCAACCCTGCTGCAGTCTCTACCACTCCTCTTACCCCCCAAGCTCTCTGCAATGACCTTGTGTCTCACTTTATCTCAAAAACCCAGGACATCTTGTCCACCCTCTCCTTCCCTCCCATTCCTATTCCCCCTCCATCTGCGCTTTCTAACCCCCCTTTAACCAGCCCCCTCTCCCTCCATCTCTTCCTTTCCTCTCTTCTCCCCTGATGAGGTCGCTAGACAAGTCCGATCTATGAAAGCGTCGTCAAAACAGGTTCATCCCTGTTCCTCTAAAACCATCAAGGACCACATTGATACCCTCGCTCTGGCCCTTGCCGATTTTTGCAACAATTCCTTTGCTTCAGGATCCTTCCCCTCCTCTTTGAAACACTCCCCTGTGCATCCTTTTCTGAAGAAACCCACAGTTGATCCTTCCTGTCTTGCTAACTATAGCCAAATCTCCATTACTCCCTTTCTGGGCAAACCCATTGAAAAGCTGGCCATCTCTCAGCTTAACCTTCATTATGATTCTGTTGGCTGTCTCCATGACCACCAGTCTGGTTTCAGAACAGCCAGAAGCACGGAAACTGCTCTCCTGAACATCCGTGAATATCTTCTCTCCAACCTTGACTCTAACATTCCCTCTGTCCTCATCCTACTTGATCTCTCTTCTGCCTTCGACACAGTTAACCATTCCATCCTGCTCAACCGTCTCCGTTAGAACCTGGGTATCACTGATCAGGCTGCGGCCTGGTGGACCTCTTTCCTCCCTGATCGACCCTCCCAGGTTCAACTGGGGTCCTTCCTATCCTCTATCTTCCTCTCTACCTGTGGTGTTCCACAGGGGCCTAACCTCTCGCCCTGGCTTTTCAACCAATACCTGGCATCTCTGGCCCACTGCATTGCCACTCTATGCTCAAATTTCCAGTGCTATGCTGACAACACTCAACTCATTTTCAGGCTGCCCTCGGCCACCTCCTCTCCCTCCCTCTTCGCTGATTGCCTAACTGCCATTCAAGATTGGTGTGCCACCAATGATCTTTGTATGAATTCCAGCAAGACTGAGATCCTCCTCATCAGCAACCCTTCTCCATCCTTTCCCCTCTCTCTCTGGCCGGCCTCGCTTGGCCCTCCTCCTGTCCCCACCTGTGAGGCTAAGAACCTCAGGGTCATCTTTGACTCCACACTTTCCTTCTCCGCCCACATCTCTGAGGTCTCTAAAATGTCAAACTTCCTATTGCACCTCCTCAGAGGCACTCTTCCTTTCCTCTCCTTCCCCCAGAAGAACAAGTTACTTACCAACTGTAAGGTTCTTTCGATTGGATGTTCCTCCCACGTATTCCTCATCTTTTGATACTCGTATCCCAGCTCTGCTGCTTCGGAATAAACTTTTCACCAGAGGGCGCTGTGTTAGAGGCCGCGGAGTCGTAGTCCCTCGAGGTCCGCCGTCGAGTGTCGATGTCATCCACTGTATAAAGGGCTCGAGCAGCGCCCGTTACATCAGTTCTGTTTTTACGGTGTTCATGGTCGCATCAGCTGATCAGGCTTTAAATCCTCAGGCTCTTAAAGAAGTCGAGTGCAACTGGCGTAAACCATACAGAGGGGTAGGTTGGGAGGGTCGATGAAGAATACGTGGGAGGATCATCCAATCGAAAGAACGTTACAGTTGGTAAGTAACTTGTTCTTCGAATGGATTGTGTCCTCCCACATATTCCTCATTTTATGATAGACTCCCACAGCAGTGGTAATTTTGGAGGTGGGAGTACTAGAAATTTTAATTATGGACTGAATGAAGGACAGCTTTTGCAAATAACCCTCCTTGATATGAAGTAGAGTCTAAGCAGTAATGCTTTACAAAGGTGTGCATTGACGACCAGGTGGCCGCAGCACAAATATCCTGCAACGGGACACCCCTCTGAAGAGCCGTGGAAGTTGCCATGCCTCTGGTTAAATGAGCCCTTAATCCATTTGGAGGCTCTTTCCCAGCTAATTTATAGCATTCAGAGATTGCTAAAATTATCCATCAGGATAGAGTTTGTTTAGACACTGCAAGGCCCAATTTGTATCAGGTATACTCAACAAACAGTTGGTCACATTGTCAAAGATTTGCCAATCTGGAATGTAGAAATTGAGAGCCCTTTTTGGGTCCAGTCTATGCAACCTTTCCTCTTCCTTACTAGCGTGAGGCGGAGGATAAAAAGAAGGTAAGGTCATCTTTTGTGACAGATGAAAATCAGAAACTATTTTAGGCAAGAAAGATGGTTTTGACTTTTAGAATAACCTTGTCCCAATGGAAAATGGTGTGAGGAGGCTTACACGACAGTGCCTGCAACTCACTTACCCTGTGGGCTGATGTTATAGCCACCAACAGAATTGTTTTAAGAGTGAGAAGTCTTAATGGGCAAGAATGTAAAGGTTCGAAAGCAGCACACATGAGAAATGTTAAGACTACATTCCAATCCCAAATAGGCACCTGAAAAGGTGTTGGGGGGTATACATTTGTTAGCCCTTTCAAAAATTGAATTACTAAGGGCATTTTAAAAAAGGACACCTCTCCCGAGGAACGCTTAAAGATAGATAGCGCTGCTAAATATCCTTTTATAGTACCAACTTGGAGCCCCAAATTGGCTAAGTGTAAGAGAAAGAAAAGCACTGTTGGAGTATTACAAAGGAATGGAGCCACATTCTTATCTCTGCACCAGTTACTGAACTTATTTCAACAACACTGGTACAGGGATTTTGTTGCTGGCTTTCCGGCCGAAAGCATAATTTCCATTATGTCATCCGGGAGGTCCCAATCCTTATATCTCAGCCTCTCAGAAACCATGCGTGAAGGCTGAGTGTCATGACCTCTGGAAGGAGAACCCGACCTTTCTCTTGCGAGAGAAGACGTATTGGAGGGCAGATGGACATGTCCAGAAGGTCCGGGTACCACGTCCTCCTGGCGCAATCTGGGGCAATTAGGATCATGGTTTTCCTGAACTTTCTCAACCTCCTGATCACCTGAGAAATCACGGGGACAGGAGGGAACGCGTAAAGGAGTGGAAATACCCAGTCCACTATGAATGCGTCCCCTAGAGCTCCTCTCGGGGGAAATTCCCTTGAGCAGTACAGTTTGCACTTCCGGTTGGCACTGGTCGCGAACAGATCCACTTGAGGGGTTCCCCAAAGAGCGAAGATCTCTTGAAGGACTTCCTGAGCTAGCTCCTATTCGTGGGAGACTGTGCTCTGCCTGCTCAGAGCGTCCGCTGCTGTGTTTAACTCTCCGGCTGGATGAACTGCCGATAGAGCGATTCCTTCTTGCATTGCCCAGAACCAGAGCTGCATTGCCTCTCTGCACAGTGGGAGTGATCCTACGCCTCCTCTTTTGTTGTAGTACATGGCCACTGTGTTGTCCGTCATTATTAGGACATTCTTTCCCTGTACAGAGGGCAGAAAGGCCTTCAGCGCTAGTCTGATTGCCCTCAGCTCCAAAAGGTTGATGTGTAGTTTGCACTCCGATGGGGACCAACGACTGCTGATTGTCAGATCGTTGGTGTGGGCTCCCCACCCCGTGAGTGAGGCGTCCATCACTACCATTATCTCCAGCCATGGTTGCCAAAAAGGTTCCCCCTTGAGGATATTCTTCTTGCAAGCCCACCATAGGAGATCTTGAGCCACCTTGGTTGAGACTTGCAGAAGATCTGACAGCTCCCCTCAAAATTGGGACCATTGAGTCCTGTGGGCCCACTGAAGGGATCACATCCTCAATCTGGCCTCTGGCACCAGAAAAATGCAGGATGCCATGAAGCCTAGCAACCTTAGAAAGGCGAATGCCGGTAGATGTTGGGCTTTTTGGAACTTCATTAACATCTGCAAAATGTGTTGAGCTCTCTCCTCGGGAGGCGAGGCATTCCCTGAGGAAGTGTCCAGGACTGCTCCGATGAATTGGAGTCTGTGGCTTGGAATCATTTGTGACTTCTTGTAATTGAAGGAGAAGCCCAGTCTGTTTAAGAAGTGGCAGGTCAAGGCCAGATGTTCCTGGGCTCGTTCGGATGAACTCGCCCTGATAAGCCAATCGTCCAGATAAGGGTAGACGTGAATCCCCCTTCTTCTGATACTCGCTGCCACCAACGCCATCAGTTTGGTGAAAACCCTCGGGGCGGAGGTCAGCCCAAATGGTAGAACCTGAAACTGATAATGAGAACCACCAATTGCGAACCTCAGGTACTTCCTGTGCTTGAGATGGATTGGCACATGAAAGTAAGCATCCTGAAGGTCCAGCGAAACCAGCCAGTCCTGAAGCTGAAGAGCCTGAAGGATCTGAGAAAGGGTCACTTTCTTGAACTTGTCCTTCCTGAGGAACTTGTTCAAGTTTCTATGGGTCTCAATCCTCCGTCCTTCTTGGGGATGAGAAAATAAGGGGAGTACCAACCCTTATTCCTCTCCGCTACAGGTACATGTTCTATTGCACCTTTCGCTAGCAGGGTTAAAATCTCCTGAACAAGGAGCGGGTCTGGAGGTTTTACGAATTGGCTCCCGGTGGATGATCTTGAGGTCTTTGATGAAAAGGAAGGCAGTCACCATGGGTCACTATCTCTAGTGCCCAGGCATCTGACATAATGCCTGCAGTTCGTTCAGATACCGAGTGATTCTGCCTCCCACCAGGGTTTTGTGGGTGAAGACCTCAAAGTGGCTTTGCAGGGTTTTCTCTGTTGGCCTCTCTGACTGGCCTGCCCCCTCTCTTTTCCAAAAGAGGAATAGAAGCGATAGGGGTGACTCTTCCAGGAAGATGAGCCTGCGTAAGAGTGTTGTTGAGACTGTTTTATAGCAGCGCTAAGTGATTTTGCTGCCGCTTTTGAGGTCTGCAGATTCTCCGAGCTCTCATCTGCCTTGCTGCCAAACAACCTCAAGCCATCAAAGGGCATATTAAGTAATCTAGACTGCACATCAGGTGCAAAGCCAGATTTCCTTAGCCATGCAAACCTGGGTAGGACTGTGCTAGATGCCATGGACCTGCTTAGACTATCCGCGGTGTCCAATCCTGAATGAAGGCATTCCTCCATAGCCTCTTTACCATCTTTTACTATAGCCAGGACACCATCCCGTTCCTCACCTTCCTCATGCAGTCCCACAGGGTACATGTAAATCTTGCTAAACTGCAAGTGCCTTAGGGCCTCATTACACGTTATTCAGTAAACCATGGTGCTATTAGCACCAAGCTTGCCGCCGGTACCATACCGGTACCACCATGGCGAAAAGGGGAATTACCACCCTATTCCAAGGTTGGCGGGGCGGTAATTCCCCCTTTCTCCATGGCCCTTCCCCATTCCCATTTTTGCCCCATAGGGCTCAATGGGAATAGGGAAGGAGCTAATTATGGTACCGCAAATTGCGGTACCGTAATTAGCACCAAGGTCCCTTTGCGGGTCCCAACTTTAACGGCTGGTCTACACCAGCCGTTAAGGTCGGGCCTCCCAAAGGGACCTCGTAGTAAGGCGGTAAGGTAAACCCTTACCACCTACCGTGTAATGAGGCCCTTAGTCAATTTAAGGGCCATGCTGCCCCAAGTAAAAACATTCTGGGCCCAAGCATCAACTTTTTTATCATCCCTGTCAGGTTGTATTGATGGGTAAGCTGATTGCCTAGTGGAGGTTGCAGCTTGAACCACTAGACTTTCAGGGGAGGGATGTTTAGATAGATATTCCGGATCTGATAATGATGTCCTGTATTTTGGTACAAATTTCTTATTTACTGCTGAAATAGAATCAGAAGTATTCCAATTTACCATCACCCTCTTCTGAAGTGCTTTATGGAATGGAAGAACAGGATCTTTTAGAGGACCTTCTCTCAAGATATCTGTCATGTCATCCTGGTCGAAATCTGGGAAAGCTGCCTTCCAACCCATAAAATCAATGACCCTTCCCATAAGATTCCAATAACTAGGATCAGCATGATCTGTGGGGTCTGGTCTTTCAAAATCCACTTCAGGTGAAGTGTCTAGGCCACTGGCATTTTGGAGACAGTCATAAAGATCTGTTATTTTGGAATTCAGGTCCACTAGCTCTTCAGGGACCTCCCTGGTTCCAAACCTAACTCCAGCTGAAGTGACATCCTCTTCAGAGGAGTGTTCTTCAAAAATGGATGACATGGATCTGAAAAATTCCTGTCTGGGTTGAGGATGGAAAACTTTTTCTGGTAAAGAGGGTGGTATCGACTTAGACATGGGTAATAGCGTCGACCTGGGTATCGGGATTAATGAATGCCTTGATAAAGGTGTCGAAGACATCGATAAAGAAGACGTTGGCTTCGACGTTTTCGAAGGTAACTTCGATACTGTCGAAGAAGGCTTCGATACAGTTAAAGGCGCCAACCCATTTTCATCGGTGGCTTCGACGCAGTAGGCATCGACGGTGTCGCGTCGAGTTTTGACTTTGATGCCGATGTCGATTCCGCTACCACCGATTTATGCACCTGAGGTTTTGACTTAGTACGAGGCGTCGGGAACGTTCCCTTGATGACACTCTCTACTCTTTTTCGGCTCTCGCATGTTTTGATTTTGATTTTCCTCTGTCACTTTTAGATTGGGTAGAGGCTTGATCACCATGCAGCAACTTCGAGGGGGTATGGGACGCTTTCTCAAATATTTTTAGCATGGAAGCCCTAAAGGCCTTCCATTTTTCTGGGGAATCGTTCTTTGAGGGATAAGTTACTCTCCTCTCAGAAGAGGAAGAGGAGGAAGAAGACCTGTGATGTCGCTTTCTTGACTTTTTAGTCAAAGACGAGGCGGATTTCCCCGAGCGACTCTTTGATCTCGACCTCCTCGACTCATGTCGATATTTTCGACTAGATTAATCTGAATCTTTTTGTCTTTTGGAAGACTTATAGGTTTCCTTCCCCACCGCCAGCTTACCTCTATGTTCCCTAAGAGCCTTGTTGGACATGGCCTGGCAGGAACCGCACTTGTCAACCCGATGGTCTGGGCTGTGGCACCAGAGGCAATTCCGATGGGGGTCGGTTATTGACATTTTCCTACCACACTTCTGACATTTTTTTAACCCTGTCTTGGATGTGGTGGGAGTAGATGACGAGGACATCGTCGAGGAAACATCTGATGCGCCATTCGTAACATGAAGCAGTTGCGTCGGAAAAACAGAACTGAGGTAACAGGCGCTGCTCGAACCCTTTATACAGCGGATGACGTCGACGCTCGACGGCGGCCCTCGAGGGACTATGATTCTGCGGCCTCCAACACAGCGCCCTCTGGTGAAAAAAAATATTCCGAAGCAGCAGAGCTGGTATACGAATATCATAGGAATACGTGGTAGGACACAATCCATTCGAAGCTCACTGTCTCCCAAACTCTGGTTCTCTCTAGGTTGGACTATTGTAACAGTCTCTTTCTAAATCTACCTGCCTCTACTCTTCAACCTCTGTAAGTAATCCGGAACAGGACTGCAAGACTTGTCCTTGGCCTCAAGCCCTGGGATCGTACCTCTCCAGCTCTGAAATCTCTCCATTGGCTCCCAGTGGATGCAAGGATTGAATTTAAAACCCTCTGCATTGTCCACAAGGCTTTCTGGGGCCTGGGTCCAAAGTACCTTCAACTATCCCTCTGGAAATGCCTCCCCTCTTGAGCTCTTCGCTCCTCTACCTCTAACTCCCTCAGGGTCAGTCGTTTCTCAAAGAAACAAGCCGGGGGTAGATCTCTGTCTTCGGCCGGGGCCTCCCTCCAGAACAGCCTCCCTGCCACTCTAAAACGTGAGGAGAACCATCTCCGGTTCCAGAAGCATCTCAAGACCTTCCTCTTTGCAACTGCCTTTGCTCCCCCTCTCCCTTGCTGATCTGCTCTCTCTTGGCACTGTGCATCTGGCCACCCTTCGTCCCCTTGGCCCAGTTACCTGCTCACCCTGCCACCCTTCTGCACTGCCTCCCGGCCACCCCTTGCAGTGGGGACTGTATCTGTACCCATACAGTCTCCTATCCCCCCATTTTCTTCTTTTTATGCACTTATCAGACTTACCCAGTTTTGCTGCTGTAAACACAGCACTTGCCACTTGCTGACTGCACTACCCCTGTTTATTGCTCCATTATATATTTTATTTGTATGTATTATTATTTATCTGTTTATCCTCTGCTCTGCACTTTCCACTCACTTTCCCATGCACTTGCACGATCTCAATGTCATTGGGCCTAGTAAGATTGTTGTTTTGTTCTCCCCTGTTCCCCTCCCTTGCCTTGTTGCGCTCTGCAACACTTGTGTACGAGCGCGATACAAATAAAATATCATATCATATCATATATCAAGTAAGATAGGATCCCTGGCTGCGTACATGGACCCCTAAATGCAACACCTGATCTTACCTCTGCATGGTGAATCTTTTGCGCAAGTGTCTGTACACCTGCCTTCGGGTGGCGGATAGTATGAGGGCTTTGCATGGCTATTTACCCACCAAGAGGTTGCGCTCTCAGATCTATGAATATGTATCGTTCCATGCAATAGTGGGTGTGCGATGGACTGCCTGCGGGCTGTCCCTCGTAACGCACACATTTAGCTTGTTCTTCCTCATTTTCCAAATTCCGCATGCTCCCCTGCCCTCTGCGCAAGCCATGTCCATGCTCTGCGTGGTGTCTCATGCAAGGCACTTGGCCTCTCGCAATGACGTGCCAAGCCTGTGCGAAATCCCAGCACAATACGAAAAGGTATTGCACAGTCCATTCCATGTATCGACAAACAGGATTTTGTGCGTGGTTTGCCGCACAAAGTCCCTATTTTCCGCACAGATATTTCCATGAATCAGGCCTTCAGTGTTTGGATGAATACCAAATCGAATACCTGAAAATAAAGCCAACAATGTGTTTTTATTTTATAAATCATTTGAAAAAATTGAATAAAAAACGTATTTTAAAAAAATGAAAGCACTTTTTAAAATGTGTCAGTTGTTTCATGTGTTTCTCTTTATTTAAATCAGCATTTCATCCTTATTTAATGCACAATAATCCTTATTTAATGCACATAATCCAACAAAGAACATATTTACAAAAAAACAGACATCATATGTACAGAAGATGCTGCTTATGCAAAACCAGTGCTACCCAAACTGGCAGGTTTCACAAATGAAAATAGCTATGTTGCTATGGAAAAAATGGATATCGGAATTTACAAGGGCTATTGCAAATCACACACTTTGCAATCTCTTCCGAATTGCACAGTAGCTCATTTAGAAAGTCTTACAGCTCGCACAGAAATGTACACATGGTTTCTGCCCGTTCATACAGGACACAAGTCCAGGGTACATGTGAGGTGATTCACTGTGTCGTAGTGAGTACCAGTAACTTTATAACGTTAAATATAATGCATTTTAGTATCACCCAACTAAACAGTATTCTTATAATTGACTTTGTAAAGATAAAAGAAAGAGTTGGCTCTTCAGAAAATTGAGTATATTCATATTTTCTCTTCAGGCACAGAATAGTAAAGTGCCCAACATTCATCAGCCTGCTAAAGGTAGAAATAGTTAAAAAACGCAATCCCTTTTTCTAACAGAGCATTATTTTTTCATTCACGCAGACTCCTATACCAAATCAGAGCTCGCCAATCATGTTCTACATACCCTGGCTTTTGTATTGCATGCCATTTTGTATTCCTGTTTATAATATAAATGAAGGGCTGCATGGGCCTGTATGCAATATATAGTGTCCCTAATAGTCAGATGTGGTTTGTTGTGTCACACCTGGCATGGCACAATTTACAATCTCTGCATACTACCTCACGTATGAATGTACTTTCAGACTTCCAGCACAGAAGAGTCTGTGAGATAGTAACTTGCTTACAGTCATTGTTTGACATGTGCAAGCATTTTGGTATTATTCATAATACACATGCCATTTGTAAATCTGCAAATGTCTTAAATAATTTCCAACAAATAGATTTCCAACATAACACTTCCTTCTTGGGTCAGAGCTGGAAATATCCCAGATACGAGTGGGCTATATGTGTGCTTCTTTAAGCACCATGCCTTTCTGCAGAGGCTCCCAGTGCTTTACCTTATTTATGGCTGAGGAAACCAGATGGGAAAGATATCTTAATGTGGATGCGAGGTTTAGGTGCATACTTGGCCCTTGTTGTGCGAACATCCGACTTCCTGCGGTCAGAGAAGGGAAATACTTCCCAAGAAGATGTTTATTCCTGTGCTCACTCTCCACTTGCCTACAAAAAGGGCAAAGAAACTAGCTGAATGATCTGATCAAATTGAGACAATCGAACTGCAGTCAGAGCCCTGGTACAGATTGGGCTCTGATGTGATATTTCTCTCCTGCTCTATCCTCTGTTCCTTGTGAGTTTGTGTCTGACTCTGGGCTGTCTTAACGTATTTTGGGGACCCCTCTTAATCAAATAATGCAGGGGCCCCAAGTTTCTCTAGTTGCCCTCTCTCCTCCCCACCCCTTCATCGAAATTAAAATATGCACAGGAACTCCCTCAAAGTCCACTTGCCTCTGTTATCCATGCAGGAGTAAAACTAGTAAACAAAGTGGCATTAAAAGGGCACTATTACCTGCCCATGATGAGTGTACCTGTCTTCTAGCATAGGTACAGGACACATTTTAACATTAATAGCCACAGGGAAGGTATGCAGGCTGTAGTACAGACAAAGGGCACAGATCAGAAACCCTGATGCAACGGTATGTATATCCCAGCATAGTTGCAGCCTCAACAATGTACAACTGCTAAATCATGGATGAAGGAGAGAGATCGGAGGCAAGGAGTAAAGTGCACATGTCAAAGCATAAAGAGGCAATTTAGATTAGAATTACCGGGAAGATGCACGTAGCCGAAAATAGGATGCGATTAGAAGAGGCCGTTGTTATTTAAATGGTGTTGCCAAGTGTGTGCCAAGAGAATATACCAATGCGTGCTCTGATTGTACATGAAGTAACACTCTAGCCATTTTAGTTGTGATTATGGATTGTTGGAAGAACGTCACCTGAGAACGAAACTACACCATCGGACTGACAATTTAGAAATCTTTCGGACTGGCCATTGTGGCAGGTCAAACACTACTAGATTGATTGGATTGCCGAGTATCACACATGTTGGGTCCAGTCTGCAATTTTGAAACTTGAAAACATTAATTCATAATGTTTATCAAACTGAAAGGCGCAATTATCTGTCAATGTTTGACGTTTATGAACTAAAAATAAAACAGTATTTTGTGGAGTGGACTTGGAAAGTATACAAATCATATATGACAACATGTTTTTAAGAACTCTGTATAGAAACATGCTATAAGACAGGAGAATGATTGGAGCTTTATTTTCTTCATTATAGATGGAAGTACTACAAGTATTGGAATACTATTTGATGAGAACCTAAACAATCTCATCTGTGTTGTCTACTGTGTCTGAAAGATTTAAACACACCCACTGAAGGAACATTTGTGATGTGGTGACCAGCTTTTTGGCATTGTTTGACACAGACATGTAGATTGATATTCATGATGTGAAGAAAAACCTTGAAAACTTTTTTTTGTCACAATTACGCAAGCCTTAAAATTAACTTGCTGGGGGCCTGCAATATTTGGTCGACTCTCTCCTTCCACTCAGATGGCTCAGATGGCCTCCATTAAAAAGAAAGATCAGGGAATGGGCTAAACAAGGCCATCAACGTGGGAATGTACACACTTCCTCCGAACACAGTACAGTATTAGACACTAAGACGAGAGGATCTGACTAGGATCACAGCATCGTCCAGTGGCAAAGAAAACCCTTTGAGCAACTGTTTCTAATTTGTCTCTCTAATGACCTCTTCTAACACATTTTATTCTTGAGTGGGGGTGGGTACCCAATGTACAGACACCTTGTTTGGAGGCTTCACGCTTCTAGATCTGAATGATAATGATTTTGCGTTATTATAACTGCACTTTATTTGGTGCAGGTACATTGTTGTACTGGCAAGCTTGGCGTTACTATCATCAACCTTTGAATACATTGAGAGAAAAGGTCAAGAACGCCTTGCCTGGATTTGGAACTGTGATCTGGCATATGATATAAATATATTTCTGCAGCAAAGGCTCACCCACAAGCAATCATTTCAAATTTGGTTATTGCGCGTGATCAGTATATTCCCCAATGAAAGTGCAAAAGATGAGCTGCAGTGAACACACAAACTACAGGAACTACAGTGAAGACATAATGCATTACAGAATTAATTGGTCAATTATGGGCTTAGCTATCAACAACAGTCAGACTCAGTGCACCACACAACAAATAACTGTCTTATTTATTTTCTAAAGGAAATAAATCACTAGCAATTCTGTATGAGGCAACTGGACGGAATTCACAGGATTTAAAGTATTTCACTTATCAATGCAGTGATCAGTATTCCAGTTAACTCAAGAACAGCCTCTTCCCACTAATATGTTACCCTGTATTTAATGTGTCGGGTTCTTTGTTGGGACAGACAAGCCAATAATGTTAATGAAGACATTTCCTAAAAGGAAAGTTCTCCCCAAGGCTAATATACATTGGGAAATGTCTTCTGCATCTTGTGCTGCCTAACATGTAACTGGCATGTCGCCTGCCCTTTTTGACGCAGAAGAGGTAACCCACCTGTTGGTCAGTCTTCCGATTTCCAAACATCCTCCTCTCCTATCAATTTCACCAACAGTGTGGAGCATTTTGACTATGCCCCAAACAGAGTCCTCACACTGGGCCTCATTATAACCCTGCCAGTCATTGTTACCGGCCCGGCAGAGTACAAGTTTGTGGGGGGGTGCCCTCCTGCCAGCCAGGTCTGACCTGGCGGGAGGAACGGCACCCGACCGCAGACTTTCATGGATGCACCGGCACTGTGACTCGCAATGGGACTCGCATGGGATGGGGAGTTTCTTTTTCCGGCGCCTGACCGTAGGGACCGCCAGGGCTGTAATGCCCCGGTGATTCCCCATTGCCAGGTACCAGAAAAAAAACATGACTCCAGCGGCAGCCTGCTGTTTTTACCGGCACGACTACCGCCAGAGTCATAATGAGGCGTGTCTCTCTATCCTGCCTCTAGCAGTCTGGCCCACAGAGAATCTGAGGAGATTCTCAAGCATGCAGTGACACTAGTCTCCACTACTTGTTATGAATTCAATTTTCTTGATAGGCACTTCCTATTGGAACAAACCATGTTCACCTCTCTTTCATCCTCACCGCTCTTCTCCAATACACACAGATACACTCCATTATAGACAAGACAAGACAAAGTATTGCCGAACAGAAATACATTTTTCGGCTGGAGCGGAATAGTTACTGTTCAGCCCGGATTCAGGTGAATGCATTCTGGAAGCTGACGTTTTGTACACCCCCACAGGAATTGCAGTCCTCATCTTACCTAACAGTTGTACATCTCCACAACAGAACCGTTAGCTTGCAGTCAGAGCAGTTAGAACTACAGAAACGTTTAAAAATAATATCTTGCGTGTGAGAAATTCTTTATAAAAAAGGGGTCCTAGTAAAAATGTCCCAGAGTGCAGGATTTAAAAAGGTAAATGAAGTGAGCGTTATACAGATTAGCCTCCATTGCTGAAAACCTCTGCACACAAAATGAACATTTTCAAATGGTTGCATGTTCTGGAGGCCCAATACTGACAGTAGAGCTATGGATTAAGAATATGTTAATTATTTTTTATTTAAAGCAGAATGGGTGATTGGGAGCGTTTAATGGAGGATTGAAGCAGCAGTGCCTTCACACTTGACCTGTGTGATGTTGTCAAAGTAGATTGCTGCTCATGCTTGTGTAATGTCGCTGCCCTGTGTTGGATGCATAGACTTCAGTAGGGGAGGTCAGAGTAAGGCCTTTTTTGCCATTTTGCGTATTTCTGTGTCATTCTAAACAAAAACTCGAACACACATTCAAACATTCCAAGTTTCCCATTGCCCTAATTTGCTGCCTGTTCCTGGGAATTGCAGCTAATTTGCGTGTGGTTTAGTATGGTTTAGCATGAGTATCCTCAGATTCAAAAATTGATTGTGAAGGTGCTTTCTAGATTGTCAGAGTCTTTTCTTGCTTAGTGTGAAAGTGCCACGATGCTCGCTCAAGTGGGCTTTGGTAATGTGTTTTCAGAATCTCATGTGGCTTGATTCCTGGTGAATTATGTGGAAGTGCTTTGCAGGGGGGCCCATGATGTTCATTGGTTGGTGACTGTGTCAGGAAAGGGTCAGAAGAGAGAAGGTCAACAGTGTTTTAATGGGGTAAGAGGCATGGAAGGTGATAGCAAGGATACAAGCTCAAGAAAAGAGGGAAACATTGGCGGATCTTGTTGGTGTGAAGCCTATTGAACGTGGAAATGAAATCTGTGAATCGGTCAGTAAGGGAGTTGCTGAATGCATTCGATCCACAGGGAAGGGGAATGTGAGGAGTGTGAATAGGAGAGAGTGATCATGGTTTGATGATGACTGTGAAGGATTTGAGTGGAGGTTCTGTGTGACAGTTTCATCAATGTCAGTTTGCCTGTTTTTGATGTTGCAGTTTTGGTACAGTGGGATGTATCCCTCTTTGATGAATCTATAGGAGAGGAGGTAGATGTTACCTAGGCCAATCCAATGTACAGTGCCTAAAGTGTGGGTTTAGTGACAGAGGCTGCAATATGGAATGTGCAACTGATGGTGAGTATTGCATTAATGAGCATGAGGATGTTTGTAAGGTAGGAGTTTTATCCTTTGAATCTTCTTAACCTTACTAGGCACATGCATAAGATATTTGAATAAATCCTCTTAAGTTCTGTTGGTCATTTGCTAAGAACATAAGTGCTAGAAAGGGCTGAAACATTGGGTAAGACGACCTCAGGCTTGCAGCCTTGTTTGTTTCAGTAGGGGCCCTCGCGATGACCCCCATAGCAATAAAGAATGGTGTTCTGCCAAATATCTTTCTTCTTTCCTGTTGTCAGTTTTGCTTCTGTCCCCATCCCGTTTCCCAAACAATCGTGCTTGTAGCAACCCAGGGGCACCGAATTAGCCCTCTTGGATGTTAATAAAATGGTCTTTGGAATGAAGATCATCATCAAAGGTCACTGCTGAGTATGCTAGCTTTGTCCATAGCATTGGACACCTTGAAACACCAAATCCTTCTGGAAATAGTAAAGGTGGTGGCGTGGGTGTTGGACTGTGCCTCGAAATGGTTTGCTTCATTCCTAAATAAACGTGACACCTGCCTAATACTAAATAGCCTCTAGATTTAAACGGCCAGTGATATGTGAAGTAACACAGGAATCAGCACTAGCTCCTCTGTCTTTCATTATATATGTAAAGCTCTTACACAGCCTCCTGGTGGACCTTGCTGCAGGCTGCCACGATTATGCCAAAGAGGCACACATGTAACTCTAGATCTTAAATAATGCCAGTTTAGATGGTTGAAAACTGACTAATTCTCAATAGTTCCATAACTGAAATAACAGTGGTAGACATATCCATGAAACTGCATGAATATAATCAATGTACAACACATAATTCCTATACTTCCTCAAATAAATCACTCAGAGGTTTCTTAGACCTTGCTGCATTGACCGCTGCTGCCGAACTCGGCTTATGTATATATACATTACACGATGGAAGAAACAATACAGGGTCGCTGCTTAATTAATACAGTCTACTCAAAAGGAGTTACTAAGTGTGCTTAGCCCAAGATTGGGCATAGAGGCAAACATTTTGCCCCACCAAAATTACGAACGTGAATACAAGTTAGAACTGAGTATCTGGACAGAATAACCAATATTGCCTTGAGGAAGACCATATTTGTCAAAGCACATGCTGTCTTTTGCTTTAGGATACCCACAGCACAAATAAAAAACTATTTGGACATACAAAAGGACTATCTCTTGTGAAAACCTTTATAAATTGGTACACTTCGATGTCCTGGGACACTTGCTCTCAGATTACATTTGCATGTAATACTGCTGGTCTCGCAGAGTCAAGGGAAGCTATCACCATCCTGGTCTCACCCTGGTAGTTGTGTGCCCAATTTCTGAAGACTTTAAAGAGAGCATCATCTTAAGGAGAGTCAAGGAAAATTCCAGGTCCCATTAGTGCTCCTTCAGGTCCAGCCCTTTGGTCACTGTTTTCTTACAATCTAATTTCTTCTACAAATTAGTACCCGGCGATGGACAATGCAATCTCATTGGCCTTCGCCGGGGCGTTTACTGACTGGGAATCGCTCGCCCACAATGTTCCTTCCTTCCCCGGCAGGAGGGTGTGACAGCCACTCACTCAATGAGGAGGCTCGGAATGGGATAATCCCCGCTCTGAGACACCACATGGCTGGAGGCTGCCATCTTCCCCCGCACTGGATTGAGGTAAGTGTTGTTCCCCTTCCCACCTCCCCCTACCCCAATCCAAAGAATTCCCTCCCAGCCCTCCAACTTACCCTCTTTTCTGTCCATTTTGGGAGCAGATGCGACTGGAACACTTCTGTTCCCAGCGCATCCACTCCTGATCCATGACAGGCCATTATGGAAAGGAAGAAGGGACTACACGTAGCCCCTTCTTCCTTTCCATGGTGGCCATTTTTTTAATTACATTTTTCTTTATTTTTTTGCCACCCCTTTTTAGGAGGGCATATATTGGAAGGCTCTGGAGAGGTCGGGTGGGGAAAAAACACAAAGACCTCAGTCGGAGGGGGGACTTTTTCCGACCTTCTTGTGGGCTGTTGTGCTCTCTACCTGGCTGTTACCGGGGTCTTCCAGCCCATTCTGGCGAGATGAGAGATTCAGTTAGGCCACTGTGATGTATCTTCTTTTGAAATCTCTATCTTCTCTGTGAATTATTTCTGTTTTATCACTTGTTGCTTCTTAGCTATGAATAAATAGCCATATAAGTGCTCATTATTTCTAACTGCGTATCTGGTTGTGAGTTATTGCTCCGTCTACCTGCGTTCAAAATATTTTCTGTGCTCTGCAAATTTACTGGTGATAAATAATTGTCTGTGCACTTGGCAAGCAATACACCCACCTGAGGTACCATGCTGCCGGTAGTCCTGACCCGATCCAATGATCAGAGCCCTGATGGTCCAATTTTTATTACAAGGGAGCGTAAGTATCAATAGGAAGAACAGTGACCCATAATATATTTGCATTGTCTTATCCCAACCTCAACCCATCCCATCTTTAACTTCAGAACCCTAGTATTGTCAGAACCATTATTGTGCTGATTTTTCTCATCTGTTTTACAAAACCAGTCATTAGTGATTTGAGTAACTATAGTAAATCCCAGAAAGAAATAGAGTATCCACCACGTGAAGGGTTACAGCGGCCACGTAACTGTGGAGATTCCCAAGTGGCATTCTATTCTCGTTTTCATAGTCATTAATATAGTGTAATAAAACCAATTTGTCATTTTTAAAACCAAATTGCTGTTTTCATTTTCGTGCCTATTTTTCAAAATCGCCTCTCACTAAAACCTCCACAACTTCTTCAATTTTATAGATAGAAATGAAATACTCTCACTGATACCTAAGAGTCTTAGCTGCATCCACAACCAAAAACCGCATTGCAGAACAGTGTATTTGACCCGTTTTTATCAGAAATCGCATAGTGAAATTATGCCACGAATTTTCAGTTCTCAAAAGTTAACACATGTCTTTTTCCCATTCAAAGTGTTTCTAAAATCCCATCCTGATCTAAAATGTGTACTGTTGTTTATATTGTAGCACATGTGTGTTTGGACTTGTTTAGTGTTGCTTTCCTAAGAATTTTTCTTCATTGAAGCATTTTTGCTCCCTTTTGCATAGTTGCACAAAGCCATTTTCACCTGTCATTTTGAAATTGTCAATTTCCAAAAACGGTTTTTTCTCTTGTTTGGGGAGGGAAGATTGCATTCAAACTCTAGACATTGTCTTTCATTCCTGAATACCTGCTGATTACTGACATCTGCGTAGGATTGCTCATTTGTACCTTCAGAACTTTGCAGGGGAAAATATTAACCTAAACGCTATTTGTTCACAAACCAAAACTGTTCTTTTCCCTGTGTTTTATATGTATATCTATAGATATAGATATAGATATAGATATATATATATTAAAATGTATGTGTGATTAGACTATTAAATAAGTACATTTTTATTTACCTTTACAAACTAGCCTTATTCCTGGTCCAGTGTGAACTGGGGGTATTTTGAGAAGGGTATGAATTTATAGACATAATAAATATTTAATTGCGTACTACATGCTAGGTGAGACAGATTTTGGGGGCTTGTGCCGTGATTCTGAATTCGAGATACCACCAGTGACAGTCTAACACAGCATACTAGCCTGCAGGGTACAGACACCTTGCTGGGTTGGGGTACTATGCTACATTGTACAAGCACCTCTCAAAATAAATACTCCAAAAATCGGGCCTGTTTGTAAAAGTAAATTAACTCTAAAATAAGTCATAAGGAAATACAAACTGTTTGTCAGGGGTGAGTGGCCAGAACAGAATGAGCAGATCTGGCTGCAAGAAATAAAAGAACAGGTCACTGCCATTAAGCTAGATAAATGGTAGGACAAGAGCCCATTACACCAAGTGCTTAGTGAACTGTACATGGCCTCAAAAAAAGAGGAGCAGTGTAAAATTGCCAAAATAGCAGCCTACCTGTACCTCCACATAAGAATCATACAGGAAAAGCATGCAGAAAACATAGTTCTGGCAAAGAAGCAAGTGGAAACACTACAGAAAATCCAAACTTATCTGGACTCTGAAGAGCAAAGGCTCCAGAAGAGCCAAGAATCAGAAACTAGGAAGTAGAAAATCTGTCTCTCTTACAGCAAGAGGACGCAGAGCAAATTACAGACACTGCAAGATGAGTGTCAGGAAACTGGAGCATCAATTAAATTATAATAGAGTCTGTGCAGAACAGATAGTCACCTTACAAAACCTCCTCGAATCCATGAAAGAGGAAAATAATAAATTAATTATTAAAGACATCCACTTCCAAGAGGAACTTGATGAGGAGCGCCAGAAATCTAGTGCATTTAAAAAACAGAGGGACGAGCTGGCTGAACAGAGGGGCACTCTAAGTCAGGAGAGGGATGCCTTAGGCCAGCAAGTCAGCCAATTAAAAACTAAGTAAGAGGAAAGAAAGCTGGCCCTCCAGGAGTTTAGTGAAGTTAAAACTGAATATGAGCAGCTACTAGAGCACACCAGGCGGGTGGAGGATGCTCTGGAAAGGACCATTCAGACCAATAATGACAAAACTCGGGAGGTGAGTCTCCTGCAGCAAAAATTGGCCCAGTATTTCCAAACCAGGCACAAAGCACAGAGAGACAATGAGGATCTCTGTGAATATAATGATAGGCTCCAGAAACAGATAGCCCTGCAAGAGCAAATCATTGAGACCAGTAAGGCCTTAATAGAGGAGCAAAAGAATCAGATTTTGGCATGTCACCAGGGAATAGGGGTTAAAAGAGAAGAGGTAGGAAGCAACAGAGAAACCCCTGAGCATAACATTAGGAACCCTGTCATCAGGGACTCTAACCCCTTCAGTATCATGAACTCTGCTGGCTTCATGTCCACTGGCTCATATGAACCAACGGCCATGGGGATGGTAGACTTCAGCAGAATTGGCAACATGGGACTGACAGATCAGCGCCTCCCAGAAACGGATGGGCGGGTGTCTCTGTACAGATTCCCAAACTTTAGGGCTAGACTCTCTGATCAGGAAGACTCCTGTGAGTGGAGAATCAGGGAATTGGATCCTCATAAATACTGCCTACCAATGGATCAGTCTGTCAAATTTGGTGGGGAACTCCAGGAAAGAAGGCCCATAAAGAGTATCTTAAAGACCTCTTCCCAGCTAGGGCACTCGGGGGGTACTCAGCCAATCCTGGGAGCAGGGGAGAGTCAGAAGACTCCTCTGAGCACCACAGACATCAAGAAAATAGGCCCCCACATTCCGCCAGCCATTCTCAAGCTCACAGAATCAGGAAGGGCCTAGAGGATCAGATAGCCACCTCTTGTAGCAGTGCCTCTGAGTCAGAGGATGAGTGGACTTGGGTGACTAAGGTTAAAAAAGCCAACAAAATTAAGAGGGCTCTACTAAAAGAACCCCTGAAACAGATCAAGGCCGTTAGGAGCGTCATAACTCCCTATCACAAAAATGCCATGTATTCAGTCTGGGAGCACCTTGAGTTATACGAGCAAATGATGGATACTTTCCATCTGAAAGACAGCCAGAGTTGCATCCAATATGTCAAATGGACATTTTTGCCAGAGTACTCCAGCTTCTTTGCGCACTGGAGGATCAGAACCACTCAAGATGGTCCACCTATAGGGTGGACATCTTAAAACATTTTTCTGTACATAGGAACCCCCAAGAGGCCCACAAGGCGGCCTACAATCTGCAGTGTGGGGAAGACCAGGCCCCACAAGAATTTGTGCATGAACTAAAACGTGCCTTTGCACAGACAACCAGGAGGGTGCACACAGACAGTATGGAGTTCATTAATACCTTCTTTGATGCACTCCCTAAACACATCATGACCCAGCTGGTGAGGGACTTCACGAGAAGACATCACTAGACTGGGTCATTGAACAGGCAACTCATATATATGAAGTGCAGAAACCGGTAGAGAATAAAAATATGCTGTTAAGGTGGCGGAGTTGAAGGTTGCTCCCATTTTAGATATGGAGAAGGGGGGGCCTAAAAATATTCCTTTGCAGAATTAATCTTCTAACCAAAGAACCAGAAGGCCCTCGGGCCAATCCCAGGGTACGACGTCCTTTCATGGCGGGATGTTTTTTCGCAAGGTTTTTCACCGTGACTTTTTTGCCGAAAAAAACTCAGCAAATTTTTGGGGGGAGGGGTTGGAAAAATATATACTTCAGGTGTGGGTGTTTGGGGATATTGTTAAAAAATCCACAGTAAAAAAGCCCACGAAAAAACATCCCGCAATGAAATGACATGGAACCAATCCTAGACAGGTAGTCAGGGAGGTAATCCCACAAATGGGACCCCTATCTCCCCTGATTATATCAGCCCCCATTACAAGGGCAACACAAGCATCCTGGGGTATGTCTGGACTCCCCAAGCCCAAGGGGGGATCCAACCAGGTAGCTACCAACCCAGGAAACTTCCCTCCTAACTTTCCCCAGGAGGGTCGTAATCCCCTAAATGCCGGGTTGAGCTTCTTTTCCCGGTACCCGCCAAACTTCAACCCCTAATACAACCCTCTTTCTTTCCTCACTTTCCTGAGCCCAGACAGCCCAATCCGGGAGAGATGAGGCCAAGGGTGGAGGGTTACCAGAACTATCCCAACCAAGGGTATTATGGGAGAAGTGACAGTTGCCCTTCCCGTGATCCACCTAGGATAGACCAGAGACCCCCGTAAAAGCCAGAGCGGGTGTCCCAACTGGCGCGCCAGGTCCAGAACTTGTCACAGGATCTGGGTCGCATGTTGAGGGCTCAGCAGAACCCTCAGATGAGCATGCCGGCTCAGAACTCCACAAATCAAGGGTCTGGTACTCCAGAGCAATGACGGGGAAAGAACCCCGAAAACCTACGGGTTCCAAAGGAGGAGGCACCACGGGGGGAAGGGTGGTGTAAAGCCTTTGAGGAAGCTTCCTTCCCCACTTGTGAAAAGCCCCTGGAAACCCAGGAACCGGTACGAAAATCTCCTGCCGACGAAAGTCTGCAACTTAAGGAACAGAGGGTGGGTCGGAGAAATAAAAGGCCTAAAAAGACCCATTTTGTGGTGGAGGTTAGTGTCTTCCAATTTGAAGGCGAGGGGTCCTCAGAAGACTCTGGGAAAAGGATCTTCTCCTTCAGGGATGGGGAAACTCCTCCCAAAGAAAAATGGGTCCCGAGAGACCCTAATCAAGACTGGGTAAATGTGGGGATGGAGTTAGGACCGCCCATCAATGAACCCCAGAATGACAAGCCAGAATGTCACCTTGCCCAAACATACTCTGGGGATTGCTGCGAAAAAGGTGGGGAGGGGCACCCAGAACCAGAAAAAGAGGATTCCCTAGCTCCCCATATCTATTCTGGGGACTGTCTCCAAAAAGGGTGGGGCAGCCCCGAATCAGAACACGAGGAGCCCGGGACTCCTCCAATCACTGAATGTGAAACTGTCGGTTCAGATTCCAAAACCACCCAACTTCATTCTGGAGACCGCCTCCTAGAAGGGGGGGCAGCCCAGAACCAGCACAAGAGGAACCCCAAACCTCACCAACCACTTCTGTTGATTGCCTACAGAAAGGTGGGGGGCAGCCCAGAACAAGGGGTGCCCGAAACTCCCCAAATAGCGGTGTGTCAAAATTCTTTGCCAGATTCCCCAACTCCAACACAGTCTCTTGACCCAACTACCCCGGTGTCAAAGTCAGAAATAAGTCAATTGACCATCCAGTTTACCAAGAACACCCATTACTTTTGCCTATTGGAGGAGAATGAAGGTAGATTCTACGCCTCCATACAAGTGCAAGGGCAATGTGCAATTCCAGCACTGGTGGACACTGGATCCCAAGCAACTTTGCTGTCAAAGAGGACCTTTGAGCAGCTAAATTCAGGAAGAGGGGAGAGATACCAGATCCCTCTCACTCCTCTTCTTGGACAGCTCCAGAACTTTGACGGGAAGTAAATTCCTGTTGAGGGGTCTGCAGAGCTGGAAATTAAAATTGACGACACAAAATGAAACACCCGGTCCTAGTCGTGGTGCCAGAGGGAACGCCCTGTCCATTAGGGAATGACATCCTCTGTAGGCTGTCTCCCCTAATAGATTGTGTGAATAAGGTACTCTGAACCCAAACTCACAGGCCAATCAAATTAAAACAAGGTGTCAACCATGCTAGTCTAAATGGCACATGCCACATGGTTGAACAAAAACCGGACCAAATTAAGTTCTACCTTCAAAACAATGACATACCAGACGTTACCATCATAGCTGTGGGAAAACAAACTGATGATGGGAACTCTTATTTCTGCAAATCAACCTCCCTTCCAGTCTCAAGTGGCATTCCACACTGGAGGGAGATACATTGAAATGTTATACTAATTCACAATCAGAAAATTCCAATTCCATAGCCAAAATTGATATCAAACCAGCACAAAACGTAGCTGGCATTCTGAAGAAGGGTGAACAGCTCTTCCTCCCGATTCAGTTAAATGACAGGAAGGAGTCTGTTCTTGCCCTAGTTGACTTGAAAAGTGAAGAAAGCTTCATCAGCGAAGTATTATTCAGGAAACTCCCAAAAGTCCAGACCCTGCCCGCCATTGAGCCCCTTGGTTTATGGGTATGGGGCCTGGAAACTCCCTGTTCGAAACATCTTCTGATTAGCAGTTGCATAATCAAAATCGCTAGAGATGAGAAAAGCATAGCACTTAATTGTTGGGTTGTGCGAGGTGTTCCTTCCACCTTTTATATGGCCAGTCACCTCCTCAACTAACTCGAAATTAATTGGGATCCCAGTTATTGCCAAGCCCGGTCCCAACTGGAGAGTAAATCTCAGGGTCCCGGAGATCCTAAAGGAAGCTTTCCGTTTAGCCTAGCACTAGGAAAAGGAATTTCAGAAATAGAGGAGAGGTCACCATCCCAGTCCTCACCTACAGAATCCGCATCCTCAAGGGAAATTTGACAGAAGGGGAAGACCAGTGGGTCCACATAAACCAGCTAAAGAGTTGCCATCCCAGGCATACTTCGCGGCAAATAGAAGAGCCTACCGAAACCCAGAGGGGGAAAATCCGGACATCTGAAAAATTATTAAATTATCATTGAATATGCGGGGAATATTGCCAATTGTTATTACATCCATGCATCTATCCCACTGCTGAAGGCCCCCGGGGGCACAGTAGTGGGAACATTTCCATAACTGTGCTATGATCTGTTTTTTAGTACTGGAACTAAACCCACCTAATTACCAAGGAGAACTTCCTTATGGACCGGGAGGAAAAAACCCAAGAGTTCCGGAGTGTCGCTCCACACTTCCAACCAGAACCAGCAAGGAGAGCGTGTTGCATCCATCGCTGATGGGAGAAGCAACCGGATTTCTTCAAATGGACTGAAAAAATAATCCCACGTGTCCGTCTCCCCCACGACTGGACATCACGCTGAAGTCGGGGGGAAAGTGTGGGATATTTTTACCAATGCCAATGCGCGCCCCACTACACCCCTTTGCCAATGGGGAAAGGAAACAGGCAAAGATGGATGTGCTAAACCCTGTGCGCACTAAATTTACAAAACTGTGCCTGGTTCAATAAATCACAAAAGGTTGCACACCCTGCCACACAAAGTCAAAGTTGGTGTAAAAACAGGTCTCACTGAATGTTAGTGGGTGCTGTCACCTGTCACATGAAGCAAGGCCACGGAAGGGCTAAAATCTGAAAATGCCTTTAAAATCCAGTTTTCCTAATCAATTGCAACCTTCAAAGTGCTGTTTTGGTGCTAAATTCAGTCATTATCCCAGTGAACTATTGAAATGAAAAGGGTGCTGAAATCACATATTCTCCATGTGGCTCAGAAATAAATCAAGCTTCACTGGCTACAGCAGCTAAGAAGTGTATTTTCTGAATCACCAGTCCAGCAAAAACCCAGTTTAAATGTGTTTCTGTTTCCTGAATAAATTGACACTTCAGAATGGACACTCCCTTGCTACAGGAAGCCTTAATGGTCCCCGCAAATTGACAACAAGGAGCACAATGGACTAATTAGACGTTTATGTTTGGCTGAGCCAAGAACAATGGCAAGCTGTCTACTGATCTCTACAGGGGAGCTTCCGTATCCAGGAGGAGGACACACCTCCCTGATCAAAGGACTGTGACAGCTGTTGCCTGTGAAGGGGAGTTACAAAGAAAAAAAACTGCTGGAACTTTTTGATGTTTAAACCTTTATTTGTGATTAAATTTGAAACTCTTTAACTGTGCAACCTGAAGGAGGATAAATCTAAAAAATTGTTAGATGTTAAACTAATTGTAGGCTTTTGCTTTGAAGACATTAATGACCCTTCTTGATACTACAAGTCGAAGATTGTATATTCTTGCTCCAGTGAGAGACACCAAGATTTGTACTGAATTAGAAATTATTAGTCTAAAATGTTATAATTAAAATTGATAAAATTCTATAGAATGACAAATACAGCTCTCACAGAGATGAGGATTGAATATGAACATAACCCATCAAATACACAATATATGTGTCTGATTTTATTAGGGGACATAATTTTAGAAATGCACATTTGTGCAAAAGTTAAGCTTTGGTCAGTATCTATGTGGGAGTTCCTAAATCCCATTGTAAGATGACAGCTCTGTTCTGACTTCATAAAAAATAAATATTGAGGTTGTTCCTTAAAGCAGACAGTGGATTGGGACTAATATAAGAAATATCTATATACCAAAAAGTATCCACTCTGCTAGAATATAACTAAGTTATTTTGCAAAAATATGTTTAATCAACGTTAATAGTGTGACCTAGAACAAGGAAATCACACATATTATTTAGCCACGGTATTTATACTCAGAAAACATTCCTTATTTTCACAGAGTGATTTATTGTTGTGTTCTCAAATGAATAAGGTTAATAAATGCAGGGAGTAGGAAATGCAGTTTGGAATAAGAGTAAAGCAATAAAAAGTAGAACTGCAAGTACGAGAAAAATCTAACAGAGAGACAAATCAGTGCGCTTTTATGACATGAAGATAAAGGCAAGCAATAAGTAAACCATCGCTTGTGAAAAAATGCAAACACATGTATAGTACCCTAAGAAAATGAATCAGCAGTCCAAATTTCAATATACAGGTACTACTGTTTTGCTAAATGAGTGGATGCAGGTCTGCCTTGGAGAGACAGAACAAACAAACAGAGGCCAAAATAGCCTCAGGCCAAATACCCTCAGTTGGAGGGAAACTCTAAGCGGCCCACATTTCAATATACAGGTGTCACTGTTTTACTAAATAAGAGAATGCAGGTCTGCCGACGTGTTGGTGTTTGATGGGGGAAAGAAACTCTTGGGAGAAAAGCACAAAAAAACAATATACATGCAAGAACAATGTTTCCATGCAGGTTTTGCTTTGGACTTCAGATTAACTTCCGAAATAGAGTTTCCAGTCAATGTGAAAAGTTCAAACATCCATGTCACGTTTCGGATCTGCCCCCTGCTGGGCATATACAGTTGTAGTGGAGCCTTCCTCAGGGCGGAGAAATGAAGAAAAAATAGGGAAATACAAACTTGACCCCTGATTCTGGGCTTGGACTAGATCAAGAAAAAGAACCACTTGGGCTGGGATTGTGGTCTTGCACAGGCGGTGAGGACACAGCTCTGAATACGAGGAACCATAGGGCGCAGCCACCCATAATAGTAATGGCAATAGTTCACTTGTGGGTGATATTCATGACTAAATTACTTCTGCTCCTGTTCAGGGCATAGGGTTCAATGGTTGTTATGAAAGTGCACAACCTTGACGGGAGTTCTTTTTTTTCTTTTCTCCCGTGGAGCTGTCTTTACTGTGGCCGCGAGTGCACACTGTGCAGGCTGTCTCAGCTGGCTTGATGCTGAGCCATGACTGAAGGAACCAAAGTTACAGGAAAAACCTAATTGTAGCAAAACTCTTGATGCTACAAGTCCATGGTTGTATATTCTTGCTCCAGTGATAGTCGCCCAGATATGTACTGAATTAGAAATTATTAGTCTAAACTGTTATGATTAAAATTGATACAATTCTATAGAATGACAAATACAGCTCTCACAGAGATGAGGAGTGAATGTGAAGATAACCCATCAAATGCACAATGAATGTGTCCGATGTTATTTGGGGACATAATTTTAGAAATGTACATTTGTGCAAAAGTTAAGTTTTAGTCAAAATCAATGTGGGAGTTCCTAAATACCATAATAAAGATGACAGCTCTGTTCTGACTGTCAACCAGAGCAAGGCAAGTGCCTGTGGCCACTTACAGCCATGGGGTGTGTTTTGAAATTCTGCCCACACCATAAACATTTGTGATGTCACTTGACAGGATAAATATAGGAACTTCACCACACATAACACACACACTGCTTCCTGAACACATCCAGATGCCTGCGCAGTGCTTTGTTCCTGACTTCTTCATATTGTCCAGAACTCTTCACCTTTCAGCTGACTCCAGACTTTCTAGCTAGATCCAAATTCAACCATCCCAAACTTGAGGGGATTTAATTCTGATTCAGTCTGACTTGCTACTATTAAGGCTTGCCTGCTGAAACTTGCATCCTCCTATCTACCATGCCCAGTGACCAGAAGGGCCCATCCGAATCCAGTCTGAGGTGCAGTCCAAAATTGACCAGAACTGCACTGCTGATCCAATCCCGCCAGAGATGCCCTGCTGCCGTTAGACCTGACCCGATCCAATTACCAGAACCCTGAGGGTCCAATTTTAAATACAAGGGACTGTAAGTATCAATAGGAAGAACAGTGACCCATAGTATATTTGCATTGTCTTATCCTAATCTCAACCCATCCCATCTTTAACTTCAGAACCCTAGTATTATCAGATCCATTATTGCACTGATTGTTCTCATCTGTTTTACAAAACCATGAGTCATTAGTGATTTGAGTAACTAAAGTAAATCCCAGAAAGAAATAGAGTATCCACCATGTGAAGGGTTACGGTGGCCACGTAACTGTGGAGATTCCCGGGTGGCATTCTCTTTTTCATAGTCATTAGTATAGTGTAATAAAACCAATCTGTAATTTTAAAAAACAAATTTCTGTTTTCATTTTCGCACCTATTTTTCACTAAAACCTCCATAACTTCAATTTTATAGATAGAAATGAAATTTTAACTCTCACTGATATCTAAGACCCTTAGCTACAACCACAACCATCGCCGAACAGTGTATTTTACCCTTTTCTATCCCAAATCGCATAGTCAAATTTTGCCGCAAATTTGCAGTTCTCAAATGAACTTGTGTCTTTTTCCCATTCAAAGTGTTTCTAAAATCCCATCCTGATCTAAAGTGTGTACTGTTGTTTATATTGTACCTCATGTGTGTTAGGACCTGTTTAGTGTTGCTTTCCTAAGAATTTTTCTTCATTAAAGCATTTTTTAAGCATTTTTGCTCCCTTTTGCATTGTTGCACAAAGCCATTTTCATCTGTCATTTTAAAATTGTCAATTTCCAAAAATGGTTTATCTCTTGGTTGGGGAGGGAAGATTGCATTCAAACTCTAGACATTGTCTTTCATTCCTGAATACCTGCTGATTACGGACATCTGCAGGGGGAAATATTAACTTAAACGCTATCTGTTGACAAAACCTATGTGTGATTAGAATATTAAATAAATAAATAAATATTTACCTTTACAAACTAGCCTGATTCATGGTCCAGGGTGACCTGGGGGGTATTTTGAGAAGGGTGTGATATGAGTGTTATATCATTCAGAATATTGAATTTATAGACACAAAAAGTATTTCATGCACACTACATTCTAGGCGAGACCCGGGTGTGTGCCTAATTGAAATCCTTAACAAGTACTACATTTGGGTTCTGCCTTAGTGGGTGAAGCGGCCTTGGATTTTCAATCTCCTCCCATTGTTCAACTACTCTGTCTGTTGTGCTTCACTGATCTTTGTTAGGCAAGATGTGCACTCCTCCTCCTTCTGCCCCTGAGATAATGTTCAGAACTGAAAGTGCATCCTCCCCCGTCGGTCTTGTTGGATGTTCATTGTCTTTGTTCATGTACCCTAGAGTGGCATTTGACTTGGGGGGAGAATGCGAGTTGGATTATACCTTCTATTGCCCCATGTAATTCCGGTCTCCCCAGTGAACACAGCAAGCGCTGCTTCAAGAGTGAAGAGACCATGAACAGCGTGTCTCTTCCTGCCTCTCACCTTTGATTGATGGCATGTTCTTCCAAATGTGTCCAAATATGTATCACCAACCACCTCAAATGTCTGCTGATCCCTCCCAGAAAAATGAGGCAAGTTTGCCTTTCCCTTCTCCTCCTCCCAGGTGTCATCTGATGGCACATGTCTTGTCCAGTAACATAAAGCTATGGACACTGACTGGTGTATCATCTGCCTTTTCGAGTCTCTCCTGCTTCCTCCTAGGAGAATCAGGTTAGTGTGACCCTCCCATAAATTGAACTCAGGATTTCATAGCTTCTACACCTACTCCTCCTCCCAGGTGTCACCTGATGGCACATGTTGCGTCCAATCGCTTCAAGAACCAGATACTGACTAAGTTGTTACCTGCATCTATGAATATCTACTGCTCCCGCCCAGTAAAATCTGGCGAGTGTTCCCCTAACACAAGCTGCCCCCAGGGATTTGTGGCTCACCCCACTCCTACTACCAGGCGTCACCTGAAGGCATCTTGAATCTCTGCCTAAGAAACCTGGATCAACACTAGCAAGCCTAACGAACAGTGCTTCACCCACTACATCAAAAGATGAAGACCGACTGGTGGATCACACACCACACCAAATCCCAGGTGAACGTTCCTCTCCCACTAACTGCCCTCAGGGTTTCAGAGCTCACCTGGCTCCTCTTCCCAGCTGTCACCGGTTGACACGTGTGCTGTTCTATTGATTTCAAACGAAGAACACCGCTGGCGTGCCACCTGCCTCACCAAATCCCAGGTGATGGCACCCTTGCTGTTCATCACTCCAAATAACTGAATGAGTCACAGAGTGCCGCGTAAGAAAAAGCAACCACAATTCTCATTACTTTACTTTGCCCAAGTGACTCACTACCTCTCCTCCTACAGCTACCCTAAATGCACTGCAGTTTATTAAGCTTTCCCTAATTATCCTAAATTTGTATCCCGCAACAAGCCCTGGCCTCTCTGCAAGCTTCCTTACAATGAATTGGAGTTCCAAACGTGTGTCCCACTTTAATCCTTGTGGTGGAATTTAAGATGAACTTTTTTTGTTAGTTGTTCTCCCTGGACAGATAACCAGATTCAAGTTCATTGCAGGGAAAATCATCTAGGTCTACTAAACACCAGGCACAATGTGTAGCATTACTGCAGAATTTCAGAACTTGCTGTTTTGTGGTGATAGTAGAATGACTTCTAGAGGCATTTGAGGGCATCAGATAAAGATGCCACAGATCTTCGGCCTGGCTCATCACTGCTCATAAGGTGAACCGGATACACAGCTTCTTTTCCCCCTGTGCCTGAGTTCTCTACACAGGACAAGGAAGGCAAATTATCAGCGGCACTAAAATGCTGGGAGCGTGGGATATTTCCCAGTGACATCCGCGCCCAATTCACAGAAAGTGGAATAATTTATTTTGCATTAATTTACAGCGCACATAACCCGTAGGTATCTAGGCGCCAGTTTCACTGTGCAAGGGCAGGTTATTTATAACACACTCGTTATTTTTCTTTTTTTTCTTTCAAGTGCGATCCGGGATTCGAACCTGTATTTGCTCAGCACCGTCCGTTGCCACAGAGCTATCCTCCCCTCCCAATGAATAATGCAATTAATGTATCTCTCAGGTGACAACTCTACATAAAATCTCATCTTAATGTGACACAAGCATGTGACAGCCCCTCTACTGAGAACGAACACGCTTAAAATAACCTGCTCCATTGAAGGTTTACCCCTCAGGAGGGTCTTCAGCCACGTTTGAGCTCCCTGTACCTTTTAATGTGTCCATGCGAATACGTGCCTGTCGTGTAAAGTGTATTGGAATTGTCTATAAGAAAATGTATTGTATTGTTAACTAAAACATGACTTATCGCGCATTACAAACACTAAAATTGAAGTCAGTTTATTGAAAAAAATGGTCACTTTCCCCACAATTGTATCTTTTAACACATTCCAGTGATTGTGTGAGGGCCATAAATTTAAATAAAACATTCAGGAAAAAGCGACTGCGCAGATACACAGGACTGAGGACATCAGTGGGAAACAGGCCACGGTGCTTGTGTTTACAAATATGTCCCCCATGGTGAGAAAAGTCCTTGGCCTTCAGACCCAAGTGTTATCAGCTACGTGGGAGGCAGCTATGCTGACACGTGAGGGCTCTCGTTTGGATTCGTCACTTATTCGGAGCTGTCGAAACCCAACGTTCACCTATAAATCAACCGCCCTCCCCGTCACTGTTTGCAAAGCAGCATGCTGTCGTGTGAAGGGAAACTGTGTATTGTTATACTTACGAGGATCGATGGGTGCACAATCCCACGTTAGACCGGATGGAAAGACGTGTAGTAGGGCCCTCTGCATGGAATGAAGGACCCCATCCCCCTTTGCTCTATTATCTAGTTATGGAGGCATGGAAAGATGAGGGAGACTTTGATTTTTGCCACACCAGTATGGAAGCAGACCTGTAACACTAGCGTAGTGCTTTGAGAAATGTCAGGTGCCTCTGCTTCCACTTCACAAGGGGAGGGTCAATTGCAGCCTTCCTGTGGTAGGTCAGAGGGTAGCCTGTGCTAAGCATGTCGGTGAAACCGAGCTCATGCTGATGGGATCGGCACACCCTACACCCAGGACATGAGGAGGAACTTTGGATCCCAATGAGTGTGGGGTTGGTGCTGTTTTGAACTGAAATCACATTAAGAGACATACAGGGCCATCCTGGAAGGTCAAGCGAAAGTGGATCATCTTTACGCTCCATAATGGGCTGTGCACTCTGCCTCTCGAGTGCACACTATGGGCCTCATTACGACCCAGGCGGTAAGTTACCGCCTGGGCCGTGACTTTACCACCATGGCGTAAACTACGTTTACGCCATGGTGGTTGGCGGACTTACCGCCCCATTCCGAGGTTGGCGGGGCGGTAAGTCCCCAATCCCCATTTACCCTTCCCCATTCCCATTTTTGCCCCATAGGGCATAATGGGAGTGGGGAAGGCGTTAATTACGCCACCGTAAATTACGTAAATTTACCGTTTTTCGGATGTCGAAGACTTTCGAATGTGCGTACTTCCTCAGCAGACCACCGCAGACCACCGCAGGACCACTTTGACTGAGAGTTCAATGTTCAGCTTTTTTTCTCTCCCCTTCTTTACTTCGTTTACTATCGCTTTTATAATCAGTTCCCTTTCTTTGCCTCAAACAATGCACCATCCACAGAGCCTTTCGAGTGAGCCACTCCTCTTCGCCGGACAACTCTGTTACTCAGTATCACTGATTCTACAGCCGTCTTTATCTTAAAGTTCATTCACGGGTCTGCCTTTCCACACATCTCATTCACACACGTGCAGCCTTCATTTGCAATATATATTGTTGAAAACTTCAATCTTAGCACACACAGGTCTCTCAGGTCGCTTGCCAACTCACTGGCTGTGTGCAGTTCTTTCTGCATCTTCGATTTCCAATTCACGAGTCAAGGTTAGTACCACAAGCTTGGCCTAGCCTCCCCAAACTCTGTCATTCAACTGGGAGGGTCGCTGGCATCCTTGAAACACAATGCAGTCTTCAATATTGGGATCTGGCCTTATCAACATGTTCTTCGCGACCTTGGGGAGGCAACACTCTCCTGTGGGGAACACTTGGGGTTTTAGACCCGGCTGTTGTCGTCCCTTGGTCTGTCGCTCTGCTCCTGTAGGTTTGCCTTCACTCCGGAAGTCCTGCTTGTACTCGTGTTCTACCTTGCTCAGAGAGTCTCTCACAGTTCTGCCTTTCATCCGTGTGAGGAGAGCTAATTGGAATCAGGTATATGCATTTGTAGTCAAGTGCCTGACTTTTAATGACTTGCTTAGTGGGACATGTCCAGTAGGATGTATAAGAGTTGGTCTTGTTACTCTTAGTTGCCCTCTTCCTCTATTTAGTGTATGTGCAGAAAGGGGGGTAGTTGGGACATTGGATCCTAAAAAATGGGGGGGGGGGTTTGATGTAAAAAAAAGGCTGAATACTGTATCTGCCTCATACCCACTCCCTGAAGACCGCTTACCCAGGTGATCCGCCCACACTGGTCCACCCTAGTTCCTAGATCCAAAAAGGATGGCCGATTCCTGGCCTCCTGGATGACTCTGATGACTAGCGGGTGAGACACCTTTTGGTTTCTCACAATGTGCAAACTGCTGTTGTGCCTCATCTTCTGAAGTACAGCCTGAGTCCCTGTTGCTCACACATTTGATGAATATACATGAAGATCCCTTTGAGAAATGGTATTTACCACCTTTATTGACTGCTTGGGCAGAATTCAGAACTGTAGGACCACCCAACCTTCAAAACTCAATCCTGCTAAAATTAGAATACCTTATAGTCACCATCTCCCCTCCCACCTGCCTGCTGCAGATGGCTTACCTCCACAAAAAGTGTGCCCCTAGGCCCAGTATTTAGCGTGAAGTCACTACATTTGATTGTACTGCAAGCTACATATGGGGATCATGGTCCAAGGTGTATATTTGCAGCAACAACTCCTTTAGAACATAAGGAAGTTCACCCCCAAATATCTCTTCCTCGGGCGAGCCACTGTACCTTTTGAGAGGCCCTCAGAGCGAACTCCTGAAGCTAGGGAACTCTCCTGCTCCTGCACGGTGGTGTAAGAGAGGATACCGCTAGGCTCGACTATGGAATTGCTCTCCAAGATGGCAGAGGTGGATTTGGAACCAAAAGAGGCCCAGGAAATAATTCTGAAAGTGGCCCTATATCACACTTTTTCCACAAGGCCATTCCCTTTTTCCATGAGAACATGTAGAAATACCACACAAAATAGTCCCAAGGTGCAGAGGCCTAACAGGAAATTTCCAGTCCACCCTTGCCAGATGGCCATTTAACGATGTGCCTTGGACCACAGACAATAGTACAGTGTGCTGCAGCTGGATGACCTACGACATCTTTTGTTTCAGGCACCCCACTAATCTGGTTCCCAGCAGAAGCCAGATTCATAACCAAGGTGGGCTGCGTTTTTAATTTTATAGTTTTTAAAAATCTTTTAAAGCTTCCATAGTGCTGAGAATCCAGAGGCATTAAAGCGTTATTTATTTGCAAAAAATAAGCTGACGGTGGTTGCAGCATGATATGAAAACATCAGAGCAGTGAAACCTACATTTTTAGGAAAAGGTCAAAGATGTTGGTTTTTAATTGTTTAAAAAAAAAACTATTAATGTTCAGGTGGTCCCTCAATTCAGGGGGAGATTGAATCGAAATTGCAGCCCCTGGACTTTTGCCTCCAAGTAGCTTCAGTTTAAGCCTTGGAGCATAAGATTGTGGCCCTCCACAGGTCTGAGAGTGCTATGCTATAATGGCATTTATGAGTAAAAGTGACTTCTTTACATTAAATTAATCATCAAAAATTAGTGAAGTCTATGCACGTTTGGTGTTATATGGGAAAAGGAGGTACTTTTGCTAGGTTTACGGTGTCTGTGTCTTGAAGGCTCTGAAGCAAAGCCATTGTTTTTGAGTACACACATATACAGGGAGATTAAATAATCTATGTTTAGACCGGTGGCATTCTGAGAGAAATGGGCATATTTTATGCTCATTGCTTGCTTTACTTATAATGAAACTTACATTTGAGGTTGTATAGAGTGAACATTGACAATGGGCACCTTTAAGGGACTTCGCATTCGTTGTTGTACTGATGATGGCCAGTTTGTTCTTCGAGCTGTTCAACTCAACTGGTTATCATCTATTAAAATGTGCCAGTTAAGGTACATGAACATTTAATGTTGACCTGATAGTTATTATTGGAAAGTATAAGATAGGCCTGGAAATAATCTTCATTGTAGCGATAGCCTGCCAATGCCCATATTGTAGAAGGTCTTATGGTAGGTTCATATACATGTTGAAAAGTAAGGGTGGAGGTGCAGACACCTAGGGTACTCCAAAATGTTGCTCATACACTGGTGTTTGTGAGACCTTTTAGACTACACATGTATACATTGTTTGCTGGAGAATTGTGTAACCACTTTAGAAATGTATTCAACACTGAACACCAAATGTAAATATGTCTAAAATAATCTTGTGGTCCACAGTGTGGAAAGCTTCAGATATATCAAGCATGATGAGTATGCTCGGGTGGTTGTCCATACAACAGAGCAACTCTTCTCGGACATCTATCAAGGCCCTGTTCCCTGATGAGGCTCAAGGCCACACGTAGCATCTCCTAGGCTATCATGCTGTTCAAAAGGTTCTTGTAACTGTGTTGTGACTTCTAGCTCCAGTATCCCAACTACATTCAGTGTTTGTTCTAAACTTCAGTGCAGTATCTGCGTATAGGGCTGTTTTCTTCAGTGACAGTGTTATCCAAGTTAAGGCAAGGGGATCCAGGACTATGTCTTGAATAAGAAAGTTATTGACAGATGTTATAAATCATGAAAGCAATCCCAGACATTCATTCACTTAAGGGTAGGAATGAGGTGGGTAGAAAATGATATGCATTTTTCAAAGGGTTTAATTCCTTCTCTATAATGCGGATGAAATTATGCATGGTAATGTAACTGTGTTGTGACTACTAGCCCCAGTATCCCAACTACATTTAGTGTTTGTTCTAAACTTCAGTGCAGTATCTGCGTATAGGGCTGTTTTCTTCAGTTACAGTGTTATCCATGTTAAGGCCAGGGGATCCAGGACTATGGGCCTCATTCCGAGTATAGAGGTAATCATGGCGCTATTTGCGCCATGACTACATCCCATACATGAGTCCGCCCTGGTTCAATGAGGACTTACTGGCCTATTCCGACCTTTGCGGGACAAGTAAGTCCCCATTGAAAAAGCCAATCCCCATTCCCATTTGAGCCCCCATAGGGCTCAATGGGAAGAGGAAGGCGCTAATAACGGTACCGCAAATTGCGGTACTGTTATTGGTTCTGAATTCCCTTAACGGGTCCCGTCCTTAACGCCTGGTAAAACCAGGTATAACCAGGCGTTAAGGAAGTGACCCGCTGAGGGAACTCGGAATAGGGCGCAAAGGGATTGCTGGCAACGGTGTCCTTAGCGGTGCCCGGTATCCCTTTGCGCCCAACTCATAATGAGGCCCTATGTCTTGAATAAGAAAGTTATTGACAGATGTTATAAATCATGAAAGTTCTCCCAGTCATTCATTCACCTAAGGGTAGGAATGAGGTGGGAAGAAAATGATATGCATTTTTGAAAGGTTTTAATTCCTTCTCAGTAATGCAGATGAAATTAAACATGGGAATTGCCAGACATGCACAAATTGATGATATAGGTTCATGTATCAGTGTCGCCAGTGGCCACACCAATATTGTATCTAATTGCTAATATTGTCTTGCTGAATGTCTCTTAGATTTGATTGAGCCATCGCAATGTAATTGTGAGGTTTGGCCACTCATGACTCGGATGTTGCCACATCCCCACTGGTGTAGGAGTGCTGCATTTGCCAGGTATCTCCACGTATGCTATAATACAAGTATCTCATAGTATATGACAGAACTCTGCATTTCTTACTTAACAAACCCAGAGAAGTAGACCTCTGATTGTCAATGATGCTCTCAGCAAGCAGAATCCCTGAGCTGTGGTCGTGTTGTCTTCATCATTTTCAGACCCTGGCTTATCCCATGACTTTCTGCTTTTCTTCTGATATAAATGGATTGATAGCAGACCCTGGATGGCCCCACGGCGTCTGCCTGCTTTCTGATTGGTATTGTATGATGCATACACGTTATCTGATCTCAGGATACAGACCATGCGTTGATTAAGTAAAGCTTGATTTCCTGCTCTGTGCTTTCCACTCTAAGATACATTGATCTACTTGACACAATCTGTCCTTTTATCAAGTTGCTTCCCTCATTAACCAAATGTCTTCTAATTCCTTTACAGCCCGATAGGGAGCTCCCTGTATTCCCGCCTAATTTCCACTCTGTCCCTGGCCTCAGCTACTGGGTCACCAGGAGGGGTAGATGGGAAGGTTTGAACAGGCCAACCACACAGATTATGGATGCTGACTGTGATAGGTTTGGAAGCATGGGCAAACATTCTATTGTTCAACCCCCACCCCTAACCACTCCCCAAGTAAAATCATGATGGCTAGGGGTTCACAGCCAGTGAATAGAAAAAAAGGATCTCTCCCTGAAAATACTAATTTGACATACTGCACCAATCTCCAAGCCAATCTATCCCAGATGGTGCCCTACTGGACCTCTCCCTCACAGTATCTACTAAAGGTTTAAAAACACGTCTCTTCGAAACATACTTGATGGAGACAGTCTAAGTCTCTTTTCCTTATATATATCATCTCTCCCCTTCACTCACATCCTTAATTCCCATCCAACCTTACATAAGCTCTTATCTTATCACTGACCACTTTTGACTCTTACCACCATCAAGTTACATGTCTTGCAATCGCAGAAACATGCATCTCTCCTCATGACTCTGCTATACTAGCAGCTCCCCACACTGACTCTGCTACCTTCTCAACCCCCCCCCCCCGACCTGTTGGGAAGAGTGGAAGTGTGGTGTTCCTTATCAATAAGGCCATTAACACTGCTTCTATACCGAGTCCAACATCAACTCTGCCTCTTTTGAATATGGCACTATTCAACTCCTCCCTCCTACCCCTCACACTGTTCTAGCGTTCTAAAAAACAGAATGGCTCAACTCCTTCTTCCCTGATCTGACCCATTTTCTCGAGTCACTTCCTACCAACATTCCTACTGTCACTTTAGGGGCCTTTAATGTCCCAAGTCCTCTTCAGCCACCTGCCTTGAACTTCATGCACTCCTTTCTGACCACTCCCTCTACCTCAATGACCAACCTACCCACTATGGTAGGAACTCTCTTGGCCTTGTCTTTCTCTCTAACTCACTCTCCTCTTCTGACCTCTCCATTGGCCCCTCTTCCTCACATCACTCAGTGGTTCACTTTAACATCTTGGTCACTTAACCTTCTACTCCTAATCTCCCTTCTTCAATTAGTAAGAGGACATTCAGGCAGGACTTCCATTCCCCTTACCTTAATGATGTGAGGACCTCTCTCCTGTCTATTTCTCCTATACATGTCTGGTCAATTGACCATGCTTTCTCTTACTTTCACAATGCAGTTATTACTCCATTTGACCAACACTATACTGCATGCATATTCACAACTTCCTGTTTCCATCCCCATCCTTAGATCACCACTGAAATTCAGACCCTCACAACAAACATGCATCGTGACCTCCGATGCTGATGCAAACTACGGACACCTATCCAATGCGTACCCTACAAAAATGGTCTTGCTGCCCTAACTTGTGCACTGGATTCCTCCTACTTCACAAGCCTAAATTCCTCCCTTTGCAATGAATTCCACAAACTTTCATATACCCTCCAATCTTTCCTTACATCTCCCAAGCCAGTAGCCATCACATCCTCCATTTCTGCTAATGATTTTGCTCACTACTTTTCCTATAAAACCTATACAATTTGTGAGACTCTGACAGCTTTCCTCTCTCTCCCTATCCAACCATCCTTCTGTCCACCACTTATCTCCCTACCTCTTCTACACTCCCCTACTTCTCCTCTATCTCTCCTATTAAATTTGCACCCATCCTTCCCAATGCCAATGCATTCGGTCTTCCTACCGCCCTTTTGCTCCCCAAATGTTCAATTGAAGCTCTCTCGCCAATGGACTCTTCCCTTCCGCTTTCAAATCTGCAACTGAATTATACTATTGAAGAAACCCTCTGCTGACCCAAACATACCAACAAACTATTGCCAGTTTCTCTCCTTCCCCATGTCATGGAAAAATAACCACTGAATATTCTGGTAGATTGGTAAGCAATTTATTCATAAAAGCAATAACAGAACAAAACAAACCAACAACAGTATGCGATTTCAGCACAGTTAATAATCCCCCCCTCTGCACTGTTCTCTTATACCCAAAGGAGCACATGCATTTCAATGAAAGGGGTGGTCCAGACAAGGCAAGGAATCGTACTGAAAGAATGTTGCAAGCAGGGAATAATGCCTCACTATGCAAGTCTTTGATAATTGCTGCATTCTTACACGTTAGCCAGTGTTATCAGGGAAGACAGCAAAGTGTGATATTTTTGGTGAAAGTGAATATACCCCTCAAAGATTCACACATGTCCTGAGGCAGGCATGAATGCTTACAGTATAATGACTTTCATCTACTAATGCTGCTTTTCCCAAGAAAGCGGGAGCCTAAAATATGTTTACATATGCCAAAAGGGAAAGAAGCCAGAAGTGAGAGATCGGAAGGCAACTCTAGGTGAAGAGCCTTCATTGCAAATACATATGCAATAAAGCCTAAAGCCTCACCTCGCAAAAGCAAGAAACAGTGTTTAAACATGGCAGTTTGCAGCGTTTGCTCAGTATTATAATGCAGTAATGTGTAAGGGGAGTATATAACATTTTCATTTCCAAACTTTTCCTCCACACCCATTATTCAAAAATCCTTGAGCGCGTGGTCATTGACAGGAAAACAAAGTACTTTGAGTATCATGGCCTTGGAGATTTCACCTCAATCTGGCTTCTGTAGTAAACACTCCAAAGACACAGCACTCATGCATGTCTACAACTTTCTCTCTAATGCTCACCACTCCAAACTCTCTTTTCTACTCATCCATTTGCACCATTCTGTTGCTTTTGGCACTGTTGACCACTCTTCTCTTCTCCTCACTCTGCAGGTCATTGGGTTTCGCAAATCTGCTCTTACCTGAATTGCCTCCTTCCTGGAAGTTCCATCCTTTGAAATCTCTTGCAACTGTCAAACCCCTGAACCCACCTATATGCCTGTCGGTTTCCCCAAATCATTACATTAGTCCTTGGACTTCTGCTCTTCAGCCTCTGTACCCCGGCGCTAAAAAGACTTATCTCATCCTTTAGCTTTCACTATCATCTTTTTGCTGAATACATGCAAATATTTCTCTCCTTTCCCTCCTTCATCCTAGCTTTTTCAGAATGGATTATGATCTGTCTCATTGCATTCATCACAGCTTCCAATGGCATCCCTGCCCTCTCCTATCTACTTCCTGCCTGACCTACTCTCTCCCTCATGCAAGTCTCACAATCTTGGGGTACTCTTTGATAGCATCCTTCGACTGCAACAATTCATCACGACCACTCCTTCTGTTGCTTGTATTAGCCTCCCCAACATTCAGAAAATGCATCCTATTTTTACTAACCACTCTACAAAACCTATAATCTCCACTCTCGTGCTCAGCAGACTTGACAACTGCTCAAGCCTATTCCTTGACTTCCTCTCCACTCCTTACTTACTCTAGACAAAATCCTCAACACACACTCTCCAAAAACAACCCAGATCCTGGCCCACTCCTACCTACCGACGCAATGCGGGTTGTCTCTCCATGCACAACTGCTGTCTTGTCAAGTTCCTTCTCCTAATCTACAAAGAAATGTATTGTCTTGCTCCTCATTACCTGTCTGATTGTATTCAGTTCACTCACCATTTAGTTCCATCTGAGCATCCTCTCACTCAACCTTACCTTCCCATACCTTCCCTGTGCCTTGTCAACCTTCTTTTATTTCTCCCTACTCACCCAGCTCCATTGGAACCCACGGCCTATACTAATCCAAGCCAACAGAACTGTGGATCTCTTCACAGCTCAGCTTGAACTTGACTTACTTTCTAAAGGGGGGTTCCCCCTGTCCTCTCCCAAATCCTCCCTAACTGACTCCACTTCTATGGGACATATGTAAATAACCTTTGTGAATGTATTTGCATTTTGAGATGACAATGTTACAACTGCACTGAAAATGCACAAACCATACCAGAATATGACCTACTTACCTAATAATCATTGTCAACACATATAAATGTGTGAAAGTGATGGATTGCTACAGGTATATTCAGAATAGAGCAAGAAAAAATAGATGTCCAACCATCTGGTGGACAGAAGTATTTTTGCTATGTCTAGTTTATATGCATAGGTTACCTTGCACACGTGGCTAAGCTACTGCTGCGCCCCGCTGCCTGTGGAGCATTCAGAGTTGCCTGTGTGAGTGGATAGGCAGCAAGACATTGCTTTACTCATGGCAGTTTGTTAAATCCGTCATGCTCATCCCATAAGTGATCGTGAGGCAGATGTCCCCTGACACACTATGCGAGTGATTGTAGCAGATCGGGCCATGCTGGCAGTGATGGTGGTGCTTGTGGCCAGCAGCCTTACTGTGAGAGCCTCTGCTTCATGAGTATCATCACGGGCTGCTGTGCAAGAGCCAGATGGAGAAGTGGGGGATGTTTCGGGAGGATGCAACAAGTTGGTGCCCTGAACGGGTTAGCGCAGCTCCAAGGTCGGCAAAAAGGAATATTCGACTGCCCACAGAACCTCTGTTCACTGGTCAATTACCAGAGCATTTACATGCTAGTCGAGAGTACAGCTATGAAGGGGTGAAGCTGCTATGTGTTCCTGGATGCCTAAATCTCTCTTATAGCGCTGTGTTCATATGTCAAGAAGTAGCTCTCCTCTTTTGTGTCTGCATCTCCAGAACGAGATATCAAGTGGGATGTGCCCACACTGATCTACAGGGTTATCTCACTATTGTTTCTCAACATGTGCAAGCCACAGATCATCTTCATCTGCCGAATGCAGATACAGAACATTGCTATGTAGGCTTTCTGCCTAATTTATGTTGCTTTCTCTCCAGGGTCCCCACACCAACTCCTCTGAATATTCTCTGGTGTCTTGCATTCATTGTTCCTTATGCAGTTTTCTTCCCCGCCACCGAAACAGTGATACATATCACTCGCTTTCCTCTCTGCTCATCTGTATCTTCCAATTGCACCCATTAATGATCACATCCTTTGTTGCTCTCTCTCTCTTTGTCTTTCAAACAAATTCTTTCTTCTTCCCTCACCTTTCCTTTCCTTGGATTTGGACCTCTAGAACTCTTTATTCCTTTCTTTCATACTTGCTATGTCGTCTCTCTCGTATGCTGTCTCCCTCTTTAAAATCTATCGCCCTCTCACACTTTTTATTCGCTTTCATTCTCTTCTTCTTACTCTCTCCTTTGTCTTACTCTTTCTTGAATTCCCTTCTTATCTTCATCTCCATTTTGATTTTTCTATTTCCCCAGGTCTGATTATTTTTCCTTCCGTTGAACTCCTTTAAAATCTTGATTTGGCTTGCTATTGACCTTATTTTTTAATTCCTTTACTTGACTATCTTTAAGTGTTGTTCCCTTCTCCTCCACCATGTGGGTTTCTTCTTTTTCAAGTTGTGCAACACTTGTTTGCTTGCATCCATTTTCAAATTGAAGCCCTTGCATGGAAATGCTATCCATGAACACTTCCAACATGCCATCATTTAGCCACTCCGGTAGGCGCTGTCCACACAACAGCGACAGAGACAGGCACGTGGGACCAGAAGCACAACAGATAAATTACCCAAGTATGTTAATAAAGGGGACAGGCAGGAAATAAGAGTACATACCTTGAAGTGAACATTGCAAAGAAAAAAGAATGGCAAAATTATCTTTTTTAAAAGCCAAAGCTTACAACAAAGAGAACTGTCACAAATTAATATGGCAAATCCAGTGGCTGTGGCTTTATAAATGAAGTGGGAACGATTTTTTTCTTTAAAGCCCCCACAGGACAAAGAAGGCTTACACTCTACATTTGTGAAGCCAGGACTGTTGGTTTTCCTATGTGTATGTTTGTACATAAGCCCTTCAAGAAAATTCCCAATTCTTCCATTCCCCAATGTCTGACACATTGCTGAACTCCCTATTTGCTATGAAGTCTTAGTTGTGTTTTAACTTCCATTACTACATCTATATTAAACCATGGAGGTGGGCAGACCGATAACTCATCAAGACCTGGGGTACCAAATAACATGACAACAAGGAAACTGGTGCCGTGTGGAATAAATGCAAATCATGAATTATCAAAACTGACTACTTGAGCCATCAATAGGGATGGCACCGGCCAAAACCCGCAACCAAGTAATAAGATACAATATTAACCTAAATAAATGTAACTGTAATGACTATGTTGATATATACTGGAGCATAAAACAACATCAAATAATTGCTGGTAGAAAAACACTTATGCTAAAAACACTTGAATAAATGCCTAAGACAGAATGAAGTGCAAACCAGTGCTGAGTAAAGGAAAATGTCACTTCAAACCAATGAAACTACCAAAAAGGATAGGTGCACAAATGCCAAAAACATATAGTGAAACACTGATTGTTTCTTAATTATGGCAATGTAATAAAGGAAGCGATCCTACATATAGTCAAACAATAGCTGTTCCCTGGTAATCATAATATAATAGAAGAAACAATCTAACATCTGGCCTCCTAGCACCTATTGTGTATACCCCAGAAATTAGCCGAGTCAGATTTGCATACCCATGAATTCATGTTGTTTTGATCAGACACTGCTGCTTCCTTCCTCTAAATCATGTTATATTTTCAAAAGTGATGGATGGATGGATGGTGGCGAGAGTTGAGTTGATAAACAGTGTTGTAAGAATGAGCATAGTCGTCATAACTTTGCAATATTTACAATATTGTGCCACATATACCAAATTGTGCTTCTATAGAAGAGCATACTGAGAACAACACACAGACAAGAAATATCACGTGCTGATAAAACAAAAGTGAGCCAAACCTTATCCGTTCCTGCAGCAGCCTTATGCTATTTCATGGGAACATAATTGTTATTTTCTCCTGGACCCTCTATGGTTGGGAGAGCTTTCCAAGGAATGCTCCAGAAATCTTTTTATCCTAAAAGAAATATTTTTTAAACAAGCAAAAATAGGCATTTTGGGGTAAATAGTTGAGTTATATTTTTCTGTTTTTATCATTAACTCATATATTAGACCTTAATATAAAATTTTCGTTTTCAGGGAAAATGTGCAATGTTTTATAGAAAGATAATGAGGGCAAAAAGAAAAGAGTATCTATAGCCTATGGAAATACATTCTTGACCATGAAACCTAGAATTTACCACGGACAAGTAGCTATCATCTGCAAGTTTGAAATCTACACTTGGCAGTCTGCAGAAAGGCTGCAGTATGCAAGAGAGTGCTGTAAACCTTTTTCAGTTACAGACTGAGGGGCGAGCAGGGGTAGATTATGTAAGGCAACCTACCTCTGTGCAATGAGGAATGTGCGCAAAGGCAAAGAGGGAAATGTTCCTGCATAGTGTTGTATGTCATGCTTCCTAATAGAACATATGATCTTAGAAGGTAGGATTCACCCAAGATTACAATGCTGATCTGCTATCATACTTTCACTTTCCAGTGATGTTTGTTTAAGTGTGTGTCAACAGCACAGCAGCTCTTGATGTACTGTGCGTCCAGCACCACAAGGCTGCACTGTAATAAAACCTTCCACCCCTGTGTTAAGTGATGTTCGGATGGATTGCTTTCTTCAAAAATAAATGTACACAGAAAATCAATGTAGACCGTGTAGCACTCTGCAAGGAAATAACCAGGCCACTGTATGTTATGGCTTGGGGGGGGAGCAGATTTACGCCTTCTCTGTTAACAAAGGGGTGAGGCAAGGATGTGTCTGTGCCCCCCTCTTGTTTTGCATCTACATTCAGGAGATAATAAACACTCTGGTGAAGGGCTGCTTCGACCACCCAACAATGGCATCCCTGGAGATCCCCACCTTCTTCTATGCAGATGACACTATCATCCTGTCCACTACACTGATGGGCCTGAAAAACTCATTGAACATCTTTCTTCAAAATGCAAAGACTTGCATCTTGAATTGAATGCAGGGAAAACAAAAGTTATGGTGTTCAAACCACAGTCTGCCAAGTACTGCTCCATGCTGATCCAAGTCAACAATGTCAAGCTGGAGCAGGTTAGACATTCTGACTATCTGGGTGTAAGATTTCAAGACTCTGGGCATGGTCACAGCAAATTCTCAAATCTGGGACAATTCAACTATCACACAGAAGCCACAGCACAGGTGCAATATCCCTGGCTTTGGAACTATTCAAGAAACAAGCTGTATCTGCAGCCACATATGGTTATGAACTCGGGGATATGCCTACATCAGGAAAAGGGCAGGTAAATAGCACACATTCTTAAAAAAAATGGGTTCTTTGACGACTAGTACTCCCTCATCGATGATTCAGGTTCAGTTTAATGTTGCCGCGTTACGTGATTTAATCGAGTTCAAATCAGCATTGCACTGGGTGCGCCTATGGAAAACAGATGAATTGACCATTTAACACGAAGCAATGAACTATCTGTTATCCTCTGAGTGGAGTGCATAAGGTCAAATGGGTCACACATCTGAAACACACATTCAGTGCGGTGGGAATACGTAACATGAGACACCAATCCAGCTCCTGCCCAGATATAAGGTCATAGAACTTGAAGGAGATGTTAAAAATAAGATTCAAAGAGAGACTTATGGGCAAAGCCGCCATGCTAAAGCTGGGCCCGGATTATCTATCTCGGGGGCCGACAGGTGATCAGTACACCTCCCTTGACCACATTTTGCCTCCTTTCAAGGCAACTTGGGACCCTACAGCTTGCATCGTTCACTAGAGGGTGGCACGCAAATGCTTCTGTACTGTGCCTGTCATGCAATGTAGCAGAAGAAACACTAACTCACTATCTGTTGGCATGCCCCTGCACAATCAATCTAAGACATTGTTACCTGAAGCCAATACTAAACATTTTGAGGATTTGCCGCACAAGCAATGCTGTCAAGCTCCTGTGCATCCACTCCATTTTCGTAACTGTCAGATATACCCACAGAGCGTGGTTAGACAGATTAAAAGCTCCATAGACTCCAGGTGCAGGAGTCTAGCCCACTTAGCCTTATGGTACAGCTATCAGGGCTGCGAGTTTACTCTCCCTGCTAGCACCTACTTATTTGACTAGTGTTGACAAGTAAGGATCCCTGGGCCACCTCAAGTGAGACATAGGGGGCCATTACGAGTTTGGAGGCAGTCATGGTGCTAATAGCACTATGGCTGCCTCCAAACCAGTGTCCGGGTCCGTGGTGTCGGAATGGGGACTTATCGGGACATTCTGACCTTTGCGGACCCGGTAAATCCCCATTCCGAAAACCATTCCCCATTCCCATTCGAGCCCCCATAGGGCTCAATGGAAATGGGGAAGGAGCTAATAACCGGCCCGCAAATAGTGGGCCCGTTATTAGCTCCTTGGTCCCTTAGCGGCTCCCGCTAAGGGCAGCTGGTAAAACCACCCGGCCCTAGTGGGACCCGCTAAGGGACCTCGGAATGCAGTGGTAGGGGGTTAACGGCACCGGCATCCTTACTGGTGCAGTTAACCCCTTACCGCTGCACTCGGAATGAGGCCCATAGTCTGTATTTTTATTCATTTTACTGGCATCTGGTATTTAATTATTCTTGCTGTTTTATGAATCAAGGTTTTTATCAGACAATGTTACATCTTTTTATCACATTTTTAGCCAACTGAATATTAATAATCTTAACCATGAAAACTTTGTTGTCTTTTTGCTGCAGCATAACTTGAAGTATTTTTTATACTGAATAAAACTTTGTTCGATTGATTGAAATAACCCTAAAAAATATGGAAATTCACATAATTATCACATCAAGCTAAATGTTTTTTTCAAGCCCAAACATGTTTGGTTAAACGTTTTAACAAATACGTGTTCATATAATGTCATAGTATTAATGTGGTACCAAAAGAAATTACATATATATCAGTAGGAATAAATAAATCTGCCAAATCACAAATCCAACAGAATTATACAAAGAAAATCTACATAGGCCATAAACGAGTGACAAGGTTGAAATCGTGATAAAATTGAAAAATTCTACATAAGTATTTGTAATGTCAGTGATCCTTAACAAAGTAGATGGTCATATTTTAAATTTTCTCTCCACATGTATCGAGGGATGCTGCGCCCTTCTTCAGGAGAATAAGGATCTAACTTCAACTTAGCAAAAATTGGGTGTATATAAATATGTTACTAGAATCCATGAGAGAGGTACTGAACAATCCTTTATGAAATACATCCAACTAGATGTTAAGCAAATTTAAGAAAACCAGAAGTACCAAGTCACGAAAAGGCCATATATATAAAAAAGTCATACATAAATATATGTCATGTATATAGACGCAGGATTGCTTTGTTTGCCATGAGTAGAGCAGAAGAGCTCAAATGACACTGTCTCCCAAAGATCAAAAGGTTGCAATTGATTGACTCCCCTCAACTCTAAGTGCTGATTCCTTTTCTTTCCTCCCATTGAAAACAATACTTCACGAAATTATGGATACCCAAATTATCCTAACAATTCCATAGATATGCACCAACCCACGTCCTGACCTTGAAGCTTGTCTCTGTGATATTGACCGATGGATGACATGTTACCACCTCCTCTTGAACCCTGATAGAACTGAGATCATGGTGTGTGGCAACACTGCCCTTCTCCCACAGCCGCTCCCATGGCCGCCCTCCCTCGGACGACCACCCCATACCTCCGATATAGTCAAAAACTTAGGCTACACAATGGACTCAGGCCTAACCCTCTCCCGTCAGATCAATAATGTTTGAAAATGCTGTGACTACCACCTCAAACTTCTTAGACGCATTTTTCCTTACCTCTCCTACCCCAACAGACTGCTGCCAAACTTCTCCTCACCTGGGACACAGAAACCACATCTCTCCCGCTCTTTAAACCCTGCACTGGCTCCCAGTAGGATGAAGGGCCACCTTCAAGACCTATGCATTACCCACCGAGCAGTGCACAAGACTAGCCCAATGTACCTACAATAAAAAATAAAACCCTACCTCCTATGCTGCACCCTAAGATCAAGCACTGCCCTCTTTCTAGCAATTCCAACCTCTGTCAGGATCGGAGGATCTGCCTTCTTAGCCTTGGCCCCAACTCTGTGGAACTCACTCACCCCACATATTCGACACATCCACGACTACATGGCCTTCCGCAAAGCTCTAGAAACCTGGCTCTTTCCATAATGCTGTTTAAGACCATCTAAGGCTGCTTTGGCCTTGCAACCTCATGAGAAATTCTCAAAGAGATCCCGAGCAATGGCCCCACTGAATACGGCTATTAAGGCATGAATAAGTTTACTGCGAATGCAGCAATCTCAAACATGAATCCGGAATAACGAGCTCACTAGATTAAAACCTCCTCCCAGAGACTCACCTGTCATATTACTATGCAAGCCATCTTCTTTAAACCAACACACAATTAGAGCGCAGCTACACCCCTCAATCAATTTCGGCCTAGCTGCTCACATACGAACAGTACTTCATGAACACCTCAACATTCTGATAAAACGCAGCTATACCTCACGGAAATCGGCCTAGCTTTGCACATAAGCATCCTACACAGGCCTAACACAGACCATCCTCCAGACTGCACACATTCAACTGATATCAAATACCACCACACCTAATGCTAGGATGCAGCTACCATCAGGCAATCACTTCAGCTGCACACATAATAGGTGCACCCGAGCACCCTATGAAACCTTACTCCCTCGACTGACGTGGACTACGGTCCCTGAGGGTATTCAACCTACCAGCGCTTTGAGGTCATATCAATGATATACAGAGCACCATATAAATGCCAAATAACATAACATAACATATTGCTTGACCATGAATACACAAGTCTGCACTGGATTGAATGCTTCCATCACTTATTATCAACTACTTTTCCTTGCTCCGCATAGAACACAAGAGTTCACAATAGAAGCTTTGGTAAAAATAACAGGATCCCCTTCTGGAATCCCTTCTGGAATCATTCAATTGCTCTTCCAAAGAGGTAGTCAATGCCCAAGTGGCCCTCTAAACTAGCTGCACCAAAGGTGAATCTTCTGCTCTTTGATACACACCTGAGTTTGACTCCTATAAACTATCAATCAGATCCATGGAAAATTGGTGGTGAGGAAACCACAGCCTGGATGATCTCACACCCCTCAAATACAAGACAGACATACGATTTCCAAGGCTAAGGCGGCTTCCTACAACTCCAAAATCGAAACAGCCTCTAAAAGAAGCAAACTCTTATTTGAAGTAGTCAAGAACTGCACTTAGCACATCCGAGCCTGGAGTGCTGGTTTTACAAGTAAAATGTGACAGAATCAATACCTTCTTCTTTAACAAAACGATCAAAATCAGAACTCTCATCAACATCTCCAATTTGGACAAAGGTCCACTCTCCTACTTTAGACCAACTTTACGTCCCCCCAAGGATATCGCAGATACATTTGCCTCCATAAAACCCACCATTTACAAAGTTAATGTCATTCTGGCCTCCCTTTCCAAACAGGTCACTGGTACAGTGCTGAATTTTGCTCCTCGGCATCATGAACGTGGCCCTTAGCAAGGGTTGATACCCAGACAAAAATGGGTGTGCATCACTCTCAACCTGCACACCGAACTCTGATTTGTTTAAAAGCATTCAAATAAAGACTCCATCAAATGATTTGCCATTGGTATTATTTATTCCTATTAGCGCAGTCAAGAAATATTTCAACCAGATGTGGTCTTCCCCAGGGCTGATTTGTGTTGAAGTTACACAAATGATATGAGTAAAATAATGCGTTGTCAATCAAAGGGATTTCAATTGGCCCATAAGTACCAAGTGTGTATGCATCCTATATATCATTGACAACAGCATCAGCATCAATCAAAAACAACCTCAATCGAAGCAGAACAACAAAACACCAACCAAGAAAGGAAAGAGATAAAACAATACATTGCACAGAAAAAAAAAACTATCATACAGAGTAAAAACATTGCGACAGACCTAGAGAGAGAGAAAAAAGACAAGCACAAAAATTAATTTGTTTAAAAATAATTAGCGGAAAGTGGAGTGAAAGTGGTCTTCGTGGTCAGACGCTGTTTTTCCTGGCTGACTGCACTGCTGCTGATTCCTTGGAGCAAGTCTCCCTACTACGACTACTTTTGCCATTGCGAGAGGCATTGGAGGCGTGGCCTAATCCTGGGCTACGACACCAGAAGACCTAAAACCCCACTCCCTCCGTGGAATGCAGAGCAGAAAGTGGAGTGAAAGTGGTCTTCATGGTCTGCTGGAGGCGAGGGACAGTAGCGGAGACACCCGAGGATGGAGGAAGCTTCTTCGTTCCTTTACTTTGTCTGGATTTGTCCCTCCATTGGACTTGCTCACTACAAACACTGTATCCACCGTGGAGTGGCTGCAAAGTGACAGTCCTGCAGTCCTGCTAGGGCTGTGTGGGCTGTCTCTCCCTTCTCCGTCACTCACCTGGTCTCGCTGGACCGTTGAATCTTGGCGGTTGCGCCTGAATCGATGGAGGCGGGACATGCACTATGGAGCCTGAAGACCCGAGACCCAGCAAAAATTAGATGCAGCTCGGTGCCCCTGACCGCCGCTGGAGAAGTAGCTGTGGAACCTCAGGCCGTGCCAACTAAAGAGCGCACAGGGCATACTGATCGTACTGATCGAAGGAAAGAGACCTCAGCTAATGAACCCTCATCAGCCGTAACGGAGGGGCCGATGGTAAAGGAAGTTAAGGCGGTTGTAGCCACACCTATCTTACATGTATTTAGGAACTCGCCTACTAACCCGCCCCTTCATCCGTTTAAGGACTTGCAACTAAGCACTAATTTCCAAACACCAGACAGCATATGTGAGGGGAACTTGTGGGGCAGTTTAGAATTGAGTGGCGGCACAGAACCCAATGAGAACTTGACTATCCCGCCCTCAGTCCAACATTTGCACAATGTGGAACATGCACTGCCAAATGTTTGGGAGGGTGAATACAAAGCGGAATGGGAGGCGGGAGGCGGCGCCCCCAACAAAATAGTTCAGAGAAGGCACAGTCTGCCTTAAAAAGTTTGGAAAATACGATAAGAGAGTCTGTGCACGAAACTCAAGATGGTTTTTCCCCACCTGACGGAACCAAGCTAATTGTACCTGTAACTGTAAATATGGTGCCTCCCCAGCCGGTATGGGAGGGTCCAGCACCGCCTTTGGAGGAGAGTGGTGACGGTGTTGAAAGTGCAGCAGCCGCGGTGCTGATTCCCTAGAGTGGTGCGCCGAAGAACTTTTAACTTAAAGTGATGATGCAGATCCACGCCACTTCACCTTTAGGGGATAAAGAGCCACTTGTAAAACCTTATGTACCACCTCATTTATCATCGGGCTGTAAAGCCTCAATGCCCTGCCTCGGAGTGATGACCTGGTTAAATCACCCCCAAATCAAACAACGCCAACAACATCCCAAAACCTCTACCACAAAAGGTTGACTTTTTTGAAACCTTTAAGGCAAAAAAGGTAGCCGAGAGTCACAAGAAAGGCAGGTGGCCTCAACGGGTTCAAGAAACCTAAAGGTTGTAAAACAAGGAATCAGGAAACATCTACAGACAAGATGGTTTCACAGCCCTTGGCACCCTTGCTACAAAAAGTGATAACTAACCCAGAGTTTTCTGCAAAAAAAAACAAAGTTCCAGCTGTTTTCGGAAAGTCTGAGAATTTATTTTTTTAAAACAAAAGACACAAGTTGTTGAATCACCAATGGACTCATCCCATGAGATCTCAGACACCGATCTCTTGGAGAAATTGAACAGGGACCTGGAGAGGAAATCAGCCCACTCCAGAGAGTGCGAAAAGTGGGAACAACGGTGGACTCCCTGTAATAGCTACACCTGACAGGACCCAAGTAAGGGAAAGGAAAGACAAACCTCTGGACTCAGTTCTTCCAGTCCAAACTGAAAGACAAATGAAGAGTAAGCCTGGAAGTAAAACTGCAGAGCAACCAAAGTCCTTTCCAACAGATACTCTGCCCCACATGGAGTCAGGTACGGGGATGGAGCTAGTGGACAAGTTCGGCCCAGAACAGGAAAAAAGCGAGGATGTGAGCTCAATGCCAACAAGGGCATCGGAAAGCCCCATCGCCAGCATGGGGGTAGCCCCGTTGGCAAAGAAAGTAGAACAAAGCCAAATGTTGACCAGACACAAGATGCGAGGATGAATACGCCCCCACAACTGAGCATAACGTCCATAGCCAACGCCAAAGAGAGGGGAGACACCACATCTCGGGGAAACCACCAACATGAACATCTATCAGAGAACAGAACAAGAGTCGTCCCACAAAAGTCAAGTGGAAGGAGCCATCCTCCACGTTCCCCGGCTTTGATTATCATCAAAAGACCCCTTACCACAGAGACCAGCGGAACCACCTACTCCAAGGTGGTCAAATGAGGCCACAGGTCGTAAATCCCAAACTGACAGATTTGGGGAAACACTAGTGCAACATCCAAACACTCCAAAACCAAACAAGAGGAATTTGGATGACTGACAAGATGCCAGAACCAACGATACTTCAAGGAAAGAGGATTTGCTATCAATAATGTCCACTGTCACAATAGCACTAGCTCCCTTTTCCAAATGATATGAATCTTTAAATGATTCAATGAAAGACAAGACGACCCTAATAGCTATTATTCATACAAAACTCCTTTACCTGGAGGGTTTTGTGACAGCTATGGGGAAAAACTTGCCAGTCGAAAGAAGTGACCATAAGGGAAAGGACATCGGAACCCAGACGACAGGAGAAACGGTCATAAAGAAAGCTCAATTGACAACAACCGGTACTTCTCCTTCTTCAAACCTCTCCTCGGCCCACGAACCCGTCAAAAAAGCTAACCGGAAAGTCACCAAAAAAAGATCGCAAGACAACTGGGACAAGAAAAGGCTAAATCACAAAAATTGCCCCTTTCTAAGGAACATAATCGATGTGTACTTTTAATAATTGTGGAAATAACTACCGATTTACCTCGTTCTGGCATCCCAAGAACTACCCTGGAGAGCACTAGCAATAAATATTATGGGATTTTTGAAAAATCTAATTTACGGCAAACACATGTAAAATCGAATAAGAAAATGGAATCAAAAATTGAGGCCTCTGCTAACAAAGAAATCACAGTCTCTACAAATCCAACACATTCAACAAGAAATGTGACTCTGGGGGAGCCAAGAGAAACTGTTAAATAATCGACAGAAAAAAAGGATACGGCCACTAGTACCGGAGGAGTCGCAACCATGGTTGAAGATGACTCTGTGGATCTGTCGGTATATTCAACTGAAAATGAAGAATCAGAAATCCCTCCATACAAGATCCCAGGAAAAGGAAGTAGGTCCCCAGGGGAAACTGGGGAAACACGAGATAACCATGAAGAGAGGGAGAGTCCAACGTGGGCTAATTTCCAGACCCTTTCAGAAAAAAGAAATAAACTCGAAAGAAAGCCCAGAGAAGACCTCGACATAACTAACTCACCACCCTTGCAAGACAACTTGAGCCAACCAACCGACTATCCTAAAAATATGAGGAGCAGAGTGATCAAAGGCCATGGTGAAAGTTTGGGAGTAACCGAAAAGCAGAGACCGGAATTAGAGGGACCGAGAAAGAGTTCTAATAACAAGGACGACCGGGTCTTTGTGAAAGAGAACCGTGTTAGGAGCTACTAGCCCCAGAGAGGTCGATTTCCCAGAGACGAGCGAAAATTCAAGGAGCAGGGAGCTAACATCCAAAGGAGTGAGTGTACTTTTAGGCCTATTGGTCCTAAAACCTCTGTAAAAGTTACTTTTGATAGAGACTCTAGAAACATCAGACTATCAAAACCAAACAAGACAAAACCTTCGCTAATTAAAAGGGTCGAGGACTGGTCATGGGTGGCCGAAGCTTTGATAAGACATAAAGAATAGCCACAATGGAGAAAGCAAAGCAAGTGTACATCGACCCTGGACCAACCTGCAGGGCACCAAGGCTCCAAGCACCAAGTTTTGAAACTGGCTTCCATGAACACCGAGCGGCTCACTCACTTAACAAGACCTAGTGATTTGAATCTTGGGTTACATGACATTTTATGCTTGCAAGAAACTTGGTTGCTAAATATACCCTTGCTTGATGGCTATGAGATTGCCACGACCGAGGCCGTAAGAGGAGTGAGAGGTCGGCCATTTTTGGGCCTGCTGATAGCGTTAAAAGCAGGCAAGGGATTAAAAGTGGTGAAGCCCTTGCACGCAGATCTGCATTGCCTGGCAGTCATTGTAAATTGGATATATGCCCCGGCACAACCAGATGGAGAAAACTCTGGCAACATGGCTATTATAACCTGCTACTGGAATCCTCTGAACATCTCAAATGAGGCGTTCCTAAAATAAATCATCACATCATGGAAACTATCTTGGCAAACTACAAAATCAAATATATAGTGATTTGTGGAGACCTGAATGATATGTGCACATTGCCAGTTACGCGGGAGAAAAAGAATGACCAGAACCCCTTGGTAATCAAGAGAGGAAAACTGTGGTTAAAATCAATGAAATCCTGGGATATGCACCACCTAACAGCGAAAGATCTGACTCAATCTAAATGGATCCCGATGTGGGAAAGAGGCGTCCAGTCTGCCGACTTGGACTATATAATCGTCTCTAGGGAGCTGTTACAAATCACTTCAAACCTCAAGGTAACAAGAACTGTGAATAGTGACCACAATCTACTCTCCACAACGTGGAATGGTGAGCTAAAGCCCCCTGTAGAATGGTTGGATAAAGAAGTGGATGTAAACCGTGCAGGGAACCGTTTGAGGCTAAAACCTAACGACATTGTAACAATCACAAAGAAGTACATGGACGTCAAGAAAGAGAACGTCGATTTGCCAGATGGAGTGGGTTATACCCCCCTACTACACCAATACATAAGAAAGCCCTTAGCAAAAATGCCACATAATCACAAATAGGATCCGACTCTAGTGGAAAAAAGGCAGCTAATGAGACGTGCAAAAAGAAAGGCAGCCTCCTCATCTGAAGAGAGTATAAAAGACCATGCATCAAAACTGTGAAAAGAATACAAATCATGGGTAACCAAAAGAAGACATCATATGATCCAACATGAATCAGAGATTATGCTGAGGGCACTAAGTGAGAGAGTATCCTCTAATTTTTGGTCCTTGATCAAACGGTCCCCTGCTCCCATATATGACACTCAGTTAAACCATGTGACTGAATTATCTTGGATCACCCACTTTTCAGCATTATAGCAAAGCTCTGCTTTGCAAAGTGACCTTACTGAGCCATCGCAAAAGATACAGGTCTGGCCTTTCCAATATGAAGTGGATGACATCTTGAAGAAAATCACCAAGCTCAGATCATCCAGAGCTCCTGGGCCCGACAGCCTTACCAACTTTATACTGAAAGAGATTCCGGAAAAATTGGCAGTTTTCATATCTGTGTTATTGAAGAACATCTCAACTCAATGAAAAATACCGGATTCATGGAAATCGGCAATAATCGTCCCCATTTTTAAAAGGGGTGCGAGAGATGACCCGCGAAACTACAGGCCCATCGCCTTGTTAGATGTGATGGGCAGGATTTTCTGTTCATTATTGTTGGAAAAGTTTACAGAGTGGACTAGGGTGTCCAACTCCATTGAACCTTTACATCCGGGTTTTGTGAAAACAGCAGGCACGATCCCGAATGTACTTGTCCTTAACATCTTGGAAGACAAGGTACACCAGAGCAATGGGAAGATCTTTCTTGCATTTGTAGACCTTGTGCAAGCTATTGATCGGGTGGATAAACCTGTTATGGAAGAAACTAAAGAAAAGGAACTGCCCTGGTGAAATAACGGAGCCTTTGATCGCCCTCCATACAGACACAAACATCAAGGTCTGTTTAAATCGAGCAGGATTTTTGTCTGCCATGGATCCCAATGCGCAAGGAGTCAAGCAGGTTTGCCCCATTGCCCCGGCAATCTATAACTTTTTCATTTCAGACATTCAAGAGTTTGAACCACAACTGAGATCATTTCCACCTACCATTGGTGAGGAAAAAATCCCTAGACTCTTGTATGCAGACGACCTGATATTAATTGACCAGACTAAAATCGGGTTACAAAGACAGCCGGATAGTCTACAAAGATACGTCTCATTAAACAACCTGGAATAAAACAGAGAAAAAATCAAGATAATGTCATTCCATTTAGGATCCCAGAAGAAAGAACCGTTCAGCTGGTCATTGGGTACCACAACAATTGAAAAGGTCGAGGTATTGAAATACCTGGGAGTTCTGATTAACAACAGTAAAGTGGAGACTCCTATCCAAGACAAACTGATAACCAAAGCAAAATCATTAGCGATCAAGGCGAAAATGATCGACAAGAGGCATGGTTGATTCTCCCTTATGGCAGCCATCCAATTCTATAAAGGAAAAGGTCATAACCTCCCTCATATATGGTATGGAGGCTTTTCCTCAGATTCCTAAGAAGCTATGGTTCAAACTGGAAGGAATCATTTGGAAAAAGATCTTGATTCTACCAGCCTCAACTCCAATCACCCTGATTAGAAGAGAACTGGGCCTCTTATCGTTGGCCACGGCTGTTGAATGGAAAGAGCTTGCTCTACTATGCAGAATTTTGCTGCCCAACAGCCCAGCCATTTTGAAGATCTTAAATCAGGAAATGAAGACATCCAAGTCACCATTACTAAAGACTTGGATAACTAGGCTGAAGGAGAAATTTCAAAAGTTGGGCTGTACTGAGGCGGTCCTTTTATCTAACCCCATGTGATGAAACAAACTCATAGAACTCGACTGGATTAACAAAGAAGATTCTGCTGATGTTTACAAGCTGACAGCTGAACTCTCAGCAGACTCTAGGAAAGTAAATCAGCCATGCGCCTACATTCTGAAGTTCCCTGACAGACGACTTAGAGACACTTTTATGTGAAGACGCCTAAATCAAATTCTAACAAATGAGATTAGAGAAATTCGGGACCTCAGTGCCACTAAAACTTGTAGATTTTGTCAGAATTCAGAACAAGAACAAGTGGAGACATTGAAACACATAATAATGGACTGCACTGGTGTGACAATGCAGCGGAACCTTTTGTTGAAACAGCTGATGAAAAGCTTTTCCACAATGACTGACGAAAACCGTTGGTCCGTCTTGATTAACAGAGCTAAACATTGTGGATTATTGCAGTGGTGTCTTTTATAAAGAACGTTTTTACTACTGGAAACCTAATTGAATGAAGAAGGACAATGCATGAACATGAACATGTTAAGGATTTCAATGTTCGGAATTTCATCCTGTACTCGGAGTGTCGTTCTTTCTTTTTTTATTTTGCTGGGAATTTTGAGTTTTGAGTTTTTGTTTCATTTGTTTTGTAAAAATATATATATAATTGTTCAAGAAATATTTTTGATTAAAACAAAACAATGGCAATGGTCATTCCCACAGACACATAGCAGTCTAAAAATCCACAACATATAAACCAATAGCCTTCACGTGAAACTATATGACTGACACTTTTCAGCCAAAGGTGGCATCACCCACATGTTCTCAAGACATGTCTCAGCCTGGGGAACCAAAATAACTACAGACCCTTTTCATGGGGAAACTCATTACAAAAATGGACACATCCCAAATATTGGCTATAATCATGCCTACAAGTTCATGCCTACCAATTCAGTTGCTGCCCCAAATGAAGTATGGACACTGCCACCATCATAGTATTGGATGACATATTACAATTCATTTATACCAAGTGGGACTGCACTCTCAGTGTCTAATTGTTCTATCTAGTCAGCTTAATTGCTTAACCAAATGTATCTTACATCTTAACCGAGGTGCTGTTATAGTAACCCTCAATACTAAACTATGCCAAAATATCTGAGCTAGAACTGGCCAGAACCCAGCCTGCACACTCCCAATGTGTGGACCTATATTGGTTCTACCAGCCCTTAATAACTTTCAACATGTATTCACATACAAAAAATGAATTTTAATATATATTCATATATAAACACTTGTGTGGAAAAATAAATAAATAATTGAGCAAAGACTCTCTCTTGACAAAATCAATATTGCCAGTTCACCCTGTATTTTGAAACTACAAAACATATTAGTGCAGCCTTAAGCCGCTAGACAGGCTCCAAATGTGCATGCACCGATTGATAGTAGTATTTTGCATTTCAGAATAATGTGTCCCATCAACTGGGATGAACCCTCATTTACCTAGAAAAACAATAATGAAAATGATTCCCTCACTCAGATTTTAAAAATTCACAGACAAATTGAAAGGCACATTGATAGGTTCAATAAAGAAGCCCCCTTGAAACTTACATCAGGATCCAGTAAAAGCGGACCTCATACCGAGGTATCTAGTACCATCACCAATACAATAAATCAAAAAGCTTGCAGTGCTGTAGCCCGGGAGAGAACGTCAATGTGGCATTGCCTGACAACGTCTTCCTGCTGAGTTCTTCAGGCCGAGTACACTTGTTTCCTATTCATGCCCAGATTCCATCTTGATGCTTGGAGCGGGTGCTACTTAGTCATTTCCCCCCTCTCTTGATGTCCCTTAGGGCTCCCCCTGGGAGACCCTTAGCCCATTCCCCTTCCAAGTAACCACTTCATTTATATGTTCCCGGGTGCTGGTTAGACCTCCAGCTCTCTCTGTCTATCTGTTTTCATCTTATGGACTACTCCCTGTGGACCATTGGCTCTCCCGTTGTTGCCTTGTTCCTCATTTCTTAAAGCCTTGCACTCCTCCTTCAGTTGTGGAGTGGCCTCCGCCACTGTTATTCCCTTCATTATTCCCTCTTGGCTGCAACAGTGAGGTAGCGCATCAGCCGCTTCTCCTAGAGTTAGGGCTGTCACAGCCATGCAGTCTGGTAGCACTATCCTCCCTCTTTGAACCCACTGTCTATTAGGATCTGAAAGGCACATGACCCAAATTACTCTAGAGTGCTTACGCTTCTTTGCACCCTCGCTCCTATCTTATCTGCTCCTTGAGGCTTGTTTTCGGCTATGACATTCTTGTTCCGTGTTACTTGAGTTTCGACTGCAATAGTCATTGTTCCCCTCCTACACAAGTATCAAATGAGCAAATTTGTCAGGGTAATTTGCCATATTTGGCTCATTGGTACAAGTATCTAGTTTGTGAAAGCTATCGGGATCCTGCACCTTATGTCCATTCACTGGTGTTGGGCTGTCATTTCTGTCACTGATTCTTTATTAAAAAAGGGGCTCCAATGAAAAGGATGTCATGTCATGCCTGTGCATCATGCCCAAGGAATTCTGCAAACCTGGGACAAAGGGACCATCGAGGGATGTCAGAGTCGATTGGCCACACTGTTGGGAACTGTTTGGTGCCCTGTGGCACTGGGTGCAGAATGCATAATGCACAAGTCCTGTTCTGATAGCATTTTCTCAAAGTTGTATTGGTTTGCATGTGTGGGCTCAGTTTGTTTTTGAGCCTACTAGATGTATCATAAATAAAACAATAAAGAAAAAAGTAATGCAATGCCTTGTTATTTTATGTTATAGGAAGATTTGGGTTTAGTGGCAATTTAGAGAATGATACACACAAAAGATAGAACGTGAACATAAGATTAAAAAAATGTAAATATTATTTATTGTATTTAATGCTTCTTACATGTTCCAAATTATTCATCAACAATTTGTATGTTAATCAATGTGTTGTAATGTTCTCCTAATCATCAATACAAATTACTTGACAAAACAAAAATTGTAAATCAAGCTTGTGCACTGATTTCGTTAATCTGGTCATCAGAATCAGAATCAAAATCCAGGCAGGAGTAGAATCATGTATGTTTTCAGAAAAAAATTCCTAAAAACTCTAATCACAGTGGGTTGGAAGGTGAGAGGCAAGATGTGTTTATTTTATTATCCATTTTTATAGCGCTCCAAGCCTGAGGGCATCTAGGCGCTTATCGTGACAGACAACAAGCAGCACGAGTTGCCATAGTTGCAAAGTTATATGAATGATTAGGTAGTTAATGCAGTAGAGAACAATTCTCAGTGATCATGAAAGGTCAAGTTAAAAGTGGTATCATACAGTAAAATACAGTACTATGTGATAAAGGTGTGAACAGTTGTAGGTAGCGGGTTATTACAGAAAAGCAAAAGGGTTCTAATCATAGACACAGTAGAGTACAGGACGACAATGTAGGTAGCTAAGGTGGCCTAAAATACAGTGAGGTGTAAGTGACTTCAATCCAGCACTCCAACTAAGTCAATGCTTAGAATGGGATGCCCAATGGAAGCCCTTAATTATATATGTTTATGTCAACGTTCTTTAAATCTGGATGATGAACCCTTATATAACGCCCCTCTCTTTGAAACTCCCTGACCTCACTGAGCCAAGAAGTAGGTTTGTTTTGCGAATTAAAAGGTTTATTTGAAGAATTGAACAATATATATATCACACTTTTATGAATAGAAACAATATCTGAATAGCACACTTAGGAATATGAACAGTGATCAGTACTGGGTAATATTACAATATCAACAACTCTTTAATCACTTAGGAGTAGGAACAGAAAGGATAAGGTAGCAGAGAATACTTTTATGATTCAAGCAAATGCAATGATAGGAAAGAATGCAACACAGAAATAAACTTAATATGATTTCAATCAAAATATAATATGGTCACTTTTTCCCCTGTGACTACTCACTCCCCCCACTATTATGCAATATGAGAGATGGAAATGAGGGCACACAGGTTTCAAGAATACAATCAATAATGCAGTTCATCCCAGTTCCCCCAGCAAGCTTAGAGAAAACAGGTATGATTTTAAACAGGCAAACATGCTTTTGAATGTGATTGCAATGAATGGGAAAATATGCTAAAATGATTTTAATTCACTAAAGGATATTCAGCACTAGTGAGAATTACTTTGGATTGGTACAGGTCAACACTAGCAATGATTTATGAATGATTATCAGATCGGAAACGAATTTCAGCAGTTGAAAACAAGAAACAGCTATTTTTACAAGTGGTGAAATGGAGCTAAATTGCAATTCGCAGCAATCTTTCCGTGTGCGATTACGGAGAAACTAGAATGAATTGGAATGTCTTTTTTGGTTCGTTGGAAAGCATAGGATCTTAGCTTCAAAATGACAGTTACATTCCGGTTCTAGGACATACGGTTCAGAAATAAAGTCAAGATTTCAAAATGCAAGATTGCGCTTTACAGATTTGGAATCAACAGGATGGACACAAGATTCTATAATGCAGTTCTGGACAGGTTGAAATGGATGGGATAAGATTACTTTAGACTAAGAGATGACTATGCACAGTTCTAGACTAGATACTCACTCCTAGGCTTTAGAATGGAGTGGGCCTCGTCAAAGATCTGGTCAAGGGTTTGGCTTCACTCTCGCCACCGGACAGGTCTCAGGCACTCTGGGTTCTGCTCTCAGCACTGCACTGCAGTCTGCACGGCCTCTTGTACTGGATCTGATGGGTTCTGGAGACAGCTCTGCTTTCTGGGTCTGGACCTTGGTTCTAGATTAGGGTTCTAAGCTAGAATAGCAAAACAGCACAGCCCGGCTGTTGGATGTGAAAGCCCCTTGGCAGTTTAGGGGTTAGAATCAGGTTGCTAGATTCTGCAGGCCTGCTGAGAACGGTTCAGCTTTTGGATTAGGCCTCTCTGCTTCAAAGTTCTAGAGTTTGGTTCTAGAGTCTGGTCTCTGGATCTATCTGGAGTCTGGAGTCTTCCTTCAGGGTGCTTCGCCAAGAATAGTTGAATAGTGGAAAAGAGTGTGTCCTATCTGTCCTAGCAGTCCTTATTTATGTATTTCCAAAGTGGGGGGGGGGGGCTGATTCTCTATGCCCAACCCTCTAAGGATTGGATTGGTCAAAGGATTTCCTGTCCCCTGACTGGAGAAAGGATCAGCGTGTCACCGGTGTCATGTTTATGGCTTAGGTGAAAACACTCCCCTTTGTGTCTGTACAGCATATCTGATTTTTCATAAAACACATATTTACACTATACACAACTTGTTAATGCTATCTACATTGCATGACAGATTGCTTGAGGTGCATTTCTGTTCAAGTCCCATGTTTCTATGAGCTTGGGTTCAGAAATGACATAACCTCTCTGAGCATATTACTGTAATTTCTTAGGTTCATAGCAAAAATACTGCAGCTACAATATGAATAAATTCCAGGGTTTAGTCTCAGAACATCGCACGGAGTCCAGCTTCATCTTAAACTGTGAGTGAATTTTTCAATTTCACAATCTCAAAGTTTTACATTTTTGTCAGTTCAGTGCACTTTGTTATAAGCATTTTTATAAAACATACATTTGCTTTCAATTCAATTCACATCTCAGTCTGGTCCGCCCTAGAGCTGGGCTGACTCAGAGGGTCACATGTCATGTTTCCTGCCAACACTTTGCTGACAGTAACACCCGAATTTAGCATATTCCTATTCAGTTGAAAGACTCTATTGTCTCTTTTGGTGGGAAGGCCCAAGGTGTGAACGGTTCTCAGGGGAAGCAAGCTTTTTAGAGTTTTAACTGCATCAGGTTACTTTCTGATCAATTGTAACATAGTTCCTTGTGAAACAAAATAACATTTATAAACTTAAAATAAGCAACATATCTTTAAATCAAGTCTTTTTCTACAAGAATCACTGTAAGGCACTATATATGGCATTTTGATGGAATTCTCTTCTTTGGCATGGTTTGGGGTTCAATGTATAAGTTTACACAAATGGTTTTAAAACGCTGGCTTCTTGGTAGAGGCGAGTAACTGTACTGCACCCATTTTTGACATCTGTCAAGTATTTTTAAAATAGGATTTTGTTCTGAGAACATATGATTCGTGCTGACATTGTATTGATGTGGATTCTTGCAGTAATGATGTGGAACACCCAACAAAGAGGTTGGATCTTTTAGGTGATTTGTGAGCCATGATTTTAGCAATTTTTGACAAACAAGAAAACAGATTTTCAAACAGCTCTGTGTTTCTTTTTCAATCAGCATTGCTATTTCCAAGTGGTTTCAGGCTACTTTGTGGGTAGCCCAATGGTGGTTTTTGGCATTGATCTCCTGTGCTCACTAAGATAGGCAAACGTGAATGGTGGCCTATTTTTCAGGTTTTCATTGCGCACTTTCTGGTGATTTCTGGCGAGCAGCATGCTTTCCAGCGGCCATTATGATGTTTCTGCTGCCAGCAATGCACAGTGATGTTGCAGGGCTTGGATGAGTGGGTTGATACATCCCACAGAGGTTGGAAGGGGTGAGCATAGGGGTTATTTAGGTAGTTCTTGAGTGAAGAGCCATGTTTTAAGGTGCTTGTAGAAGGCCCAATGGGAGCTTTCAGATTTTAAGGTAGCTGATAAGTTGTTCCACTGTTTCACAGCCACCACTGGGAAGCTGCTGCCGCCAGCATTTTGGCGCTTGAATTGTGGTGTGGCAAGGCGATGAGTGTAGGCTGAGCGTGTGGGTCTAGTGGAGAGATTGGGTGTGAATTTGTCTGAGAGATATTTAGGTGCTAGCTTGTGCATGCATTTAGGTGTCATGGCAAGTGGTTTGAATTGGATGCACTCAAGGATGGGTAGACAGTGGGTGTTCCTTCTGGTTACTGAAATGTGGGATTTTTTTGGAATGTTCAAGGCTCCTCTTAGTGTGTTGTTTTGGGTCACTTGAAGTTTGTTGATATTCTGGGCCTTAGTGCCAGCGTACAACGCATTTCAGTGGTCTAGTCAATATGATGGCTCTCGCTAGGGTGATGCAACTATCAGGTGATAAGAATTTTCTGCAGGCAGTCTTAAGCTTAGCAGTGTAAGCCACGGCAGATGCAGTGGCTTAGACTTATCACGTAAGGGTCAAGGATGAATCTGAGTTTTTTAACTTACTTAGACACCTTGATTATGTTGCCATCAATATTGAATGAATCAAAGGAGTTAGTTTATTGGGTTGGGATCCTATAAGGAGGAGTTCCGTCTTATCATCATTTAGGCATAGCCCATGTAGGGCCATCCAGGCCTGGATGGTTTTGTAGATTGTGTTAAGTGATTCAGAGTCGATATCATGGGAGCAGGTGATAGGTACGAGAATTTGAGCGTCATCTGCAGAATTAGTGTAGGTGACACCCAATTCGCCAATAGGAAGGATTTTATGCATTAGATTGCTTTGGGTGAGAAATGAACTGCAGAAGCTAGGTGATTGCTTGGAATTTTGCGATCAACTAAGTCAAATGCTGCAGAAAGGTCTAACAGGAAGAGGAGAGCTAGGTTGCCATTATCTTTTAGCTCATCCATTGGTATTTTAAGGTCTAGTAGAGCTGTTTCCGTCCCATGTCTTGAGCGGACGCCAGCCTGTCGAATGGCAAGAAGATTCTTGGTTTCCAGATAGTTTTGGATCTGGAGATAAGCTGCTCTATCCAGAATGTTTAGGAGAAAGGGTACTGTAGTTATAGGTCTGTAGTGGTTGGTATGTTGGGGTCTAGAGTGGGTTTTTCAAGGAGCGGGATGATCCAGGCATCTTTGAGGTTAGATGAGACAGAGCTGCTATGGAAAGATGCATTGATTAATCTAGTAATGAATGGGGTCAGTTCGGATACAGTATTTGATCAGTGAGGCCCGACAGATATCGCCCTGGCATCTTGACGGTTTGAGACTGGAGATGATTTTTATGGTATCATCGTTCCAGACTGATGAGAATTCGAACAGCGGATCTGCTTTGTGAATGAAGGGTCTATGCTGAATCATAAGACCATTAAGGGAAGTTAGGAATGTGACAATAAGGTAGTTGTTAATATAAACAGGACTACTATTGGTACAGTAATATGTGTGCATGTTATGAACCAATGTTCAGATTGTATAGCACAGTAATGAAGAAAAATTGTATAGTATAGTATTCAAAGAAAATTGTAATGAGTAATCAGTAGTACAGTTATCCTGAATAGCCATTAATTTAAGCCATACACTTTATGTTTTTGTAATTATCTACTGGTTTCCTGTAATGAATTGCTCCTTTTTTGCATCCATTGGAAATAAATCATCTGCCTGTTTCTGGTAATTACTAGAAAATTGAATGGGGGCAGGATCCACCCCAAGCAAGTGGATGTTGGATCTGTGGACAGTAAGGGAAGGTCTCGGGAGGACAGCTCAGGGGCAACTGTTCACCTTGGAAGCAAGACGACACGGAGCAATGCAGGTTCGATCCCTGGGTCTCCGCTTAGAAACCTCTTGGTATTAAGCGCGTTATAAATGACCTTTCATATCATATCATATCCCATATCAATTGGCCCTGGTCTCCACCACATGGCATGGGACATTCATGTTGCATCAACTCCAGCCACTCAGTCCCCACCCACCTAATCCAACCATCTGGGCAAGCCAGCCCTAGCTCTAACTTGGACCTTTATAATAGACTATACATTAGCGGAAAGGCTTTCACCCCCCAATTGGGAGAATCTAAAGCTCCACTTAGCCAGACTCAAATCTCTAACAATGAAATGAAAAGCTCAGAACCTTTCCAGGTGATCAACAAATGTAGCTAGTGCAGTGCTATTGTTACTAGTTTACATGGTACATCAAACAGAGAGAAGCGTACAGAGGTACAAGTAGGAACGCAAGCATGTCAAAGACAGAGGGAAAGAGTGTGGAGATTCGGTGATAAACAGTAGGCATAAGAAGGTTCCAGCAGGCCAGGTCAGTCCTAGGCAGGATCAAATGGTCAAAGAGGAACAAGATGGGGACAGGGAGGTTACAGGCAATTTTGGAAGGCAAAGGCGACGCAATCTAGGGTGTGCCTACTCTGAGCCAAAGACTGTTCTCTAGCTTCATCTGCCAACAGTGACCACAGACCTGTCGACCTACAGGACTTGGCGCCAGAGTCAGCCTAGAGGTACAGGATGCCAAAACTCCTTGAACTAACTAGAGTAAACAGGAGGTTTTAGGCCACTTGATGCCAGAGGAAAATTCACAGATTTATACACTGACTTTAACGGGCCCAAAGGCCCAACTACTCATACAGCAAAAAGACAATGCTGTTCAGAGAACCATTCTGATAATTATTTTCATCACTATTACCCCTGGTAAGATCTGACATTTGTATTAATTGACCACTCATTATATAACATTCCCTAAAAATAGATCTCTCTAACATGACAACATTTGTTCTTCTCATTCTCCTTGATTCCATGTTTCCAGTAATGGTATTAATCATGGCCGTGATATCCCAAGAGAGAGAATGATTCTGGGACATCAGTAGAATCACCAGATGTAAGTGTTATGCCCTGTGATAATGATTGGAAGAGAGGAGAACCATTAGCAGCATTTGTGGCTGCTCGCCTCCAGAAAAATTCAATGGCCGTTGCATCCAAACCAGATGACAAGGGGCTTGAGAAAAGTATATTTAAAGAGGATAAGGACAAAGGTGTGCACCCTCTTGCTAAGAAAGGGCCCCAAAAACCAGAGGGGAAATTCCAGTCACCTGCACCATCCGCTCTGTCAGAAAGGAGAAGTGAGGGCACCCATAGCACTGGGCCAAGGGCATTCACAGCAGAGATCGGAAGCATAGAAATGGAGATCTCACCTGCAAGGTTTGACACAAGACAACCTTAGTTAGCGCTACGCTCATGAAGGAGCTGGAAGAGGAAGAAATATTCAACGTGTGCATCTTAGATGATGAATTCCCACTCGGCCTGGGGTTGACCAAATGCACCCTAGTATCCCTGAGCGGGAAGGTACTGTGTCGTCCACTGAAAACCCAGTCCCTGCTACTACAGAGATCTTTTTGGACCACATTTTCATTAATGGGAGCAGAGCCCCAGCACTTCATGATACTGCTGCAAGTATCACCACTGTCTGACGATTGTGGTAGAGAGAGGACCAGATCCTCCCTGGTGCTCCCAGACTAGCCATGGGATTCGCCTGGCTATGAAAGATGCCACTGCAGTAGACTGTCTGCTGGGAAACGATAAAAGTGACACCAAAATCATTGCTGCGCTCTCACAATCTCAGGCAAAGTAGGGAACTCAGGAAGTAGCCCTGGCAGCCATGGGTCCAGGGGCTCTTTCAGCTTACGATGGCGAAAGACTAGCACTGCTGATACTACCCAGTCTGGATCCAGCGTCCACAGCGACACCTGCTCCTGCCAGAGTGGATCTAAGTGGCTTGTCCTTAGCTAGGGGCCCGAGTCAGGTGGACTTTTGCAAGGCACAGCACGACCGCCCAATTTTGGCACATCTGAGTAAACAGGCAGAGAAGCATCCATGGGGGAAGTCCTAGGGATGTTCAGGGAATACTGGGAGAACCGTCTCAGGTATGGTGAGCCCAAGATTTCTGAGGCAGGGGCCAGCTGGCATTTGGTAATCCCCCAGTGCCACAGAAGTTTCCTTTTGGACTTGGCTCAATACATTCCGTTGGCAGGTCATTTAGGAATAATAGCAAAGACAGCCAACAGGCTGTCTGCCCATTTCTATTGGCCTCAAATGGGGTACAAGATAAAAGAATTTGTCTGGTGCTACCACACTTGCAAAGCATTCTGCAAGGCTGGTGGTGCCACCAAGGCCCCAATAATTCAACTACTCGTGTTTTGGCAGCCTTTCATGTGGATAGGTAAGTCCTTGTGGGTCCTTTGGATCCTCAAACCTCTTCACGATACTGGTATATCTTGGTCATGGTAGGTCATGCCATCCGGTACCCTGAGTTTGTCCACCTGAGGAGCATTACAGCACCTCTGGTTGCAAATACCCTCAACAGGTTATTCTATCCATAAAGAAGTAATTTCTGACAGGGGATCCAACTTCATATTGGTGTATATCAAGGCAATGAGGGATGAATGTGAAGTAATCTACAAGTTTTCCACTGCCTTTCATCATCAAACTAACAGTCTAGTTGGGTAGTTCAAAAAGACTCTCAAGGGCATGATAGGTGGCTTTTAAGAGTCCCTGCACAGAAAGTGGGATATCCTCCTGCCATGCCTCCTGTTTTCCTATTGGGAGGTGCCACAGAATGGTGTTGGATTCAATCCATTCGAGCTCCTGTTTGGCCATCCTATTAGGGGAATGCTAAGTCTATTATGGGAAGGATGGGAGGGCAATGCCCAAACTCTTTCCCACGTCATAGTGGACTCTGTGCTTGGTCTACAATCGAAGATGGCTAAGAACAAGGAACAGAGCACCCATAACGTGAAGACAAGCCAGGAGCTCATGAAGCACTGGCATGACCAGACGGCCACCATGAAGGAGTACAGATGGTCTGGATCATGGACATTGTCAAGCCCAGTGCCTTGTATGACAAGTGGACTGGGACATATGTGGTACTGGAAAAGATCAGTGAGATTAACTACCTCATTGACACTGAAAACCCAAGGCAGATGCATTGGGCCTTCCATCTCAACCGACTTAGTGATGGCTCTGATCATGGATGACGAGACAGAGGAGGAGACTGGCCCCCTCCTTGATTGCATGCAGACCCCAATGATGGGTCTCTCAAGGGAGTTCACATCTCTCCAGACCTCACCGAAAAGCAAAGGCGGGACTGTCAGCGTCTGCTGGATCAGTTTACTAGACTGTTCTCGCTAACTCCCAGTAAGATTGATTGGTGCATCCATGATATTGACACTGGAGACAGTAAACTGGTGAAAAGTAGGATTCACCGGATGTCTGACAAGGTCAAATACACCATCAAGGAGGACGACTGCTTTTGCATACATTATTGAGAGCTCAACTATGTCACAGGGCCTGGCAGATCGGCTTGACCAATCACGCAAAAGAGAGGTCTGCATTCTCCACCCCAGATGTGCACTACCAGTTTACGGTTATGTCTTTCGGATTAAAGAATGCCCCTGCCACCTTGCAGAGGATGGTGAACCAGATCCTTACAGGGCTGGAAGAATTCAGCATCACCTACCTAGATGACGTGACAGTTTTCAGCAACACCTGGGAAGACCATTTATCTCATCTGGAAAATGTGCTTCAAGTCATGCAGAAGGCTGGCTTGACTATCAAGGTGCCAACACTTGTGGGATCGCTATTAAGTCGTGTGCGCTATTTACCACCAAAAAATCTTTAAAAAAAAAAAATTCTTAAAAAATATATGGGTCGGCAGCAAGTTATATCTAACCCCTTTAGGAGTAGCTACACTGCAACAGAAACACTTAGACAGAAATGTGTTACATTGGAGAGATTGTCGAAAAAGGAAATTAACAAGTATTGAGAAAATGCATCCTTAGTGAATTATTTAGAAAATAACATCATTCCCCGAGGTTTGAGAATATTGATATTCCCAAACTTCGATAAGGATGAAGATGCTGATCTGGCAGAAAATTGGGAAAAGAATCTTAATCAAAGTTCTAGAATAATGTTAGAATTATTAATAACACATGCTACAAGAGAACACAATAGGGTTACAGAACAAATCAATAAAGTTAAAGAAGAAATCAAGGGTATGCCAAATACAGAAAGTACAAAAGAGTTGATAAGGATCTGCTACCTTTCCTGACGGAAAAACCTAAGTTCACTTTTAAGAGAGCACATACTATAAAACAAAAATTGAGTCCGTCCTTTTTGAATATCAAAGAGGAAAATATTAAGGAGACTTGGTTAAAAGGAAAGAAGGGTTTTTTCAAATGTGGTAATTGCAATCAGTGCAAGTATGCACATGCAAATTGTGATGTTTTTTCTGATATTAATGGAATGACTATTAAGATTAAGGAATTTATTAATTGCAAAACTAGTTATGTTATTTATGCCATCATCTGTATATGTGGAAAACTTTATATTGGTAGCACCATTCGACAATTGAGATTTCGGATAAGGGAACATTTGGCTAGTCTAAGAAGTATTGACCCGAAGTCACCTCTTGCAATCCATTGGCAGCAATGTCATCAGTTAGATAATCAAGAAAATATTAGGTATATTGGACTAACACAGATTACATTGGGGAAACGAGGTGGTAATCTTAGGCTCAAATTAAGGCAAGAAGAATGCAAGTTAATTTGTTATTTTAGGAGTACTTTAAATGGTCTCAATCATGATCATGAGATGCATGTGTTTTTATAAATTGGCGATATTTCTTTTATGAATATCTATGACATATTCATCATTTGTGAAGCCACTCTATCATACACCAAAATTAACAATGTGTAATTAAACCTAATTTGTATATTCCATAAGGTAATTTTTACATACTTTTCATATATTTTTATTATTTTATTTTAATTACATAGTCCAAATTTATTGTAAATTTTGAAGTCCACTTGAGGGATACTGAGTTATTTTGTGAGAATTTAATTTCTCCAAAGAATAGCCATTTGATGCGAGCACAGTAAATGACAAGTCATATGCCCGCGTTTGTTAAATTTACTCGAGCACGACGTCGCTCGCCCGTACGCGTGACGTCATCACGGTATTTTATGCATGACGTCATCGCGTCGGTGTGCGCGTGACGTCATTGTAAACACGGCCCGCGTTTTCGCGGGTAATATGTATATAAGATCCTGTGATGGGTGCAGGAACCCTTTAGAAAATCACAGACGTGGGATCTAACCCTTTGAATGGTGAGTTTTAAGATAACTCAAGATTAATGTCTAATGGAGGAGATTGTATCATAGCGATATATACGAATGAACTTATTATTATTCTTGTAGGTGAACTTTGTTTCCAGATACACATTTATGTGTTAAAAAGTTTGGAATGTGATAGCATTCAGCTATATATATAAAAAAATTTTCAGGAAACTCAAACGTTAAAAACTGGTGAGCATTTTTTATCATTTTTATTATTATTTCATTATACTAGTTAGTTTAGTAACTTTAACTAAAGAATTAAATTAAAAAAGGAATTTCTTGTACAGATCTGAAAATTGAATTGACAACTCGAGACCGATTAAACTGAGTGATCCGTTACACTTCAAACAGGAGAATTCTAGTGATCTATATATGGGGTAAGCCTTAGTTCCAGTAATATTGCATGATTGATCTAGTATTAACAGGGGAACACAGTCAAATTTACAAATTCACAAGAATTTATATTTTGGTCTAGCTAGAGTGGTCTCACAAGGTGGAAAAAAATAAAATAGGATTTTGTGTTTAAAAACTAACTATGCATGTAATAAGCATTTTGAAATACTAAATATTGTTTCTTCAAAATTTAGTTAAATTTGGAAGTCGTTATAAAGAATGGTTTTTATGGGGGTAATGTCTCCATATTAGAGATTTCCTGGATATATGAACTAATTTATGGCTTTTGATTTTTTTTTTTTTTGGGATTTTCTTTTCATATCATTTCAAATATTTTACTATGGCAAAAAAACCTCTCTCATCCTGACCTGACATGTGGAACTATATGGTATGGTTTTTCATTTATAATTTTCTTAATTGCTATATATTATTTGACTGTATAATTTTACATAGCCTTGAGAACGACCTAAGGTCGAAACACGTCTCGGCTGTTTTTCTTTGACAAATTAAAAAACAATTTTTGTTGGGAATTATTGCACTGATGGACTTAAATTGATGTTGTTTTGACTAAAATTTTTGAGGAATTTTGTTAAAGTATAGGTGTGAGCGCGAGATATCTTCCCAAACCAGTTTTTTAACTTGACTATCAAGGTGCCCAACTGCTAGATAGTGCAAGGTACTGTGACTTACTTAGGTCCCCAAGTAGGTGGTGGTAATAAGCAGCCTCTCTAGGCCAAAGTCCAGGTGTTGAAGGATTGAGACATCCCCACAACCCAGACTCAAATGATGGCCTTCGTAGGCCTCCTGGGTTATTACCATCTTTTTATTATGGAGTATGGGACCCTTGCCATTCCCTTAAACAATGTCACATCAAAGAAACTGCCAAAGAAGATCATCTCAACCCGTGCCTGTCAGAGATCCTTCCAAAGCTTGAAGGATGGCCTGAGACAGGCCCCAGTTCTAAAGATCCTGGATCATGGGCAAGTGTTTCTCATCCAGATAGATGCTTGTGAATTTGGCATTGGTGCAGCATTAGCACAACTGAACTCTGAGGGGGTAGAACAACCTTGTGAGCACCTAAGTAGGTGTTTTACCAAGCAAGAACGCAACTGGGCCACTATTGAGAAGGAGGCATTTGTGGTAGTTTGGCCAGTACGCAAGTTGAAAGCCTAAATATTTGGGTCTCACTTAACTGTCCAAACTGACCACAGACCTCTGAGGTGACTAATGGCTATGCAGGGAGAGAACCCCAAGTTACTGCATTGGGCCATACCCCTACAGGGATTGGACATGGACATCCAACACAAAACTGGGTTGCAGCTCTCAAATCCATTTGGCCTCCGTCTGTACATTTACCAGGAAGATGAATCCAACCCTTAGAAGGGTGAGTCTCAGCCTTTGAGGCTGGGGATGTGTGAGGAATTGCCATCTGGCAAGGGTGCAAAGCCCTGGCTCTTTTTATTTTTTATTAACAAATAGAAGGATGAGGGGACTTCTGCCTCCAAAAGGGGTAATCTGCCAACCAGATTCTCCTTTTTCGTCGACTCCATGACAAAATCATAGTGCTGTCATTCCCTGCCGCATCAGTAGCCTGCTCTACCCCTGCCGCAGAGACAGCCAAGCCCCTGCCGCAAAGCGGCAGCATTTAAGATATGCCCATGTGTGTGATGATCATAAGTAAACCATGCTGATGCTAGGGCAAACTGTACATAAAAGCTATGCCTACGTCTAGGCATAGTACATGATACTACTTATGACCACGACCGCCACATTCCAATTGATGTCGCACATGTGTCAGCCCTGCAGTGGAATGTGATGTGTACTCTGGTCAGCCAGGTGAAGCCTGCCAAATGCCAGGACAGGAACCTGGATGGCTGGACCTCGTCTTTGATCTCTTTGTGAGGGCAGATTACTTCTTCTGCCTGACACAGGTGCACAGCAGGCAGCAGTCCTTTTATCAGGCATCAACAAAGCACACCCATTCAAAACGAGTAGCTCAGGATGCTGCATCTCTAAAGGCCTTTTTTCTCAGTGAGAAGGGAAGCGGTTGAATTAGGATAGGCAGGAGGGTTCTGGTCAATGGAATGAGGCTTCCACCATCTTGATTCTCATTGTCCCTTTCTCTTTTCTGCCCCTTCGAATTCCTCTGGAGCAAAGCAGGGCAAAGTCCACTCCGTTCAAGAGCAGGAATTGGACAACTAAGGCAGGCTAGCTTTAGGACTTTGCCTTTAAAAGATGAGGTCTTCCACCGCTTCTTCAGATTTGCTCAGTTCCTCTAAGATCCTTTAAGGCAGCAGATTTGTTCTGGAGATCTTGGTGGACTTCCTTTGGGAAAGATGCACTTTCCAAAGCCCTCAGCCTGACGTGAAGAAGGAATCCTCCAAGCCAGAAGAAAACATCAGTCCCCTACCACTCCCAGGGCTCATCCAGAGTAACCTCTGCTTTGGATCAGAACCAACAACTCTGAACCGGAATCTCCTGAGTTGGGAGAGCAGACCCTGAATGGAAACAATCCTATCCTCAAGTCCGCTGAATGGGCCTCCAGGCAACTGGTGGACCAGACCAGCCGAAGCTCCCTGTTCTACCACACAAAACCAGTCACTTCATGTTCACCGCACCTGAAATAAGAGGATCGTCACCAGCACTAGTTGCTTCGCTCCTCCACCACATCAAATATTGCTTGCACCTTCTACCAGCTCGACACTACATTGTGCCTTAGCTGAAGCTGGTCCCCTGATAGGCCAAAGTGACTGCTGAATGCCGGGAGCTGAACCGAATCACTGGAGAGTCACATGCTGACTCTAACCAGGGGTTACAACCACAGCTTGACCCAGCTAGCCCTTGAACTGCCGCCTTATTGATTGCACATCGACACACCCTACATTACCACTTCGAAGACCGTCACCCGCCGACTGGAACCACTGGAGTGTCACTCATCGACCACTCCTGGAAAATAAAACCTGACTTGGCCTGGCCAACTGTAAAGCGTTTCTGGGACCGCCCTGCCCTGCATCATTGAAGAGCCGCCCTTTTATTGCACAAAGCACCCACATTTGCCCCTACTCGACCCTGGCTTGCTGTTGGGGCCTACATAATCCTACCTGCCCGAATTGAGCCTGATCATATTGCATCAACGTTCAACCCGGGGGCCTGACGGTGTAAGTGAACCAAGAACTGAATCCAGGTACTGTTGACTCTGAACTGCCCCCATCGGTCCCCTTGGACCCTAGAGACTGGTTAGCTCACGATTGCTCCTGTTTTCACCAAGATATCCTTTTTGTGGTTAGTACTTTACCTAACATCCCTGGAACACTGTGCTCAGCCTGTTACTTTCTGCAGTCTGTTGTTCTTTCTTCGGGGAGGGTTTTTGTACAGTACACTGTGTGCAGATGGTTAAAGTATATATATATATATATATATATATATATATATATAGAACCTTGATTGGACATTCCTTTCATTTTGAACTGTGATAATGGGCCTCATTCCAAGTCCGGCGGTAACCGAGCCGGAAAAACTGGTAGGTTGCAGCCGGACTTGGAATGAATTACCGGCTCCGGAATTGCCGGAATTACCGCAGCATTACAGCCCTGGCGGTCCGGAACCATCATTCCGTTACTCCCCATTCCATTTGAGTCCCATAGTACTCCACAGGAATGGGGGCCATGGAAACACCGGCACCATGCGGTAATGGTTCTGGTGTTTCCACGTCCGTCTGCAGCCGGTGGCGTTACGCCCGCCGGGCCAGGCCTGGCGGGTGTAACACCATCAGCCGCAGAGCTCTTAGTTAGCCGGTACGGAAACGGTGCCGGTATGGTTTTACTGGCACTGTTAAATCTGGACTGGCTAACTTGTAATGAGGATTGTCCAAAGAAAGAAAGGATTGTAATGAGGCCCATTTGTGTTGTATGGGTCACTGCTGGTTCACTTTCACACCCCTCTTTATAGTGTAGCCTTCCCTCGGCCCACAGTACCACAAAAGGCAAAAGAGATATATCTCTTAACTGTCCCTCTTGTACCTTTATGATTGGATTGTGTTTTAGTTTGTAGAAGTGTGGGAGCAGAGTGGGCCATTTTACTGCTACTCCTCCATGTACTGCTCTGGAGCAGAATCCAATTCATCACAGGTACCCATCTCAAAGGTTGGGCACACCACCTATGTATGTTGTCAATATGGTTCTATGTTCTTTCATCACCAGACATTATAACAAATGCCTTTTAAACATGTACAAAATTACGAAAAAGGTAATCAAATTCTTTTTTTGGGGGGGTTCCCCCATACCCTCCTTCTGCCACCTATGTTTTACTATTCACAAACCCTGAACCCCTTATCTGCTCCTTCCCACCACCCCAAAAAATGTCTATTAACATTTTCGTAAATTTCATACTCGTTTAAAAGGCAGATATAGAAATTACTGGAGATGAAGCAATGTTATACCATCAATATTATCATTCAATGCACATTTATGAAACTGATATTAGCTAACAATGCATATTTCATGATCATAGGATTCCTGAGGTTTCCCTTATCAACTCAGGTGGAAGCATTTTCCTTTTTCACCCTCATACAAGAGCATACATAACTCAGTGGGAAGTCCATAAGAATATTTGTAGACTAGATATGGCTTATCTTTAAGGTTCCGTCAGACACATTAACGGGTGAAGGCGGTTTGGCACTAAACTTTAAACCTTTCCAACCTTCTGTATGCCCTCAAACATTTATGGACTCTAAATTGTGCACCAGTTTTAGGAATTCTGTCTAAAAATCAAATTTATGTTGGAAGACCTTGGGTACATTTAATCTAGATGTGCATTTGCCGAACTATCCTCATTATTAGAAAGCCCACTTAGCAAACAGTTAATTCCAGAACATTCCTAGGAAGTGGTTTCTCCACTATAATGCTAATACTCACAAAGAAATGACTTGCAATATCCCTTTTCTTTTGAGACACAATGGAACACGTTGAAGTAATGTTCAGACTCAATCAGATAATAATGTAGTAATGAACTATTGAGATGCACCTAAAGCAAAAAGGCAAATGCAATATTAGTAACTATTTATCCTAGAACCTCACCCGCCCTGAGCCCTCCAGAATTCCCCAAGCTTTTTTTGATACCTTATTGTGTAATATGGCTATTAAACAAGCCTTACACACATTAAAACACATTTAAATCTATCAAAACTTCATCCAATCCTCAAAAGACATTTAAAGAGCATTTTACTAATACATGTTACTAATACATATTTCTAAAAAAAGAATCAATAACCATTTCATAATTACTGTACCAATTTTTTGTATATGAATTCCATATAAAAAAGACATATATAAAAAATGATATAACTACAGGGTCTGCTCTACATAGAGTGTTCCAGAACTGATCAGTTGTTTCTATAACCTTTTTCATAGAAGCTGCTCATTTTTTCACAAGATGTTAGAAGATGTCTACTCGTTTCCAAGGTCTCACCACATAAACGACACAGCCGTGCTTCAATAGGGAGACCCAGCCAGATTCCCTCATAATCCTAAATCTGTAATAAATTCATACTGAGCATCAAAATAAAACGCTTCAAGTCCATGGAACACAGCTTTGTCAGGTAAGTAAAAGGAGAGTCTGCCTTAAAACCTTGACCACCATATTCAGCATATCTTACCAGCCCAGCCAGATTCTCAATGTTGGAAATGCTATCTCCCATCCTCACCTTCTTTTTTAACATTACCTCTATGTCAGAATTCTGGAGGGAGAATCCCCAGGAATTCCAAGGTGAATGCTGTTATTCCAATACATACGTATTATCATTTCCTGAGTGGTCTACTGATCCCAATAGGCAGGGCAGTCCGTTACTACCAAGTTCACTAGGCAATATTTTCATACATAACAGCAATCTTTAGATGGCCCAGCCTGTGTGAAGAGAAGTGGTGCCATACTCCAATCTAAGGGCCTCCACTGGGGTGACCGCAGGTACGTTTACAATAATTCTTAGTATCATCTCTTCAGTTGGTTTAGACATCTGACATGTGTACTAGGGAGTGTCGCTAATCCATACAGTAGACTAGGCACTATGCTAACCTTACATTTCTCCAATAAGGCTAGGATATTATGCCCACCATTTTTCATTACATATTATTTAGCCGCTGACCATCTTTTCCATACACGTGGAATGCACATCTATGCATAGTAGGTGATACTTTTATTGTGTATATGGAAGCCTAAGTAACAATACTTCTCCACCCCCTCAAGGGCCTCATTATCTAATCTCCAAATGAATTTATTATTTTTCTGCTCAACACCACTCAGGATCATGACCTTGGTCTTTGCTATATTAATAGTCATGTGATTTATTTTCTCATATAATGACAGTCCGGTAATTGATTGCTGCAGTCCAATGGGTGTTAGGTCGAATAAAATGGATCATCAACATGTGTGAGCCAACTAATGGGAGTACCATTGATCTTTGGAGGAAAATTCTGCTTTGTGCTAGGAGCATCAGGGAGGTCGGCCACATACAAATTATATACTATGGGGGCCAACCCACAGCCCTGCTTCAAGCCCTGGTTTGTTTTAAATTGGCTCTACCATTGCTCCATCTTGGTCTAGGAGTATTGAGACCGATGTTGTTGAATATAGAGCCTTTATGAAATACAAAACATGACTGTCAACGCCTCACTTATAAAGTTTCTCCCATAACAATGACTGAGAGATACTATCAAAAGCACGGCTGTATTCATTAATATAACATCAGTAAAGGTTTCTCTTCCGCATATTCAATTTTGACTTCGCCGTAAGACTTTGCACCACTAGAATATTGTTCACAGTGCTGTCATTGTTTATGAAATCCCAGTTGAAACGGTTTTAGAAGGCCTTTCTCATTGGGCCATTTTGTTATTCTCTTTAGCAGTATAGAAGTCAATATTATTTGGCTTGAATCTTGCATCGCCAATAGCCGGTAATTTGTCGGGTCCAACTTGGAGCCTTTTTTTAATATGGGGATGAGAATGTAATCTTGCCATGTATTAGGGATAATCCCTGTGATTTTAATTTGATCTGAACATTGTAAAAGGATGCTTGACCAAAGCTCACGATCTCCCTTATATAGGGCCTCATTACACGGATGGCGGTAAGGGTTAACGGTCACCGTTAATGGTAACGGTGACCGTTAACCCTTACCGCCATACTACGAGGTCCCTTTGCGGGTTGGGGAATTTAACGCCTGCTTTTTTGCCCTATGGGGCAAAAATGGGAATGGGGAAGGGCAATGGTAGAAGGGGGAATTACCGCCCCACCAACCTTGGAGTAGGGCGGTAATTCCCCTTTCCGCCAAGGCGGTGCCATTAATTTACCGGCATGGACCAAGGTGCTAGTAGCACCTTGGTCCACCGCCTACCGTGTAATGAGGCCCATAGTGTGTTAGGTGTCGGGGGCACAGGTGGGTTTCAGGTTCGATATAATGATCCTTCAGTGTCATAATCCATTACCATGTCACTGCTCTGTATTTATCATGGAGTGTCCAGTAATATCTATTTGTCATTACTGTAGTACATGCCCTCAATATAGCTAGTCCAAAGCGAGGCACTAATTGAGTTTAGCTCCACTGCGTTTGATTGATGAACTTTTACATAAGTTAAAAAAATGCCAACATTTCTGTTTAGTCTGAGTTTTGAGTAAACTAAGGAATAGCAGCCATTTGCAATTTGTTTGGGGAAATGTATGATGTTGTAGCCAATTCTTGGCACGACTCCTCAAATTTACCAATCTTGCCTTTTTTTGAGTTTCTGACAATAATGCATTCCCACACACGCCTGCCCTAGCCCTTTGAAATTGAACCTTTTTCATATGGATATATATATCGAAAGGAGTTATATGGAGGTTTATGTGGGCTCCTACAGGATGTATGTTCTCCATTCCTGTACCAGTTTTTACTTTCTGTATTAATGACTCTAACTGCCATTCTCCATTAGTCATTAGGGATGTGGCATTTTTGGGATCTCGCATTACGTGGTTATTTATTTCTTTGACTATGGCCGCTGTCCAGCGCAAATGGTTTCCCTGGTTATTCACATAGATGGTTCCTCCAATGGAGTTTATGTTCACTAACTTCATTTTTCAATAAGGTAATAAGGTGGAAACAGCCAACTTTTTCTGAATTTATAATGACATAGTCAATGTGTGAGCGGCTAGTGCCATTCGACCAAGTACTACTTCCATTGGGTGAACCATCTTCTTTATAATTGAGGCATTTCAGATTTAAAGCATTCATAATTTACTGCGTTTTTTGCACACGTGAACATAAAAAAGTATTGGTCTTATGCACATTTCTGACATTCAAATCGCCTATAATTATAACATCACTGCCAGGATTATACCCAATCCGTTGGAGCATTAATGACCTAATAGTTTTCAAAATGTACCTAGTATACTGTCATGTGGAGGTTCGGGGGTCATAAGCATTAATAAACAGAATCTTCTGCAATGGAGAGGTGGAGAACTGAATTACAGCTAAAAGAATGGGGTGGGTGGTCATAATTTCGAAAAAAAAATGTCGACAGACAAAAATGTCGACAAAAAAATGTCGAAAAAAAAAATGTCGACTTTCGATTTTTTTAATTATATATTTATTTTAGGGGTTCGGGAGTTAAAAAAAAGGGAAAAATTAAAAAAAATTAAAAAAGGGGGGTTAGGGGGGGCCCCCATTTTAAAAAAAAATGCATTGAAAAAAAAGTCGACATTTTTTTTTTCGACATTTTTTTTTCGATATTTTGACTTTCGACATTTTTGTTGTCGAAATTATCACTGTAAACCAAAGAATGGCACCACATAATTGTGTGCTTTTAGATTTGATCATGCTCCAATACCAATCCCTCCACTTGCTCCACCTTTGTTTGAGGAGTTAGCATACTTGTATGGTATAGAGAATCCATCTATATAAAATGGCCGCAAAGACCACGTTTCTTGCAAGAAAAAGAGATCAGTATTAACAATAAATGAGAATCCCTCCGTTTTCTTTAAAAAAGAGTTATATGCCTGTGTATTACAACTTAGACACTTACTCCACTTAATCCATTCACCAAGCCAGGTTGGCAATACACACAACCTTGCACAGACTCTGATCTCCAATGGTAATTATTTTGCTCTTGAATTTTTAGGGGGCCGAGGTCATCAATACTGATTCCTCTGATTTAATACCTTCTTCATCAGGGTATTGGCAGTGCTCTAATGGATGGACCATGCTTTTTGCCTTCCTACATACAGTTAAGTATAGGCCTAGTGCTTCCAAAGGATCAATATTTGCTTGTTCAATGTTACCACTAACTGGGAAGAAAATGCCACCAAGATCCAATTGGATTCACTGCCTATCCTGAGGAATTCTAGCTTGATAATATCAAGTGATGTTATTACCCTGAGTTGGTCATTCTTTGCAAGCAAGGTCAACAAATGCGTTCCTTTCAAGAATGGAGTGTAGGCTGTGGGGTTATTTTCCTTTATCAACATCCACCTACACAGGGCCATTACATTGTCTTCACCTGTCATGATTTTCTTACCCGCAATTGGCACCATTCAAGCCACGGTATTAGTGCTTTGTTGGCGAGGAATTTCCACATTTCCTATGTCCAGGCCTTCGTCGAGAGCTCCATTTTTAAAGGTTATCTGTCGTTGATTGAGTGCTAAATCCCTTTAAGGTCGATTGAATAGTTTTCGAGACTTCTGCAGATTTTTTCTGGATGTCTGCTTTCTCCTAGTCTTAGTTCCAATGAACTGAGGGGCCATTAAGGCGAGTGATCCTCTTGGAGCCATCTGGTAGGCAAGCCTCAACGATGTGCCCTTTTCTTGACTTCTCCTTAGACTTCTTCCTCTTATATACTTTCCATCCTTCACCTGCATCTTCCAACTTATTTCGTCTGTTACTCGAAAGGAACAGTACCTCCTCTGTACGAGGTGCTGCTTCCTCATATTCCCAGTCAGACAACTCCACCGAGGATGCAGCCAATCTCGTGATATCATTAGTGGACGGGATCTAAGAGTCCACAATCCATTTTCCCACAGTATGTTTTTTTTTTCCTTATCACTAATGCTCTCCTTTATTGGTTTAGGGTTCCATCCGCCTCCAATAGCTACTGGAGTGGTAGCCTGTTTTTTGCCAGAGATTGCAAGTTTTAATACTAGTTTTGGTTACTGTGGCTGCCATATCTTTAAACATGGTTTGACCTTTGCAGCGTTTTTTTATGGTTGATTCCATCCAAGCAGTTTTTTCCATAATCAGGATGTTGTTATCTTGATCATTTTCTGTTAGATTTGTAGAAGATATATGTTGTGTAGCATGGTTGGAGGTTTCTGAAAATTCTGATTCTGAGTTGAACTACAGTGAAGAGTCCGATGAGGATGCCAGAGCTCCCAAATCTGGGGAGTCAGAAAGACCAGAAGACGGGGTGAGGGCCAAATTATTCACGCCCACTGTTTTATTTCCACTCGCCGATGACGCACTCTGCAGGCCAATACACATTTTCAGGAGCAAATTATTGTAATCAATTGCAGCGGGCACAGGTGAGGTTTTGTTGTTTATGGGCTGGTTAGTGGTGGCATAGTTGCTCTGTGGCGAGTGTCTTGATGAGGATAAGTCTACAGCAATAGCTGGTTTCTGCACTAGATTTTTTGCAGTTATTTTTCATCGGCATATAATCAGTCATTTTGCCTTTGTTTTTGAAGGTGATATATGCACTGGGCATTTTCTTGCCTCCATCTGTGGATGAACTGCGAAGTCCCGTACGTCGGGGGCCACTGCGTGTCATTTCTGCGAGCAAAAGGCAAGAGTATACACAAGTGCTGGGTTCAAAGGGAAGTTTTCCACTACCCCGCAGTCACCCAGCACCAATTTTAATGGCCACTCAATAAACAATGTTCCTGCACTGGTCCCGCCGCTAGCCGCCAATCAACTCCACGAACGGCTCCGCGAGAGGATGAGGAGACCCACAAAGGACACACACATCGCAAGAGGCAAACTCTACAGTGCAGCGTAGGCTCTCTCTACCAATTTCCACCAGGTACAGAGGCCAAGGTACAGTGGTGCTTATTATGGAATAGAGGAAAAAGTTATTTGGGGTAACAACAAGCATCTCACCGTTAGAGTCATACCGTATTAAAACGACACAGAAAGAGGCCAGCCAGTTGTAAGGTAAGGATGTGCCATGCCGCCATCACTCTCCGGAGACTGCCAAGATTGCCTTCACCTCAGCACAGCTCTGCGGCGCTCTGCAGAAGTGAAGGGATTTTAAGGGATGCTCTCCTGCAAGGCAGCAACAATGGAAGACAGATCAAACTCCAGCAAGATGTGCAGCTTTCCTGCTAAGACTGCCTTCACCTCAGCACAGCTCTACTCAATCTTAATTTAGATGCCTGAAATGATTGACAGGCTCCTAAATTTGCCCTAGCTGAGCAGGGCCTCGCACCGATCACTCTGGCCATAGCAGCGATTTCTTCCAGTTCTGCAGCCCAAGCTCTTATAGTACAATCTGGGATCTAAAGGTTGGGAAAAGTAGAGGAATGAGTTAGGGAAACAGAAGATAAATATAACAGCCCACACCTTCATGTCAAGCAAGAGATTACTACTTCACCATAATCCTACCCTTGGTCAATTTTTTCCCATCCTCATTGACAACACCAATGGGGAGGACCTTTTCAACCCTTTGGGATCTCTAAACCCTAGCCAGACCCTTGCAAAAAATCCAGGTTTCCTTACTGTCAATCAGTCACCACCATTCACCGTCACATCATCACTACAATTCAATCTATTATATTTATTTATTTAAATTTTTGTAATAATGCACATGCCTGTAGGCCTCAGGGCGCATGAATAACAGAAACAAACAGACAACGAAGTAGGGCTGCTTATTAAGGGAGAGGCAGCTCAGCCTAAGGGTAATTAGCCTGGTTTGAGGTGAAACAAGTGGGTCTTGAACACATTTTTAAAATTCTTTGCATGCCTTAGTCGTTCTCATTCCCATGAGGAGAGCATTCAGGGCTACTGGGGCCTGGACATTAATACTGACACTGACAAATCTAACCAGCTTGAATATCTGTCCTTCATCCTGGCTTTTGTCCTGTACACATTATCCCTCAAACACTCATTATCCCACTCAATTTAACGGCATCCTTAACTATGCTGGCCAAGACTCAGTGTTAGGCTACCGCCTTTAAAGGATTTCAACCAATACCAAACCAGTGATGGTTTACTGAACAAACATATAGGGCCTCATTACGACCCGGGCGCTAAGTACCGGTCGTTACCGGCATGGTGCAATTACCGTGTCCGTGCTGGCAATAGACCGCTAAAAGCGGCCCATTACGATTTTGCGGGCACGAGCTTTGCCGATAATGACCTCACCGCCATGGCGCTAAAATCAAAAAAATCCCCCTTTGCGCCACCGTCTGTAGTGGAAATAGCACCTCCGGCATCCAAGCCATCAGCAAGCCATCAGCATTAGCGGTCACCTCTAATAGCGGTCACCGCTATTAGCGGTGACCGTAAATATGCGAAACCGGAAGTTGAGTCATCGCACAGGAACGGGAAAGAGCACGGCGGCCATCTTTAAAAACACAATCCATTGCCATCCACCACAACCAGGAGCCATCTGACCCCCAGAACTCCAACACACCTCCACCACTACCTGTTGCAATTTAAAATGCCAAAAGCAGTGAAAAAAATGGGAGATCGCCTGCGCAAGGAGCACTTCTCCAGAGAGGAGCTCACCATGTTAGCTGAGACACTGCAGGAACATGCAGATGTGGTGTTCTCAAATAACATGTCCCGTCCAGCACTGCAGCGCAAAAAGGAGATTTGGGTAGAGGTCACCCAGTGAGTCAGTGCCGATGGCACCACACCCCGCACACCCAAACAATGCCGTAAGCGCTGGGATGACCTACGTCTACGTGTGCGCAGCATACTGTCAGCCAACCGCAACCTTGGGATGGCGAAAGGTGGAGGTGCGGATTCCCCAATAAAACTGCAACCTTGGGAGGAGATATGCGCCTCCACCATAGGCACCGAGGCAATAGAGGGAGTCGGGGACATGGAGCGTGGAGCCCCGTCATCAGCCGATGCAGGTAGGTGTCTCAAATGAAACAATGCTAATACCACCACGATGATGTCCACCTGAACTGACAGTGCAATGATGTAGAGCAGGGTCCACCAGACACATAAGTACAAGACTGCCTGCAGAGCATCACCTTGTCCACATGCATATTGCACCCCATATGTGTTGCAACCCAGATGCCTCCATGCATCACCCACCCAAGAGTGAGGCAACCCGTATGTCACTACCCCCAATGTAAATCATCTACCATTCCATATCAATGCAGCCACCCCAATGCATGCCCGATGCCCGTAGACCCAATCACTAAACCTCTCCCTCCTTTGGTCCCCCACAGGCACACATTCTGACAGCGGTGATGAGGACACCGGTGCCACACCACAGAAGAAGGCCAGGGCCAAGGAGGGTGAACACCGCCCCTCAACCTCAAGGGTTGCACCACCTCGGAAGGCCTTGAAAACCACAGAGGCCACAGCACCAATGTGCACCACGGCCCCCACAACAACACCCACACCAGCCACCATCACCCAGGAGGCATTGGCAGAGGGCACACCATCGGCTGGCAGCAGCACAGTCGGTGAGACAGCTGCCACGGCAGCCATATCGGACGACGAGGGCGAGGTACAGCTGCATGGCGCAACACCTGCCACAGGCCCCTCCACTCTCCACACCTATCCCCATGCAGCATGGTGGAGGGCAGCATGCACGGGCTGTCAGCTGGAGATTCATGGCCGGCAAGTTTCAGCCCCACGCCAACTGTCCCTGATGACCAAATCATGGCGGAAACGCCTCACACTTCCACCCCAGTGACAACCACCCAAGAGGGGATCATGGCCATACAGAGGCACCAGGAGGAACTCACAAGGCTGTTGACGCAGCATATTACCGAATGCACCCGGGCAAGGGATGACATCAGGGATTGTGCTGCATCCCTAAAAACAGCCATCGAGTCCACCTCAAAGGACATTTGTGCGGAACTTGCAGTAGTGCGCCAGGTCCTCTCGGAAATGGTGGCAGCAATGCGGGACATGCATCCACCACACTTCCCAGGACAATCCGGACCATCATCAAATGCCAGCTCTACTAGGACCAGCCCTGTGCGTCGGTCTAGCAGGAACCTATGCAGATTTGACAAGGGGGCACCTGATGCTGGAGGAGGGGGAGGGCAGTAGGCACAGCCATGCATACTGGTGCCATGTGGACTACTGGTGTGCGCTACTGCACATCATGTGTTGGGAAGTCAAGGGGGGAGGGGGGAGAGGGTGTGTGGGGGAGTTGAGGGGGCAGGGGGGAGAGGGTGTGTGGGGGAGTTGAGGGGGAAGGGGGGAGAGGGTGTGTGGGGTGGAGGGCTTGTTCACTGTGTTATGGTTGTTTAATACACATTTTGGTTACTCATGATTCACATGTGTGGACATTGCTTATTGCGTATGTGTGCTTTATTGGTGAACAGTCTACAGTGTCCATGTCCCTGACACACCCAGTTCCCCGAGTGCCACATCCATGTCAGTCTCCACGTCCATGTGTGCTAGAAACATTGGTTGATCAGTGTCTGACGCATGTCACGTCCCTCCTGTGCATTGCTGCCTCCCTGAGGTTCTGCCCCATCCCCACCCTCATCCTCATCGTCAGGTGGTTGCAGTTCTGCATCAGGGGGCAGGGGCACATTCCGTCTGATGCACATATTGTGTAGCATGACACATGCCATGACGATCTTGCCCACCTTCTCAAGGTGGTACAGGAGTGCCCCACCAGATCTGCTGAGGCAGCAAAACCGCGCCTTCAAGAGGCCAAATGTCTGCTCAATCACCACACGGGTACGTGTATGTCCATGATTGTAGTCCTCCTTGTGCCTGTTCTGTGGGTTCCGGACTGGGGTAATGAGCCACCTCCTCAAGGGATAGCATGCATCACTTGCATGTGGGCAACAATGCATAAGTGTAAGTCATCACATCATATGTGACCTTAATCAATGACACCATAGCATGCATTGATTTCCTGATTGCAACCACATTCCCATGCATGAATGGAGACACACGATGTGACTGCTATGTGTGTACTCCTCTTATGGACTGGTGTGCGTGCCATTGACTAGTGGGCGCTGGGGGGTCCAGTTCATTGTAAGTGCTCATGCACTGTGTTAGTCCACACCGGTTGTTTCCATGATCTGGCTGATGTGCAGTAATTTGTATGCTTCCATCCTGGCACCGTTGATGTCAGCCTCATGATGATGTCACTATGCAAAACAAATGTTGTAATGCACTTTTTTTGGACCTCTGTGTCAGTGTAGTGGTGTATTAATGTATTTGGGCCTCATTTGACTCCTATGTACGGAGTAATGGGGGACCGTCCTTTCAGTTGATGGTATTTGATGCTGTGTATTGGCCACTGTAGTTGCTTGTAGCTGCATTGTGTTGAGGGGGTTACGGTCTGATTAGGTACAGTGCACATGTAGATGGCTATGGAATGGTTGTGACACTGCATCATTTACATGTTAGGGTAGCTTTCATCTTTCATTATGTGGTCAGGTCCAGTCTGGGCTGCTTTGGGGTATGAGCATGGTCCATCCTCTCAGGCACTCGCAGCCAGGTGAAGTATGCATCTCTACCCCCCCCCCCCATCTCAGCAAGATGAAGTATGCATCTCTACCCCCCATCTCAGCCAGGTGAAGTATGCATCTCTACCCCCCCCATCTCAGCCAGGTGAAGTATGAATCTCTACCCCAATAACCTACCCACATCACATTTCCATGGGCCTAACATGCGACTCACCGAGAAGCCAGGATCTCTGCCCTGCATGTCGCTCCATGTAGCATGGTATCGTGGAGTTCCGCAGGACCATTGAATTATGGGTTGATCCGGGGTATCGGGCACAGCAATGTGTGATGATCTTGTTTGAGTAACATACCATTTGCATGTTGATTGAGTGGTATAGCTTACGGTTACAGTACGCTACCTCCATGGCATGTGGGACCACCAATTCCACATGAGTGCAGTCGATGGCGCCAGTGCAACCAGGGATGCCGGCCAGTGAATGGAAACCAACTTTTGTGTCTAGGCTGACAATGTCGTCATGTATCATGTCCACATTGGTGGTGATGGTGTCCAGGTCCAGACGGTACAGGGTGTGGATCTGCTCAGGGGTTAGGTTGAATGGACTGGCTCGGATGCGAGGGATTGGGGGCTGCCTGCATGGTGGAACTGGCTGCACTGGTGGGGCATGCTGGCCCTGCCTCGCCCTCCTTCTCCTCCTGCGTCTCCTCTGTGCTGCCAGTAGTAGTTGTTGTTGTTGTTGTTGTTGTTGTTGTTGTTGTTGTTGCAGCAGTTCCACAGCAATCATATCCTCCAGCCCCAGCATTGCTAGTAGTATTGGAATCATTGTGGAGTGTGACTGGGTGTGGGAAGGGGTGGGATGTGCTCCTTTTGTGCTGGCCCAGTCTGTATTGCCTCCACCTGTGCTGATTGTGTGCACTTGTGGCAGTTGGGAACACTGCACATGGCTGTTTACGGGTGGTCCGCAATGCCGGAATTAGCTCCATGCCGGTAAGGTACTTTTCGGGCTTCAGTAGGGCGTTGTTTGCATGTCCGCCAGACTTGTGATGTTCCCCTGTTTGCGGCATGCCGGAATTTGCGGCACGGATGGTCGCGTGCCCGCGCTCCGGGCGCTATTTACGACACCGTTAATTACAGTGCCGCTAATAGCGGATACTCGTGTCATGATCGGCCGGAGCGGTAAGCGATGCCGGTAATCCTTTACCGGCATCGTTGTTCACTTACCGCCCGGGTCGTAATGAGGCCCATATAGACAATTACTCTCTCCCTGAGCTAACTCTCCCAGCCATTCACAGTTCCTATTGCCATGAACTTCTCTACTGTCCTATTGGTTTTGTTATGGTAGAAAAACATCTTGAGGTGCTCCACTTCACATTGGTGTAAATATCATTCCATGTCAGTAGTCATCAACTAGACTCCATTGTCTTTGAGGGTCTTGCTGGGATATACCTCTCTTTGAAATATGGGATCCTGGAAATCCATTACCATTCTAGTGCTTTCCTCACAGAAAAATCTGGCTACCAACCACATCAAGAAATTGTCAATTGGTAAAAACACAATTTCATCTGTGTACTCCTGGCTGTAAATGGAACAAGCACATCCTGTGCTATGTAATGCCATGGCAGCTTTGGTAGTTCTTTGGGTGCAGATTGTTAAGGATACCAATGGGGCGTCACACAATGGACCAGGACACTTGATCTTATCCTGTAAGTGGCGCTCAATAGGAATGCTTTTTATTTAATTTCAATGAATTCAAATTGTGCCAAACCCAGACCCGTCTCACACCCCCTTTTGCAAATACCCCGGGTCACAATGGACCATGAACCAGGCCGGTTGGTGCAAATACAATATTTATTTATTTTTAGAATTCACAAAAAATCACATACTTGTTAATATAGGGCAGCAATCACCAATGGGGTGATAATTACAATAAAGACTACTGAACTACACTAGGTTAACCTTCTACATGAACATATTCAAAGCACAATTGAATAGGAGCACTTTTTGAATCAGGATAGATAGCACCAAAGTTAAGGTTTCCCCTGCAATGTTCCCTCAACCCACAACTAATCAAATTGTGAGTGGATGTAAAGAAACCGCAGGTAGTCAGGGACAAGAGGCAGCAAACAGAATCAAAATCTGACCTTGCCTCACAAAACAAGGATTTTAAACCCCTTGCAATGGCATAAAATGACACTCGGAAATCAACAAATAAATAATTAATGTGTGGTTAAATTTATGAGGCACATATGATTTCTCACAATGGCAGTAAGGCATAAACACTAGCAATCACAAGGCAATGGATCAACAAAAGGCATACAATTCTAAAACAAGTGGAAAACTAGAACAAGCTGCAGCTGAATTTATACATTAGAAACTAGCATTTGTTTTCAATTCCCATTTAAAATGACACAAGCAAATTTTATGAAAAACGGGTGAAATACTTTGATTTTCAATGCGGTTTTGGGCTGGGAGACAAATGTATATCATAGGGATAAGATAGAGATGAAAGGATGTCTCTAGCTACGAAACTGGATGAGATATGCAAGATAGAAAAAGGTTTCATTTGGGTAAAATGAAGCTGTGAAGGAGGAAAGAAACTCAGCTGAGAAAAGTACAGGTTTGACTTAAACTAGATTATCAAGACTATATTGATAAAGAGGGACACAGTAAGATCCAAGGTTGATTCGATACGTCAACCCTGTCACCCCAGTGTTCAACCTTATGCGGAAATTACATTGATTACTCAAAATATGACTAAGGATCTATGATCTAGGCAGGACAAAAAGGAATAAGAAAGTGGCGCTAACGCATGTAGGTAAATGACAAGACGCACAGAGAATTCTGACAGTTGGACAAGTTATCAGGTTATGGACAGGGTTGCTTAGAGAGTGGAACAAAGAAAAATCAAGGTGGAGTAGACTATGTGTGATGGGATGTGGATACTCACAGTCTGCTCTTAAATTTGGGATTAGGCACAGTCAACTGGGTTCTGGACTCCAGGGCTTGGGTCACTGGACGGCAGGCTCTCCTGGCAAAAGACAGCTGGGCAAAGGTCTGGTCACAGCACAGTGATGCCTCTGGAGCGGGTTGCAGCGGGCATGCAGTTAGTGGGCAAAAAGCCGGTCTGGTTTCAGGATGCTTCCCAAAAGAACACCAGAGCCTTCCCTTTGGTCATTGGGATTTTTAGATCTGGGGTCTCTGGATTGAGGCCTTGCTGGGATGGTCAGCAATGCTTTGGCCTTGCAGTGGGATCTGGAATCAGCTATGCTTTGGCTTTGCAGTGGGATCTGGAATATGACAAGATGAATGTGGAAAATCAGGAACGCAGGCGGAGGAAATTCAGGAAAGAGTGTGTCCAGAGTTCTGTCAGCTACCCTTTTAATAGAGCATGCTGATATCATAGAGGTATATGGCAGGGTAGGCGTAGCTAAGCACGCCTCAAAGACCCGGATAGGACAACCAATGTTTGTTGCCTCCTCTAGGAGGTGACTCAGTTTATGAGATTGTATTTTATGACGTGCAAAGACTTCCCCCAGACGTTTTTACCAAAAATCAATCTTCACAGAAATCACACATATGTACAGACGTGACACTTTAACAAATCACATGGGCAGATTATGGGGCTGATTCATGGAATTTGTGAAATGAAAAACAGGGATTTGTGCGTCATTCTGCCCGCAAATCCTTGTTTAACAAAGGGGGATTTGCAGGCAGAATGGCACACAAATCCCCGTTTTTCATTTCACAAATTCCATGAATCAGCCCCTATATATTTTATGCAGAAGCTTGCAGTCCAATCCTTGCAGTTGTAAGACCTTGTTTTGCCCTTCTACCAGTTTTTCACACTTTCCAGTGTGAATTATATCACTTTAAATTCTACAACTTTACACATGTGTATAGATTATTATTAGGCATATCAGAATTACATTTTACAGTGGCATCCTGAACACTTTCCTCAGAATATCCACTTCTTTGCCATTTCTGTTCCCAACATAGCAGTGAAGTCCATGACATCTTAAATTAAAGCCCACAAAATTACATTAAAACTGTTAACTTTCTACATTTTTGTGAATTTCTGCTGCAAAAATAACCGCCTTCAAAGTTTCTTAATAAAATAATCTTTTGAAAGAAATGGGCTGGCTTTTATCCTACACTGGACCATTTTTATTCTCTTCAGCTACCACCAGCTTTCAATTCAGCTCTGTGTGGCATGGGGGTTCCCAGTTTGAGCGAAGGCTTTATGGCCCCCCGCCACTTCACTGGTTAGTGTCTGAGAACTTCTATTGTCCCAGCCTGGAGCACAGACGAATGTCTGACGAGCGTGTGAACTTTATTTGTCTTGGTCCATTAAAAGTTTTTCAAGCTGGCAATTATCACTTTCACGTCCCAGAAGTTTATGGTGGCTCCATTTGGGGGAAGGCCTCAGCTTAGCCAGCAGAAACCTGTTTTGAAGCTCCCAAAGCAGCCAGTGCATTTTATTTCCTTTATTTTGTTCTGAATCAAACAAGCCTGTTGTGTTCCCAGCAACAAACCCCTTTACATTGTTAAACAACGGCAGGGCCTTATCCGAAATTACTTTTAAAACAGATATTTTTCTTTATTTTGCAAAAGTACATTTGACATGTGGTGACTGAAAGTTGCATTTTTCTTGCAAATGCGGTTTTTCTCTTACCTCTGATTTCCCACATTGTTTGGTAGCCATAGTTAACTCCTTGTTTGCAGCAATTTTCTTAAAGCACAGACGCACTGAATTTGACATAGGCCCATAGAGCCAGGGCCCTTTTGACGCGTTGATCCTTGACATTTTGTAGCCAAAAGTAAAGCTTTTCCTGTGTGGCTGAAGTAAAGCTTCTTTTGATTTCTTCAGACCTGAACAACAGCCTGTCATTCACGAATACTGCTCTTGTCTGCTGGAGCACAATGTGAATGTTAATGGGCATGGCAAAGTCTCCTTAATAAAATAGTGTGATGAGGAATCAGAGGAAAACGCATCAGAGCGGCATCCTTTTTAAAGTAAATATTTCCCTTTTCAATGGGAACTGTGGGTATGAAAGCAGCAGAGCAGCGCTGCTTTGATTCGCTTGTTTTGGGTGCACCCCAGAACGCACTGGCACCTTCTTCTGTGTGATCCCGGTTCCAACTCGCCCATTTTGTGTTTGGCAAGATGATGCAGCCATCCTTTTGTCGCTGCAAGGCGCGTTTTTTGACGCAATGGTGCCCCAAGGAGCCAGCACAACCATTTTGCTGTTGACTACCAAAGCACAGCTTGGTTATGGAGAAGAATTCTGTTGAGTGGGTCAATGTAGCCCACAAGATGTAGAGCATGTGAGTTTAGTTCCTTGAACATCTGCATATATGGAATTCAATTCCTTAAAAGCTTCTCCACCTCACCATCCACCCCATTTCACCAACAGACCTGCCAAATTCTCCCTTTAGTCTTGGTAATTCCAAAATGTCCCCCCTAGACTTTAAAAATAACTTGTCTAACTCTATACAGTGGAAATAACTTGCCTTGCACAATAACTCTCCTTCAGCGCAAAAGTCTCTAGCATTGTGGTATGCTTTTAGCCCAACATATAAATCTCTTCTCTGTCTTGTGTGTTCTTCATCCATTAATTTCTCATCAGGACTAACACAGTTCTTAAGACGTTGCCACCTCTCATTGCCTCCTCCATGTTATGTTATGTTGATTTATACTGCGCACTGATGCCATTTGCATGCTCTTCAGGTGCTCACGTAGCACTGTAAGAAATTTGGGTAGGGTTTGTTAGGGAGAGAGGGATAGGATAGAGGTTGTGCTCATCTGTTGATGCATGCGGAGCCCAGAGAAACTGTAAGTTTTCCCCCTCATCCAGTGTATGCCAGCAACAGTGGTGTCCAGTGTCTGAGTTTTTGGTTGCCTGCAGGTATTGGGTTTGTAGAATGATTAGAGAGAGGTGATTGGTTTGCATGTTTTTGGTGGGCTGTTTCGCTAGCCCTCTGGGCATGTTCAGTATGTGAGCAAGGTAGGGATGTGGAAAAGAGAAGGAAGGCTTCTGGTGATCGCTGGGTGTTGAGTAGTTTTATTGTTGGTTTTTAAGTCTGTATTGTCCGTGTTTGTTTTGGTCCTGGTGTGTCATTTGTAGAGGCGTGCATCTGTGTTCATTTTGCTGAGTTGAATAGCTAGGTTTTTAGTCTTTTCCAAAATGTTCCATGGTCTTCCGTCATACTTATTACCTTCGATATCAAGTTCCATAGTTTGGCTATCAGATAGGAGAAAGCAGTTCCTTTGAATTTCCTTTTCCTGTAGTGTCTTGTTTCTATTTGGAGGTTGATGCTCGATCTTAAGTCTCTTCCTGATAGGTAGAAACTGATTTTCACTAGGAGGAATTTGGCTTTGTGTCCGTGTAGTGATTTATGGGCAAATCAGAGGGCTTTGACGTTAATGAGTTTCTTTACTGATAGCCAGTGTAGACCTCTCAGGGCCGGTGTGATAAGATCTCTTCTATTTAGTCCTAGGAGTAATCTTGCTGTAGTTTTTTGGGTGTGTTGCATTTCTTTCTGTGAGGCGTTCTGGCATTCAAGGTAGAGATTATTTGCATAGTCTATTATTGATAACACTATGATCGCAAGTGTTCTGTGTGGAAAATTGAAGTAAGGGAGCATCCCTCTTATTACCAATGCCATCTCCAGCCGAAAGCCACACAAAGCTCCTCTGGCAACACCAATCAAGATGAAATCGCCTCATCCCAGCAACAGCAGGGACAATATCAGAGAGACCAACACCTGATGGACTAGGCGATCAGGTGACAAGAGCGTGTGTCATTCCTTCTGGTTTTTGGTTTCATTTTCTGCCTGGAACTTGACTGCCAGTGGCCATCTTGCATTGGTCACTGACATCACTACCAGCGACCATCATGGATCCATGACATCACTTCCTGTGGCCATTTTGGACCATCTCAATCCGAAAGCCACAAGAGGCTCCTCTGGCAACACGAATCAGGAAGAAATCACCTCATCCTAGCAACAGCAGGGACAATATCAGAGAGACTAACCACTGATGGACTAGGGGATCAGGTGACAAGAGCATGAGACATTCCTATTGGTTTCTGGCTTTACTTTCTGTTTGGAACTTGACTGCAAGTGACCATCTTGGATTGGTCAGAGACATCACTTCCAGCAGCCATCTTGGATCCATTTAATCACTTAGCCGTCCAGACTGAAACACCTGACGTACCTCAACACCTCTGCCACTAGCATACAGCAACCACCACCAGAAAGGAACTTGATACTGCTGGCCTCACATAGACTCTTTCAACAATAGCAATCTATTAATAACCGTCAACATGAAAAATAATCAATAATAACCGTCAGCAGCACTCACTCACGTGTCTGCCCCCTCTTGGGCTGCTTAAACCAAGCCTTGCCAGCCACCCAAGTCCTAGAAAGGCAATATGCATGCATGCATCCCCTAAAATAAACCGCATGCATCCCCTAAGATAAACCCCCTAGAATTTTCCAATCACATTAACTGCGGTTTTCAAGGGCGTTCAACCTAAGAAAAGTGCATTGAGGCCACACAAGTGGGGAAAGAGTGCTATATAAATAACAAATACAATACAATACAATACTTCCTGTGGCAACACTAATGAGGAAGAAATCTCCTCATCCCAGCAACAGCAGGGACAATCTCAGAGAGACCAACCACTGATAGACGAGTTGATCAGGTGACAAGAGTATGTGTCATTACTTCTGAACTTCCTGGGGGGCGTCCAGACAGGGGAGTCCGAGTGAAGGGCGGAACAGTGAAGGGTGAAGACCAGCCCTTGACCAGCCTCTTTGCCTCTTTGCCACTTTACCTGTGAGGCTTTGCTTTTGTCTTCTTCCCTGCTGCACCTGTGAGTACCCGAAGATCCCAAATTACTGTACTGTCTTTCCACACTGGTATACTATACTATCCTGCTCCTCCTGCTGCTCCTCTTACTCACCTCTACATTCGCTTTCTGCAATCACGCTACAATTTCCACCTTTTCTATCCCTATTATAAAACTCACAACTCGAAACTAACAGTACTCCATTTCTCTTCAACCTCCTTCCAACAAACAAGGCCGACAAGCTCTAAGCATACCTCCTCTAACGCCTATCCACCGTGCCTCTGAGACTCAGCTTCTCTACTATTCCTTACCTCATAAACTGAATATTGCACCCTGGAATGCTCAGTCTGTATGCAACAAAACTTCCTTTATCACTGACTACTTTCACTCCAGCTCTCCTCCCCTAGACCTTCTTGCTATCACTAAAACCTGGATTTCTCCATCTGACACTGCTACTCTGGCAGATCTACATGACTCCAAACTATCATTTGTTCCCTCTCCTCGACTGACTGGCAGAGGTGGAGGCATCGGACACCTACTCTCTTCCCTCTTCAATGACTCACAAATCTCCAGTGCCACGTCCTCTCCTAGCTCTTTTGAATTCATCATCTCTACTGTTGCTCTGCCTCACTTGGTTCACATTATTCCCATCTATCACTCTCCTCATCCCACTGGAGAATTCTTTGATGATCTTGGGCAACTCCTTGATTCTCTTTCCACTAAACATAACCTCATTCTCTTACGTGACTTTAACCTTCCCTCTACAACCGCTTTTCAGAAATCTGAACTTCAGTCATTTCTTTGTGACCAAACTCTCCACTTTATCCATAACTACCTACCCACTCAGGGGAGGGTTCATGGGGGGGGGTAACTCTTTGGATCTCTTTTTCATCTCCACCTCTCTCTCAGCCACTAATACTACTGTCAGAGCATCCATATCTGATCACTCAATTGTTTCTACCACCATCTCCTTTACAACCTCTGTCCTTTCCTCACCACTTGCTTCACCTATTACTAAAAGGAAATGTAAACCTTCTGCCATTCCCCTTGCTCTCTGACACACAGTTATCACTCTCCTCCTTCACTCCCAATCCCTCTTTCACCAACACTGCCTTCTCCAGCTTCCAATCCCTACTATATGACTCATTCTCCTCTCAACTCCCACAATATCTTTTTTCACCCCTAAGACTCATCATTCTCAACCATGGGTCACCCCATTCATACGCTATCTCCGTACAGACATGCATCGGCTGCTGTGCAAATGGAGGCATACCCACTCGCATGAGGACCTAAACTCCACCTCTCTGCCCTGAACCCTCTCAAGTCCACTATTGACAGAGCTAAAACCCTCAGTGACTCTCACTCCAACCATCCTAGCAGGCTGCAGGGCACCCTAAACTCACTCCTCCTAAGTCTATGACTATCTACTCCACTCTCACAGCTATTGACCTAGCTTTATACTTTGCTGGAAACATTTCCAAAATTAAAGACTTCCTCACACTCCCTCCTCCTACATTTTACACTCTGCCTACTCTACCATCATCCTCTGCCTCCATCTCCTACTTTAGACACACTAATACTGATGAAGTGCTATATCTATTGATGAAGACTAATCCCTCTGGTGCCCCATCAGACCCTCTTGCTCTTCCGCTAGTCAAGCCTATTGCCCCTATAGTGGCCTCTAACCTCGCTGAACTCTTCAACAAGTCCTTCTTCAGATAGAAACCTCTGCATCATTTATGACCCTTCTCACGCATTTTCTACTTTCATCTCCATAGCTGGAACAGCAGCTTGCCTCAACCTCCTAAATGTTCAGAAAATCAGGCGCCTCCTACCTTTTAACACCACCAAGCACCTCTTAAACATTCTGGTTTTCCCACTGTATCTATCCTCCTCTATCCAACTCTATAAGCCATCTAATAATCTACACTCTGCCTCCACTACCCTTGTGGCTCCTTGCCCTCCCCCTGCTTCCTCTCGCATCTGCTCTTTCTCTCTTCTTGCTCCACTTGCATGGAATTCTCTTCCTCCGGACATCTGAGAAACAGTCCACAGTGATTTGTTCAAAACCAACCTAAAAGTCTACCTCCTTGCTTATTAGTTACTCTCTTAACCTAACTCTCATCCGCCTGATAGATAAAATTGTTCCCTCACCTCTAACCTGCCTCTGTCTCTCACTTCCTCTTCCTCCATTCTAACACTTCACCCATCATGGCCACATCCTGAGCACAGCTGGCCGTACCGCTACCTGCACTTAAAAGTGTCCAATGTTGGTTGTTCTTAATCTATGTATGTAGTATACACACAGTTGATCAGGGCAGCCAAACAAGGTCACCACACCCATAGTCTCATATAATTGAGAAGCTGGTAGCAATCTAATGGAGAAATAAAATTTGCAAAAGAAATTATTTTTTTCAAAAATGGTAATTTAATGTAAAAGTTCAAAACAAATCAAAATTCAACAGGACAAAGGATCTGACAGCTCAACACATAGTTGACAAACTCACCAAACATAGTGGTCATAGACATTTGATGTGAGACCAATATACAACATCAACAGCCCCTTACAATTTCATGGGACCGTAGAATCTGATTCATAAATGAGTTGATTTAAACAACTGAAGTAGTGACAGTGTTGGTGTTGAACACTGTGAGAAGGAATGTCGACACAGAAGTGTTTTGGCCATGGGGAGCAGGATACGCTTGAAGATAAATGGCCTTCATCAGGACAAACGGAAGTAGTGGAAGAACAATGAATGCATGGTCCTGTCTTGCTCTGCCAGTGGAGAGAGCAGATAAGAGTGTATAAGGACGGGTGACAATGTTTGGATCAATGATTGAGTGTTTTATGCTTGCAATTTAATGCTACTTATTACAAATGCAGAAACCAACACCCCCAAACACAGAGGCGGTTAGTATTCTTACTGTGTTCTAGTAGTTCGACATGGTCTAGTGAGAAACCACTTCAGACTTATTGTGGGTTCCTGTCAAGATACAATGATGTAACTTAGAAGCTCGACCTTGTTACTCCACGTGTTGCTGAAAAAGTAATAATAGTGTCTGTGATTTATCAATAGTGCATGCATGGTACACAAAAAAACTTGCATGCGCAACAAAGATAAGTGCAAAGCTCATGCAAGTGGAGTATCTGGGCATGCACTGTGATAGGATAGCCATTTAAAAAAACATGTGGCAGGGTAAGAGATTACTTAGTTCTTCTCTAATAATTCACCTGGTGTGTTAGTAAAGGCGTTGATGTGCTTGAAATGTTCCGCCGATGCTGAATGCATTTAGAAGTCGCTGTGTTGATGGTTGTGAGTAGGCTTAATCCCGATCGAGTGCCTGTGTTGGAGCGTTACAAAAACATTTGTTAACAGAGAAAAAGCTAGTGGTGCCTAAACCCCTCTCTACAAGTCCTGAGATGGTCAGTGCAGCGTCTCCTTGTTGCTCACAGCAACGGCTGGTAACAGCCATGGACAGAGGATAATTATATTGAGCAGGCGTGTGGTTAACGTTTGTGTTTCAGTAACGTGTCTTGTAATGCTAGAAATCCAAATCAAAGCTGCCATTAAATAATGGTAAAGAATCTTACCTATGTGGACGGGACCCCATGGATCAAAGGATTTGCCTGCGTGTCTGTACTGATGCGGGCTGTGTTAACTGTGAACGAAACCTCCGGACTCGTTCAGCCTTGTAAAGAAGAATTACGATGCTTCCGTCACCATGGCGAAGAGATTGAGTTTGTGTGGTGGCCATGTTGAAAAGATGTAGGAGAATGAATATCGCAATGTACTGAAGGGGAAGACATGAAAAATTGACCTTTATACTGCGACACGAAAATAGTTAATTAAATGTCTGTAACGGACTGATGATATTTTCCATATTATACATAAACAACGCATATACAAATGCGAGTATGATGATTGTAAGGGGCTTTTGATGTTGTATGTTGGTCTCACATCAAATGTCTATGACCACTGTTCAGTTTATCAACTATGTGTTGAGCTGTCAGATCTTTTGTGCTGTTGAATTTTGATTTGTTTTGAACTTTTATATTAAATTAACTTTTTTGAAAAAATGAATTTCCTCAAACTTACCCCATTGTAAGCTCACTGTTTCCCATCAAATCTGATTTTTATATCTATTGTATGTTCATTTGTGTTCAAAAGAGCATTATTCCTCCTGTATTTATACAAATAAATAAATAAATTTAAACTTTTTTAAAATATTGCGTTGACTTGTGGTTCCAAAGAGAAGCAGTTGTCCATGAGGATTCCCAGATTATTTTATCACTGTTGACTACTGGTTGGGTTACCATGATCGGTGGCCCGGTCAGGCAGGCCTGTGTTGCATTGTCTTCCAGTGAGGAGATCATTATTTCTGTTTTGGTTGGATTTAGCTTCAGATAGTTTTTTGTCATCCAGGTGTTTATGTTAGTGAGGCATTTGTTGAGGGTGTTATCAGGGTTATCTTGAAGATGAGTTGTGTGTTGTCTGCATAGTTGTAGGCTGTCAATCCATAGATTTGAATGTGTTTTATTAGGGGGTTCATGTAGCTGTTTAAGAGACGCAGGAATAGGCTTGATCTTTGTGCTACGCCGCAGGTGATATTTTTTGTGTTTAATGTAAATGACGGCAGGTGTGTCCTTTTGGTTCAGTCGGTGAGGAAACATTTTAGCAATTGCAGTGCAGAGCTTTTAATGCTGCATTCCTGCAGTCTCTTCGTTCACGTTTTGTGTCTGATTGTGTCAAAGGCAGCTGATATGTCCACTAGTAGTAGGGCCAATTGTGTGCTGATGTCCACGTTTATTTGCCTAGGAGTGCTGATTAATTTCCTCTCATGGTCTGAAGCCGACTTGGGATTGGTTGAGAATTCTGTTGCTTTCTAAATGATTGAGTAGTTATTTGCAGACATGGTTCTCTAGGATTTGCGATTTTCGCTGGGTTTGGTAGATTTCATGTAGGTCTGTAGTTGCGGTCTTCTGCACTTCCCATCTCATCGTTTAGGAGGGGTTTCATGTACACTGATTTAAATTATTATAGTACTATTCCTGTATTTAGGGATACATTAATTAGTAGTCAGAAGTATGTGGCTGATGTTTTGTAGTTGAGAAGTTTTTGTAAATACCCGGTGGCATGGGCCACTGGGAGATCCGGCGATGTTTGTGTCTTTTATTAGTATGTCAAGCTTTCCTTGTTCATAGGTTCAAGCTGATTGAGGGTTGTGTTGTGGTGGTTGATGGAGTGCTGGTTTCTGGGAGGGTGTTTGTGGTACTACAGTCTGCATTGTTGGTCCTTCGTATTGCTTCTATTTTTGCTCTTAGATGTGTTGTGATATTGTCACATAGAGTCTGCGACGGTATATTGCAGTTGTTGCAAGAAGTTGTGTTTTTTATTTCCTTCATGATTTTAAACATTTTTTTTTTGTGGGTTTGTTACTGATTGGATCCTTGTGGTGTAGTTTGCATTTTTTGCTTCCAGGACTGATTAGTATATCTGAATTTGTTGTTGGTAGTTGGTTGGTTTTGTCTGATTGGTTGTAGTGTTTTTCAACATCATTTTTCCAGTTTATGGTTTGTTTTTATGAGTTCCTTCAGTTCTTCTATGAACCATCTTGCTGCAATTTTCTTGTGGAGTGTGATTGAAGTGTTTTAGCGGTGCTAATTGATCTAGCACATCTGTGATGCCGCTGTGAAGCTTCTCATCCGCTTAGATTGGTGTCATTCTATTTAGCTGGAAGGTTTTGGGTTTGGTAGATTCCAATATATCTATTAGGTTTTCCAGGTCAAGTTTTTTCCAGTTCCTTTTCTTTGACGCCAGGAGTTTTATGTTTGTAGGGATCATGCGGCTCAGGATTTTGGTGGTGAACGGCACCATATGATAGTCACTCCATATCATTAATACCAGTGGGGCGGCTGTCGACAGTCCATCTCTGCAAAAGATTGCATCTAAAGTATGTCCAGCTCTAAGGGTGGGACCATTTACTATTTGTTTGAAGTTAAGTGTTTCAAGTAGGGTGCTGGGAGAGTTTGTTGTGTACTCATTTTCTCTTTCAAACAAAAAGTTGAAGACCCCACAAGGACTATATTGTCATGGTTTGTAGAAAGATTGGCTATGGCGTCAGTGAGGTTCATGGCAAAGTTGTAATTGTAGGTGGCCAGTCTGTGATCAGAGGGAACAGTAGGTTGGATTGGTTGTTGAGCTTGAAATTGACGAGGAGCCATTTGCATTCTTCTATGTCATTTGAGGGGAGGGGTGTTCAGCAGATGTGATTTGTGATTATTTTCTCTGTTAGCGTGCATTTGTTTGCAGTTGTCAGGTATGGCTTATTGGGGATTACTTTGTAGTTGTCAGATAGCCATGAGGAAGAGTGTGTCGGTGCTGCCTCGCTTAAGAGGTTGCACATTTCTGTAATGAGCTTTGCCATAGATCGTACGTTGAGTAGACTGCAGTTCAAAGTATGAGATTTTGCTTGTTCCTTGTTAAGTTTAATTTCTCGCATATCGCTTTGGGATGGTGTAGATTCTTTGGCTCTCTCTTGGGCATGCCTGTTCTTTGCTGGGTGAGTGGTTTAATCATCTGTCCCTTCATTGAGGAGTTCCATTAAGTTGCGCAATGGGCTTCTCTGTTCTGATTTGTTGTAGTAGGTTGTTTGGTTGTCCGTGTGGTCCTTGTAAGGAGAATGTATGGTTAGGTATTCTCGCTTAGCTCTGGTTCTTACAGGTGTCATTCTGAACTTGTTTTCAATGTTGCCTGGTTTTGTGTGTTGTGGTGGGTAATTTGATAGTCTGGTGGGGTCCACTCCAGTATTCTTTGGGCCTTTGTTGTGGGTATTTTCTTTTCCGGTGTAGTAGGATTGAAGGTGGAGAGGTAGTGGGAGATGTATGATGTCTTTATTCTTGTTTTTGTCCATATCTTTAGTTCGTTTAACGGCAGTTGATGGTGATTTTGAGGTGTAGTGAATTCTGGTGGGTTGTTCCTGCTGTGCGATGACGATTTGATTTCATTCGTCTTTCTTGTTCTGTTTTCTATTCTAGTTTCCTTGTACTTCTTGTATCGGGCATGTTTGTGGTTGCATTGTTTTGTGACTGTTGTGGATCAGTGTTCTTTGGTGGATCTGGTTGTGCATTAAGCTATTTTGGGTGTTGGCTCCCTGGCTGGATATCTCTCTGTTGTTTATAGTCCTGGTTGGTTTTGATCATGGCGGGTAAGCCGTAGTATTAGATGATTGCTGACTGGATAGATCGATGTGGCGCTACACACAGTGCTGGGTGCCTCACTGTGGTTATAGGCTTGTGGTGCCTTTTTTCATCACAGTGGTCACAGATTTGTTATTTATTCCAGGAGCAAACGCCCTCCTGGAGTTATTTGTTTTTTGGTCTCCAGAATTCTTATGGGTTTGTGGTAATAGAAGTCAAGTGGTTAGGCTTGGGGCGAGCATGATTGGGTTTCCCGGGGAAGATATTCTTCATGTGGTTTGTTTTTTAGAGGTCGATGATCCTTATGGTGGGGAATTTGTCTGAGGTTCTTGGTGGGGAAGTAGTGGAATAGGCAATATTCTGGGGTGCTCCTAGGGGTGGGAGTCCCTGTGTCAAGCTTGTCTCATTGTTGGAATATTTTCTTGGGTTGAGGTCTCAGAATTGCGTTGTGGGCGGGGTTTGGTCGAGGGATCTCAGATGGTTAGAGTTCAAAGTGGCAAAATTAAGAGTCGTTAAGTTCAAGGAAGTATGCAGGTTAGAGTGTTATGGTTCAGACTGGCGTACACAAAGCAGTGGGATTCAGGGGGTAAAATTCCAAGCATTGGCATTCACAAGGATTTAGGTCGAGGTAGGAATTGTGAATGTCAGTGTTTGAAACTGGCAAGGATTAGATTGGAAGATCCCAGGTGTTAATCTCGAGAGCAGTAGAGTTCAGATCATTGAGATTTAGAGCAGCAAAGCAGGGTTGGGGTTTCAGAGTGTAGGAGTTCGAAGTAGAAAGCGTTCAATGAACAAAATGTTGAGGACAGTCGGGAACAAATTTGAAGTTTGAAGAAGGTAATTTCTTCAAAATAGCAGAAATCGAGACCGACATTAAGTTTCTAGGATCAGATAGTATGGGTTTACGATGAAGAGATTCAAGTGCAATAGGAATCAAGTAGGTGAAGTTTTAAAGTGGTTAGGTTTAGGAGTGGCAGAATGGAAACAGTCGCTCCTCTAAAGCTGCCCGTGGACAGCCCGCTGCTTCAGCTAAAATTGCGCAGTTCCTGTGGCCTATACGATCCACCGACGCCAGCTATGTGGATCGGAACCGATGGAGCACTAGCGGCTCAAAGATGAAAGCTGGGAGAGGGAGCACTATGTCCGTACTCGTCTCCTGAATCCTGCCCCCCCCTCCGGCTCAGAGAATCCAAGATGGCGGGCGCACGTATGATGGCGGCCACAGTCACGAGTCGAGGGCGATCCTCCTCGTAACACTTGAGCCGGAGAGGACGGTCGGACATCCGGATATCCAGACAAACAGGGACTATTACCATCGGCTGGCGAGGGCCCCCCCCTGGAACCGGCAGGGAGCCCCACATACATCTGCCCCATTTTGCACACCCTCTCCCTTTTCTTCCTGGGGTGCCCCAGCCCACGCCACCTACACACTTCCAGCGGACGGAGATCTACGCGGCTGCGTTAGTGGCCTACTTTCCGGCTCATGGACACAGATATCGGCCCTAAGAAGCAATTCAATTCCTGGAGCGAAGATGAGAGACCCTCCCCCCAACGGTTGGCGGCGGGAGCCTTCAGCGGGAGCCCCCTGAGAGATTTAAGATAGGCCTAGCTTGCATGCGCTTCTCCCTGAGCACTTCCTGGGGCGCCCCGGCCCACAGTCCTGCTCCTTCTCACCACTACATCGCTCCCGGCGGCCATTGTCCTGCCTCTAACAACTAGCGCGATGTCCAAGCAAGAAAAGACCACCAAGTCTTCGGACATAGCAACTCTGCTGACCGCTTCTGTCAAAGTTAAAAAACAAGATTCCGGCACCTCTATCCCACGGTAATCCCTAGATAACAATGGACCTTTGGCGACCAAAGAAGATATTTGTGAATTCATGGCGGATATCAAATCAGAATTCAGCTCTTGTATGGCAGAACTCACAACTAAACTGGAAAGCACAGACAAAAAGGTCTCGGAGGTTGAACAAAGAGTAGGAGTTGTTGAGGATCATATCCAAGACCATGCCTCTGCACTAACAGAGGTCCAACGCTCAATCGGACTACTGCAGGACAGGTGCGACATCCTGGAATACAAGCAAGGAGACCTCGAAAATAGGGCCCGGCGCAACAACCTCCGCATTCGGGGGGTTCCTACCTTGATCCCAGACAAGGGATTAGCTGAATATGTAGGCCTCTTTTTCCAATCTCTCCTCCCCGATTTCGAAGATTCACTGCTTCTCCTGGATCGCATTCACAGGCTGAACCCCCGTCGTGGAGTGGCATCGGATGGCCCATCCGACGTCATTACTAGGGTGCACTTATTTACTACGAAGGAAGCCATCTCGGCAATAAGCCGCTCCAAAGACGAAATTACATTTCAAGGGACTTCTCTCCAGATCTTCCAGGACCTTTCTCCGCTTACTCTTCAAAAGAGGCGAGCCCTTCGCCCTTTAACTGCCCTTCTGCTACAGATGGCTTTTTCCCACAGCTTTGCTATTTTCCTACAAGGGCTCGCTCAGAAAGATTAGCCACCTGGAAGATGCTACCGACATCCTACGTCTAGATGCTTCCAACCCCTCGTCTCTCCCGCCCTCCGAAGCAGTGGCTTATTCAATCCTGGTGGCCTCCCCTAATCCCACACAAAACTCTTGGTCGAGGGTTCCCGGATTCCGGAAGAGGAAATAGCCAGATGCGACCCCATGGTGGAGCTTCCACCTCGATCCCAGCTCACAGTCCAGCACTATGATCCGATCTACACCCTCAGGAACACAGATAAACTTTATTCTTTAAGCGGCAGGCATTATTCCACGGCCCATGCCCGGTTCCAAGGCACAATCCATCTACGAGTCCTTGGAACAAACCACTACAATTGCTCATAAAATTAGCCATGTTGGCTACACACTGTTCGATTGCCAAGTTGGCCAAGGGAGGCGTTAGACCCGCAAAAGTTCTGCCACCCTCAGTTAAAACTCGGTCCCCCCGTTGGTGGCCTGAGAAAAAACCCCACAGGCAGGTTGGGGAATGGCTACACACTCTGCGACATGATGGCTGATTCCTCTATATCTCCCCCTCTCCCCCATGACTCGTCAACCTCCCCGGTCCTGGCCCCGGAACATCGAACTTTAAGGTTCATCTCCCTGAATGTCAAGGGACTAAATTCACCCGCCAAATGCAAGTCTGTCCTACAGAAGCTTCAGAACGACGGTGCAGCTGTGGCTATGCTACAAGAAACCCATCTGCTGCCGGCAGACCACAGCCGCCTGCGCTCCCGAGATTTTCCGAAGCAACTTTTCGCAACTGGGAACTACAAGAGGGATGGCACAGCTATCCTATTCGGGAGGGGCCTGAACCCTCAGATTCTGGACTCTATAAGCTGCCCGGAGGGGCGATACATGGCGGTGAAATGCCTATTACTAGGACAACTCTACTCTATAATCTCTGTATACGCACCCAACTCAGGCCAGGCGCTGTTCTATGAATCCCTGTGTACAACCCTCTCCCCGTTTTTGGAAGGCCAGATAGTGATCGGAGGAAACTTCAATGGGGTCCCAGACCCCTCAAAAGACAAGTCACACCCACCCAGCGCTGGAGACCTCGCCATAGCCCTGGCTCTCTTACAACTATTTAGAACCTTGGGGGTGGTGGATTCTTGGAGAGTTCTCCACCCATCCGAAAGAGACTTTTCCTTTTATTCCTTTGTGTACCGGAGCTTCTCCAGGATAGATCTTCTCCTAGTGTCCCCACAAATCTTTACGTTTACAAACGATGTGACGATTGGCTCCAGAATCTTGTCTGATCATGCTCCGGTGACCCTGGAGAACCAAGTGCAGGAACCAGCTAACCCCCAACAGCGCAGATAGACCCTATATGATCCGATTCTCAACGAGATGCCACTCAGGGACGCAATCGCAACCACGATCTCCAACTTCTTTAAGGAAAACCCCAGTGAGGACACCTTTACCGCCAACACTTGGGACACAATGAAGGCAGTAGTGCGGGGTGAACTGATTGCGCAAGGAGCAGCCTATCATAGACGCAAGCGTCAAACTCGCCAGGGCCTTGAGGAAGATCTTAAAAATGCAGAAAGGACCCATAAGGAGACGGGCTGGACCCCTAAAACCCAGCGAGCCATCCGGATAGCACAGAAAAAGATTGAGGCCCACTATGCTGAACACACTGCCCACCAAATGGCAAAAGCAAAACAGTTTATTATGCTAAAAACAACAAAGCAAATAAGCTACTAGTAGCCAAACTTGCCAAAGCGAAGAGGAATAATACAATTGTGGGCCTGCGGGACCAACGAGGCAAGGTCCATTACACTGACCAGGACAAACTGCGGCTCGCTGCGGCCCACCTAACTCAGGTGATGACCGCTCCAGCGCGGGACATGGGGGAACAGAAGGAATACTTGCGGGGTGCGGCACATCCCCGGCTTAAAAAAACAGGCCGAGACTCTCTGGAGGCGCCGATCACTGACGAAGAAGTGGACGAGGCAATAAAAGCTCTCAAATCCCGAGCCCCTGGCCCTGATGGCTATACAACCAGGTTCTACAAGATTTTTAAACCCCAGCTATTAGCTCCTTTGGTACAGTTGTTTAACTCGTTCAGGACCACGGGCACTGTAACCCCGTCCATGCAGGAGTCAATTACGGTCTTACTACCTAAACCGGGGGGCGATCCGAAGAACCCTGCATCATATAGACCCATTGCCCTGCTCAATCTAGATGCCAACATTTCCTCTAAAATCCTGGTGTCTCGTCTGTCTCGATTCTTGCGGGAGATAATCAGAGCGGATCAGAGTGGCTTCCTCAGACACCGCTCCATGGCCGACAACATTCGCAGAGCCTTGGATCTGGTGGAACTCGCTTCCCGAGATTCCCGAGAGTTGGTGCTCCTGGCCCTGGACGCGACCAAGGCGTTTGACAAAGTGGATTGGACTTTCATGAGGCTTACCCTGGAGGCTTTTGGATTTGGCCCGGAGTTCTGCACCATGACACTGGCAAATTACAAAACCCCCAAAACCATTCTTAGAGTTAACGGCACCCTCTCCTCCCCCATCAACCTAACTTGCGGATCCCGACAAGGATGCCCGCTGTCGCCACTTCTCTTCGCTTTAATTATGGAACCGTTTGCCAGCGGATCAGGTTGAATCCTGCAGTCAAAGGCTTTCAATCAGGCTCGGCGCACCACAAACTGGCCCTATATGCAGATGATGTCCTCCTGACTATCACGAAACCCCGCTCCTCCCTCCCTCAAGCCCTGGCTGAGATAACGAGTTATGGCAGGGTCACAGGCTTCACAGTTAAATACTGGAAATCAGTCGCCATGGGAGTGGGCTTGACCCGAGAAGCCCGAGAAGCCCTGGTTCCGCTGTGCCCAATACACTGGTCGACCAAAGAACTTAGCTACTTGAGAGTTCAGATCCCAGCCAGTCCAACCGAAACTTACCGGGCTAATTTTCCCCCATTATTTACGAACTTGGAGGCAGATTTCAGACGCTGGGCAACACAGGAGATATCGCTGATGGGCCGTATTACAGCCTGTAAGATGAACTTACTGCCGAGATTTCTGTATGCATGCTCCACACTCCCGGTGCCGGTCCCGGCGCCAGCCCTTCAACGCTTACAGAAGAAAATGCTGCAGTTTATTTGGAGGGGGGAAAAAACCCAGGATCCCTAAATCCACGATGCTGGGCAACACGAAACTGGGTGGGCTCGGGGTCCCTGACTTGCAGAAATACCAAATGGCGGCTCACCTGTCTTGTCAATCATGGCAAGTCCTTACCAACCGCCCTAGATGGGTAGATCTTGAACAAGCGCAGCTGCCCCTCCCACTACGCTTTCTCCCACATGTCCCCCCTCCGGAACGGCGACAGTGGCGGAACCCCCTGGCATCCACCAAACACACCATTTCGGTGTGGGACAAGGCGTTGAAACAGAAGAAGATCCCGACGGGGCTCAGCCCCCTCTCCCCAGTGTTCATGAACCCGACCTTCTCTCCTGGTTTGTCTCCCCAGAATTTTAAGGCCTGGATTGCAGGAGGCCTAGAGACCCTGGGTAAATATTTTGAAGGGGGCCAACCCTGCACCTTTCAGCGATGCAAAGAACTTTTTGGGATCCAGGAACGAGATAGGTTCACATATACCCAGCTACGCCACTGGTGCACCCATCCTCAGACTCGCCAGGCAGCTACTCGTCCCCCCACAGCCATCGAATTGACCCTTAAGGAGCTTTCGCCCCGAGGAAGAATCTCCACTCTGTACAAGCGCCTCCAAACGGACTTCCTAACCTCCAAGACCCGGTATATGGCCCTATGGGAGGCGGACTTGGGCCATCCGATTGAAGACCAACAGTGGGTCCACATTTGGTCCCGGGCTCACACCTCCTCATCATGCATCATGAATAGGGAGTGCGCCTACAAGATCCTCCTCTGGTGGTACTACCCTACCCTAAGACTCCACCACATGAACTCCACAATCAACCCTCAATGCTGGAGGCAGTGTGGCCAAATAGGCTCCTTCTTCCACATGTGGTGGTCCTGCCCCAAGGCCCAGGCCTTTTGGAAACAATGTCTAGCGACGATAGCGGACATCACTCAGGTGCGACTGCCCTTGGCCCCCGAGCCTATCCTCCTTGGAGCACCGGCCCCCGGGATCTACCCCAGAACTGGCCCCAAAGGTCAAACTATTGTCACAATGCCTACTTGCGGGTAGTAATGTGATAGCCCGCACCTGGAAAATGACGGAAGGCCCTCTCATGCCTTTCTGGTGGATGAAGGTCTGGGACATCCTAATCGCCGAGAAGGTGACGGCTGCCGGAGCAGGCACCTTGCATCCCTTTTGCAACATCTGGGGTCCGGTATTGGAGTTTGACCAAAGGTTCCCAGCCCTGACTTTCAAGCCCCAACTAGCCAGGAGAACTATTCGGGATGGAGAACCCCTACAAGGAAGTGAAGAAGGATCTTGAGCCCAAGGGGTGGGGTGGGAGGAGCTTCAAATGGGATTACTGTATTCTACATCTCACAAGTGATTAAACTTTGTATTGCCATAACCTGCCTGTTTAAAATAAACACGTTTAAAAAGAATGGAAACAGTACATTTTTACAGTGCGCAGCAGTGGGAATTCCGAAGGGAATATTATTAGGACAGCAGGAACAAATCAGTGCCGTTATTAGGGTGGCTGAATTTCAGAAGTAGTACAAACCAAGGCAGTACAGTAAATCAAAAGTACCTAAATTCGAGCAGTAGAAAGTTAAAGGCACGAGGTGAGGTCTCACAGTAGCAAAAAAGGGGTAAAAACCTCAACAATAGCAAGAAATTCCCAAGTGGTGAGACTTCACAGTAGCAACCTTCAAAGTGGCAAGATTCAGAATAGAAAGTTCAAAATGGTGAGACCTTCCAGTAGCAAATGTTCAAATGGTGGTGAAAACCACACATTAGTAAAGTTCAACGAGTGGTGAAGATCTCACAGTGCTAAGGTTCAAAATAGTGAAACTTCACAGTAGCAAAGTTCAAAGTGGTTATGCTTCACAGAGGGACAATTCAACAAGACAAAATTCAAGACTGCAAAGTTCCAGGTGGTGAAACCTCAAAGTGGCAAAATTCAAAGTGGACAAGATTAAAAAACTGTGGAATTTAAAAAGTGTAAATATCACAGTGGCAAAACTCAGATGTTTTTAAACCTCACAGTAGCAACAATTAAAGTAGCAAAGTTAAAAACTGCAGAAATTACAGATGGCGAGACTTCACAATAGCAGGATTCACACTGTACATTTCCACATGGTGAACAAATGATAGATTCAAACTTTTGTGAGAATGTTGCATCATCCATTATGTTTTGTCCGTGCTCCCCTTTGGCCCGGCAGGGGGCTTGAGGAGGATGGGGGGGTGCAGCGCAGGGCTGTGCGCCAGGTGAACAGACTAAGAGGAAATTGCTTTTATCCACTGCCCTTCTCCGGCTGCCCTGGGAAAGTCCAAGAAAAGTGCTGTTTGGGTCCTGTGACCCCCCAGAAATCAGGGTCTGGGGAATATGGGCTGTTGGACGGTCGAGGGGGTGGGTTTGCTCATTTTATGGGACTATTGAGGGTCTGGGGTATTGGTGGAAGGCAGGTGGGTTTGGGCTTTAGGGAAGATGGAGGAGCTGGAACTGTGGTAGAAGGGGGTGAGGGTGGGTTTTTTTTAGGGAAGATTGAGCGGCTGGGATCGTGGTGGAAGTGATTGTGTTTGGGTGGTTTTGTTTAGGGAAGATGGAGGTCTTGGAACATGGTGAAAAGGGGGATGGGTTTAGGCGTATTGCCTCATCAAAAACGAATTCCCTTGTATGGAATATTTGTTCCTCTTCATCACTGAGGTCTCACCAGTTGCACTAACAATCGCACACTAGGGCTTTCATCTGCAACCCCATTATGCTACCCCAAGGCATGAACTACTTCACAGTCGTGTTCCTGTAGAGACATTTCCCATCCCATAATCCTCCTAGTCACCACTCCCAAACCCTTTGCGATGAAAACACTTATTAGAGGTTTATTGTTGGTTTTGATGAACTTCCGACCCAACAGAAAAGTGTGAAGTTTATTTACAGCCCATACGCAAAGCCATGGATGTCATTTGGGGGTCGCCAGGGGTCACACACATGACCCCTGTGTTCTCCCTTGCTACCACTGCAATCTCCATGCAATCCTGTAAAAAATAAAAGTTCTGGGCCATGTGGTGCGGGGGTGCTGCCATACCAGGTCTGAGTGTGCCCGAGCACAGTCTTTACCTATCAGTGGCTTGTGGCGTGAGAAGGAAGCGCCCAGTAAGGGTTGGAGCTGACTGGGCCACATGTCACATGCCATGTTCAGCTCCAACCCCTTCTCCAGCTTCCTCGCGTCTCATATACAGGAACCAGGAAGCTCTCCTAGCTTCCTGGTCCCTGTTTGTGAGCAGCACAGAGGATGGTCTGGAGTGACTGACCTAAGCTGCAAAAAAAAGGTAAGGATTTTTTTCAAAAATTCTATGTGTATTTTGCATGTGTGAAGTGCGTGTCAGATGTTTGTATGTGCTATGGGTCAGGGAGTGGTGAGTGAATGAGATTAAATCTGATAGTGTGTGTGTTTGAATTTTCTGTATAGGTGGGTTTGTGCCCGTGTAGATAATGCAGTGAGAGCAGATGATAGGTGGGTGAATGAGTATCAGTGATAGTGTGTTTCAATGTTCTGGATCGGAACGTGTCTGTGTGAAGAATGCAGTGTGAGTGGACGCAAGAGAAGGTGTATGGGTCAGCGTGTGGTGGGTGAATGAGTAAGAATGCGATAGTGTGTGCTTCAATGTTCTGGGTGGGTGAGTTCCTGTGTGGAGCATGCAGTGCAAGTGGATGTGAGAGCTTAATGGGTGAGTTAATGGTGGGTGAGTAAGTAGGAATGTGAGTGTGTGTGTGTGTGTGTAAATGTTCTGCGTGGGTGGGTGCCAGTGTAAGTGTATGTGAGAGAAGGTATATGGGTGAGTGACTGGTGGGTGAATGGGTATGAATGTGATAATGGGTGTTAATGTTCTGGGTGGGTGAGTGCATGCTTGTGTGGTGATTGCCTTGTGAATGTCATTACCTGGCTACACTGGCATTTTGGTAGGGCCAGTCTAGCCATTGCTTGCTGTGTGTGGCATGACATTTATTACTCAGCATATTTGATAAAGCAAACATGATAAGTAGTCTTACTTCGCTAGACTGACATTTTGGTGTAGCGTCCTGTTTATTTGTAACTGTAGCATGACTTTATATTAACTGAGCATCTATTATGAAGCAAGAATGATAAGTGCTGTTATGGGTTCTAGACTGGCTTACATTGGAACCAGTTTAGACATCTTTTCTTATTGTGACATGTCACTGTTAATGGCCAAACCAATAGGAGTATTTGCTTACATAGGAGAACTGGTATATATTGGCAGAGACAGCTTTGTGCCTAGTTCCAGTAATGATACTATAAAAAAAGATCTCAAAGTGAACATGTGTGTGTTCTTATATGGGAGCCAGCATGGAAATGTATGAGCTCAGCCAGCATGAAAATGTTTTTTATACCGGCATATATTGATGGGACAGACATGACAATGTATTGGGAAATGTGCTTGTGCACTTTTGGTGACATGCATCTGTTGTACATTTTTTTCATGAGTTACCTGACACGTTACAAATCCGAGTGCAAACTCCCAGGTTTTCTACCCAAAGTTTCACAGCAAGTGTGCTGTGTTTTGCATTTTAACCCATTACTCAAAACAGTTTCTCATGTAAGGGTGAAGAATCCCCCTGACATCCCCCCAAACCCATTTTCGTTAGTTCGGGCCCTCTTGCTATGCTCAGTCGCAATTGCATATTTATGGCAAATATTTGCACCTTCCAATAAAACAACTCACCAGCCACCGCTGGTGGCTGGTATATTTTGGGACCAGGTAACACCCCCTTTATTCTAAGCTAGGTGAAACATTTAACCTTTGATTAAAAAAAAATGTACTTCTTTCACTTGGAGTAGTGCATGCCCCTGCAGCGGCATAATCATCATGGACGTGGTCTGGGACGGCCCAGGTTGTGGCATGCCCTGTGCTTTGTTATGGAGCTTGGGGGGAGGGCCTTGCGCATGGCTTGCAGGGGAGCACCCAAATGTTCAGCTATGCCATTGATTGGGATCTGCTCACCTTGAATGCATTCAAGTGTGATGTGAATGGTTAGAGAGGGTCCACAAACTAGACCAGGACCCTGATCTGGTGCAACACTGTTTAAAAAAATAAGCATTGGACACAAAGTCTCAGAAGTGAGAGAACCATGGAGGGACCCACCCTTCCCCACTCAAACTCCTTCTTGGAAAGTGCTTTGTGGAAGCTTCATTCATGGCCAGTCATGGGGGTGTCATTGACTAACGCACCTCGCACACAGAGCTCTGAAAAATCTAGATGCAAGCCTCACTCTTGAGGGAAGAGCTGGCCCTCCCCACCTCACACCTCATCCCGGGAAGTAATGACACACAACCTTCAGATGCAAACAACACCCGTGTATCTAGGTGCTCTCCTTTCAGCCAGATATAAGTACCGAGGCACACCGGGAGCAGAGGTTTGTCCAAGATCACACATTTCGGGAATGTAATTTTCCAGATTCGACAGGGAGCCTATATTTAAAGCACACATAATGCAGTACTTGTAACAGGGTAACCGAAATCTCTAATGAAAGCTACAGCTAGTGTATGAAACATCTATGGATTAATGGACACAGACGTACTTGTTATCTGTGGCATGTATATGTTAAAGAAGACAAAAAAGCACAGACCTTGGGAGACGTGTGCTGTCTGTTTACCTAGGAGCAAAATGCTGCACAAACAAGCCTGAAAATGAAATCACTGACCAGGATTTAGTATCAACAAAATTTCCCGGTTATAAATGTATCTATGAGTAAGCTACCACTACCATAGAAGAAACCCATTGTCCGGGTGTAAGCTTAGGACATCTGTCTCTGTGTCCATTTATCTTCAAGTTATGTGATAAGCAACCACATGTTGTCCCCCACAACCCAGAGCCGAATAAAACAGCTTAATGTCCTAGGCTTTGGTACATGACTCTTCTTGAATCTTTTTTAACGGGGTGGTGCTTGCATCTAGGATTTTCAGAGCGCTATGTGTGAGGTGCGTTAGTCAATGACAACCCCAGGAGTGGCCATGAATGAAGCTTCCACAAAGCCCTTTCCAAGAAGGAGTTTGAGTGGGGAAGGGAGGGTCACTCCATGGCTCTCTCACTTCTGAGAATCTGCGTCCAACGCTTATTTTCTTAAACAGTGTTGCACCAGAGCAGGGTCCTGGTTTAGTTTGTGGCCCCTCTCAACCATTCACATCACACTTCAATGCGTTCAAAGTGAGCAGAGCCCAATAGCACAAAATGTGGGGGCCTCCTGCGAGCCATGCTGAAGGCCCCCCCAAGCTCCTTAATAAAGCACAGGGCACTCCCCACCCCGGGCCGGCCCAGATCATCAGGAGTGCGCAATATCCATGATGATTATGCCGCTTCAGGGGCATGCACTACTCCAAGTGAAATAAGTAAATATATTATTTTATCAAAGCTTATATGTTTCACCTAGGGTAGAAATGAGGCTGCAGTACCCAGTCCCAAAATATACCAGCCACCAGTGGTTGACGGCGACCTAGCACAGCAAGGAGTCCCAAACTAATGAAAACAGGTTTGGGGGCGTCATGGAGATTCTTCCCCTTCACATGAGAACATTTTTTTAATAATGGGTTAAAATGGTGTATTACACAGCAAACATTCTGTGAACATTTGGTCGAAGGCCAGACAGTTTGCAATCGGTTTTGTAGGGTGTCAGGAACAGAATTACAATAGATGCAAGTCACCAAAAGTGCAGAAGCGCATTTCCCAATGTATTTTCATGCCGGTCCTTTCAATATATGCCAGTATAAAAAACATGTTCACGCTGGCTGTGCTCATACATTTTCATGCTGGCTCCACCAACATATAGTAGTATTCCCATATAAGAACATAACCCTGTTCGCTTTGAGATCTTTTGTATGGTATTAATACTGGCACTAGGCACAGGTAGAGAGGGAGATAGAGGAAGGACCCAATTTGTACCTGGGAAGGTCAATCAGAGAGAAAGGAGGTAAGCCAAGCCAGAGCCTGATCAGTGATGCCAAGGTTGTCACAGAGACGATTGAGCAGGATGGTGTGGTTGACCGTATCAAAGGCGGAGGAGAGATCAAGTTGGATAAGGACAGAGGGAATGTTAGAGTCAAGGTTGGAGAGCAGATCTTCATGGATGTTCAGGAGAGCAGTTTCCGTACTTCTGGAGGCTCTGAAGCCAGATTGATGGTCATGGAGTGAGCCGACATAGTCAGAATGAAGGTTGAGATGAGAGATTGCAAGCTTTTCCAGGAGTTTACCTAGAAAGGGGGTGATGGAAATGGGGCGATAGTTAGCTGGACAGGAGGGATCAGCGGAGGGTTTCTTGAGTAGACAATGCACAATGGAGTGTTTCAGGGGGGAGGGAAAAGAACCAGAGGCAAAGGAGAGGTTGCAGAAGTCTGTAAGGGCAGGTGCAAGGGTGTCAATGTGGTCCTTAATGGTTTTGGAGGAACAGGGATGAACCTGTTTTTAAGAGGCTTTCATAGATCCGACTTGTCTGGCAACCTCATCAGGGGAGAGCAGAGGAAAGGTGGAGAAAGAGGGAGGAGGAGAATCTGAGGGAGGATCAGCAGGCAGAGGAGGGAAGGGGAGGGGAGAAGGAGGGGAGGAGAGTGTGGACAGGATGTCCTTAGTTTTAGAGATAAAGTGTGAGACAAGGTCATTGCAAAGGGCCTGAGAGGCGAGAGGAGAGGTGGATACTGTGGCTGGGTTGGCCAGCTCCTTGCAGATTTTAAAGAGTTCGGCTGAGTTGTTAGATGCTGCAGAAACACAGGCTTGAATATGAGCTCGCTTCTTGGTTCGTACAGAGAGGCGATAGTGCCTTTCGAGAAGGCGACAGGCCAGTTTGTCAGGGGATGAGCAAGAGGCCCTCCATTTCCTCTCAGCCGCCCTACACTTACGTTTCAGTGAAGATAGGTAGAGTCAAACCAAGTGTTGCACTTAGGTTTGGGCTTAAGGCGGATCCTCATGACAGGGGCAAGAGTATCAAGGGTAGCAGTAATAGAGGAGTAGAGCAGGGAAAGGGCTGAGTCAGGGTGAGAGTCAGTCTGAAGTGGAGGAGGGGGTGAGAAGGAGGCAGCAAAAGCCTCGACTGACACGCGCTTCATGGGTCGGATGTCTGAGAAGGTGGGTGGCAGTCTTGGGGCAGGCTTGGCTGGAGGGGAGGAGATGGGAAGAAAAGAGGATAGAAGGGAGTGATCGCTCCAGGAGAGAGGAGTGATGAGGGGGGTAGACAGGGGAAGGCCAGAGGAGATCAAGACATCAAGTGTACGGCCAGCAGAGTGAGTAGGGCCGGAGGGAAGGATGGAGAGGGAGAGTGAATCGCAGAGGTCGCGAAAGAGTGTAGATGGAGAAAAGGGAGAATCAAGATGGATGTTGAGGTCCCCAAGGAGGACGAGTTGAGAAGAAGAGGTCAAGAGGGCTGAGGAGAGGTCAGCCCACTCAGAGAGAAAAGAGGTGACTTGGCCAGGGAGCTGGTAGAGAGAAGCAATAGTAAGGGAGTGGCTGGGAGAGAGAGAGAGCCTACAGACGAGGCATTCGAAAGAGGAATAGGTCTGAGTGGGGATGATATAAGTAGCAATCCACTCAGGGAAAATCAGAGAAACACCCCCTACGGGCCGCCGGGTAGATCTAGGTGCTGAGAGGATCTTGTAACCGTCAGGGAGGAGAGTGTCAAAACTCGTGACAGAGCTGGTGGTGAACCAGGTCTCGGTAAGACCGAGGACATCAAGGTCAAGTTCTTCCAGGAGGTGGCAGATGTCAGAGGAGTGTTTGACAGCAGAGCGAGGGTTGAGAGTGGCAAGATGAAGAGGGTTGCCAGCCTTGAAGACCTTCAAAGGGAGGGGTACAAGGCTGAGGTACGTTCTGCAAAGGTATGGAGGGAGTAAGAGAGGGGGCAGGGGAGGAAGTGGAAGAAGACAAGTTAGCCGAGGGAGGTGGGGCAGGGACAGCAGGAGAAGGGAGGAAATTATTGTGGCGGGGGTGCCGCCTGTCAAAGAGACGTAGGTTGGCCTGAGGGCCTTGCACCATGACAGTGCCATTTAGGTAGACATTAATGAAGACTCTGGAGGAGTCAAAGGAATCCATGTGGACTTCCCAGCAGGTGCCACCATTAATCGGAGAGGAAGATAGAGGACAGAGCATAGAGACCATATGAGGGGTCCAAAGGTCAAGTGACGGAACGGCAAAGAGGATGTCAGTGAGGGTTTGTCTGGCAGAAACTCTAGAGTAGGTATCAGTGATGTGGAGACCAGGGTTGGAAGTCAAGATGTCCTTTTTGAATTTCTTCTTGCCAATTTTGTGAGAAGGGAGGGATAGTCGGTAGTAAAGCAGTTAGAGTAGATGGGAGAAACCGATAGCGCCATGGTAGGTAGAGAGAGGGGGTGTTGAGAGACAGAGGCAGGTGAGCGTCACTGGGCTGAATGCAATGAAAAACACACCCAAATTTGACTTTTTAAAAACACACCCAAATTTGACTTTCTAAAAACACACCCAAATTTTACTTTCTAAAAACACACCCAAATTTGACACCCAAATTTGACAACCAAATTTGACTTTCTAAAAACACACCCAAATTTGACTTTCTAAAAACACACCCAAATTTGACTTTCAAAAATACATTCTTCTTAGAGCTATTGGCGGTAAGTGCAAAATACAGGAACCAGGAGCTAGACGAGTCTTTAAAAAATGTATACAAGTCTATACAGTGCACTGTATTAAAAACTATTTATAAAAGACCTTACTTGCAAGCAGAGGCGTTGCTAGGGGGGCTGAGGGAGCTATAGCCCGGGTCTTATGGATTTAGCTCCAGATAGAAGCCCAGGAGCTACAACCAAAAGGCTAGCTAGCCCTGATTCCCGACAGTCTCAACATTAGCATAGCCCCGGACCTATTGCAGACCTAGCAACACCCCTGCTTGCAAGACAACCTGGCCAGGGCTGTCTCAAGGTCTCTGGATGCTGCTCTCTCGATCTTCTTTCTTCCTGTGCTCTTCTGTGATGTCTTTCATGGCAGCAGCAGCAATGGCAGCAAGCGCTGTGCGGGGACCCCAACAGTCCTTAAAGGGCTGACAGTAGGCAGCAGGCGGCAACAGCAAAAGTATGTGGGGCACCAACGTCTGTTAAATGGCTCGGCTGCTTGCCCGAGATGCAGCCCAGCAATCAAAAGTGGTGTGGGGGAGCCCCCAGAGCTTCGTCCCACCTGGGCCATGTCTGTCAAGTGCCGCCCAGGTCTTATTGGGCAACTGGTAGGGAGGGGCGCCCCCTAATTTATATTCAGCCCAGGAGGGCTGGAAAACATTGGGCACTCCATTGCTGTGGGCAGTGCCATAGAATACTAATCCGGGCCCAGCGGCGGTAGATGTGGCACCAGGGGGGTGGTCGAGATGCTGATCAGATGCGCCAATCGACAGTTTTTTTTTCTTTATATCAGAGTAAAGAGAACCGTGTTTGCCCATGATCCGATATTCTCTTTTTGTATTTTGGGTTCCTTAACCCCCCAACACGGGTGTTGCACACGGCTAAAGAAATGACGCTATTTATCTTTTCACACACACAGCAACACTTGCGCACCATACAACACTCGGACATGGTTTATCAGACTGCAAGGCATCCTCTGCAGTGTGGCATACAAAAACCCATCTCAGACACACTATTACATAATATGCCACATTCATCCAGAAGCAACGCTGCCCCGCGCATCAAAGCTTAGCATAAAACATGTCATGACACATTACATGACATAACACAACCCATCACTAAAGCTCACAATAAAACAACACAATGCAGAACATAATGTAACATAAAACGTAGCCCAGCACTACAAAACATGAAATACTGTGACATGCCCTAATGCTTAGAAAAATAACACTGCAAGACCTCACAACATCAACAGGTTATTGCACTCCATAGCTGATTCATGGAATTATTTGCGCCGAAAAACGGGGATTTGTGCGCCATTCTGCCCGCAAATCCCCATTTGTTAAACAGGGATTTGCGGGCAGAATGGCGCACAAATCAATTTCCCTTGCTTTGCCACTGCTACCAGCCTCAGATTACAAATTGGGAAAAGCTTTCCCCTCATTTGAGCTGATCTTCATGATTTATGATTAGCCGCAGAAAGAGTTCATAAACTTCGCTGACCCGCGTACGCGTTTTGCGCGAGCCCTGATTTATCCCTATCTCGCGCCAGCAGCTTCCGCGTGGCGGCGGCTCCTCCAGGCCCGGTAAAGATGCGCTGCTGTGTGGCCAGGCAGAGCCGGCCTCTAATCTCAATGCTGCTAATTGAAGTGGAGTCTTGGTTTTGTCTTCCAGATGGACGTCCGTCATCTAGCGCAGGTTTACATGTCTCTTGTAATGTAATGTCAGACACCTCTGAGATACAAGCTTTATAAAGCCCGCTGATACCGAATGTTGTCACGCGGGCCAAGGTCAAAACATACAGCAGCGAGGAATCGCTTTATAAAACAATTTATATATGTTGTTTTAAATCAGTGTGCTTGACACATATAATCACCGATTATTGGAGTGAAGGCAAACTCGACAATGCACAAAAGGGCTATTAAAAAATAAATGGGTAAGGCCTAAAAACAAGTGCTACAGGCAGGGGGGTGCGGGACGGGACAGCGCAGGACGCGGGGGGCCTGGCAGTGAGGACCACCGACCAGGAGAATTCCATAAGGTTGTGTTATTGTTGTGTAACAATGGTGTTGTAATATCAGGCAGTCAGTTGGGGAGATGCAGGGCTGCTGAGTGTGTCAATCCATACTGCACTCCACACCAATTCTCTCTCTCAAGCCCACAGGGTGGACCCATGCATCAGGACAGTCTGGGGGCTCTGCATCGTCACTTGTGTGACCCGGCAGTTTTCACACAACTCAAGGGAAATAAGAACCCAGTTCACAATGTTCATAGTCTCTGAAGCTCACTGGCAATCTCCTTTATAGTACTCGCCTCCTGCCTTAATGCCATCATTTTGGACAGGTAAGGAAAATACTCCTGAAACCCTTAGCTAGGGGACCAATGACTGCAAACTGGAGATTTCAGTCTTTTTATAAAGTCCATCATATCCCAGACCCCAAAAACCCCTGTCATTGCAAACAGAGCTCTTTTCACTATCCGGCAGCCATCCCACATCTCTGTCCCCTTTTTTACACCAAGGTGCAGCACAGTTTTGGAGGAATCCACACCCCACCCTCCATCTTTTCTGATCCACATTTCATCATGAAGAATCCTGTGCAGGGTTTCAGCTGCACTCTGATACCGAAGGTGTAGTGCCACCTCATCACCTGTTGGTGGCGACGAAGGGGGGATTTCATTTGGGACTGTGTGAAAAGAGTTTGGAGCTTGAGGGAGGCAGCAGGGTAGTCCTCTGGGCGGAATGAGCAGTGGTACTAGCCCCTACCCTGACCAATGCCTGATGAACATCTGCCAAATGACTTCTTGCCCTGCCCCGAGAGAGTTCCCAGCTGGCCATTGAGCACAGCCCCTGAGCATGTTGGAGTGTGTTTTGAGGCATCTCCGAGCCTGCCAACCAGCATGCAAAGCAAGGCAATAATGGTGACCAAAGGCTCTTGCCGCCCATAACCCTCAGCTGCAGTTTATGGTAATTGACTTGACTTTACAGATTGCACCTTCCCCCTCATCTGCTTGATTTTTTGCACATGGGATCCAATGTATTGATGGGTGTGAAAGAGGGAGAGAGAGAGAGAGAGAGAGAGAGAGAGAGATTTACAGACGCAGTGTGAGATAGTGAAATGGGACCTGTTTTGCAAGAGAGCAGTGGTGGGAGTGCAGGGTTGCAGTTTGTTTTGCTTTATAAGGCCTATTCTCCCAATCCCGACTAACCGTCTGCTTTCTAGGATCTCATGCCACCACCACCTTACAATACACCCCCCCAAAGACAGCCACTGCATACCTAGCCGTAAGCACATCAATACTAACCGAGCCACGACTAAGCTCTCCTCTTTAGCCCTGTCGCACTCTCTCACATCCGCGGCTATCCAGAGCCAAAGACCTGTAGTCCATCAGATCCTGGGCACTTCCCTATGAATAACATACCCCCAAGTATCTCCACCAAACCCCTTGAAAGCAGCTTGGCACTCAGGAATCGGGTACTTCCGATCTGCACCCATCAACACCATAGGTTTTGAATCTGCCTTTCCCACTGTCCCACTAATGAACCCCACCATCTTTCTTTTTCTTACAGAGCCAAGCTCAACAAGGCCACCAATAGTGGCTGATGGGCACGATGCAAGACTACTTATATTACATTACATGTCTGTACAGCTCCTCCAGATGGACCTGCGCTGCCATGAGTCCCTAAATGATGTGCCATAATGGTACTTCTAGAATCATCGACACCATTATCTTTTGGAATCTGCAAACTGTCAGTCAGTTCCAATCGGACACTGATGTGCCCTCTTTGCTCTTCCAGTTCTTCATGGTCAGACTGTTGTGGCAGCTCTGTTGCTGGTTATTGCCAGTTCATTGACTTAGATCATATTGTCTGCTTGACATTCTCCCTTCGTACAGGACTAACCCTTCCATGGTCCAGACTGCTCTCATCTGTGAGGACATAGTTCCTTTCTGATCCGAGTACCTGCAGTGGTTGACTGAACTTGGGCAAGGTCTAAATGTTTGTGTAGTTGAACTTCACTCTAACCCAGTCATCAAGGAGCCTTTACTGCACTTAATATAGATGCTTTTGTTTTAGTGGCTTTCTCTTGACATGCCACAGTATTTTCCCATCATGCTACTATCTTCTCTTTTGAAAGGAAACCAATTCAGAATCAAACTGGGTGGGCCCTTCACACCACCTTAAATGGAATGCTGGCACTCTTGTCATCGTGTCGGGTGTCACTAGATGGGCTGCAATCCCCTTTTGGATAATGATCTTGGGGTTCTTGTGTGATACTGACTCCCCCAGATAAATCGATTCACCGTTTTCATTTGCCCATTGGTGTGTGGCTGATAGGGGGCTAGTGTCATGCTTCTGCATCCCTGCCTCTGGGTGGCACTGTCTGCAGACCTGCAGTATGTTTGCTGCCATCTTCAGAGAAGCCCCTAAATCATTATTTAACTTTACAATCTGTATATACGAAAACATGGGCTTCAATTCCCATAATGCACCTTGTGGCAGTTCTCATTCCCTGGTTATTCCGTTGCATCAGTCTTGGAGCCACAATCCGCAGAAGCCCTAGAGATCAGTGCTGCTTTCACTTACCCACGATCAGAGAGGGAGAGGCAGAGTACTGTCAGGTGTGCCTCTCCAGGTGCTGCTAATCAGCCCAGGGCATGTCAGTATTTAATCAGCTGCCTGCAGGAGCACAGGACTCTTGCATTGAGTTTGGCCCCAATCCATTGTGCCTTTATCCTTGGAATTTTGCTGTTTCCTGTTGCTGCCAGATCCTGCTCCTGTTCCAGTGCTCTGTGATCCCTGACTGGCAGCCCAACTACTCTGCCTACCCCCCTGCCTTCTTCCCGGCCCCTTTTTGCTTCATGCACTGCAGCCCTGCTCCCCTGCTTGTAGTCTCCTGTTCCCTGTCTGCAGAGATCCTTGCTCTGTACCACCAATTCTAATGTTTCATGCCTCAGTTCCTTGCTTTGTGCCCATAGCCTGTGTTTACTGGCTTTAGCATCCTAGATTCCAGTCCCGAGTTTCCTTGTTCTCTGACTACAGTTCCACTCTTGTTATTCTAGCCCAGAATTACAGTCCCTTGTATTCCTGTTACATGGTTGAGTCCAGTCCTTGTTAGCCTAGTCCAGAGTTGCAGTCCTGAGTTCTCCTTGTTCCTGATCTACAGTTCAGTCCGCTGTTCCTTCATTCTGGTCCATAGTTTTTAGTCTGTAGTTCCAGTCTCCTTTACCATTGAACTTAGATTCTGTTCTCCTTGCTTTTCCTCTTTCATTCCTGGTCTCTGTCCTGAACCTTGCTTACTTTGACTGCCTATTCTTCCCTTGATATTTCTGTAACTGTTCCTGTCCTCTCTCGTGCTTCTTTTATTCCTTTGTTCAGAGTTTGGCTGCTGGATTTTTACTTGTAGTCTATAGTCTATAGTGAATTCAGTGTGTTGCGTTCTGTTCCCTCAGAGGGTATCTGCTGTAGGTTCCAGCCGTACCCATACTGTCTTGTCTCGTGTAAGTACACTCCTTGTTTGTGCCCTAGGCTGCAGGCACAGAACCCACTCTTTCTGGTATACACGCATTTCACCACTGTATTTTTCATCGCAGGTTTTTTCATCGCCGTTTTTTAAAAAAAAAAAAAAACTCATTTTTTTTGGGGGGAGGGGTTAAAAAATTAAATATATGGTTGCGGGTGTAAGGGAATAAAAAAAAAGAAAAATGGGGGTTTGTGAGGATAACCCCCAAAAAATAAAATAAAATAAAAACGATGAGTTTTTCTGAAAAAAAAACGTCGATGAAAAAACCCGCGATGAAAAATACAGCGGCGAAATAACGTAGAACCCTCTTTCTGCCCAGCGTCCATGGTCTTGCAGGGTGTGGTGCCTGTAAAAGTAATTTAAAGAGAGGCATTGAGCTTCCCTTATATCTGTGGGTAGTCTCTAGTCCAACCTGTGTAGACACCCCTTGTGGGATTCCTCATTGTTTGGCCAGTGCATGGTTCCCATCCCTTCTTGTTCACCATTGAGGTCTGCTCTTTCTTCCTGTTCCGTTGTTCTGAATTACCTTGTCTATTCTTGCTTTTTGTTTAACCTCCTGCTGTATGCGCTTGCTTGTGCCCTTACATCAGCACAGCCACCCCAAACCTAACTGGGTGCCCTGTGCAACCTCTGACAGCTACTTTAAGTGGCTCTGTATTGCATGTGTGTAGACAAACTAACATCTCATCTGATACCACCTGAACTCTGTGGTCGGTTAACAACCATTTGGGAAAATCATCTCTCCAGAAAATGTCTCTCAAAATACAGACCTTTTCTGGTGGTCATGTCTGGGATGAACGGAAGCTCAATCGATTTTGACAGGTAATCAGTCATGACTGTTAGAGTCCACCTGATCCAAAGAGCCAATACAATCCAACCCTAGTATCTCTAAAGGCTCCTCAGGAGCCTCAACACTCTGCATGGGAGCTTGCCTGATATGAAGTCTATTTTCTCATTGGTGTGACACTCATTGCACTGATAGACCACTATTTCAACATTGCCATCCATTGAAGGCCATCAGTTTGCAAATCACATTATTGTACTTTTTGAGAGTGACTGTGTCGTAACAATGCTGACAGATCTCTTTGTCTCCTCAGAATATCATGTGCTTTGTCACAGAGTTAAGGATCAATTTACTTGCAGTTATACCATCCGTGATACTGTGGACATCTTTCATCTTGCCAGTGTTCAATTACATGGTGCTGAACTTACAATAGCGCATCATCCAAGCCCATTGCATTGATTAATTTATTGCAGATTTTGTCTGCTTCTTCCTCTAAAATGTCTTCCAGGAATGCTACAGATCATTCGTCCTTTAGAATGTAGCAGTGGCAGTTCCTTGGTGGGCAAACACAACATGCAGTTAGCTTAGTTATTTTTCCAGCCAGAAAGTCTATACTGCTGATGGTTTTACCATCTGCAGTGTGAATTAATTTGTGCATCCTGGATGAGCTTATAATAGGGGTTTCTGGCCGGTCAAGAGGTGTATAATGGACGAGCATGTAGTAGGGGTTTGTGTTCAGTCAAGAGGATGAGTTTGCTGCCCCTTCATAGGTTTCGAAGTACACAACTGCCAGTGCTCTATATCACTGAATATTTCCGTTCTAATACAGTCTACAATTTGGATGCAAAGGTTTTATATTTTCATTCCCTTCCAGTCTCTGGCCTAGGGTTGCTGCTATTCCATAGGCACTGGCTTCAACAGTGATGCACATATCTATCTTGGGATATACACCCACGATGGATATGTGAATTTGTAAATATGAGACATAGTGCATTCACTCCGTAACCCTTCCATCCTAGAAATGCTGCATCTTCAACTTGTTCTAATTTGAACTTGGGCCATTTCTTTAGCAGTCAGTGGATAGATCCTGTTTTTAGAGAAGTTTGGTAAAAACTTCACATAGTACTCAGGGAGGTCTACGTCGTATTTGAGCTCTTGTTTGGTGTTGGGAGTTGGGGCATCATCATTGCTTAGAGAAGATCCACCTCAATTTGATCCTTCATGGCAGATTGTGTAGGCCAGGTATTTAACAGTGTCTGTCACAAATACACACATTCTATTTATTTTCTAATGCCTAGTGCCACTTGTACAATTTTCCCTTCAAAGTTTCATCATGGCTATTCACATTGTCTCCGTACACCAGTATACCACCTTGCAAGAGGAACACATTTCTGCCATCCCTCAGCAACAAGTCTACCATATTCTGAAATACTGGGGCTGTTGGCCAAATCGCATGCATGTCTATCGTTGTACCTGAAAGATGGTGAGGAATGGTGTGAGTGGTGTGCATTCATCAGGTAGTAAAATCTGATGATATGCCTTCCGTATGTTCAAATCGGCATTGTTCAGCATGAGTACCAGCTCAGAAATGCTCTAGGAGATAGCTGTCAGTAATTATTTCCCTGTTGAGATGGCGGTCCACGCATGGTTGCAGTGTGTTGATATTAGCTTTTCTTATCAGAACTTGTGGATACATCGATTCACTGCTTTTCTATGGTTATATTGATCCTCTGTCTCCAGGTCATGTCACAAATCTTTAAGAGCTGGTCTGATGGTTGCAGACACAAACCTAAAACTGTGTTAGATGGGATGGCTCCTTTGAAAAGCTGTATGTTTTGATAAACAAACTTTACATAGCTTGCCCATTAAAAAACAATTTCTTGTGTTGTTCTACAAAGTCCTCCCATTTTTCTGAATCCAGTCTTATTGTATGTTCTCCATTACAATGATCTTAGTTTATTTAGAGGGTTCACTTTTCATGCTGTGACATGCTGCTGGGTTGGGCTTTGCAAAGTACATGATCCCAGAAGACGTGTGCCTCTTGAACTCAATTGTGCAGTGTTTTATGCTTGAAGAAGTGCCAGGGTACCACCAAACGCAATGGGCTTGAAGTTCACTGACTAAACATGAACTTTGCCTTGACATGTCTTTTTCTTTTACAGATACACAGGGATCACAGTGACGTTCAGCTGATGTCTGCCATCAGTTTTTACCAAGCAATATGGTTATGACACTTTGGCTGTCTCAGCATCAATCACCATCACTGTGGTTTAGGCTTCTTCATTTCCTCTTTCATCAACTTTTTCTTCCATTGTAGAAGATCCAGACTGCAACTGTGGATCTGGTGGTCACACATTCTTTTTTTCCGAGAAGGGCAATTACAATTGTTGCCTATACAAAATTCACTAATAAAGTCAAAGTAGGCTCTTATGTTGTCGGGCCTCTCACCTCACACTTTTATTCAGGTCAATCTTTCCCTTTTTGTTGTCTTTGATATATTATGTTGTTTTAATGGTCCTCCTGTCATTTCTTTGCTGTGTGCAGATATTTCATCAAACACAGACTAAACAATTGTTTTAATGACTGTTTCTTGGATTTAGATATCATTCAGGAGCAGCACCAGAATGCCAGTTTGGTGTGTGAAATTATACATGACAGCCAACTTGTGGATTATCACCACATAATCATCTGCTGATTAATGTGCCCCTTTGGTTCTCATGTGGAACTTTAGCCACTTGGATCAGGAAATATGTCCAGACAAAACGTATCAAGTGCTATGATATTTATAATGTTTAATAGGAACATGACAGACTAACTGAAAGTTAAATGGTGTTCTTTCATTTCAAATGTCAGGATGCTCAAATGTCCAGCCCGGAGTGGGAGTCATCGGCCTTGCATTGTCCACAAACAGTCCCTCCTGTTCCTTACAGTGTCTGGCAGGGGTTGCCTCACCCCGGTGTCTGCTCTCTGGGCATTACTGGATTTAGAGTTTCTAAATTAGTGTTCTGGTGGCTAAATTGGTGAGGGCTTCCAAGGTTCCAAACCCTAGAGATTATATTGGTGGAGGAGTCCACTACGGTTGAGTCAATCAGCCCAGTCATTAGCGAGGCTGCCCAGGAGAGATGGAGAAGAGTCTGTTTGGGTCTTTCCTGTCCTGTAGCCTTTTTGTAGTGTAGGGAAGTCTCATTCATGAGAAAAGAAGCAGAGCAAGGCATCATTTTGAAAACAACACATACGCTGCAGCCTGCACACAGCAGTTGAAAAACACACGCAAAAACACATGTGAAATGTTTTGCAGTTACTCAAATGCAACTATAACTGGGCCTGAGATGAACATTTCAAGTACAATAAAATAACCTGCAACTTGTGTTAAAATGTGGAACTGCTTGACCTGCAGAGAAAAAGAAGAACAGGTTCAAGAAAGGAAAAGGAATTTGCATTTTATGCTGCTGTGTTTTCGGGGAAATTTCAATCAATCAATTAAAACTGCTTCATTTTGGCATTATCACCATAAAAGCAGAGATACAATTTAAAAACATGTACAGATTACAACAGAACATCACACAACACTGTTACAATCAGAATAATAAAACATACTGTTAAGTGACTTCAATTCAGTACTCCAACTAAGTCAGTGCCTAGTCTGGGATGCCCAAGGGAAGCCCTTATTTATATATTTTTATGACAAGTTCATAGATCTGGATGATAAACCCTTGTATAACGCCCCTCTCTTTGAATCCCCCTGACCTCATTGAGCCAAGAAGTAGGTTTGTTTTGCAAATTAAACGATTTATTGAAAAGTTAAACAAGATATATATCACACTTTTATAAATAAATGAATATTCGATAGCACATTTATGAATATGACAGTGATCAACAATGGATAATATTACACTAGCACACTTTTTTAATTACTTAGGATTTGGTATAGAGAGGATAAAGTAGCTGAGAATGCTTTTATGGGTCAAGGAAATGCAATGATGGAAAAGAATGCAGCACAGAAATAACTGAGATGGTTTCCACAAGAGATAATATGATCACTTTTTCTTTTGACAATTCACTCCCCCCTATGCAATATAAGGAGATGGAAGAGGAGCACACAATTTTCAGGAATACAATCAAATGCAATACCAATTCAGTTCCCCCCTAGCAAGCTTAGAGCAACAGGGATGATTTTAAAACATAGGCAAAATACTTGAAATGTGATTTGCAAAGAAGTGAAAATATGCTAAAAATGATTTTAATTACCTTTAGGAGATTCAGAGTAGGTGACAGCTACTTTGAATTAGTCTAGGTCAACACTAGCAATGATTCAGGAGGGATTATCAGGTTGAAAACGAATTTCAGCAATGCAAGCATGAGACAGCTATTTTTTTTTAACATGTGGTTAGATTGAGCTAGTTTTCAATTCGCTGCGCTTTTTCCGAGTGCGTAAAGCGCGATTACGGAAAAACTATAAGGAGAAGAAAGTCGGTTTAGGGCTTGTTGGAAAGCTGAGGATCTTAGCTTTAAAATGAAAGTAAAATCTCATTCCTAGCACACAGATACGGACAATTTTGTGGAGGTAGATTTTCAGAAATAAAGTAAGATTCAAATGGCAAATGACACTTTCACAGGTTTGAAATCACAGAATGGACACACAATTTCTATGCAGTTCTAAATAGGTGAAAATGGTTTGAATTAGATTATTTTAAACTAAGAGATTGGTTTGCACAGCTAAGGCTGGATACTCACTCCTAATTTTGGAAGGAATGGGCTTCGTTACAGATCTGGTCAACAGGTTTAGCTGCGGTTCTCTCTGCTCTGCTGGTCTGGGTCTCTGGTTCTGGCAAAAGTTCTGGCACTGCACAGCGGTCTGGTCTGGGTCTGGTCTTCTATCGGCACTGCACGGCAGTCTGGATACAGCTCTACTTTCTGGGTTCTGGCACAATGTTCTAGCCAGAATCAAACAGCTCGCCCGGCTGTTGAATAGTTGGTTAGGTGGCTGGATTCTGAGGCCTGCTGAGAAGGATTCAGCTTTTGGTTCAGGCCTGTCTGCTTCAAGTTCTGGAGTCTATCTGGAGTCTATGGTCCTTCTGGATATTGTCTGGTCCGGCAAAGTGCTTCACAAGAAAGTGGAAAGTGAGTGTGTCTCCTTGGGTCTCAGTGGCTCTTTTTATGTCTTTTGAAAGTGGGTGGGAAGGCTGACTTTCTATGCCCAACCCTCTGAGGACCCTGATAGGCTACAGGATTCTCTGTCGCCTGACTGGGGAACTGAATTGTGAGTCATCCGGCATCCTTTTTATGGCATACAGAAAGAACACTCCCTTTGTCACTTTGCACACAAATCTATTTTTGACTTAAATGCATATTTATCTATGTACAATTTTTCTGATATTATATGTCCAGTTAACATATTTTCTGTAGCACCAAACCATCCGATCCCTGTCTTTGTAAGATGTTGTGTTCACTTCTGTCAGAATTCTGCCCTTTTCATCCAGAACACAACCTCTAAACTTTTCCAGAATTTACACAAATGTGCGCAAGGAATATGGGCATCAGATGATGAAGTGTCAGATTTTTAACATACATACATTTGGAGTAATACCCTATTTTCCGCTGCTACCCCCAGAACATACCACAGAGTCCTAACACTTCTTAAAATGTGCACAGAAAAATCTCAGGAATCATGATATTATTGATATAATTTTGACAATGATGTACTATGAATTATCCATCTTTCTAAAATTATGCTCTGGCCTAGATGGGTGTGGTTTAGGTCCCAAAGCACATGGGGAATTCCTTGTTCGTCCACGCCTCCAAGCTCGGCTGGCTCACAGAGGCAGTGCCCCTCCCATTTCCTTCCGGGAGGAAGCCATTTACGACCCCCTGATTTAGCATTTGCCTGAGCCAAAGAAAGTTCATTGTTGTGTTTCCTACAGTCTCAGGTACCCCTCCCCTAATTCAATCAGAGAGGTGTAATCTCCTTTTGGTGGGGGCAGGAGAAGACAGGCCAGGCCTGTGAATGCAGTTGCTGGGCAAGTTTCAACTCCTGTCGTGGGTAGTTGCCGGGCAGAATTCAATCTCTTTAAGCCAGGCTTCAGCCAAATGTCACTTTTGTTCCCAATTGTCTTCATTCAAATCAAACTTACAATTTTTACACATGCAGCTAGAACGCTGATTCTAAGTTCAAAACTATGACATTTAAACAGTTGCAACCTATGTGACACTCCAAAATAAATCACTCATTTATTTTAAACAATTCAATTTTAGTGGCTTTAAGTCCAATTTCACTTAAGCCGCTGACATCCACAGCTCAGCCAGTTTTGTTATGAACATTATTTTAGGCTCTTCATCTTTCCAGATTTGGTATGCACACAAGACTTCATTCTACCAGACGTCTGCTGGTGTTCTGTAAGATTTTTGAATATCTTGCAATGTTTGAAATATGAAGTTTGAGCTTGCATTCAGAGAAACAAAGGCGATTTTAAAGCGCTTTTTGAGCTAACAGGCACTGCTGTTTTTCCTTTGGCACCACGTTTCACTCATGGCGCTTCTGGCCCATCACGCTCGCACTGGTGGGTGGCGGGTCAGGCGACCATTTTGGTGTGTGCAAAAACTGTGCAGTTTTCCTGGATTCTGGCGCAAATGTGGGCTTTTCGGCCATCTTGGATTTTCTAAGCCCACAGCACCATATGTTGTAGCATAATATTTCAAACGTGGGTCAAGACACCTGACAAGCCCCCCCGCCCGACTGCACTTTGATTTCGAGTCGAGGGGGAGTCGGGTGCAAAGGATGTTTTGATCCATGCGCTGGGATGTCCGCATCATCTTCTTCCGATTCCGCAGATGGCAAAGTTCAGCATCTTTTCCTCCATCAGGGTGGATCGATCAGTTCTCCTTGCCGGTCCTGATGGGAGTTTCGGTCGGTACCCCGGGCCCCTCAGATCTTTGCCCCCAGTCCCTGGGTTATCCTCCTTGGTCAGTCTCCATGGTTTATCTCTCTAGGATGACAAAGCAAAGCGGCAGAAACATATTCGTAGACATTTCCCCACCACTAATAATGGTGGGGTGAACATATACATTTTATACATCAGGAGACATTTGCATTTAAAAAATCATAGGATTTTATAGGCTATATGTGGAATATTTTAAGGTTAGACTTGTATTACTCTGGAGCGGACCCCTCTGGCATTGCAGAGGACTCCTCCAGTTGCTGCAGAGTGTGCCTGGGATGGCAACACTTTAGCTGATTTGTATGGACCCACTTGTCTTCCCGTTCCGCCAAACTGCCTTTGGGGATGCAGATCTTGTAGGCGACTGGGGAGATCTTGTCTACAATTTCAAAAGGTCCCATCCATGTAGGCAGACATTTCTGCTGTTTGGCCAGGTTCCTTTGGAAATTGTATAGATAAACCCGGTCCCCTACATTGTATTCTTTCCTAGTAGTCTTCAAATCATAGTGAGTCTTCATGCTATCGGCTGATCTTTCTAGGTTTCGCTGAGCATAGGCAAAAGCATGTTGGAGGTGTTTCCTTAAATTCTGAACATACTCATGCGTTGTGGAGGCATTTTTCAAGGTCTGCTCTTGGGTCCTGTAGAGCAAATGCTGGGGAAGCACCATCTTGCGTCCAGTCATCAGCTCAAACGGTGACATTTTAGTTGCAGATGAAGGGGTAGATCTGATGGCCATTAGGACCAGAGTGTAACGCTCACCTGATTCCCACGGAGGCGCGGGTCTTGGCAGGAAGGTGTCTGTGACTCGAAAAGTGATGTGCAGGACTCGATTGGCTTCTGGGGTCGAACCTCTTCGCACTGTGTGTCGGACTCGAAGAGTGAGGTTTCTGCAGGTGAAAGAATATGGGAGTTAATGATCTGGATTGTGCAGTGTCCCTCTCTCTCTCTCTCTCTCTCTTCCCAGTTTTTCCGTAGAGCCCCCAGGTCAACTTGCTCACCTTAAATAGGTGAATGCTAGACTCTCCATCTGCGTCTGATGCAGGGTGCCGTTGCCAGTTCCTTCACTGGTGAAACGTAGGCCTCTTGAATTCAGAGGATGATTACTGTCGTTATTTGCACGGGCGGTGAGTTTCTGGACACCTTTTAGTCTTTATAGTCTTTTGGTGCGTGGCACTTTAATATCAAATAAGACTCGTATAATACTTTTCCCCTTTTGTCTTGCAGGACTCTCGAGATGGAAGATGGAGTGAAGCGCCTGGAACTTCGTAAGTAAGGCAAGCGCTCTAATGGTCTTTTTCCTTGCAGCCTTGTTCGTGCTGAAGAGACGCCGGAGTATCCGCAGGCGTTCTATTGCGACGAGCGCGGAGGGCGCGTAAGTAAATACCTGTCTTTGTCTCCTCTTTTTGTCTTTCAGATGCTAAACAGCAGCGCCGGAGTTCGCGGAATGCCAGTAAGTAAGTACAATGCTTTTGTTTTCACAGGCGGCGATGCAGAATGAAGGATTCCGGAATTCACAGCGTGCCGGTAAGTATGGCAATGCTTTTGTCTTTGCAGGTGGAGATGCGGCGTGATGAAACGGCCGCAGCCGATGGATCAGGTGAGTAAGCACTGCGTGTAAAGTTCGCCTTGCTAACCTGTTGTTTCTTGTCTTTGCAGGTGCTGATGTTGTCTGGATGCAGAAATGGTAAGTAGGATTCTTGCAGGTTCAGGATCGGAAGAAGAAAGGCCGGAGCAGACTCGGTGAGCGTTCTGCTGCAGATGCAGAATAACGCGAAGCACGCTTCATCTATCGGGTGTGGTTTAAATAGCCTTGGAGTGATGAGGCGTCTTCTTCCACGGCCCCGCCTAGGTAAGAAAAGAGTTCCAGTTTCCAGAAGAGTTCCAGTGCTGTATCCAGGGAGTAGAGCTGCCCCACCCAGGTAAGAAAGTAGTTCCTGTTCACAGATGGCTTCTAAGTGGCTGGTAAGTAAGCAGCATGGTCTGCTGCAGGTAAGTCCACCCAAGCATCTTCACACCTATTATGAGCCCGGCGCTTCCAGTGCCGGGACCGATGGTTTAGATGAGCCTGGTGCCACCGGCGCCAGGACAAGGTCCAAAAGGTCCCAGTGGGGACTGGTTGGTGCCTAGGATTAGGGTTAGGGGCCTGCTTCCAAGGACGTTGGGCTAGTCCTGGCTCCTTGGAAGCAGTGATCATGACATTACCCCCCCTCAAGGCCCCTCCTAAGCGTGTCTTCTCCGGGGGTTTTGGCTTGTCGGGGTGATTCAAATGGAATTTCTTGACCAGACGAGGTGCGTGGACATATTCTGAAGGTTCCCAAGACCTTTCCTGGGGGCCGTAACCTTTCCAATCAACCAGGTAATATAACTTAGATTTGGAGATTTTGGAGTCTAGGATGTTCTTTACTTCGAATTCAAGTTCTCCATCTACTAAAACCGGTTCTGGGAGTTCAGTCAATTGGGTTTCTGGTTGTACTGGTTTTAATAAGGAGACATGGAATACTGGATGTATTTTCATATGCATAGGTAATTTCAATTTGACAGCCACCGGATTAATTATGGCAGATATGAGATAGGGTCCAAGGTATCTCGGGATGAAGGTGCGGGGTCCCTTTAGAGGCAGGTGCTTAGTGGATAGCCAGACCTGATCTCCTACAGCGTAGTGAGGAGCCTCTTTACGATGTCAATCTGCTCCTCTTTTGAATTGAGCTTTAGCTCTTTGCAGATGGGCAGAGGCTTCCTTAAAAGCACGGGTGATCTCCGAGTGCAAGTGGTCCACAGCAGGTGCTTCGAATTCTTGGGGAGGATCCAGGTTAGAGGTTCTAGGATGGTGTCTGTATAATAGGAAGAAGGGAGTCTTCCCTGTTCCAGAATGAATTGAATTATTGTAAGCGTATTCAGCGATCCAAAGAATATCCTTCCAGGGGTTTTCAGTTTGTTGGAGCATGCAACGTAGATATTGCTCTAGAGTCTGATTTGTCCTCTCGGTTTGTCCGTCAGTTTGGGGGTTGTGACTAGTTGAAAGTCTTACATCAATTTGGGCTAGACGACAGCAACTGCGCCAGAAGTGGGAGATGAATTGACTTCCCCTATCGGAGACTAAAACCGAGGGAAAACCGTGTAGCCGAACAATATTTTCTAAGAATTCTTGGGCCAATACTGAGGCTGAAGGTAGACCCTTCAGGGGAATGAAGTGAGCCATCTTGGAGAATAGGTCCACGACTGCTAAAATGGTAGTATACCCCGAGCATGGAGGTAAGTCTGTGATGAAATCCATGGACAGGGTATGCCATGGACAGGGAGGGATGTCTAGTGGCTGTAAAAGGCCGGCTGGTTTCTCCCTCTGACTTTTATTCTGGGCACACACACCGCAGGAGATTACAAAGTCTCTAATATCCTTCTTCCATGACGGCCACCAGAAATGTATTTTAATCTTTTCCATGGTTTTAGTAATGCCAGGGTGACCCTCCATTAGAGAATCGTGATAACAGGAGATTACTTGTTTTTGTATTTTCTCACAGGGTAAGTGCAATCGTCCTCGGAAATATGGCAGGTCTTGATCCACTGAGAATTCTTTCCCCTTTAATTGCCAATCTTGTAAATCGCCCGGAGTTAGGAGTGATTTAACCGTGGTCTTGATGTCTTCAAAAGATTGAGCGCTGACCAAACCCAAAATCCTTTGTTCTGGGATTATGGGTATTGGTTCTGGATTGGTCAAATGTTCATCTACTCCCATCCGGGAGAGGGCATCTGCTTTTCCGTTCTTACTGCCTGGTCGATAAGTAATTATAAAGTCAAATTCTGCTAGAAACAGAGCCCAGCGAAGCTGTCTGGAAGACTGAGCTTTGGCTGTCTTTAGATATTGTAAATTGCGGTGATCAGTCATTACGGTGACTGTGTGTCTGTCTCCTAGAAGATAATGCCGCCAGGCTTTAAAGGCCGATCTGATGGCCAAAAGTTCCTTGTCTGTAATTGAATAGTTGATCTCGGGAGGCAAAAACTTGCGGGACCAAAAGGCAACAGGATGTAGTTGGTGTGTGACCGGATCTCTTTGTGATAGAACTGCCCCCATAGCAAGACTAGAAGCATCCGTTTCCACGATGTAGGGGAGTTCTGGGCGAGGATGTTTTAGAACAGGCGCAGAAATGAATTTAGATTTTAAGTTCTGAAAGGCTTGTTCTGCTTCAGAAGACCACGCAAAACGTTTGTTCTTTTTCAACAGAGCGGTGATGGGCTGGACTATCCGAGAAAATTCAGGACTGAATCTGCGGTAAAAGTTAGCGAAGCCTAACATGCTTTGAACTCCTTTTATAGATGTTGGTGACGCCCACTTGATGATTGCATCAACCTTCTTTGAATCCATATGGACTCCGTTAGGTGACAATATGAATCCCAGGAACTCGACTTCCGTTACGTTGAAAACGCATTTCTCAAGCTTAGCAAAAAGATTATGTTGACGCAATCTCTCGAGAACCTTTTTAACGTGTCTCTGATGTTCCTCTTCAGATGATGAATAGACGAGGATGTCATCAATGTAGACAACAACACACACGTCTATGAGTTCTCTAAGGACATCGTTCATAAAATATTGGAAAGCAGCAGGAGCATTACACAGTCCAAAGGGCATCACTTGATATTCGAATAGCCCGTACTTGGTGCGGAAGGCCGTTTTCCATTCATCGCCCTCTTTTATCCGTACCAAGTGGTAGGCTCCTCTGAGGTCCAACTTTGTGTATATACATGCGTCTTTGACTTGGTCCAGGAGTTCAGGGATCAAAGGTAACGGGTATCTGTTTTTAACGGTGATCTGATTCAGGGCGCGGTAATCTATGCAAGTCCTAAGGTCTCCTTCCTTTTTTGGGACGAAGAATAAAGCCGATGAAGCTGGAGATTTTGAAGGACGGATAAACTGTTAGCTAGGTATTGGTCCAGATATTGTCTGAGATGAAGATTCTCTGGCTCGGTGAGAGCATAAATTCTGCTGCAAGGAGGAGTTGTTCCGGGTATCAGATCTATTTGACAGTCGTAAGACCTATGAGGAGGCAGAGTGTTAGCTTGATCCTTCCGGAAGACGTCTTGGAATTCCTGGTATTCGGGAGGTAATTTGGGAACCTCCTCAGAAGAAATTGCCGCCAGTGAAACATCAGGCCGAGGATAACAAGTGGTAAAACACTCTGGAAACTGAACCGTCTTTGCTCGCCAATTGATCTGAGGATTGTGCTTCTCCAACCAAGGGATTCCCAGAATGATCTGCAACTGAGGGGCCTTGATTACATCGAACACGATTCTCTCCCGGTGTCCATCTTGACTCACTAGCGTCACTTCTTGGGTGGCGTGCGTTACTGGTCCGGAGGCTATCTCCGTGCCATCCACAGTAGTGATGACGTTTTTTACTGCCTTAGGGACAAGGGGTAGATTCATCTTTGATACCATTTCACGGTCCACATAATTACCGATTGCTCCGCTGTCGATATAAGCTTCAATTGCATGCAAACGATCCGGACGTTCGGGACTAATGAGGACCATGGGTATCACGAAATGCGAGGTCACGGGACAGATCTTAACGCTCGGCAAGAGGACCTCTACTCTTGTCGGGCGAGGTCGTTTCCCTGTTCAGAATTTGTGGTACAGGTATCCGCGGCTCCTACAGCCTTCTTAGCTGGTTTCACTGGACAGTCCCGAAGAAAGTGTCCTGAGTTTCCGCAATAGAGGCAAAGTTGCAGCTGCCTTCTTCTTTCCCACTCTTTCTGGGTTAAAGGTCCTTTCATGCCCCCTATTTGCATGGGTTCCACAGTGTCAGTTCCCTTAGTAGAGGTCTGTGGTTTAGAAAACACTCGGGTATCAAATCTGGAACGATCTGCCTTCCTGTTCTGTAGTCTGTGGTCCAATTGGACAACTAAGTCAATATAGTCAGAACATTCTTGTGGAGGATTCACAACTTGCGCTAACACATCCTTGAGCTCTCCACGCAGGCCTCTATAGAAAAGCGTTATTCTCTTATCCTCGGGCCATTGTGTTTCCACTATGAGTCTATTGAAGGAGGCTATATAAGTCAAAAGGTCTTGATTACCCTGTCGTAATGAAAGAAGTTCATTGTCCAAGGCCTGCCCTTGTGCATGTCTTGCAAACAGTTTCTCCATGCTGGACTGGAAGGCCTGAAAATCGTGTAAAACCGGATCATCCTGGGTGACTAAAGGGATCGACCAATCTGCGGCGCTGCCACTGAGATAAGAAAGCACGAAAGCCACCTTGGTCTGGTCTGTTGGGAATGCAGCTGGTCGACATAAGAAGTGTAGGCGGCACTGGTTGATGAACACTGCGAATTTCCTTGGATCACCAGAAAAGCGTTCGGGCGGAGCCAAGGGGACATTAACGGGCAGATTGATTTGCACTGGATTTGAAGATGATGCAGAAGGATAACTTCCTCCTGGGACGGGCAAAGGTGTCTGTCCTGCCTGCGTTTGTAGCAACTGCCTAGCAAGGTCCTCTGTTCGCTCCTTGGAAATTATTAGTTCTCTTCTCAGAGAGTTCGTTTCCTGACGAGCTGCATGTACTTCTGCTCTTAATTCCCCGAGCAACTGGGCTAATTGATCGGTGTCTGAGGTTTCCATTGCGCCTGGGTAGGAGTTTTGTGGTGGGCTTCGCATTCTGTAACGCTCACCTGATTCCCACAGAGGCGCGGGTCTTGGCAGGAAGGTGTCTGTGACTCGAAAAGTGATGTGCAGGACTCGATTGGCTTCTGAGGTCGAACCTCTTCGCACTGTGTGTCAGACTCGAAGAGTGAGGTTTCTGCAGGTGAAAGAATATGGGAGTTAATGATCTGGATTGTGGAGTGTCTCTCTCTCTCTCTCTCTCTCTTCCCAGTTTTTCCGTAGAGCCCCCAGGTCAACTTGCTCACCTTAAATAGGTGAATGCTGGACTCTCCATCTGCGTCTGAGGCAGGGTGCCGTTGCCAGTTCCTTCACTGGTGAAACGTAGGCCTCTTGAATTCAGAGGATGATTACCGTCGTTATTTGCACGGGTGGTGAGTTTCTGGACACCTTTTAGTCTTTATAGTCTTTTGGTGCGTGGCACTTTAATATCAAATAAGACATGTATAATACTTTTCCCCTTTTGTCTTGCAGGACTCTCGAGATGGAAGATGGAGTGAAGCGCCGGGAACTTCGTAAGTAAGGCAAGCGCTCTAATGGTCTTTTTCCTTGCAGCCTTGTTCGTGCTGAAGAGACGCTGGAGTATCCGCAGGCGTTCTATTGCGACGAGCGTGGAGGGCGCGTAAGTAAATACCTGTCTTTGTCTCCTCTTTTTGTCTTTCAGATGCTAGACAGCAGCGCCGGAGTTCGCGGAATGCCAGTAAGTAAGTACAATGCTTTTGTTTTCACAGGCGGCGATGCAGAATGAAGGATTCCGGAATTCACAGCGTGCCGGTAAGTATGGCAATGCTTTTGTCTTTGCAGGTGGAGATGCGGTGTGATGAAACGGCCGCAGCCGATGGATCAGGTGAGTAAGCACTGCGTGTAAAGTTCGCCTTGCTAACCTGTTGTTTCTTGTCTTTGCAGGTGCTGATGTTGTCAGGATGCAGAAATGGTAAGTAGGATTCTTGCAGGTTCAGGATCGGAAGAAGAAAGGCCGGAGCAGACTCGGTGAGCGTTCTGCTGCAGATGCAGAATAACGCGAAGCACGCTTCATCTATCGGGTGTGGTTTAAATAGCCTTGGAGTGATGAGGCGTCTTCTTCCACGGCCCCGCCTAGGTAAGAAAAGAGTTCCAGTTTCCAGAAGAGTTCCAGTGCTGTATCCAGGGAGTAGAGCTGCCCCACCCAGGTAAGAAAGTAGTTCCTGTTCACAGATGGCTTCTAAGTGGCTGGTAAGTAAGCAGCATGGTCTGCTGCAGGTAAGTCCACCCAAGCATCTTCACACCTATTATGAGCCCGGCGCTTCCAGTGCCGGGACCGATGGTTTAGATGAGCCTGGTGCCACCGGCGCCAGGACAAGGTCCAAAAGGTCCCAGTGGGGACTGGCTGGTGCCTAGGATTAGGGTTAGGGGCCTGCTTCCAAGGACGTTGGGCTAGTCCTGGCTCCTTGGAAGCAGTGATCATGACACAGAGGTAATCGGATATCCCAACTTGGCCCAGAATCTGCCACAAACTTTTTTAATATGCTCACAATGGGTCGGTTGTAGTTCTACTGCCCCAGAAGAAGCTGGTCGGTAAGCAATGTGTAGCTTCCTTTTAACCCCCAGGATCTCCCACATCTTGGTCATTACTTCGCTGGTAAAATGGCTACCTCTGTCTGACTCAATCCTTTGGGGTAGACCAAAACGCGAAAATATGTGGTTGACCATCAGGGCAGCTGCTGTCTCTGCCTTGCAGTTTGGGGCTGGGAGACACTCCACCCATTTAGTAAATAAGCATGTCACCGTCAACATGTACTTATTCCCCCTAGAGGAGCGAATCATGGTCCCTATGTAGTCGACTTGCAAATCTGACCATGGTAGTGTCATCCCCCTCTATTGGAGAGGCGCACGGTGTTTGAGGGATGTTGGCTGAAATTGTGCACACACGAGACTCCCCTTCAAGTATTGGTCGAGGTCCTGCCCCATGTGTGGCCAGTATGCAACCTCTCTTAAGATCTCAAGTGTTGTATGACCGGCTGTGGCCGCATCATGGGCCTGACTTAACATCAGGCTTTGGAATGAGGTAGGAACCACCCACTGATCATGGCCAGCTTGGGATTTACTTACCAGCAAACCGTCTTGGATTCGGAAATTTTTGGACATTTCATCAACACACTGAGGTCCTCTTTCCCAATGTAATCAGTATCCGTCAGGGGAAAGTTCTTAGGATCCTCAATGTGTTGGTAAAACTTACCAATTATTGGATCCCCTTTCTGAGCCGTAATCAAATCAGCATCTGGGGTCTCCTTACTTCATTGTGCAGTTGAAAGATCATTGTGAGCATTTGTCTGTGACTTAGTGATAGCAGTGACCTGGATTTCCCCCAACAGGGACTCAATCTCTATTAGATCCCCTTGGATGGCCCCAGTTTTGGCCAGCTGATCAGCTAAGTCATTTCCAGTTTTGTCGGTCCCTCTACTTTGGAATGACCCTTGATCTTTTTCCAGTAGATGGTCATCCCGTTCGAGGTGACCAGATCATCAATGTTTTGGATTAACTTCCCATGTTTCAAGGGTTTGTTATTAGCACATAACATGCCTCTGGTTTTCCAATTAACCAGGTGCTCCACGAACCTGTTCCATACATAATCCGAATCTATGATTATGACCAGTTCGTGGAGTTGATGTTGGACAGCAGTGAGGATGGCTTGATGCACAGCCATCAACTCTGCCACCTGATTACTTCAGGGACCAATTTTGTACCCAGCGGAGGGTTCTGGGGACTCATTCACCCATGCATTCCCTACGCCGGCCACCAGTTCTTTTTTCCCATTGTTGTCAACATGGTAAGAGCATCCGTCCACATAGACAGTGGGCATTCCCTCACACTTGTCTTCTTCAAAGACTTTGTGTGGGGAATGAAGGTATGCCTCCATATTGCCATTGATTTTTAGACTTTCGTCCTTGAAACAGTTTTCTCTGGCACAATCATGCAAGTCAGCCAGACCTTGCGCGAGGGGACTCTTCTTGTTTTAGCCATATCTGACCTCCACAGGAAAGCCTTGCATTGACAGAATCCAGGAAGTAATTTGGGAATTACTCAAATTTCCCGCCCGGATTCTGTCACTTTGGAGATATTGAAGAGGCTGGTGTGGAGTCTCCACTATGATGTGTTCCCCCTGGATAAACGGGCGGTAATTCTTCAATGCCCACACCGTTGCCAGGAGTGCCCTCTCACAATCGTTGAATTTTTCCTCCACAGAGGATAAAGTTTTGCTCGCATAGGAGATTACTTTATTGACCTTGTCATGCTTTTGATATAATACTGCAGTCAAGCATATATTAGAGAACCCTGTCTCCATGAAAAACTCCTTGTTTCTGGCAGGGTAAGCTAGGCAAGGCGCTTGTGAGAGTCTTCTTTTGAGCTGTCTTACTGCCTCGGATTGTTCTGGACCCCATTCCCACTTGACCCCTCCTTGAAGAGATGGATCAGGGGTCTTGTGATCTCTGCGTAGCCCTCAATGAACTTTCTGCTGTAGTCAGTCCAAGGAGGCTCCTTAGTTCCCGCAGAGTTGTAGGGTCGTTCAGTTTCTGAAGTGCTTCCACTTTCTTTTCCTGGGGACAGAGACCCTGAGGAGTAATCACATGCCGCAAGAAATTAACACGGGTTCTACACCACTGTGCTTTCTGAAAGGAAAGTTTTGCTCCGGCGGCCCTCAACTGTGTCAGAACATAACGGATCTCCGCTATTTGTTCCTCCACAGATGAACTTTTGATGAGGACATCATCTACATAAGCCAGGTTACACCTTGCACCCAGGTTGGGCATGGCCTTATGTAGGAAAATGTTGAATTCATTGCCGGAGTTGAGGTATCCGAAGGGAGTCCGGGTCCATGTGTACTGCTGGCCCCCAAAGGTAGAAGCCAGTTTATATTGGTCCTCCCTATTGACAGGCACAGTCCAGTATCCATTGGTCAGGTCTATTGCAGTGAATACCTGTGACCCCTGGATCTGGGCCAGCCCTTAGTCAATGTAGGGAAGAGGCCATCGGGAGGTATGGACCCGTTTGTTGAGCTCCCTAAGGTCGGCGCAGAGTCTCCACTGGCCGTTTGGCTTCAATATTCCCAGCACCGGATTATTGAAGGTGCTGTGAACTGGACGGATTATCCCCCAGGACTCAAGGTTCTTAATTATTTCAGTAAGGTACTCCATGGATGCGAGCGGCAAGCGATATTGCTTCACAAACACTGGAGTCATGCCAGGGTCCGTGGGAATTGTTGTTGTGTGGATGTCGGTGCGACCACAGTCATATTAGTCTACTGCAAAGAGATCTTGGAAATCCAAGAAAACTTGTTTCAACTTTTGCTTCTGTTCCAGAGTCACACAGGCATCAGCTAGGTTGACTCTCTCTTCCACCATCTGCCTGAAGCCTGGAAAGACTTCTGGTTTTGCTATCTCAGGGGCCTCCTACAGTTGGTTGGAGAAGTCCCTGGTCAGAGTGCTGATTTGGACTGGAGGCCTCAGGTGGGAAAGGCAGCCCTCATGGACCTGGAAAATCACCTCATCCCTCCTGAAGTCACAAGTCACATCTTCCTTACCATAAGGGCAGGAAGTGTACACCAGGAAGTTCCCCCCATGCCGGGTAAAGATCCTGTCTGGTGTTGTATTGTCATTGCTATCACTGTCAAAACAGTCCTTGGGGATTGGTCCTAACAGTTCATTTCCTAAATCAATGGAAAAATGTCAGTCATCAACCGCCATTCCAATAATGGTGCCTGCGGCTAGAGTAATACTCTTTAAGTTGCTGTTATCCACCTCTATTGGAATGGTGTCATTTCTATTTTGACTAATGGTGTTGGGTTTACCCCCAACCCTTGCTGTTGGAGAAAAGCATTTAGATGAATATAAGCATCAGGGTTTTTCAATTTTTGTCCTCTTTTAACTTTCACTTCCAGGGAGAATTGTCAGGTCCTTTCTGGGATGGTGACTTCCTCTTTATTCTGAATTTCAACTGCATAAGGTAGCAATTGAGCCGACCTAAATGCTTTTTCTGGATCATCAAAGCCCATAGGATTATCCGCTAATCGGGACCACGCTTTGAAGTTTATTAGGTCCAAACTAATGGCAAAGCGATTGAGAATGTCACTGCCTAAGTAAAAGGCGGCGGTGACGTCTCACACGACCCAACAATTATGGACTATGCTCTTGTTGCCGATGGAGATTTTGAGCGTACACCTGCTTGGCAGGAGATGTTTGGAATTGAGTGTTTCCAGATCCATTTCCCATTTGTCTATCAGTTTGAATGTGGGAATGGCTGGATCTTTTGGCAGTTGGCGGAACATGGCTTCGCTGATGAAGCTCTTACCGTTGTTCACACACACTCAGGTGAGAACAGAGTCCTTCCCATCATTCAACCAAAAAGGGATGAACAACTGCCCTCCAATTTGCTGAATATCAGCCAGGCTCTGAGCTGATTTCACATCTTTCTGGACTATTGGAGTGGGAATGTCTGATTGTGGATTAGTAAAGCATTTCAGAGTGTTTCCTTCCAGTGTGGAATACCACCTTAAACTGGAAGGAAGGTTGATTTTCAGAAATAGAGAGGACCCCCCATCACCAGTCTGTTGTCCTACTGCTATTACTGTCACGTCTGGAATTTGGTTGTCCTGGAAGTGAAATTGTACTTGGTCAGATTTTTGTTCAACCATGTGGCATGTCCCGTTTAAACTAACATGGTTGACACTCTGTTTTAATTTTATTGGTCGGCTAGTCTGGGTCCAGAGGACCTTGTTTACGCAATCTATTAGGGGTGACAACCTTCTCAGGAGGTCATTCCCTAGCAAACAAGGGGTGCCCTCTGGAGTCACTACTATGACTGGGTGTTTCACCTTGTGTCGCCCATTTTTGATGTCCAAATCTGCAGTCCCCTCGACGGGAATTTCCTTCCCATCAAAGTTCTGAAGTTGTCCAGGAAGAGAGGGGAGAGGAATACGGTAATTCTCCCCCCTTCCTGCATTTAGTTCATCAAAGGCCCTTTTGGACAAAAGGGTATCTAGGGATCCAGTGTCCACCAGTGCCAAAATTGTACCCTGCCCCTGCACTTGTACCGGGGCATAGTATCTTCCCTCCTTCTCCTCAAGGGGGCACAGATAATGCACATTTTTGGACAACTGGTGGGCTAATATTCTGGTTTTGGACATTGCGAGAGAAGAGATCTGGGCAGGATTCTGTGGAGAGTCATGGGAATCTGCAAGAAAAAGTTGGCAACCTACCTCCTCTCTGTTACTTGGGTGGCAGACGTTCAGGGGTAGGAGATTTTGTTTCCGGTTCCTGGGTTTCCAGGGACTGTTTACAAGTGGGGAAGGAAGCTTCTTCCAAGGCTTTACACCCCCCTTCCCCTTGTTTCTCCTCCCTGGGAACCGGTGGGTTATTGGGGCGCTGCCCCCGTCATTGTTCTGGAGCACCAGGTCCAGAGTTTGGGGCATTCTGCACCGGCATGCTCATCTGAGGGTTCTGTTGAGCCCTCAGCATGTGACCCAGATCCCATGCCATATTTTGGACCTGGCGCTCTAACTGTGAAACCTGCTCAGGCTGATACAGGGTTCTATTTTCTCCCCTGGGCTGATCCCGGGAAGGGTAGCTATCCCTTCTCTGGTAGTACCCCGGGTTGGGAAGATTTGGGTACCCCTCCACCCTTGGTCTCCCCTCTCCCGGATTAGGTGGTCTGGGCTCAGGGGATTGGGGAAAGAAGGATGGATGATTTGGGGGCTGGAAGTTGGGTGGATACCTGGGGAAAAAGTTCTGCCCAGGGTTTGGTGAATTTCTGCCCTCCTGTGGGAAGTTAGGAGGGAAGTTCCCTGGGTTGGGTGCCTGGTTGGATCCCCCCGTTGGGCTGGAGGAGTCCACACATACCCCAGGAAGGGTCGGTTTCCCTTGTAGCGGGGACTTACATAGTCAGGGGAGCGAGGGACCCCCTTTGTGGGACTACCTCCTTGACTCCCTGTCTGTGACTGGCCCAAGGGCCTTCTGGGCTGAGAATTATTCGGTGCAGGCAGGTTTTTAGGCCCCCCCATACAAACTCTTTGCTGTTCGTGCGCACCCTTCTGGTAGTCTGCGCAAAGGCACGCTTAAATTCCTGCACAAATTCTTGTGGGGCCTAATCCTCCCCACATTGCAAATTGTAGGCTGCCTTGCAAGCCTCTTGGGGATTCCGGTGAACAGAAAAATGTTTCAAGATGGCCGCCCTATATGTTGACCATCTTGAATGGTTTTGGTCCTTCAGCCCCGCAAAGAAACTGGAGAATTCTCGGGAGAATGTCCATTTTACATACTGGATGCAGCTACTGCTGTCCTTCAAATGGAAAGTCTCCATCATTTGCTCGTAAAGCTCCAAGTATTCCCAAACAGCACACTTATGAATATGACAGTGATCAACAATGGATAATATTACACTAGCACACTTTTTTAATTACTTAGGAGTTGGTATAGAGAGGATAAAGTAGCTGAGAATGCTTTTATGGGTTCAAGGAAATGCAATGATGGAAAAGAATGCAGCACAGAAATAACTGAGATGGTTTCCACAAGAGGTAATATGATCACTTTTTCTTTTGACAATTCACTCCCCCCCTATGCAATATAAGGAGATGGAAGAAGAGCACACAATTTTCAGGAATACAATCAAATGCAATACCAATTCAGTTCCCCCCTAGCAAACTTAGAGCAACAGGGATGACTTTAAAACACAGGTAAAAATACTTTAAATGTGATTTGCAAAGAAGTGAAAATATGCTAAAAATGATTTTAATTCCCTTTAGGAGATTCAGGGTAGGTGACAGCTACTTTGAATTAGTCCAGGTCAACACTAGCAATGATTCAGGAGGGATTATCAGGTTGAAAACAAATTTCAGCAATGCAAGCAAGAGACAGCTATTTTTGTTTAACGTGTGGTGAGATTGAGCTAGTTTTCAATTCGCTGCACTTTTTCCGAGTGCGTAAAGCGTGATTATGGAAAAACTATAAGGAGTAGAAAGTCGGTTTAGGGCTTGTTGGAAGGCTGAGGATCTTAGCTTTAAAATGAAAGTTAAATCTCGTTCCTAGCACACAGATACGGACGGTTTTGTGGAGGTAGATTTTCAGAAACAAAGTAAGATTCAAATGGCAAATGACACTTTCACAGGTTCGAAATCACAGAATGGACACACAATTTCTATGCAGTTCTAAATAGGTGGAAATGGTTTGAATTAGATTATTTTAAACTAAGAGATTGGTTTGCACAGCTCTGGCTGGATACTCACTCCTAATTTTGGAAGGAATGGGCCTCGTCACAGATCTGGTCAACAGGTTTAGCTGCGGTTCTCTCTGCTCTGCTGGTCTGGATCTCTGGTTCTGGCAAAAGTTCTGGCACTGCACAGCGGTCTGGTCTGGGTCTGGTCTTCTATCGGCACTGCACGGCAGTCTGGATACAGCTCTACTTTCTGGGTTCTGGCACAGGGTTCTAGCCAGAATCAAACAGCTCGCCCGGCTGTTGAATAGTTGGTTAGGTGGCTGGATTCTGAGGCCTGCTGAGAAGGATTCAGCTTTTGGTTCAGGCCTGTCTGCTTCAAGTTCTGGAGTCTATCTGGAGTCTATGGTCCTTCTGGATATTGTCTGGTCCGGCAAAGTGCTTCACAAGAAAGTGGAAAGTGAGTGTGTCTCCTTGGGTCTCAGTGGCTCTTTTTATGTCTTTTGAAAGTGGGTGGGAAGGCTGACTTTCTATGCCCAACCCTCTGAGGATCCTGATAGGCTACAGGATTCTCTGTCGCCTGACTGGGGAACTGAATTGTGAGCCATCCGGCATCCTTTTTATGGCATACAGAAAGAACACTCCCTTTGTCACTTTGCACACAAATCTATTTTTGACTTAAATGCATATTTATCTATGTACAATTTTTCTGATATTATATGTCCAGTTAACATATTTTCTGTAGCACTAAACCATCCGATCCCTGTCTTTGTAAGACGTTCACTTCTGACAGAATTCTGCCCTTTTCATCCAGAACACAACCTCTAAACTTTTCCAGAATTTACACAAATGTGCGCAAGGAATATGGGCATCAGATGATGAGTCCTAACACCTCTTAAAATGTGCACAGAAAAATCTCAGGAATCATGATATTATTGATATAATTTTGACAATTATGTACTATGAATTATCCATCTTTCTAAAATTATGCTCTGGCCCAGATGGGTGTGGTTTAGGTCCCAAAGCACATGGGGAATTCCTTGTTCGTCCCCACCTCCAAGCTCGGCTGGCTCACAGAGGCAGTGCCCCTCCCATTTCCTTCCGGGAGGAAGCCATTTACGACCCCCTGATTTAGCATTTGCCTGAGCCAAGGAAAGGCCAGGCCTGTGAATGCAGTTGCTGGGCAAGTTTCAACACCTGTCGGGGGTAGTTGCCGGGCAGAATTCAATCTCTTTAAGCCAGGCTTCAGCCAAATGTCACTTTTGTTCCCATTTTTCTTCATTCAAATCAAACTTACAATTTTGACACATGCAGCTAGAACGCTGATTCTATTTTATGTTGTTATTTTAAACATTTAGATTTTAGTGGCTTTAATTTTAGTGGCTTTAAGTCCAATTTCACTTAAGCTGCTGACATCCACAGCTCAGCCAGTTTTGTTATGAACATTATTTTAGGCTCTTCATCTTTCCAGATTTGGTATGCACACAAGACTTCATTCTACCAGACGTCTGCTGGTGTTCAGTAAGATTTTTGAATATCTTGCAATGTTTGAAATAGGCATTTTGAGCTTGCATTCAGAGAAACAAAGGTGATTTTAAAGTGCTTTTTGAGCTAACAGGCACTGCTGTTTTTCCTTTGGCACAACGTTTCACTCATGGCGCTTCTGGGCCATCACGCTTGCACTGGTGGGTGGCGGGTCAGGCGACCATTTTGGTGTGTGCAAAAACTGCGCGGTTTTCCTGGATTCTGGTGCAAATGTGGGCGTTTCGGCCATCTTGGATTTTCTAAGCCCACAGCACCAAATGTTGTAGCATAATAATTCAAACGTGGGTCAAGACACCTGACAATACAAAATTATTAAACTCAAATCACCTGATTTTCACACAATAAAAATCATAAAAATCATTATTCTAATGTAAAATAAGCAGTTCACTTGGCACAAGTCAAAATTGTAAAAAGATTGTGGCCTATAAGTTAAAAACAATAGGCGTACATATAAAGTGCATAAGTGCATTAGCAAGGTGTGAATACCTGGGGACGGCTATAGTGCCCAAATTAAAATACATAGTAATCAGTCTCCATTTCCTAATGTACATTTGTCCTTTTCTTTACAGTATCAGTCAACATCAGATTCAGGTGCATTTATGCCATCATATTACAGGTGCATACAGGGCATGCTCAATAAACAGGCTGTGGAACACAACAACCACTTCACATGAATACCCATTGCCGGACAGTCAACAGACTGTCCCTTGCCTGAGTTTTGCTACCCTCTGCCTCTGTGCTCTACTGAGATAGTTGCAGCCTGAATGAATTGCAACACGATCTTGCGATTGATGCCGCAATGGGATGGCTTAATCCACCGTATGAATAGATCTGGCTAAAAACAATGGTCTCAAATATCTCTTCCTAATATGAAGGTACTCAGGACAAATCAATATAACATTAGCAACACTCTCTGAAAAGTGATTGAGAAATGGGCAACTATCTGATTCGCTACTGTTCCACTGCTTACACAATCCCTTAAAAGGTGAGGCTCCTGATTGCAGTCTAATGAACAGCATTCCAGCAAATGCAGGCCTTACTTGATCCAAGTATTCCTCATATCGAAGTTCTTGTTTATATTCCAAATAGTTTCTCAAACAAGCGTTTTGGCCGACCAAACTGACACCATCAGTCTCTGCCTTCTCCTTAAATGCTCTTCAGAATACATATTTTGTCATGCTACTCATTAACTCGGGGTGACCCAAAAGTTGTTTCTTAATGTGTACAAACCAGGGGAGTGAAACCCCCCCTGGTTGAGTCATGACATCCTCCACAGCTTCTCTAAACCTTTGAAGCTTAGCAGTTGTCCAATTCCTGAGCCAATAATGTATGGGTTTTTGTCTTCTTGAAGGAATAATTCCTCTGCAAGTCTAATTCCAGATAAAGAGGCAGGTTGGGGGTACTTGTAGGCAGGTCCAAGATATTTATATGAACTTATTTTCAATAACTGCCAAACGACCACAGTTAACATTGCCCCATAATTCAGTGCCATATAGGGCTGCCAGCCTTGCTTAGAGCTTATATGCTTTGATGGAAATTTTAACTGCCCCGTTACTATGTTCAAAGGTAAACCTTGCAATGGCTCCACTGTATCTTGCCAAGGTCAAGTCATCCTAAGCGACCTGAGTAGTCACCTAAAATCCTCTATAACTCTCAAACTGCGGTAATCATAGGTGTTCACCTCCTCGATTGACTCATCATTCAGCACTAAATTAATCTTTGCTATTTTATTAGGTGTATTGCCTCTAAAAACCATAACCTTTGTTTTTCCTATTTTAACTGCCAGCCCATTGTCAGCACAAACCTCAGTGTATACCCTCGGAGTAAGTGATGACAAAACAGTGTCATCCACAAACATGAGGATTGGTGTTTTTCCCCTGGAAGTGTTGGAGCATCAGACTGGAGTTCTAGCAGTTTGTCAACGACACCATTGATAAACAGTCAAAACTATTTGGGTGCAAGGGCACAACCCCGTTGGACCCCCATCTGAATCTCTATCTTTTCTGTGGTACTATCATTTGTGTATCATCTTACCAGTGCCTCATTATTCGAATATAGGATCTGGATCGCCTTCAACAAGGACGAGGATATGTTCATATTAGTGAGAACTTGCCATAACCTTGACTGTGGAACCCTATCGAAGGCAGTTTTTAAATCTATAAATACTGCATACATGAACATCTTCCACAGATTCACACATATTTACATGTCAATTGGAGGCGCAAACTCTGATCAGTTGTACTCATGCTAGGCTGAACGCCTGCTTGCAAATGGATAATCACATTTTGCTTGTCAATCCATGACTCAAGGTGTCCCAGCACCGCTTTGGCAAAAATGTTCCCACTCACATCGAGCAGAGAAATTGGTCAGTAATTGCATGGGTGGTCCCTAGCACCCTTATTGTATATATTGACTGTATCTGCTCTATTCTAAAAGGGCAGGGCTACATTTGATTCCAACGCTTTCCAACGATCTTAAAATAGTCGTACCAGGCTATTTCTGGGATATAACCTGGGATTAATAATTGTTCTGTGGTTCGTCCAGCCCCCATCAATTTCCAAAACGTCTGAGGCTCTTTATTACTAATGGCTGCTAACAGATTGCTCCATGTCTCCTCTGTATAAGCTTCTCTTCTCCTCCTAATTATTTTATTGTAGTTCGTCCTAGCCACTCGCAGAGCAATAACACCACCTGCAGCCAACTCTTTGGCACTTTTAACCAGTTTACTTTTGGCCATCCTACAGTCCCTATCATACCATGTTTTTTTTTTTTTTAATGGTGACTTGTTCTATTGATTTTGAGCTAACTGTAAATAGCCCACCTAACTCTTCAGTTAACTTGATATGGGCCTCTACAGTATCCACACGCACCCTCGAGTCATTTGAGGGGAAATCTTCCAGTGATGGTAGAATACTTCCATACAGTTTGGGAAGTAATTTATTTCTGTCGAACGTCAATAGTTAGTGCAATATTCACTCCTACATCCTCTTTCAGTGTAATCCCGAACATAGCACTCTCTACTGTCAACACAAGGGGGTGATGGTCACTCTCTGATCTTGATATGACTTCACATTTTTTTTAAAGATCCTGAACTCCAGATTGACTAATGTATAGTCAATCAAGCTAGTTCCCACTCCACTGCCAAAAGTGTTTTTGGCTGGCCTGTCCCCTATAAATCTACCATTATATGCCCTCATACTCTAGGCCATTAAGAGGCTAGCCAACTCCTCAGTGTATCATTTTTTACTCTTGGGTTTGGGTGCCATCAGTGCCTTTACCCCCATGCCATGTCATCATCATCACAGATATCCCCAAAACTTCCAGGGGCTCAATCTGTATGTTGAAGTCCCCAGTAACTATAATTCTTAGGTTGTGCAAGGGCCTATCCTTCCACTAATCCAACCTGTCCCACAAATGAGAAAATAACTTCATCCCTCCAACAGGATGCTGTCGATTATACAAATGAATCAGTAAAATGTCCGCTTCATCTCTCAACTTGAAATGCGCATCAACTAAATCCCTACAATAGTTGTCGATGGATGCAGCAGACACATATAGTGTTGCTTTAATCCAAATCAAGACTCCCCCACTAGACCTCCCTCCTCTGTCTTGGGTTGCTGGTACAACAAAGGTCACATAACCCCGTAAAAGCAATGCCTCTGTGACCCATGTCTCCTGCAGGCATATTGGTGAATATATAAAATTAAGGGGAACAGGAAAACAGGAATATTTACATTTTAAAAGCTGAAAGTGTGAATGGGACCACATTAAAGGAAGCCAGAACTAAACTCTGGCATCTGTGTTTTGCCCATGCCACCTTCTCCAAAACAAGATGTGAAAAGAGATACCACGCTTTCTCACAGAGATGAACTGGTGGCTGATAAGGCCATAACCTGGCTGCAAATCCTAACCCGCATGTATTATTATCATTATGGTATTTATTGAGCGCACACCTAGTTGCGAGAAGCAAAGGAGCACTTTACAGAGGTATACACCAATAGAGATACATAATGGAGCGCTTTACAGAGGTATACACCAATACAGATACATAATGGAGCGCTTTACAGAGGTATACACCAATACAGATACATAATGGAGCGCTTTACAGAGGTATACAACATTACATATGCATAACAGAGTACTTTTCAGAGGTACCAACAGAACAGATATACAGCAGGGGGTAGGAGACAGTGGGGCACAGAGGAGGGGTACAGCTGTACTGAATGGTGGGAAGGAGAAGGTGGGCAGCGTCTAGTGAGTCAGGTGGTGCAAGGGGCAACATGATGGCCTAGGTGTTGAGGAGGAGAGACTTCTTGAAGAGGTGGGTCTTGAGTTTATGGACTGCATCTGTGTATGGGGAACTTCAAATAAGGAGCCATTAATGGGGGTTCAGTATGACCACCCGATCTGATTTGCCTATTCTTATTTACCGGTGCGCATGAAGGAAGGAAAATGAAAATATCTGGAAAAGCAAAGGTTAATCTGACTGTCCAAGGGGGGTAGCCCTGAAGAATCAAACTCTTCAAATACCTTATCACTGCCTGCCCTCTTGGTCTTAAAGGTTATCCCTTAACAGCTAAAGAACTAAAGACAACAGATGCTATGTTGATGACAGACCAACTACAGATGCTTTACAGTGGGATTCACCATTTCGTCCATAATTCCTGAACAGGAACTCATAGAAAGTAATTTTTCAACTGGAAATGCTCTACTGGATGGTAGGAAAACGAAATGTGTGTGAGATCATTTTCAGTATGCAAAGTATGCGAATTTGCATTTTGTCGCAAAGAAATGGTGCACGCTATTGTGTCATATGTTATAGCATCTGCAGAAACGATCCTGTCACATGAAGATGGAAAAATGTGGCCCCTTGCTTGGCAAATTTGTTTGTACAGAAGAACTTTGAAGATTTGTTTGTGCTTTCCTTGGTGAATCCAGTTTTAGCATCAATTGATTTTGATATTTGATTTCTAATGCGCTCATACACAAGTGCTTCTCGTAGGTTTATCATCGGTACATCAAAGACAACTTTATTGTTTGGCAGCATGAATCTGTCTGCCTTGCTGCATTTGTTACAGGGATCAACTCACTACACCCTAAACTTAAATTCACATTGACGTCTAATCAAAATAAGATTACTTTCTTAGATTTACTGATCCAGGCTGTAGAGGACCATTTGGAAGTCACCTTGTACAGAAAAGACACGTTGCGCTCTGAAACACTTGTGTACGAGTGCGATAGAAATAAAATATCAATATCAATATTAATAGATAGGTGCACTATCTTACATAACAATATCCAGAATCCTATTAGCATGAAAAAGAACATTGCGTCCAATCAGTTCCCGCATGCCCAACACACAGAAACTGTATGGATCTTGCTGAATTTTATTATCAAGCTAATATAATGAACAACCACTTGTTAGTGCATGGATAGCCTAAAATGTTGCTCATTCTATGAAACCGGACACATTTTCTTCCTTGAGAAAACCTTCTTGAATCACAAGCAGCAAATGTCAACAATCGGTTAGTTTGTGTTACTACATTTTGTCATTAAAGCAATTCCCCGAGGAGCCTGGTAGTTTGTAATTGGCACATTTTCCAGGTGTTGGATCCTGTTCTTGCTAGACCACATTCTGCCTTCCAAGGGGGAGGTAATCTTCACCAATTTTTGGTGCATGCTTCTAGTGAGAAAGCGAAAAACAGCCATGATACCCGAGCCATGCTCAGATTATTACCAGTGATAGGGCACTATACGTGTGGGACCTGTACAGCGTGCCCGCATGTCAGGCAAATTACCACCTTTGAGGCCGGGGGGAAGAAATGGCCATTGAGACAGTTCATGAATTGCAAATCATCATGTGTTGTGTATGTGATAACTTGCTTATGTGATAAGCATTATGTTGGAAAAACTAAGCGACCAGTGCACATAAGGATCAGTGAGCAAAAATTACATAAAGGGAATACGGTGTTACAGCTCCATTGGTTTTGCACTTTAGTGACCTCAAACATACACTTGATGACATTCAGTTGTGTGTGCTTGAGAAAGTTGTGACAAGGGGAAGAGGTGGATCAGTTGATGCCCTTTTGGCTAGATCTGAGCATTACTGGATCCATCAGTTGTGGACCCATATAGATGGCCTAAACGACTAATATTAGTTACATGCTATCATTGACTGGGAACTGCATAAGTATATCTTAGTTAGAGAGGTCCTTCTTCGAAAAGTTGCTGTCATGACGTTGGGTTGGCTTTAAGTCTTATCTTAGGACACTAGAATACCTTCCTTACTTTGTAATTGTACACAAGACCATTTTGGTTTAAGAGCATTCACCTAATCATGCATATTTGTTTCTCACATCCATTGCAGCAGGTAGCATAACTGTGTAATATACACCTAGTGTATCTAGATCTACATTGATTTGCTCTATGATTGTTATTTCGGCTGTAGCATTAAATTATGTGTCAGATGCCGGCTGCCTTTTTCTTTTTGCTTCTGCATTTCACGTTCGGATTTTATGATCATAGCGTTAGACATGTGCAGTGCTGGTCATTGGGCCAGCTCTCGGCGGATCCGAGATCCGGCACCAGATATGGAGCCGGATCTCGGAATCCAGCCAGAGTCAGCCGGCCAAGACCATGAACTGCGATAGAATAAAAAAAAAAAAAAAAAAGAAAAGCGCACGCGACGGCCGCAGGGCCAGCCTTGGGGCAGGCCAGGCGACCGTGGCGCCAATCCCCCTCCGGGCGCCACTAGCCCCCTGCCAGCCAGCACTGGGGAGTCTTTCAAAGGCTCCCCCAAGCTGGGAGAAGGCGCAGCAGGCGCCCTTTTCTTATTAAATGCACCCGCCTCACATGAGCCCCCCCTCTGCACACTCAATGGGATCCTGGGCGGGTCTGAAATGAAACAGTGAAAGATCTGCCATAATGTGCATATGTGTGGACATCACCGGACGCAACAAGGAGTTAAGTCAGCCTTTGATTCTCGGGTGCGTCGTGGGAGGCTGCATTACAAGAAGTTAAAAAGTGTGTGATGTGCATTCCATTGGTTCGCATTTCCACTATGACTGCTTTGTTTGCAAAGCCTACACTGAGTCGCTTCTACCGACTCTGCATTTTGGCAGATGGGTCGCAGCAAAAGAAAACGTTGTGCCCAAGGTCACATGATTTGTTAATAGGCTGTGAAGCTGGGATTTGAACCCAGTCAATTAGCTCGCTCTGGCTGGTAAAAATATTCATTAAAACATGCTTGCATGGCATGTGTTAATGCGCATAGAAGACTGCTCTACATAAAGACTGTGTGAGGCTCCTAAAGGTCCGTGGCCGCGGTTGTGCACGCCGCGTTTCTCTTCTAGGTGCTGCTAATTATTCTGTCTTGAAACGCCATACTTTTGTGAGAGATATGTGGAGCACTGTTTCACTGTCCATGTATATAATCTTTTGTTTACTCAGGGAAGTCGGAAGCATGCATAGCGTTGGTTCACGCTCCCATGTTCTGGCAAAAGTGCTAGTTGTGTTTGCCATGTTGAATTGAGGATTTGTAATTCCTTTGGTTGTAGGGTGGATAAATGGAGGAGTATCGCTGCATTCATTTAATCCAACCAGACGAAAACCGATGCTTGCTTTGACAAGACAAGACAAGAAATAGTTCAGCAATAGAACCTTTAAAAGCACACATAAAAAACAATACAATTGTAATAAAAACACATTTAAATTCATCATCATCATTTACTCGAGACGTTTAAAACTCAGACTTAAATAATCTGTTTAAACAGTGCACTGTCCACATACAGGTAGCACCCAATCCAAATAATTTCATAAAAATAATAATTGGGCCGGTTTCTTATGAATATAATACTGTGGCAATAAGACCTGAGTTGTAGCGAGGGCCTTAACAAAGCCCCCGGGTATTACCTGCGGGGATATTGGCCCGCCGCCAAGGGTTTTATTGCCATAAGCACTCCGGCCCGTTGGATCGGGGTGCTAATGGCATTTTTTTTCGCTGCGTTTCGAAACAGAAAAAAAAAAAGGAAGAAAATGGCCGCTGAGAAAGGGAAAACGGCGGCCATCGGGAGCTCCCGAGAAAAACAAAGAAGCAGAAGGTAAGTGGGGTTGGGAGGGTGGAAGGGAGGGAGGGGAAGAAAAAAAAATAAAACGTACCTGCGTCCCCGCTGGGGGATGATGGAAGCCTCCAGCTGTGTGGAGGCGCGGAGTGGGGATGGCCCGCTCCGAGTCTCCACACTGCTGGAGCCTGCTATCGTTGCCCAGCGTGGACGCAGGAGCAAAAAGGTAAGTGGGGTAGGGAGGAGGGATGGAGGGAAGGAAAAAGAAAAGCTTACCCGAGTCCCCAGCGGGGGGCGAAGGCAGCTTCTCAGTCCTGGGGAGGCTCGGAGCGGGGATGGCCCCGCTTCGAGGCTCCTCATTGGCTGAGGGGCTGCCATGTCCCTGCCGAGGACAAGGCGGCTGGAATCCCGGCCGAGAATCGAAGGATTCTCGGCCGGGTAATGACGCGGGGAGAGCCAATCAGAATGCTTGTTGTATTCTGATTGTCTCTCGCCGGGTACTAATGATGCAGTAGTGCCTTCCTAAATATAAAGTGCATTTCTTTTAATTCCGCAAACTTGTCAAATGTAAATATGTTAACAATCAATGAATCCTTTGTTCTACTTTGGAATCATCAGATCTAAAATAACATCAGAATTTAAAACCATTAAAAACAAACATATATACACAACATCCTATAACATTAGGCCTCCCATATAAAAAGTCGAAACACTATAACAAAGGAAGAATTGATCTCATAAACTAAAAGGACTCAAGGCACTAAAATTAAGTAAAAAAACCTTGCATCTATAATACTACTAAGGTGCGCCTTCTTAACCATGCCCGATGGATGTATTTTGAGACGGAGTATACCACATCCATTTTGGAGGAACATTTCCAAAATTGCATTGCTACAGACGGAGTATGAATTTTATAAAATAAAAACAGGGGGTTGAGGTATATAATTTTCAGATGTTTTACCTTTCACAGATAAACAATGAAATGCCAAACGTCCTCCCTCCCAACACCACACATCAGAAAACTTGCTTCTGGCATGTTTTTCCAATGGCTGGTGTATGCCTGTACCTTCAAGCAACCAATTCTAAAATCAATGTAAAGTACTTGTGCATAATTGGGAATAATGGTGTCAAGAAACATCACGTAGCCAAAGGTATTTTTCAAGTTTAGGTAGTCCATGCCAGGGGATAAGCTAGTACAAGTTCTTTCCATCTTATTCCTCCTACAGTCGGCAAAGGCCACTTTTACCGTGGATTTTGTATCCATTAGAAATAGAATTCGGTGACATCCAATAACAATAGAAGAAGGGCTAGTCAGAGCGGGGACGGTAGGGAGATGGGAGAGGCAAAGCAAGAAAACAAAAAGGAAAACAGAAAGAAAAAAAAAGAAACCCTAGGGGGCAGAGGTTGATTCCAAGGAACTAGCCTGCATCAGGTGCTGGAGCTCACCTGGAGGGTCTTCCTCAGCTGGCGCGCTGCTCGAACATGGCTTAGATGGCGTCACCAGCTGAGGAAAGCTCCACAGGCCCTGTGCAGAGTAGGGTCTTGTCAACCAGGTCATGGCCCAAACGGAGGCTGAGAGATGCAGCCCTTGGATGTGGGGAGGGAGGTGACGGTCGGAGTGGGGACGTTAGGGAGAGGGAAGAGGGAAAGCAAGGAAAGAAAGGAAAAACAGAAAGAAAAATAAAGAAAACCAGGAGGGCAGAGGTGGATTCCCCCCAGGAACTGGCCTGCAGCAGGTGCTGGAGCTCACCTGGATGGTCTTCCTCAGCTTGCATGCTGCTCGAAAAGCTCAAATGGAAAGTAACAGGACAAATTCAACAGACAGAAATCCAACAGACAGAACCATGCTTTTGGCATAATCTCAGGTACGTCCCCATACCAGAGGACCTAAAGGGGGACCATACTAGAAGGGGACATACAAAGACCCACAACCACAGACCCAAGAGATAGGAAAGATTTTTTTTCTGCGTTCCACCCATAGACCTCAATGGGACACCCTTTACTTTTACTTTGTTTTCACTGCTGATATGACATTTTGCAGGCAAGTATATCCCTCTGCTTTACTTCCCCTGTGTTTCTGTTCATCCTTATAGAACTGATCAGTCACTCAGACTATCAGTGCTGAGAGACTAGGCCTCCCTTAGTGTTTCTTGTGTTCTTTTGTATTCTTACAATTGCACACCTAACCCTAAAGTGCAGTGCAGCTACGAACTTCATATCCTTATTGCATTTGTAACCAAAAATACACACAAGAGAAAGATTGTCCAAGATGGGCTGGTGGCAGTGGATTTTTACTACCATGTTTTGAATTTACAGCAACAGGCCACTCAGAGTGGCTAGCCATGCCATGAGATTTTCACCCATCTTTGGGTTTCTTCCTGCCTTCTCAGAGCTGCAATTGCCATATATGGAATTCTCATTCCCAGGGAAAGCTGCTGCTTTTGTGGGGTACACGATGGTCAGTGTGTGGACTCTTGCAGCCATTTAACAGATTATCGTTGGAGCCAATGCCCAACATGCATAAGTGCAGCTGACTTAAACACTACTGTTGAAGCTGACAAGCACTGCCTCCACCTAAGTCCCGGTGAAGCTGTACTCTTCTGAACCACCTTTGTCGGTGCTTCAACCCCTGGGCCAGTGGGACAAGTCTTGAATCCTGCTGGAGAACGCGTGCGTGCTGAGCCCTTGGAAGTTACCCTGGACCACCCAGTGGACTGACCAGCTCTCTCCAAGGCTTCCTCACTGCAGCCATCAGTGTTCCAAGTGCATCCCTGGAAGACCTTCAAGTTGTGCTATAACATTTCTGCTCCTGAGTTTTCTGACTTTTAATCCCAACCGAAGCCATGACGGCACTGTTAATTTGTTTGTCCAGTGAAGATATCCTGTCGCCGCCTGATCATGGTGACTCCCGTTGCCAGCAGCCTTCCTCAATCTCTTTAGGTTTTCCGAGGTCACATGATCCACATACGTCTTCTTTATTTCTTTGCAAGGGTGTTCAGCAGGACAGTTCCTGGTACCGTATTACAGAACCAAGAAATCCCTGAGATGAAATCACATTTAGTGGGAAGGAAACTGGGTGTATAAATGACTCCCATCAGACTACCTTCTTCATTAATATGTCCAATGACTGCAGAGGGGTATGTCTACTGTGATGTCACTTTTGAAACACTGTCCAATCACATACATTGACCAATCAGATTGGGCAAAGTATGCACGCCGCAAAAAGGTGAGGTTACTGTTCTATGAAAGATTCAACCAATACACACTTGGGGACAGACACTGACAGACTCACTTGCTCACCCACTGACTGATGGAGAGAAAGAATAATTGGCAACAACAGGAAGGAGGGAGAATAGATTGCTCTTCTTTTTGACCCATTTTGGATTATCACGAGCACCCTGAAAGTGAGGCCCAGCAAGAGTTAAACCCCCAAACCTTCTGCAATGGAAGAAATAGCAGACAGGTTGTGGAGGAAAACTGATCACATTAGTCCTCAAGACATTTGACAGTGGTTTAAATTCTATGGAAGAATGGGACTTTAGAGCAGAGTTGTCCCAAAACATCTACCATCAAGTAACTCTTTAATTACACCTAGAGCTGGCCTGTACACTATCTCAGCTAATTTGCGTTCCCTAAACATAAGCATGTAGCATCTGGTACAAGCACATGGAGTGAATACCTCAGTGTGCACACTTGCATTCCTTGAATGTTTTAGAAGATAGTTGTCCCAAATAACTCCCCAATTACATGTGGTGCTGGCCGGTTCACTATTTTAGCCAATCCATGCTTCCCAGACAGCAGCATGTAGTTTCCGGAATAATACACAGAATTACTACTTTAGTGTGGATTAACATGAACACTTCAGCTTGACTCCAAATGTTTGAACAAATTGAATTCACGCATATAAATGGCCAACATTTCTGCCAATTGAGATCTCTCAAATACCAACATGCAGTGTCTGGTATTGGGGTATGGGATGTCCACCCTTTGCCCCACTTAACTAGCTTAAAACATTCTGTAATTACATATACAAATGCCCAATTTAAACTAGACTGATGTGTTTCAGTTTAGGAGTATTTTCTTTTGAGAACATGTAACAGAGTGAACATGTTCCTTGAGTTCAGCGGACACCATTATGGCCACTAAAATATCTAACTTTTTATAGCCTGAACAGGAGGCTGATTTCAAACACTATGGACTACTTTCAAAAGTGTCCTTTCCCAATTTCCATGTGCCTTGCAGACGTGATGATGCAATCCGACACTGCTAGGTCACGTGACCAGAATGTCTAACTGATGCGACAGCCTCTCAGGGCTTTATAAAGACATATGGGTTAGGCTTGCATAATACTGTCATATTCGGGATGCAGGAAGGATCCCTAGAGGAGAACGAGCCACACATAATATGAAATAAGTAGAACAGATGCAGCATAAAAGTTATTTTGTGTTTACATAACTTTAGTGGGTATATTTATATTTTTTCAGGCAGTCGCCCAAAGACAAAAACTAAAATATTTAATATCTGTGAACTTCAGAAGATACCTACCCAGTTCCATCTTAGGTTGACAGAAATGTGGCTTGGAACATCTTTAAACCTCTCCATGTGAATCCAATTTACTGCACGTTTATTCAGCAAAGATGAGGAAAAGCACATATTGATGCTGTGCAATTAAGGAAAATACTCATGTTACTAACATAAAGTTCATGGTGAGTATATTTACCAGAACTGCAATATATTGAGATGATTTTTCCAGTACAACAAATCAGCACTTTGGCCATTACCACACTGGTAAGGGCTAATGGTGATGATCTTCTCTATTGTTTATTTAGGTGGTTTCAGTCAACATCCACAAATAAGAAATAGATGTCACCGGTGCTAGGTCATTTGCTTTCCGTTCATGAAGGGTGGTGTTGTTCACCAAAAATTGGATATGCTGGTGGGCACCTCTCTGTTGTTTGTTTGCTCTGTGGAACACAGCTTGGTTTTTGTGGCACTCCAGATTTTCTCAGGGACTTTTTCAATGCACCAGATTTTCCTGAGCACGTGGATTAATGAATACGGGTAGTATCTGCCATCCATGTGTTGTCAATTGTTTTAGAATACATGTTTTATATAGGTCAATGATCTATTTTACATGTAAACGTTTTAGGATTGCTATATGTTCCCTGATGAAGATGTGGTTAAATTGTGTCCAATACATCAAAACCAGTCAGTCTGGTCCAAACGCCTGGAACTGGGATTATGAACATGAACTAGTATCCATTCCAATAGGGATATATAAATTGTCAATCATATTGTGATGGTTCTTATAATTTTATGTGTATGACTGTGAAGAGTGGATACAGTAATGGATATGCTTGTTTAGACTAAGGCATATTGCCCAATATGGATGTAAGAGATAATTGTTTTTTTTTTCATTTTCCTGCATAGAATTATTGTTCTTTGATTTGCTCTTGATTCATTCAATATTTCTATATTAATTAAATGAATAAATGCTTTCACTTTTGGAAATTGCATCCTCTGGATTCTTTCTTTCTGAAAAAAAGCTCTGTATTTCCCTAATCCGGAGAGTGGGTTCCCTGCGCTTCAGTTTTTCCTAACAGCATATGCGAGTAAGATCTAAAGGGGAAACAATCCTGAGAGCAGTGATAATGTGGGAATTAGATTGAATCCGACCACTGTTATTTGTAAGTACTGAGGTGCAGGGGTTTAGAAACTGACTGTATATCCTGGGAAATAAGTAAACATTTCAAAAGTGTATTGCTTCTGGAATTATAGATCAATGAAATAGTACCTGTGCTCTGTATATAATGAGATCCCCTGACTACTTCACTGTGCATTGCCCAAGCACAGAAGAGCAAAAGACATCTCACTCTGTGCATACCTAGATATAACTGAAGTAATTGCTGGGTATATCATCAAGCAGGATACTTTTGTTAAAGCTTTGGTGCCAGACCGAAGGGGAGGGTTATTATTTTCTACCCATTCTCTTGCTGTTTAAAGTTTCCTAATGAAAGTGAGCAACGTATGCTTTTACACGATCATTAAATGGAAATATCATGGAAGGGAATCTAGCCTACATACATATTAAACATAACTTTCTTTCTACAAGCCACCTACATTCATGAAAGTGTAGTAGTTTGTTGCAATTGAGTTTAAAATGCTGTCAAATTTCTGACATGTTTATTGAGTAAGGGGGTGGTGGTATTTGGAAAAATGGGTAGTAGCGAGAATTGGATAGATAGGGATAATTTAAACTAATTTGTAGTTTTTCACAAATGTAAGATTCCTCCTGGACTCTCATGCTTTCAATCCATGGGACCTACATGCTCAAGGTGAATTGAATGCATACATACCTATTGAAGTGGGAGAATGGAACAATAGGCTCCCACCAATCCCCTCTCGCGCTTGGCCTAGAGGATCACGGCCTAGGCACCCGCCACGAGATGAGTTTGCCCATCTACCAGACGACCAAATACCTTGGTACAGGAACCTACGGATGTGCCCACCTACCTGCCCTACCTGCCCAGCAGCTCGCCCTACCCAGGCCGACACCTGCAACATGGATCAACTCGACTAAACCAACATATCGTTAGAGATGCCATGACGATCAAGCCAACGGTCACACCTGTACGACCATGCACACTGGACACTCCTACACCAACCTACACGAAGAATATACTCAACGCTATGACGTAGGTGACGAACACATCCACGGACGTGCATCTTTATTATTTTTCACATAGGCTTTTAAGATACAGAAACGCAAGACACATGATGAACTTATCTAAATGGCTTGCTCACGCTTCACATAAACCCTATAACCTAAAGCACCTGTGCACTCAACGGCTCCATTTATGCACCTGATTCAAGTAGGCCGCAAGCAAGAGCTTCCATGAACATTAAAATGAATAAGAGTCCGGTTGCTGATCCTGCAGAATGAGCTCAACGAAAGGCAGACAGCCAAGCCACAATGTTGCAATCTCGCACGCCGCACACCAACGTCAAGGTCGCACCTGCAAATTAAACAAGGCACACTGTGGAAAAAACAATATTAATTGTGCAGATTCCGGCCTCAAACACGGTCCCGCCTCACGTGACCAAGCCAAACCTGAAAGGATGCAAAGGCTAAGAGAACGGGGGCGCCTGGATCCCTCGTTACAAGACACAGGCAGATACAAATAAAAGACTCAATGGACATCTGCGACAGTGGGAGTAGTCGGCCTTCCAGCCTATGAATAAGTCCTCGCATTGTCTGCACGTACCCATAGTGAAACATTGTTGCAAATGACAGGTGCACCGCGAGCTGGGAACGGTGATGTCCCAGGCTGGGAGGCTTGCGAGCGCACCAATCAGAACATGGGGCTCTTATCACTGACGCCATTAACATTGACCAATCCTCAGGGGTCTTCATGTAACAATTCTCATGTATCTAATTGCAGGGACAACCCAGGTATACCACCTGACTGACCCTCAGCCACTAATACCCTTCTCTATATGTATGCTATACTAACCCTACCACTCAAGTAACCAATCCAGAGTGGAGATAGGTTTTTGCTAACTTTTCGAGGTGACGCAAGTAGCGCGTCATACCAAGGTAAAAAGGGCCTGCGAGCCCCACGATTGTGTGTGTGTCAAGACGGACGCGTACGATCCTCGACCCATCCCTGCCGTTTGTATAATAAACAGCAGAACCACCTTGCTTCTTGCGTGTGCCTCATACTCATTTTTGTGATACGCGGGAGGAGTTGGGGCCTCCCTGCCCGGAGGTCCGCAGACGGCCCAGCCGACCCCGGCAGAATTCCCCCCGACAAGTTGGAGGCACTGCTGAGATCTGTTTAAGGTCTGATTTTATTTTATTTTTCCGAGTGCTCCCGCTGCGAGGAGGCCCGGTGGCGCGGCCCCCTCTGCCGCTGCCCCCTTCTGAGGACTACAGGACCATCGCGGAACTGCGAGAAGACCGGACAGCGCAATCCGGATATTGGCCTTCGGGAGCCGGTTGAGAAGTATCCCGCCCGCGGTTGGCGAGTGTCCAGACGTGGTCCAGACGAGGGGAGGTGGCGAGCCGCTTGGAGGGGTGCACGCAGTCGAGCGGCCCCGCATCAAGAGAACTTGGTGAGTATGCCACACCCAACAAGCAATGTGAAATTGTGAGGGAGGGGGGAGGAATTAAAATAAGGGAGGAGGGAGGTGTTGCACAGGTGCGCGGCGAAGGTTTGACAATTTAGTGTTGGCTATGAAATGAATGGTAGCCGAAAGAGCGCGAGAGCAGTCGGCTACGCTACGTGAAAGAGGGGGGCGGAGCACGAAAACATCACGTGCGGCCGCTCGTAGACACTGATTGGCCTAGGTCGCGACTACCTGTACGGGTGTGGGTGTGTGCGGTTTCCTACGATTTGGTGATTATTGATCAATGAGTAGATGAGGATCCCTATTGATCGAGCAAGAAACTCGATAGGTAGATGACGTTTCCCTGTAGGCGGTAGCTAGTTGGTTGCCCAATACGGAAGATAATTGGCTGGTTAAGCCCTCCTGTCGAGGGGCGTATCACACGCGAGGCGATGCAGCGTGCGCAGTCCGATTATATATTGTTGATTACCTTGTTCCAGGCGTGACAGGAAGACAGCTGTGGGGTTAACGGGGGTAGAGTGTAAGTGTATTAAGAACTGACTAATAGCTTGAAGAGATCGGTGATGTCACCAGTAGGGCTTTCATAGGATATCCCGAGCACAAGACATCTCTCTTTCGGAGGGTGGTGGGGAAGAGAGTTGTGGTAAGGGAGTGGAAACGGAGTTAAACGGTAAGGAGTAGATCGGGAAAAAGGCGAAAGGGGGGGCGTGGCTGCGCACGGAGAACGCCGGCCACGGCAAGTATAGAAGAGGGATGAGGAGCAAATGAAAATAGGACGACTGTATAAGAACGTCACAAGGGGTACGCAGCCGTAGGGGGCTACGTACGCCTCGGCCGCAGGGGGCCGTAAGGTTGTTCTGTAAGGGAAGACAAGGAAGAAAAGAATATGCAAATGTAAATACTATATTTTAATAATTTTCCTTAGCGGACTATCGCAAGTCCCCAAACTCACGGGGCCAGGTAAAGGTAAAAGGTTGTGTATTGTAGGTGTTAGTAAAATAACAGCTACCAAACAGGGGAAGGATAGCAAGTGGAGCGCTGCTATGTCACACGGAGCAGGATCGGGAGGGTGGGGAAACACCCTCACTACCCCATTACAGCACATATGCAAAACACTGTCACCCCATCGGGAGAAATTGATCAAGTATAGCATTGAATGGACACAGGGGACGGACAACAAAATGACAACACCATGGCCGCCTAATGGTAGCTTCGATCCATATACCCAACATTCACTATTAAACCATCTGCATAATACGTACAAGGGGAAGAAATTGACAAACCTTGTGGAGATGTTTAACTTATGGCGGATGTTCCAGGGGTCCCGACCAGGACTAAATGGAATGTTCACTGTGGGGGAAACACCAGTAGAAAAAGAGATTAAGGAGGAAGGAGAGAATGGGGAGAAGGAGAGTGAAGGCCCAAAGAACACGGGGAACGGACAAGAGGGAGGAGAAAAGAATAACAACCCAAAAGAAAATGAACTAAAAAAGGAACAGAGCGACGATATAACCCTAGCCAAGGTAGTGAAAACAGAGGGAGGGGGGTTGTACCCTTTAAGAGAACTAGGTGAAATAGGAAGAGAACAATTAAGGGCGGCTGAGGGGTACTCGAACCCGACATACAGCCCGCCACCATATGCAGTGACAGGTGTCCACAAGGGAGGGGAGCGGACTAGTACGACGGGATCAGCCTATAGGAAGATGCCAGAGGGAGGAAGAGGAGGGGTGTGGGGACTCAATTTTATGGAACCCAAGGGAGATAACGAGACACAACTTAATGCCACTTCTGGAGAGGGGAGGGGTGAGACCACAATACGTCCCTTGGAAGCATGTAGACAAAGAAAATATAAAGTGCAGGCTCCCATCATTAAGTGGAGGTGCAGGTAAATGGATATATGAAATGGAAAAACACACCGCAGGACAGAAACTGGCAGTGGGGGATGTAAAGGGCCTTCTAATATCCATATTAGGGGATGCAGCAGATGACATTTGGAAAAGAGCGGGATTCACTGGGGTAACAATAACCAACATATCACACGATGGGGCACCATTCGCAAACTGCAGACATGCATTATGGCAGGCACTAAGGGTACAGTACCCAGACACATCAGACATAGGAGCAATTATCTCACGCAAGATGCGTGAGAACGAAGATCCTGTTGATTATATCCAGGAAATTCAAGAGAAGTGGCGCATGGAAACTAGAGAACAATGGGACAAAACACCAGCAATATTCTATCATATGCTGGTACAAGGGCTCCCAGAAGGAGTTCAGAAACAACTGAAGAAAGTGGTGGGAATGGAAGCAAAAGCATGGCCAGAAATACAACTGACAATAGTACATCATTGTAGGACATGGCAAGGTAAAATGAAACAAAAGGAAGAGGACAGGAAAGCGGAAGAGGCTAAACTTGTACAGAAAAAACTTACTAAATACACAATGGAAGGGGCACTAATAACTACACCTGCAACAATGACCCAAAGCCCCACACAAGTAGTGGCTGCACAAGACCCCTCCCAAATATAACCCTCCCAGACTATAACACAACAGATGACGCCACTCCAACCATACACGACCAACTTGGGAGGAGGATACTCAATGCCAGGAGCTGGGTATTATAATTACAATAGGGAAAGGGGAGGAATAATGAGAGGGAGAGGATACGGATACAACACACAACAACAGGTAGGAGGACTTAGAAATTACTACCCCACCGGTCAACCAGTATACCAGGACAACACAGGAAGCTTTCCATGGCAGAGTAGGGAACCACCAGTGTGTTGAATTTGTGGATTGGTAGGACACATGTCACGCACTTGTAGAGTAAGACCAGGAACATCATCATGGAGCGAGCAGGGACAACTAAGGCCCACACAGGAACAGCAGGGGATACAACAACAGCAGACGTTGCAACCGGGAAATGACCAGCAACAACTAGTAACACAACAACAGCCACAGGCATTATCACTGTCACAACAACAGGTAGCGACAACACAACAACCCCAAGCACAACAGACACAACTGGGTAGGGTGACAGTACTAGGACACAACCCTTACACAGGAAACGGTCAATCGTTGTACCCTCAATAGGACAGCCCACAGATGGCCTTGGTGTGTCCCATCCTGTCAGTAACCCCTAGTAGTGCGGAGGAACCACGCATAGAGGTAACGATAGGTGACAAAAAGTTATCATTCCTTGTTGATACCGGGGCGACCTTGTCTTGCATAAGGGAAGGTAAGTTTAGGATGTTGGGCGAAGCCATGAACACCCAAGGATTCTCTGGGGCTATGGGGTTGGTTCCCTTTACTGATAACGTTCCCTTATCAATAGGGGATTATGACATGTCAGTGCCACTTTTATATTCTAGGGCCTCACCAGTAAATATACTGGGGAGAGACATCATGAACAGGTTGAATATGACGATTTCCTTTACGGAAAACGGCATAATTTGCTCTACTCCAGGGATCAACATGCTCACAGCACGACAAATCATGCAAGTATACTGCGGACAGACAGCGATTAGTTCACCATCAATTGGCTGAGCCAATTGATGGTGAACTATTCCAGTACGGGACAGACATGGCATTTGCTTGGATGCCAGGGATAGAAGGAAAGATCAGGAGGAGGCCAGCAGCCTATTTGTTCAGACCAGAAACACCAGCCAATGAACCAGAAGGAAAGGTGATTTCAGTGGACATAGAGAGCATTATAGCAACAGCTGACTACATTGCAGTGCATGCCCAAGACAGCGAAGGAAGAGCATGGAGAGCAGTAATAGCACTAGCAGAGGGATGTAGGCTCACCCAGGTGTCAGACGAGGAGCTCTTTTCAGAAGAAAAGGAGGAAGGTGAAATGGTGTTTATGATGAGTGTGGAGATATGGCTAAGAGTGGCGTATAAACAAGTGGCACAAAAAATTGCAATGGCACTTGAGGCACCTGCATCCACCCCAGTCCCCTTCTTTGAGGAGGATATGGCAAGGGTACCCACGTCACTATGGACTACTAGCCCCTATGACGTGGGTTGTATAAAAAGTATAGGAGGTGTAAGGATAAAATTGAAAAAGGTGCAATACTCCCCAGGGTAAAACAGTACCCACTATCAAAAGAGGCAGATGAGGGCATATATGAAACCATAACAGCCCTCATAAATAATGGCATACTGGGACCATCAGAATCACCATGTAACACAGCTGTATACCCAGTGCGCAAGGCTAAAGGGGGGTCTTGGCGCTTCATACAGGACCTCAGGCCCTTGAACAACATAGTGGAAGCAGAGTACCCCATAGCAGCAAACCCGGCCACAATATTGTGTGGCATTCCAGCAGAAGCATCACGATTTACAGTAATAGACCTTAAAAATGCTTTTTTCTCAATACCATTGCACCCAGACTCACAAGATTTGACCAGCTTCACGTACAGAAACTCAAAGTGGAAACACACTAGATTGCCACAAGGATACTGCGAGTCACCCTCGATATTCAATAGAGTAATACAGATGGATTTGGGTAACATTGAAGTAGAAAGCACAGTGTTGCAGTATGTAGACGACATAATAATTTGCAGCACAAACGAAAAAAGATGCAGAGAGGACTCATTAAAGATGCTGACAATATTGACTGAAAAAGGTTACAAGGTAGACATAGAAAAATTACAGTACTGTCAGGAACAGGTACTTTACATTGGTCAGCTCATATCCCAACATGGAAGAAAGATTGCACCACAAAGAGCACAGGCAATTTCAAAAATGCCATTGCCACAAACAGTGAGGGAACTGCAGCAGTTCCTAGGTCTGTGCAACTACTGTAGAGCATGGGTATTTGATTACAGCTCATACATAGGACCCCTGCTTGAGGGGTTAAAAGAAGCTAACAAAGGGGAGAAACAGTTGGGGTGGACAATGGAAATGAAAGAGGCTTTTGATGAACTGAAAGATGCGATAACAACTGCTCCAGTACTGGCCACCCCAGATTATGAGCGACAATTTTTCATATTTTCACATTGCGACTCAGCAGTAATGAAAGCAGTGCTGGCTCAAAAAACCAGCATGGGCTACAAACCAGTAGCGTTTTACAGCGGCCACTTAGATCCTGTAATGTTGGGCCATTTCCCTTGTGAACAAGGTCTCACCGCAGCTGCTTTTGCGGTAGAAAAAGCGTCAGCAATCACCATGGGGTGCCCAACCACACTATTTGTGGAACATGCACTATTTGCAATATTGAATAAACCCAAGTCCACCCTAACCACGCAGAGGGCATCAGGTTATGAGATCATCTTATCTAGAGCTGAACTATCAATTGTTAGATGTAGCACGGTCAACCCTGCAAGGTTTTTAGCAGAAATAATTGAGGAAGGAGATTATGCACACGATTGTACGCAAACCACTGAAATGTACTCATGTGCTAGAAAAGTTGAAGAAAACGCACTAGAGGGAGGTGAGCTCCTGTTCATTGATGGGTCATCAACAATTGACCAAAAAGATGGGATAAGGAGGACTGGGGCAGCAGTGGTAAAAATGATGGAGGTACCGGTGTGTGTGGCAATGAAATGTGTGCAATTACCACAGCATTACTCTGCTCAAGCGGCAGAGCTAATTGCTCTAATCTTGGCATTGAAGGAAAGCTTTAATAAACGAGTGACTATATATTCTGACAGCGCATATGTCACGTCCACTGTCCACTCAGGGCTGTCAAAATGGAGAAGAAGAGGGTTTAGAAGAGCTGACGGCACTCCAGTGCAACATGCTCTTTTATTGGCAGAACTAATTGAAGTAATAAACAACCCCCAGGAGTTAGCCTTGGTCAAGTGTACCCACACACCAATGGAGAAGACCATGTCTCAAGAGGGAATGCAGTGGCAGACGCACATGCGAAGTATGCTGCATACTTTGGTGAGATATGGAACCCCCCAGGGTCAGACAGAGGGAGAGGGAGGGGAATGGCTAAGGAGATGTTGATAAGGGAAGGGTACACCCATCTCCCAGCCACACAGATAATGGAGCTACAAGCAGCTGCACCAATGGCAGAAAAAGAACTATGGGTAAAAAGAGGATGCACAATGTCACCAACTGACGCACTATGGCGCCAGGGTAACACTGGAAAAATTGTAATACCACTGGCACTATTGAATACCGCCCTGAGCCAACTCCACCACCCAGCCCATACAGGCAAGGAAATAATTGCAGCATGAATTAGGGAAGACTGGTTTTGCCCTGAATTAAATTCTCATGTGTCAAATTTTATAAGTAACTGTCTCACATGTCAACAGTTTACGGCCGGTCACACTCTGAAGGTGATAAAAGGTACTATACCCCGGCCAGAGGGACCCGTCCGACATCTCCATATTGACTATGTTGATATGATCAACGTATGTCAAGGAAAGAGGTATATGATTGTAGTAGTATGCCCATTTTCGAGGTGGATTGAAGCAGGGCCATGTTCACACCCAGATGCATTCAGAGCAGCTAAATTCCTAGTGAGGGAGGTCTTCCCCAGGTAGGGGGTGTGCGAGGTATTGCGGTCAGATAATGGCCCACATTTCGCAAACGAAATGTTCCAGCACATCACGTCCTTATTGAGCATCAAGCATAAATTTGCATGTGCATACCACCCACAGGCCAGCGGTTTATGCGAACGCCTGAACGGCCTATTAAAAGAGGCAATTGCAAAAATAACCCAAACAACAAAGAAGAGTTGGTTGTATTGCCTTTCGCTAGCCCTATTTGAGCTAAGGAATAAACCAGGTTCTGACCACCACCTCACCCCTCACGAGGTGGTTACCGGACGCCAAATGCGCCTTCCTCTGACACCAACATCAAGAGCATTCACCGATCACGATAGTACTGCCACTGTTTTTGGTGATGAAATGTACCAATATGTGTCTTCTTTGATCACTAGTGTAGTGTTTGTGTCTCAACAGCTCGAGCGCACACGGGGCGGGTCTAACAGTGATCAACAAGAAGAGGCGGATAAAGAATTGGAAAAGGAAAGACTGTGTAAAATTGCTAAAGGTGACCACGTGCTACTCCGCAATTTCAACAGGAAGTGGAACAGCCCACGTTTCACTGGCCCCCATCTGGTAGAGGAGATATCAACGAGAGCAGTAAAGCTACAGGACAAATGTGCCTGGAATCACCTACATGACGTAAAGATCTACAAACTCCAGACCCGCCCCAGCGCCACCGACAGGGCCATCGGAAGAACAACAACAGCGTCACCAACGGAGGAAGAGACTTCTGCCATTACTGACGGCTTAAGTGTCCCCATACCCTGTCAACCCCCACCCCCAGATCCCCCAGAGACAACTATTGGACCCACCCACCCCATGGTCACACGATCAAAGAGTAAAGAGACTTCCGCCAGCTAAGCCCCAAACCCTCTGCCCAGTATCCCCCTACCCACTACAGTAACGTCCGAACTGAAGGACATTGTTTTGCACATATACACACATAAACACTTGAATGTTCTCTTTTTCTTTTCTCTCGCACATGCAGGTACTGCGTATTATTGTACTGTTAAGAAAGTAAGCCAACTAACAAATTCACTGCCCAGGAGTAGATGGTACCCTCAGATGATAACTACCCAGAAGAATTGTCACACCAATTTGTATATGAAGTAAGAAGGCCAACGTACCTGAACAAAAGAAGGGTATGTGTCTACTACACAGCATTCCTCTTGGCCATAGAATATTCAATGCCCCACCTCCACCCATACTTGCCTGCCCTAAGAGATAGATCACTTAGAGTGGCGTGGGAACAGCTCTTCGCCTGGGCACTGAATGACTATCTGATAGGAAGGGCTTAAATAACAACCACTAACATTCATAACAAGCATATTAAGAATATTCAGGCGGGCAACTTTAACGTCGCAAGAATAAGCTGCCGGACTGCAGCAAGGTGAGAGCAAAATGCCGGTGAAATTAGCCTTTGTAATAAAATTGATAGGGATTTTGATGATCACCGGGTTCTTGGCTGCCTCTGTATGGCAGTACAGCTATGCTATGAATATTGTTGCTGTACCCAAACCTAAAATACCCCCGTCCCCAGCTGCAACAGGTGTTACGTCAGGTGGTATTAGTATAATCCCACACAAAGATAATAGAGTTAAACGCAGCACATACTCAGATAATAAAGGTATTGACAACTACATACAAGATTCAGCACACATCTCAAACAACATGTGGTATCAACACATGACCCACATAGGTAAGCAGACAACAGAAGACAGCTGCTACGTTTGCTCATTAATTCCATATGCCATGAGCGCTTCTCGAACATTTGTTGCCACAGAAATAGATGACAAAACAGCACGATGCATAATATACCTGGCACTCTTCCAAACGAAAGGAAGATTTCAAGGGACAGTGGTGCAATTGGTATGGAAAACACGAGATACATATCCATATGAAAATAACTTCCTCAAGACTTATTTAAGTTACCACAAGAAAAGTTTGCACACTGAAGCCTTCAGATACATGACAAGTGGTCATGAAAAAGGAGAAACAAAAAAGGTAACACTACAGTACCTACCATGTGATTGGTATGCCATTGAAGTTCCTGGTAAAACAGGTTGTTGGGAGAGGCCACTGGTGACGATAACAGGGAAGGTGTACTTGGACAACAAATGGGAGATAGGAGTGGTTGGCAGCAACATGATAACAAAAGAAACTATTTCAACTATTGATGGACACAACCACAGATGTTGGACGACTTGGATCAAGTACGTACCCATGCTCACGTGGATGGAGAAGGATGAAGATCCAATAATAATACTGCTGCTAACTGCGCCTAAAGTATGCTACCAACATAAAGGAGAGGTGGACGTAGGATATAACACCAATTGTGCAAGCATGATGGAGCTACCTGAGGGGGGAGCAGGAACAGCAGTGATAATGGACCATTACTGGGCCTGCGGAGAAAAGGCATACCACACGCTGCCCCCTCTGTGGAATGGTATATGCACAATAGTGCACGTTAATGTACCATCACTAGTGGTACCCCAGAAACACGTGAATATAGCCAACTTCCCCAAAATGGATGAAGGGAACGAGAGGAAGAAGAGATCTGTACAACCTCAGAAGGGGCCAGAGAACAAAACCAACAGCAATAATACTGTCCTGAATAGAAAGAAAAGACAAGGAGAACCTCTGACAGGAAATTACCTATGGGGTAGATCAGAAACAGCACTCACCTCTATTCCACCAGAACACAGACTATTTAGCAGAGCAGCAATGTTCTTCTCCTCAATAATACATCCGGGATTACAGGCTTACGCAAATTCAAAATGGCTCCAGATAACTAGATGGGAACTAATGATGACCATTAATTCTGCAGTGAATGGATTCAACGCAATAAAAGAGGAACTGCGCGCAGTAAGGATGGTGGCACTTCAGAACAGATATGTACTGGACCTCCTCACAGCAATGGAAGGAGGAGTTTGCGCAAAGATAGGACAATCATGCTGTACATTCATCCCTGCCAATGATGCTGACAACGGTACACTGACAGAAGCAGTTTCACAATTGGCCCAGATGCATTCCAAAATGATGGATGAAAGTAAAGGTGTAAAAAAGGATGAGAGCTGGTTTTCAATATTATGGTCATGGATGCCATCTTGGCTGTCAGATGGACTGAAAATTATAGTTGGATGTACCATTTTGGCTGGAGCTACACTGATCATAATAAGATTTTGGAAAGCCCGGAAGGCACGCACCACAGGCGAACTGATTGAAATGGCCGGTATGCACCCCTTGATGCCAGCAGATGACGGCCAACACACAGACATGATAATACAAGAGAGAGAGAAGTTGCGCAATCAGATCACCACCAACCACCTGGACCCACCATCTGTGAAGCTCGAAAACCCAAGAAACCCAAGGAGCTACATAGGGAAATCGGTATACTGCACTCCTGGAGGAACATGTGAATACATGTATTGGTCATTTGAGGACCATGTTAACCACTATGGACATTTGGGAGGGATAACTAAAATATGGAGAGTGAGAGGAGATAAAGAAAAGGATATGTTTGTGGTCGACAAGTCGACCAGAGGGGGAACTGAAGTGGGAGAATGGAACAATAGGCTCCCACCAATCCCCTCTCGCGCTTGGCCTAGAGGATCAGGCCTAGGCACCCGCCACGAGATGAGTTTGCCCATCTACCAGACGACCAATTACCTTGGTACAGGAACCTACGGATGTGCCCACCTACCTGCCCTACCTGCCCAGCAGCTCGCCCTACCCAGGCCGACACCTGCAACATGGATCAACTCGACTAAACCAACACATCGTTAGAGATGCCATGACGACCTAGCCAACGGTCACACCTGTACGACCATGCACACTGGACACTCCTACACCAACCTACACAAAGAATATACTCAACGCTATGACGTAGGTGACGAAAACATCCACGGACGTGCATCTTTATTATTTTTCACATAGGCTTTTAAGATACAGAAACGCAAGACGCACAATGAACTTATCTAAATGGCTTGCTCACGCTTCACATAAACCCTATAACCTAAAGCACCTGTGCACTCAACGGCTCCATTTATGCACCTGATTCAAGTAGGCCGCAAGCAAGAGCTTCCATGAACATTAAAATGAACAAGAGTCCGGTTGCTGATCCTGCAGAATGAGCTCGACGAAAGGCAGACAGCCAAGCCACAATGTTGCAATCTCGCACGCCGCACACCAACGTCAAGGTCGCACCTGCAAATTAAACAAGGCACACTATTAATTGTGCAGATTTCGGCCTCAAACACGGTCCCGCCTCACGTGACCAAGCCAAACCTGAAAGGATGCCAAGGCTAAGAGAACGGGGGCGCCTGGATCCCTCGTTACAAGACACAGGCAGATACAAATAAAAGACTCAATGGACATCTGCGACAGTGGGAGTAGTCAGCCTTCCAGCCTATGAATAAGTCCTCGCATTGTCTGCACGTACCCATAGTGAAACATTGTTGCAAATGACAGGTGCACCGCGAGCTGGGAACGGCGATGGTCCCAGGCTGGGAGGCTCGTGAGCGCACCAATCAGAACATGGGGCTCTTATCACTGACGCCATTAACATTGACCAATCCTCAGGGGTCTTCATGTAACAATTCTCATGTATCTAATTGCAGGGACAACCCAGGTATACCACCTGACTGACCCTCAGCCACTAATACCCTTCTCTATATGTATGCTATACTAACCCTACCACTCAAGTAACCAATCCAGAGTGGAGATAGGTTTTTGCTAACTTTTCGAGGTGACGCAAGTAGCGCGTCATACCAAGGTAAAAAGGGCCTGCGAGCCCCACGATTGTGTGTGTCAGGACGGACGTGTACGATCCTCGACCCATCCCTGCCATTTGTATAATAAACAGCAGAACCACCTTGCTTCTTGCGTGCGCCTCATACTCATTTTTGAGATACGCGGGAGGAGTTGGGGCCTCCCTGCCCGGAGGTCCGCGGACGCCCCAGCCGACCCCGGCAGAATTCCCCCCGACACTATGGTGATGTGTGTGTTACAAAAATCTCTTTTTCCATAACCATAGCACTAAAAACTGAAGAGACTAGTGTGTTGATTATTTCTCATCATTTGCCTTTTATGAAGAAACAATGTGTTTATCTTTAATCTGATTCAATTATTTCTATTTTGTTAATAAATAATGTGTAACCCGGTGTGTTTCTTCTCCTGAAAGGGGAGAGAAAATGTAAGGAATAAAGGCTATTAAAGTGGGATCCCAGATTCACAAAAAAGAACTTGATTAAATACAGGAAAAGTGTGTGTGGCTGATATGAGGTGGTTGGGAAATTCCTCTGAATTAGATGTCACCCGATTAAAACATACTACAAAATCGAAAGCCCCACCGAGATATGATTTTTGGGATAACTAGTAATATTGCAAAATAGAGCTTTTAGCTTAAATTGTGCAGAACTCACAAATGTGCATGCAAGTGTTATGTTGCAGGCAATTATATGGTGTTGATACTGCAGCCTCCTAAGTTGATACTAAGGTGCACAGAAATAGAGATTGTTAAGCAAAAAATTATTAGGGCTTGAATTTCATGTGGTAAGTGATTCAGCAACAGTGGTAAAACCTTGCATTTATGTTTAATGAGAATTGTTACATTTAAAGTGAGAAATGTCTGACATTGCACTACCTGTGGCAAAGGCCCACACCCTTTCAAAGTTGTATTTAAAAGGAGATTGGACAGCCACAGATATTGACCTTTGGAAGACAGAGATGTTAGCCAGAATCGGCAGAGTGGGAATGGAGCTTTGTGATGAATGCCGCCCCTTAAACCAATCCCTACAAAAGCTTAATATAACTTCTGCTGTCAAAGAAGAGAACTTTAAAATGATCTGCCTGTCTTCAGAATTGTATTTTCAACTCTAACTGGTAGAGGGCAGTTTAGCAGACAGGAGTGCTCAGATGAAACAGTGCCAAGAAGCGTTCCACACAATTCTGAAGAGCTGTTGTGTAGTGACCAACTGCAAGAAATTGTGGAGATGTAAGGATCACTGAAAGAAAGGCAGGTTTCCATATTGCAACAGCACAATGTCATGGATCAAATGCAAGCTGAAATTAAGACATCTCGTAATGAACTGCAGAATCAGACAACACCATTTGTGATTCTCCAGGAAGCCTATAATCAGTGTATGGAGGCCACAAATATGCAAAAAGGAAAATATAATGGGCAATCTGGTCATAATAATGACATGTTAGACAACATCTTGACCCTAAAACTCCATTTAGCAGAATTAAAACAAAAAAATGATACATTAATTCTCTAAGAAGTTGAGGAAATTTGAACAAATTAATAATAATTTAAGTGTCACAAAAAGAAAGAGACATCAGATCACACAATATTGTGATGCTTTAGCTCATGAGATGCATCAACTTACCCAAAAAATGAACAGGTGAATGAAAATGAAGGCCTAAATCAAGTATCTTCCCAAGAAGTAGCCAATGTGAAAGTTGAGAATGTTTACAAATTAGAATCATAGAAACTGACCTGAAATAGGAAGTTCAATTAAAAGTGTACTTTGAAAAAGAAGTGCTGCTCTGGCAAGAGAAAAGTCAAGAATGGTGTAGTGTCATTCAAAATTGCCAGTGCAATAGTGAATATTTACAGCAGGAATGACAATATAAGAAGAAGGACTTGTTGTCTTCCCATATCTGGTACCTAATCAGGCCAGCATATGTGAATTGAGGGAGAAATGAGCACAGTGTAAGCAAAAAACGAATATGGAAATGGGAAAAACAAGTAAGGGATTATAAAATGGCCCTACCATTACCTAGTAGAAAACCATCAGAGGCAAGTACTTTAGACAGAGGGGTTAATCACCTTTTACCAAAGGCCCCATTCCACCCACTTACAACTTCCTATCCTATCGGCAGGCTAGGCAGGCAGGTGTCTAACATCCCCTCTCCCAAATGTTTCTGATCATGAAAGAGAGCATTCCTTATCTGACATAGATGACTTCCCACCTTTACCAGCGAGAAGGGGGGGAGGGTGCCCCATTCAGCATGTCAGGAGCAGACAGGAATGGAAGTTAAGATACATCTGGCCCTGAGGAAAAATATAATGAAGGATTGAGCGATGTGCAGAAAATAATCCTGCAGAGAAATTATTCAGCCCACTTAGCTGACATGGAAAGACAAAAGCTTTTTTTTAAAGTCTCTTCCCATTAGGGACCCTGGGAAGATACTGCCAGGCCATCCAGGAGAAGAGGCCATGTTTATTTTCAGCCGCCAGAGGAAGAAAGACAATATTATTCAACCTCTTAAAAGGGATCCTAGGTCAATGACCATGGGAAATCCCAGAGAAAAGGGAGGAGCCTGTGTCCTACGCATCTAGAGTGCATTCCCAAAATCAGAATAGTAGGGAGGGCCCAGATGACAATTGGAAATGGGTTTCCAGCAAATAGCTCGGACTCCGACTGAGAGTGGACTCAGTTTCAGAGACACAATAGGGGCAGATCCCAAAAGAGTTTAATCAAAGACCCTATCAAAAAATTAAGATTTCAAATGTTTTATGACCCCTTGTAATAAAAATGAGAATATTCGGTATGGGAACAGCTATAGTTGTTTGAGCAAATGGTGTCCTCATTTGGAATAAGTAGTGATTTTAACAATATGGAGTATGCCAAATGGGTGGTCCCCCCTGAGCTTTCCAGCTTCTTTAAAGGGCTGCAGGACCAAAATCACCATAAACGGTCTTTATATAAGGCAGCCATTTAAAAACATTTCTCCATGCATAGAAACCCACAAGAGCCCTGTAAATCCGCCTACAATGTGGTGTATGACAAGGACCAGTCTCTGAGAGAATTTGCTCAAGAGTTAAAGCTTGCATTCACACAGTCTTAACCGTGGATAAATAGTAACAGTAGGGAGTTTATCATAACATTTTCCCATGCACTTTCAAAATGCATGGTCACCCAATTAGTGAGGAACTTTGACGAGTTGCGAAGTTTTGAATGGGTGATTTCACAAGCCACTAGGATCTAAGAAGTCCAAAAGCATGCAGAAAACAAAAATAACTCCCAAATCATTTTCAACACCAACCATCAGGAAAGTGGCAGAGGTGAAAATTACCCCTCTTTTGGATCTGGAGTTGGCGGGTTTGAAGAATGCTCTACCTACCACCAAATAGAATGACTGACTTAGGAGGCCCTCTGTCCAGTCCCAAATGCCTGACACTCAACAATTGTTAATGTTAATTAATGTTAAAGGTATTTTTATAGCACACTGCCACCAATGGAGTTGGTCTTCAGGCGCTCAGGCGGATCTGTAAACAAAAGGTGGACGGGGTGGGTTAGTGGGTAAAGAGGGCATAGGAAAGTGAGATGTGGTGTACTGTTGGCAGCTTCAGTTCAGTTTTCACTGTGCGCTGAGCTTGGGTATGCAAATAGGATCGAAGCAGGTCCTCGCATGCTGCTGTTGCGATCTATGTCTTGATTGTTTGCTGTTGCAGTGTGGTGAAGACCGTGCGGTTTGCTGTGAGAGAGGTGGTTGTGTGGGTTTTGTGTGTATTAAGTAAGCAGAAATTAGAGGTTTTGGTTGGTCAGTTGTATGTCTCATAATCCCTGTAGTATAGTTTATGTAACAGGTAGTCATATTGGGTTGGTATATTCTCTCTCTAGGTTTACTGATTGTCTAGTTTCTATGGTCATACTGTGGCTGGTTCAGCTGATTAATTGGCATAGTACCCCTGGTTCGGTGAGCATTGTCTCCAGATTGATAGTGGTGTTTTATTATCATTAACCAGCTTCTTTCTATCTACTGTTGGTAGTGTATTGGGTGGTATAACTTATCTTCCCTTTCCTGACAGTCTAGTATCTGGGCGGGGGTTGAGGTTGGCCTCCAGCTAAGTTATTGAGCTTGGTACACCCAGGGGGTGAGCATAATCCTGCTTAGGTAGTGGGGATATATTATCTATCCCCGTTCTTTACTATGTATTACTGTTTATGGTCCATTGCTGCCTGTGCCCTCAAAGGTTGCCAGGTGCCATTGCTGTGTAATACCTTGTTCTCCCTTCCAATTGATCTGTGGGTGTTCTTGTTATGATTGGTGGGGTTTGTTTTTTAATTGATAAGTGGATATGGTACATGTCCGTATATCCTTATTTTAATAAGGGTTGATGATTAAGGGAGTCAGGGTAGGCTTTTCTCTCGGCCTAGTTTCTCTGTGTATGTCCTTACGGGTATTCTTTCTGGTTATGGGGTTAAGAGCCATGATTTGAGATGTTTCCTGAATTGTAGGTGAGCTCTTGAGTTTCGTATGTTCTTTGGTAGTTCGTTCCAGGTTTTTGAGGCGAGGTGAGAAAAAGAGGATCCTTCGAGTTTTCTCTTGTTGTGTGATTTGGGTTCCAAATAGATATTGCTGCTGGATCTGAGTGACCTTGCAGTGTGATGTAAGTTTAGTTTTCTTCTGATGAACTCTGCACCTTGGTCGTGGATTGCTCTGTGGGTTATGCACATTGATTTGAACTTGATCCGCTGTTTGATGGGTAGCCAGTGTAGCGTTTTCAGCGCTGGTGTGATGTGTTCTCTTTAAGGTAGTTTAAGGAGCAGTCTGGCTGCCGCATTTTGTATGCATTGGAGTTTATTTAGGAGTCGTTCAGGGAGGCCTAGATATAGGCTACTGGCGTAGTCTTGTCTGGACATAATGAGGGCGATGACGGGAGTTGTTTTGTTGGTGAATGAGAGGAATGGTAGGATCCTTTTAACCGATCGCAGTTGAAAGAAGGATTTCTTGATTAGGGCATTTACTTGTGGTTCTAGAGTGAGTTTGTTGTCTATCAGGACTCCCTGGTTTTTTACAGTTGATGATGGGACTGGGGTTTCACCAAGTTCAGTTGGCCATGGGATGTAGAGGTTGTCTTCTCCATTTTTTGTGATGATAATTATTTCTGTTTTGCCTGGATTGAGTTTGAGGTAGTTTAAGTTCATCCAGTAGTATATATCACAAAATCAGTTCTCTAGTGTTACACTGTCTTCTTGTAATTCTTGTATTTTGTAGATCATTTGTGTGTCGTCAGCGTAGTTATGGCAGGTGAGGCCATGTCTTTCGATGATTTTAATTAGCTGTGACCGGTAGATGTTGAATAAAAGTGGCGAGAAGGATGATCCTTGTGGGACTCTGCATGATGATTCTCGAGGGCTTGATTTGTAAGGTTTCATCCATATTGTTTCTGTTCTGTTTGTTAGGAAGGATCTGACCCAAAGTAAGGCGTTGTCAGTGATTCCGAATTCTTCAAGTCTTGTGATGAGGATGTCATGGTTAACAATGTCAAATGCTGCAGAGAGCTCTAGAAGTATCACAGCGGTACTGTTGTTTGAGTCTGCGTTCGCCTTTAGATCATACCAGATTAAAGTAAGTGCCGTTTCTGTTCCTCTCATTGGTCTGAAGCCTGCTTGTGCCTGGTGTAATAGGCGATGTTCTTCTAGGAAGTCTTGGGTTGTTCTGTGTATGTGCGTTTTCAGGAGTTTAGCTGGGTAGGGGATGTTGGAGATGGGTCTGTAGTTGGAGATGTCCTCTACGTTTCCTGTTGTGTCCTTGAAGATTGGTTTGATGTATGCTGATTTGAAGGCTTGAGGCACTCCTCCTGTTGAGATTGATTGCTTGAGGACATTTCTGTAGTATTCCATTGGTGTTCCTTGTGCGAGGATTGTCGAGGGATGCAGGGATCCATGGGGGAGCCAGTTTTGTTGCTTTGATTTATGAGTTTGATGAAAGTCTCCACTGATATGTGCAGGAAGTTTGATTGTTCCAAAATACTAACCCTGCTGACTCTTGAAATCCAACACCCCTATAAATCAAAATGTTGAAGACAATTTTCTTCCTCGTAGATTCCAGGACAATAGAGCCCAGAACTGAGGGGAGTGGAGACACAGAAATGAAGGCTACAGTTGTAACTTTCAACCATATGCAATTTCTTTTGTAAGGCGGAATAGCTACCCTTCCAGAGTGCAACAGAGGTATGACCAAAGACCTCCCTACAGTTCAGAGGTAGGAGAAACGATTGCTCTAATTGAGAGACAGTTAAGTAATTGACTGAGAACATTGGAGAAATGTTGAGGGCCCACCAGATCCCTCAGACTGCCATTGTTCTGAGTCCAGTGCCTCGGCGGGACAATGACAAGGGGCAAACAATCCAAGTAATAGTATGCTTGTGGAGGAAGAAAAAGGGGTTAGGGATGAAAAGATAGGCCAAACCTTAGAGGAAGCTTCCTTTCTGACACATACAATGACTCCCGAATTAAATAAAGAAATAGAGGAAAATAATAGCGACAACTCTTTCCACTGTAACTAAAACCAAAAGAATATAGAAAAGGAGTGATATTTCAAGAAAAGAAAAATAGAATAGTCACTATTGAGAGAGAAGTACACAGAAAAACCAGAAAAGAAAGTATTCTCTTCCAGAGTTGGAGTGATTTTTTTAATTTTTTTTTATTTATTACATTTATATAGCGCACAGGCAGCCCAGGGGCATTGTGGCACTGTTACTTGTAAGGACACTTAGTTACAATGGGTACAGGTTGTGCCTTGGGTTACAGTGAGGCAGTGACCTGTGATCAGCTATCAGTGGTATCATACAACCTAATACATCATACATGATATTCATGTATGCTTGGACATATGGTGTTTGTTAGGTGAATAGGGTAGTTTTCATGGCTTTACGAAAAGCAGACAGTGAGGGTGCAGAGCGCAGGGAGGTAGGAAGGGTGTTCCAGTGTAAGGCAGCGAGGTACGGGAAGCTGGAGCCCCCTGCTCTGGCTCTTTTTACCCTGGGTACTGAGAGCATGTTGGCATAGGGTGACCTAGTGGATCTTGTGGAGGAGACCGGGTGGATCCTCTGGGATAGGTACACTGGGGCGGCGAGATGGACGCGTTTGTGGGTGATGCTTAGCGCTTTGAACAGGATCCTTTCCTTCATGGGGAGCCAGTGGGACGCTTTTCTGGCAGCGGTGATGTGCTCTCTCTTAGCAATGCCTTGCGAGCACGCAGGGCACTGTTCTGTATTACTTAAAGCTTCTCAAGGTTTTTATTGGAGGTCCCTAGGAAAAGAACATTGCAGTAATCCAGCCACGAGCCAGTTATGGCCCTGGCTATGTTAGTGCAAGTGTCTTTTGACAGATAAGGTCTGATTGCGTTGAGGAGTTTTGCATGGTAAGCAGCAGAGGAGGCGATGGCGTTTACTTGTATGGTCATGGATAGGTTGGAGTCTAAGTAGACGCCTAGTGTTTTTACCATGTCTAATACTGGGATTCTGATTGAGTCAATCGTAAAGTGACTGAACTGGGCGTTAAGTTTCTTGAGGGTGTCAGGGGAGCCTACGAGTAGGAGCTCAGTTTTGTCAGAGTTAAGGCAGAGGCTGTTGATAGCCATCCACATTTGGATTGTGTTGTAGATGTTGTTGAGAGTAGCACAGTCCGTGTCATAGTCGCCTGTCAGTGAGAAGGATCTCTGTATCATCGGCATAGTTGGTGTAAGAGATGCCCATGGCGTCAAGGATGAGGAAGAGGGGGCGGGTGAAGATGTTATAAAGGGTAGGGGAGAGGCAGGAGCCTTGGGGCACCCCACACAGCATGATGGTGGGTGACGTAGTAGCTAGGTCAGAGAAGACCTGCATGGAGGAAGGAGGTGATCCATGTGGTGGCTTCTTGGGAGAAGTTGGCTGTGGAGGAGAGGTGGTGGCAGAGGATGGTGTGATCTACAAGATCAAAAGCTGCCGCGAGATCAAGGAGAAGGAGCAGGACAGGATTGCCTTGGTCCCTTGCGTCATCCATTTGGTTTTTGAGGTCGAGTAGGGCCGTCTCTGTCCCGTGCCTGGGGCGAAAGCCGGATTGTCTCAGTCCAAGGAGGTTCTGCTCTTCAAGAAAGTGCTGGACCTGCAGGTACGCTGCTTTGTCTACAATCTTGAGGAGGAATGGGACTGTGGTGATGGGGCGGTAGTTATTAGGGGAGGTGGGGTCAAGTGTGGGTTTTTTATGAGTGGTCGGACCCATGCTTCCTTGAGGCATGAGGGGACTCTTCCTGTGGTAAAGGAGGCATTGACCAAGGCTGTTAGGAAAGGAGCCAGGGTGTCTGCGCAGTCTTTGATGATGGAGGCAGGACAGGGGTCACCTTTGCAATTGGAGGGTTGTATGTTTTTCATGATGTTGATCATGTCTTTCTCTTGGATGGTTTTTAATGAGAAGGTGGGTGGGGCCTCTGTGGGTGGGGGGAGCGGTGGGGATGGGGAGGGTGTAGAGGGGGTGGAGAGTGCTAGTTTGGTGTTCAGGATTTTGGCTTGGAGGGAGCTAATCTTATTACGCATGGCTGTTTGGATGTTGTCACACCATTCTTTATCCTTGGTGAAGTTTTGGGGGATGGGTGTAGGGGTCTCAAGTTCCCTGAATATGGCAAACATTTCCTTGGTGTTCGATTTGGCCTCCGCGATTCTATCTTCAAAAGATTTAGCTTTGGCTTTGATGATGGCTTTCTTGTATTCATTTGCAAGGGATTTGAAGTTAAGTTTGTCTTTATCATCACGAGATGTTTGCCATAGAGCTAATGCTGCTCGTTTGTCAGTGCACCACGTGGGTGAACCACGCATTGGCGTCTCTAGTGGGTTTGGTTTTGTGCGGTTTAAGTGGGGCGATGGCATTGATTGCTGCCGTGATAGCAGTATCGTAGTTTTTGGCCAGGGTTTCTGGGTTGTTGGAGAAGAGGGCTCTGAAGGCAGGTCCCTGTAAGAAGGGTATGAGTCTTTCTTTGGTCAGTTGATGGGCACTTCTTGTGAGGGCTGGTGGTAAGGGTAGGGGGGTGGGATGTGGTTGTGGTGGTGGGGATGTTGAAGGTGATGGTGTGGTGGTCAGACCATGGGGTGCGGGTATTGCCTGTGACTGTGAGGGGGCAATTGTGGTGGGCGATCCAGTCTAGTGATCTGCCTAGGGCGTGTGTGGGGTCAGTGATGGTGTTGATGAATCCTAGGGTGGCTAAGGCTGTGTCAAGTGCTTTGGCAGCAGGGTCTTTGGCGTCATTCAGGCCAAGGTTGATGTCTCCAAGGAGAATGGCTTTGGATGACTTTTTCAAGTTGTCCACCAGGAGGTGGGTGAGGGAAGCCTGGATGTCTCCTAGGGGGCCTGGTGGTCGATAGATGAGGTGTAACGTGATGGTGCAGTGGTGAGAGATGGTGAGTTTCAGTTGAAGGTAGTCGCTGTTATTGTTAATAGTTTTGTCAACCTTTCTGATGGTGATCGAGTCTTTGGCTATGAGGGCGACACCGCCCCCTGTGGTCAGGCGATCTTGTCTAGTGATGGCATAGCCTGGTGGGAGTGCGAGGGATAGGGCGGGGCCTGAGGCTTCGTGTAGCCAGGTTTCAGTGACCATTAGAAGATCTAGATCTAGGGTGGTAATGAGGTTGTGGATGTCTAGCGCGTGTGCATTGATGGATCGGGCGTTGATGAGGGCACATTTGAGGTGCGGTTCAGGGGTGACATAAATGGTAGAGGGTGGCACATTCAAACCAGTGGGGGGCACATTTTCAGGTGTCATAGACATAGGCAGAGTGGCATTTGCATCAGTGGGTAGCCTGGCTAGGGTAGAAGATTTGCACATTGCAGTAATTACATTCAAACCAGTGGGGGGCACATTTTCAGGGGTCATAGACATAGGCAGAGTGGCATTTGCATCAGTGGGTAGCATGGCTAGGGTAGAAGATTTGCACATTGCAGTAATTACATTCAAACCAGTGGGGGGCACATTATCGGGAGTCTTAGACATTGTATCAAGTGCAGTTGGGTCAGGGCGATGCTTATTATGTGGGCTCAGCTCCATTGTGTGGCTTAGTCTATGGGATTTATGCAGTACTGAGGAAGGAGCCTTTAGGCTAGTGGCTGATTTCAGGGTTCTTGATTGTAGGCGTGTATTGCGTACCCTTGTGGGGATGGGTAAAGTGAGCATTACGCTCGGGAGAGTACGTGTGCATAGCCGCTGTAGTCTGTTTGCGAGTGATTTGAACAGTTCAGGAGTGCGGGACTCCTTACCTTTTGATTCATGCAGAGTTCCACAGCGAACGGCAGACTGCGAGCAGCGAAGAGCTACTAAGAGGAGCGCTGGCCTTTTTCTGCGGCCTTCTTCTCCCGGCTTCGCCTCACGGCACCCTCTGATGCCTCCTAAAAAAAGAGTGGGTAACAATAGAAGACATTGCATCTGAGAATGTAGAAAAAGAGACTGAAAAGTGCAAAGAAACTTGTAGCTATGAAAGTCAATCGGATAAAACAGATATGATAAACCAGATAATCCCTCCTTCCTAATGGATTCTGAAGATTGTCCTCTGTGAAGATAAGACAATCATTGTTGACATCATTGAGGCCACCTATATGCGATCGCAACTGATAGAACCAGTACTGCTCACTTATAACCAAAAGAGCATCAATTGATCCACCTCTTCCCCTCGTCACAACTTTCTCAAGCACACACCACTGAAAGTGATCAAGTGTATGTTTGAGCTCCTAAAAGTGCACCACCATTGGAGATGTTAACACCTTATTCCATTTACGTGATTTATGCTCACTGATCCTTATGTGCACTGGTTGTCTGGTTTTTCCAACGTAATGTTTGTCAAACAAGCAAGTTATCACATACACAACACATGATGATTTACAATTCATGAACTGTTTCAATGGCCATTTCTTCTCCCCAGGTCCAAAGGTGGTAATTTGCCTGGCATGCGGGCACGCTGTACAGGTCCCACAGTTATAGTGCCCTGTCACTGATGGTAATCTGAGCATGGCTCGGTTATCAAGGTTGTTTTCTTTTTCTGTCTAGAACCATGCAACAAAGATTGGCAAAATATCCCCTTTTGAAGGCAAAAGTGGTCTAGGAAGATCAGGCTCCAACATCAGTACAATATGCCAATTTCAAACTATCAGGCTCCTCAGGGAATTGCTTAAATGACAAAATGTAGTAACACAAACTAACCGATTGGTGACAGGATTGTCTTGTGATTCAAGAAGGTTATCTCTAGGAAACAAATGCGTCAGTTTCATAGAATGTTTGAGCAACTGATAATAAAATTCAACACGATCCGTACAGTTTCTGCAAAGGGCAAAAACGGATTGAATGGAATGTTCTTTTTCAATCTAATACGATGCTAGCTATCATTGTGTAAGATAGTGGTGAGACACCTACTCCATATCTTATCTCCAAATGTGTATTTATTCTGACAGGTTCTCAAACCACGTGGCGTGTACTTGACCTCAAGGAAGAAAGTGCATGCATTGGGATGAGCCAAGGCTGTGCCTTAGAAATAAATAGCTTCAAGAAAATGTGTGCCGAGCTGTCTAATAACTCACACTTTTTTTGTAAACTAAAGTCTAAAAAAGGTAGATTCTATGCTCCTGTCCAAGGTCAGTGTGATTTACCAGCTCTGGTAGACACTGGGTGGTTTGGGTCTGTTTTAACCTAAAACATTTGACCCAATCTCATTTGATTGATTTTATTTGACCTTTATTTTGGTCTAAAATGTGGGGGGAGATCCCCCGCAACCCCTTCACTTCACCTCAACCTAATCTATGCCTTTACCCACTCTCATATGTATATTTCATTACACTTGACCAAAAAAAAGTCCCAAAAATTCTATCAAATGTTTTAAGTCAAATGTCTTTAGGTCAATTATGCTAATATAGGTGACCTTGATTGCAAAACAAACCTTTGATAAACTCAATCTAGGAAGAGGGGAGAGTCATAACATTCCTCCCAAACCTCTTCAAGGTGAACTCCAAAATGTTGATGGCTAGGACATTTCTGTCAGTGGGATTGTGGATCTTGTGAGGTGGTAGGAGTAAGAGATGGACACAAAGTTGGCATGTTGATTATCAAAGACTTTTATTTTCAAAATAAGGGGGGTTGGAGGAAATCTTAACTTTGCCTACTTCTAAGAGTGGTTTCCCTGCCTCAACAAAACAAACTAATGGAACTGTCAATGTCAGAATCTCCAAATTAAAGTTCACGGTCATGTGTCCAAATCCTAAACTATCGTTCACAGCTAAACTTAAGAAAAGGTGAAAAGGTAAAATGTCTCTTGCCTGCCGACCTGCAGCCTGACCTTGTTGACAAAACACAAAAGTTTCAAAAATTATATAAAAGCTAGACACAAGGGATTGACTGCCTTTCCCCATAATCTTTCCAAGGTTATTTAAGTTTGTTTTCTAGGGCAGAGCTAGCCTCCTAGGTATTGCCACAATGTAAAATAGCCTGGTGTTCTCAGTCTGGTGTTCTCCGAAGCTGCACTGTGTTTTCTCTTTATCAATTACTGTGGGCCTCAGATCCTGCTCTCAGTACCCCTCCTCTTTGCCCACTACCCTGCAAGTGGGGTACACCAAGCTCTTGATTTCCCAAATCAGTTTCTATGGTTTCACTTGCACCCATAGCCTTGGTTTATACTCCTGCCAACCTCTTTGAGTGTGAGTCACAAACGCAAACTTATATTCCTTTTTAATAGCACTTAGGGATCACTTCCCCAATTAGAGTTCCACACCCCCTTCTCTGGTCTGCTCACAATGTCAATCATCCAATCTCTCTCTATTCAACAGCTCTGGTTTAATCGCCTGCCAAGATATGTGAAGGTTGTGTGTTTCCCCAAATTTTGCATTCCCCCTTACAGTTAGTTAGGGTATGCTGTTCTGATGTGGGTCCCAGACTCCTTTCACTAGGTTATTCCCAATGTTCTTTTGCTTTCGCTTCACTTCTGCCCACAGCATTGGTTTACTCTCCTGCCAAAGTCAGTGTGTATCCCTTATGGCTGCCAGCCGGGATATGTCCTTCTAATGTGGGTCCCATACCCCCGTTTCCTTGTCAGTGAGTATTTCTCCTTTACTTAGTTTCCTATCCCACACACTCTCTGGGTCTAGCCAACTGCCAGACTAGCTTCCCTGATACATGTGGGCTTTGGCTGTCTGTCTCACGTCTCCCAAGGGCTTTGCCGGTCTTCTGTTAGCAGTGGGACCTCTCCTGGTAGCTCAAGGGCTTACCCTTCCATCTGACAGTGCTTTGTGGACAGCGCGGCAGCTCTGGTTCCCAGCAGGTAGGTTTTGTCCTCTCTGGTTCACTTCCCACTTCCTGTGCCTTCCATGGGTCTGTTTTGCCATGGGACGCTGTCAGCTTCTCTTCCTCATGTGTCTGCATGGCTCTTGCCGCACTCTCAGTCTGCATCGAGTGGAGAATGTAGACACCATTGATCGATACCCTAGCTGTCTTTTAATGACAGCTGGCCAATCACGCTACTGCATGGCTAGAGCGTATGCTGTCATTCAGGTTGGTGATCCTCATTACTCATTGCCTCGCCCTCGTCCCAGTAATTTCTATGTGAGATGTCTTGTCAAAGTACATGGGGACATTGGGTATTGGGGAATGGAAGAGGCATTGAGGGAAGGTGGGTGAGTTAGGGGGATACTGCATTCTCCCAGGTTCACCACTACTCTCAGTGGGTCCCTCCTCCCCATGAGATCCTCTCGCTGAGCACCAGCATCAGGGGGAATCTAGGATAGCAGCCTCTCCTTCTTGGCCTCATGGAAAGGGGCTCCTCCATCTGAAGCAGTGACGAGATCCTGGGATTCGTCACAATCTGTAAATCATGGGCGATACCGTCTGAAACATTTGGTAATTGCTGTGGCTCCAGAGTTTACATCCTGTTTATTGGGGACCAATTTTCTTTGGAGTCTGTCCCCTCTGATTGCTTGTGTGAACAAGGTTCATTGGACCAAAACCTCAAACAAATTATCCCGTCAAGCTGAAGAGAACTACTAATTATGTCAGACTGAATGGTACTTGTCACTTGATTGAACGACATCCCAGTATTTTTCATAATAATCATGTTCCTGAAATCACCATCATCTCAGTAGGAGAACAGAGTAGTGAAGGGACTTCATCCCATCTTCTAAAAATGAATCTCCTCCTAACCACAAATGTTTTTCCACAGTCGAAGAAAATACCTTGAAATTCTATATTTGGGAAGACTCCAAAGAACTTCAAAGTGCTTCTGAAAACACTTCAGAAAAAAAGTTATAATTCAATCGGCATCGAGAAAAAAATGTGAACTCACATTCTTCCCCATTCAGATAAATGGAGGGAAAGATCCAGTGCTTGCCAGAGTCTCTCAAAACAATTGGAAAAGCTTGATAAGTGAAGCACTGTTTCGCCAACTCCAAAAAGATCAGACCACTCCCTGCTTTAGATTGACAAATAAATGGGAATTTGGTCTGGAAACCGAAACTTCAAAACATATTCTACCTAGTAGGTGATTGTTAAAAATGTCAATGGGCAATAAAACTATTGGACATAATTGTTGGATCGTTAGAGATGTCACTTCAGAATTTTATCTGGGTAGTGATATTCTCCATCAATTTGCAATTAATTAAAATTTTATTAATGGCAAGGTTTGGTCAAGACTGGGGCGTAACCCAATGGGCTTTGATAATGTTGAGAAAGCACCTCAGTCAGCTGAACTGTTGCCATATGCTGTTGAAGTCCAAGAAAAAGAAGAGGTTAGTATCTCAGATCAGGTGCGACAATTTATAGCACCAGTCAAAATAAAAAGAGGGCCACCCCAGAAAAATTAGGAAGCATTCATACATTTGAGTCATACCCTCAACAACAATGATTGTCCCTGCATCCAAAACGAATATTGGTGAAAAAAAGCGACCCTGAAAGTGTCACTTTGGATGCAGACACCTCTATTGGAATGGATATTGATTCCCAATAGGGTGCAGACATATATGTTGGAATGGCATCAATTCCCAATACTATTCAATTGATTTGGTCATGGGCCTAATTTACAACAAGACAGATGGTATCCCATCAGAAAAGATCAACACCCAACACGGGGGACATTTCCTGGTTTATTCTTCATGTCCTTACAGGGTAGAAGACGTTACCTGTGACATCTTGGAAGATGAGGTAGTATTTAGAGTTCACAAAAGCTATCTTGAATCTATGGAAACCACTGCCCAGGTAAACACCATTAAAAAGATCTCTCCATACCTTTGAAATGTCAAAACCATAGGTATTTCCGTGTTTCTGGCAGATGGTTGAGAAACAAATCATTCTGGCCATTGCCTGTGAGACCGATGAACAGTGACAACAACCGAGACAGGTCCTTTAGGATTTCCAAATTAACTTTTCAGTTGACTCCTATGATTGTAGGCATACAACTATCCATTCTATAATGATACCATCTGACCCTAAAATGGCTCCTATGTTTCTAAAACAATACTGGTTGCTGCTCGCACCCATGGAGTCACTCACAGAGATCACCAGAAATTTGGAATCCATGGCACAATTCATCCTATCCACAGAACCTTTAACAATTCCATACTGGCGATCCTAAAACTGAATGGACAATGATGACTTGTGCTGGTCTGAGGGAGTTGAATAAACAGGTTCACATGTCAAGGTGGCCTCTTCCCTGCATTAACCAAGGACTGACACAGATCCAAGGATCAAAAGTATACCCAGCCCTTGACTTGACAAACGGTTACTGGACATTACCTGTGAATAGGGAAGATCAGTATAAACGTGCCTTTACCTTTGGGGGGCAACAATATATTTGTACCTGTACACCCTTCGGATATATCAATATCAATTCTGAGGGAAAGAGGAAACGTGGCCTATGTGGGCGATCCATTGATAAAAAGTTCAAGTGTGGAAGAACATCTGGCAGAAATCAGAAATGTTCTCATCAAATTGCAAAAAGATGGTACAAAATTATCTTTCCAGAAAGCACAATGGTGAAAAACCAGAATGATCTTTCTGGAGCATGCAGTTACAGCTGAGGGTCTCAATCCTCTGGAAATGATGGCAGAGACCTTACTGAAAGTAAAGAACCCCACAAATCTGCATGAGTTGGGAATCCTCCTTGGACTGACTAATTATAGTTAAATATTCATTGAGAATTATGCAGAGATCATTCAACTTTTGTTCCACTTATTGAAGGTCGGGCCAAAGTGGGAGTGGGGTGAAGCACAATCCCAGGTAGTGAAGCAACTGAAAAGAATAAGGGGTTTGTCTTAGAGACTTGTTTCTCACATACCTGCTTGATGGTGGTGTTATTCCAAAAACATGACAAAGTCAACAAGGTAATCTCCTACATGAGCAGAACTTTATCCTCCATAGAAGAAATATTCAATGATTGCAAAAAAGCACTTCTAGCAACAGTGTGAGCATTGAAGAACTACCACCCATTTATCCAGGGGGAGCACATCTTAGTAGAGACCTCCCACCAACGGTTACAATATCTACAAAGTGATGGAATATGGGCTGGGAATGTCTCTAATTCAATAATCACTTCTTGGATTCTCTAAATGCAGGACTTTCCTGTGGAGGTCATGTACAGCCAAAATATGATCTAAAATCTAGTTCAAGGATTGGCAGACTAACAAGATTGTGCTGAAGAAGAATGTCTTGAGGACGAACGTCTAATCTTAAACATCAATATTAAAATGGAGGTATACCTGGCATCCCCCCAGAAAGGTATATGAAGAAATAACTTGTCAGGGGATACCCACGGTTCATGTGGCAGGGTGTTCCTACCATATTACAGAAGACAGGGAGATAGAATTGTTTGCTAGCATTGGGAACATCTGGGTAAATGATCACCCCAAACCCTCTGCTGGTTACAAAATAGGACCCTGAAATAGTCAGGTGGCAGAGCTAATGGAAATTTATCAAGCTTTACATACTGCAGTAAACTACCTACTCACAGAACTGGTGATTATCACTGATTATCATTATGTGCGAAATGGGTTTGTTGGACACCAGATAAATTGGAAAAACAGAGGCATGCTTTGTGCAAGTAATAAGCCATTATAACATGGTAGGTTGATCCAGACTATTGGTGACTTCTAATAAAATGAACATGTATTGGAAGAAGATCAAAGGTCATTCCAAGATAGAAGGTCCTGATCAAACTTGAATTGACTTGACCCATCAATTGGCCAAAACAGGAGCTCTACATGGGGAATTCATAGATATGGAACACCTGCTGGGAGAAATCCAGATCATGGCAGTGACCAGATCACAAACTTGCACAGGCAGTGACCTTATGGCTGCTCAGTGGAGCAGAGATGTTCCTGGTACAGACTTGATCACTGCTCAAAAAGAGGGTCCCTTTATTGGGGATTTCTTAAAAAATTTCTTCTGGCAGAATCAGACTACAAAGGAAATGAAGATCTTCATATTATGATGAGATATCAGAATATGTTTAAGATTCAAGATGGTTGTTGGTGAGGAAACCTCAATCTGGGTATGACCAGTGGGTTGTACCTACCTCCTTCCCAAGTCTGATGCTGAACCATGCCCATGACGCAGCCACTGCCGGTTCAGAGGGGATTTCAAAAGGCCCTTGAGATACTGCAAGAAGTCGCTAATTAGCAAAACATGGGCGAGGATCTCAAAACATATATAATCACTGTCTTGTGTGTGCTCAGTTAAAACTGAGTTCTCCCACACACAGAGCTCCTTTACAGAAAACAGGAAGGACATTACAATGATCTGATTTGCAAGTCAACTTCATTGGACTTCATTGGAGCAGTAACCCATTCTTCCAGAGGAGACAAATGCATGTTGATGGTGACCTGCCTATTCACAAAGTGGATTGAGTGCCTTTCTGCCCCAAAAAGAAGCCACCATTTTGATGATTAACCACATTTGTTCTCAAATTGGTCTTCCACAAAGGATTGAGTTTGATAGAGGTAGTCTTTTACCAGTGAGGTGATGAAAAATATGTGGTAAAGTTTAGGAGTGAAATGAAATCTCCACATCGCCTACCACCCAGCATCGAGTGGGGGTGTAGAGAGATACAACAAAACAATGGTAAGTATCTTGAAGAAGTTTGTAGTTGATTCTGGTCCAGGTTGGGACATCTGATTGCCGCTTGTCCTGAATGGTCAGTCGATCTACCTCTTCTTCTGCCACCAAGATGTCTCCATTTGAATTAATGACAGGATGAAAAATCGTATTATCTCAACATCTGCTTTACTGAACTCAGGAGTAGACGTTAATAAATGACTCAACTACTCATGACTACATTGACAACTTGAGGGAAGCATCTACAACATGCTTTTGCATATGCCCAAAGCAATCTGGCAAAATCTGCTGAAGGGATAAGGACGTATTACGACTCTAAAACAACATGACAGGAGTATGAGGTTGGTGACCAGGCTTAACTATATCATTATTGAGAATCCAAGCCAAGGAGAGTTTTTTACCTTCTTGGTGAGGGGGTTTTGTGATTATTGATAAAATGTCTCCTGTCGCCTATAAGATCTGAATCCCAAAATGAGATCTGGTTGTGGGCAAATGGGTCCCTATCAATCAGTTGAAAAGCTTCACCCTAGACAAGCGTTGAGAATGATTGAGAAGCCATCTCAAGTTAGGCCTGAAGAAAATGATGAAGACTGAAATCGAATGACCAGAAAAGGAAAAGGAGTAATCAGGAAAAGTAACGGATAAGTATTCAACTTAGAAGGCGAGAGAATGAATGGATGAGCATTTTAGTATTAATTGATAAGTAATGTAAACACTCCATGATAGGAGGTAATATGTCCAGATATGTCACTAAACCAGCCTTACTACCCCTCTCTGTAGAGAACTAATAAAGAAACTTTCCAGGACCTGTGGACCTGGAAAGGGGATCCCAACCAGGCATATAAACAACAGACAGTGGAGAAGATTCAGTTGGAGAAGACGATTTCTGTCATTCCTCAAGCAGACGGGGATTGGCGCCGGAAAAGACAAATCCAACATTAACTTGAAATGGAAAAAAAACTAAAAACATTTGGATCAACTCCATTGTCCTTCCTCTTTTGCTGCCACAGGGAGTAAGAGGGAGGGGGGATTTGTAGGAAATTCTTAAATCATAAGAAAAGATGCAGAGCAAGGAGTCATTTTAAAAACAACACATAAACTGCAACTTGTAAATGAAGAGGCCTGAGATGAACATTTTAAGTACCAGAAATGTACCTGCAACTTTTATGAAAATGGGGAACTGCAACCTGAGGAGAAAGAGAATAACAACTTCAAGAAAGAAAAAATATGCTGTGTTTTGGAGGAACATGTGCATTTTAAAATCAGAAAGTGTGACTGGGACCGCATTAAAGGAAGTAAGAACTGAATTCTGACATCTGTGTTCTGCCCATTCCACCTGCCCCAAATGAGATGTGAAAATAGATATCAACCTTTCTCACAGAGATGAATCGGTGGAGGATTTGGCCATAAAGATAACAACTAGAAATGACTGTAAATCCTAAAGCGACATTCATGGGTTTCATCTGTGTAAAGCGGACTTCAGATAAGGAGCCCTTAATGGGGATTCAGCTTGACCAGCCAATCCTGTTTTGCCTAACCTGATCTCCCTGGCTCTCATGAAGGCAGTAAATATCTGGAAAAAGGTTCATCTGAAAAAATCTATAGGTCTGGGAATTGTCAAAGGGGGGCAGTGACAAAATCCCGGACGAACCAAACTTCAAAGATTTTATCACACCAGGCTTCTGATGAGTAACCATTAGCTCTGAACTTACAGCTAAAGAACTGAAGACTCCAAATGCTCTGTCGGTGACAGGTCTAACTGCAGTTGCTATTTAATATTGGAAAAATGCATTTTCTTTATTTCACCCATAATTCTTGAACAGAAACTCATAGACATTTTTCTTTTGCCATGTTCAGCTAGAAATGCTCTATTTGGTGGTAGAAAAATGAGCTCATTTTCAGAATGCACATTAGGCAAAGGTGCATTTTGTCACAATGAAATGGTGTAAGGTAGTTTTTAATATATCATAGCATCTTCAGGGAGTAGCCTATCAGATTGAGATGGAACTACATTGTGTAGAGAAAAGTATCAATAAGTTATAAGCCAAACTCTGTAAGTAATTAACCATTGGTCCTATCATGATAACAATTCTCTCAATTGATTAGTGCCAGAGAGAGAAATCTGGTGAGCAAATTAGTAAAGTCATAATGTGCATTATTCAATGCAAGAAATCCCTTTGATGACATCACATTAAATGGGACAGAAACTGGGTATAGAAGTTACTCCCATCAGACTGCTTCCTTCATTAATATGCCCAAGGCCTGCGGAGGGGCATGTCTACCGTGATGTCACTTTTGGAACAGTGTCCAATCACATACATTGACTAATAGGATTGGGGAAAGTATGCACACCTCAAAAATACTGTTGCATGAAAGATTCAACACACACTCATTCAGGGGCAGACACACAAACTCACTTGTTCACTCACTGATTGATGGAGAGAAAGAATGATTTATATAAACAGGAAGGATAGAGCTAAAACATAGATGAGGGAGCGAGGTGGAGAGTGGGAAGGAAATGGAAACAGACAGCCGACTACCGTACTAGGTGACATTTCTGATAGAGTCGGAGAAAAACACAAGGTGAGGGAGAAGGGTGCAGAAAGAGAGGAAAGGAACAAAACAAGCAACTATCGTACTAGGCCTGACGACATTTCAGATAGTGCTGAAGAGGGGGAAAGGGAGGAAAAAAACAAGGGGAGGGAGTAGGAGACAGACGACAATGCTATCATACCAGGTCCAGTGACAATCCTGATAGAGTAAGTGCATACAAGACAGTAAGGAGAGGAGGGGAGGAGATATGAAAAGGGAGAAAGGGAGAGGAGGAGAGAACAGAGAGTTAACAGTCAAAAAGTGTGGAGAACGAAGATGAGAGAGCGAATACAATTGCAGAAGTCAGTAGTAACACAATGTTGCATGCCAGGATGCAAGATGAAGATGGGAACACCATGATTCAGGGCCAACCATGAGTACAGGATGCAAAGGAAGTCCAGCATGAAAGCTGAGAAAGGGTGACACACGGTGAATCAATAACGTCCGTAAAAGTCAAATCCAACATTGGCCACAAGACGCTGATGGTGAGACGAGAATGTATCAGGTCAGACTCCTGCAGAAGTAGGCTGGAGGGGGGCACCTGTGTGCCAGAAGCGAGGGGGGCACAAAGGAACATCACAGGGGGACTAGAGGGGGTGGGAATGGCCTGTGGGTACAGAGGGAGTAAACACATGTTGGTGCATGCTTACCTGTTGTCTGAGCAGGGGTTCCGGTCCTCCGGGTCTGAACATGAATTGCCCTTTTCATCATCAGCCCTTCGCTTTGGATGCCCAGGTGAGGGACGCCCTTGATCTGATGCAAAAGACCCATTGCACGAACTCAAGTACCACCCACGTAGAGTGTGAAACCAGATGAATGCCTCTGTGGATGATCTGATCTCGCTAAGCAGCCTCACGCATGCTGTCACTCTATCCCAGTCCTCACACCAGGGTACATACCCTCTACTCTCTTCTTCATTAATGCCCATACCTATAAGTTCAATGTCCTATCCCTACTTAAATTTTAAACCTACATAAAATACCCTTAATACTTACCCAAAATCTGCACTTCCCCTACTTAACGATGTCCCTGCATATCAATAATCAAATATATACATTTAACTATATGAATATATATATATATATATACATATATTCAATTAGAAACTATGTTAAAGGGATGTTATGGTTAAGTTGCACTAATAGAAACCTATGAAATTCAAATGTTGTTAAGGGGACATTATGGTTAAGTTGCACTGATAAAAACCTATGAAATTCACTGAAAAAACTTTTGTTAAAGGGAAGACTAACACCCAGGACATCAAAGATGACATCAGAAATGTGGACATGGCCAATTTAACCCCATGTTTTGTCCCTCGTGGTCATGGCCAGTAGCCAGATTGTCCGGCTCATGACCTTATTCCATGACCCACACAATCTGGCCACTGCCCATGGCCACAGGCTACATCTCATTCACCAAAGGTATATCACTATTTTTTGTACCTGCATTATGACACTTGTCAAAATATAAAACACAGGCACATTTGCAAAACCATGCTTTTAGGTCCTTCTCAATGCTCCTTACACAAGTTTGCTGGAAATCTACCCATGTTTTATTTTTTCAAAAGTGTCAAATGTATGCACATACAATCATCATATAACCTAGCCCCCACTTGACAAAATCCATTCAGACTTTATGAAAACATTTGTATCTAGATCTATAATCATTTTGCAAACCTTTGTGTGGATTTGTCAAATGGCACCACATTTATAAGCCTTTACAATATTTTGGGACTCCCCTATAATACTGCCCCTCTTAACAAAATCCCACCAAACTTTGCAAAAACATTTATATATAGATCTATTATCGGTTTGCCAAATTAAGTGTAGATTCGTCAAATTGCACACCCTTTATAGGCCTTTACATTATTTTGGGAGCCCCCCTCTAATTTTGCCCCCTCTTGACAAAATCCCACCAAACTTCGCAAAAACATTTCTATCTATATGTATTGTCAGTTTGCCAAATTAAGTGTCGATTCGTTAAATTTCACCCCCTTTATCAGCCTTTACATTATTTTGACACACCCCCTCTAACTTTGCCCCCTCTTGACAGAGTCTCACCAAACTTTGCAAACACATTCGGGATCAGGTCAGGAATGTAATTGCAGCTTCATTAAGTGGCACCAAAGTTATAAGCCATCCAAGAACTGCTTTCCACTGACCCTGTAATGCAGAGGTGACTGCGAACTTCACAAGACTGTTCGCGAGCATCCGGACTGTTCGCCGACTTTTGCTGCGAAAACCGCATGTTTTTTTGCTTCTTGCAGCCATATTACATCCCCGCCTCATCACCCCTCACCTCCCCAGAGACTATTTGATAAGTTTGACAAGTGCAATGTTGTGTTTTTTAATATTTTTTTACTGCGATGTCCGTGGATACCGGCCGCTGTCCACTAATCCAAGATGGCGGGCGTTGCAAAAATCTGATGCACCTCATGCTTCACTCCAACCAATCAGCAAACATGTCCTGTGTCCTCAGAAATGACGCAAGCCGATTATCGAATCGGTGTCCTGTCCACAGAGCGAACAGGGAAGTGGGTCTGCAGAGCGGACATAGATATCACTAATTTTTTTAGACCTACTTTTTGGCCTTTTAAAAAAAAAACTACTGGACAGCTTTTCACCAAATTTACAAAAGCATATTTTCGGGATCAAGCCGCGGCTCCTACCGCAAATCTGGTGAAAATCCGTCCAGCGGTTTGGGCTGTAGGCGCGACAGAATTTTTTTCTCCATTCAGTCTATGGGAAAAAATAAATTTTGGGACCCCTTCTATAACTTTGCCCCCTCTTGACCAAACCTCAGCAAACTTTGCAAAACAATTCAGATTGGGCCATATACTTTTTTTTGCAAGGTTTGGTGAGGATTCGTCTAGGCGGAGCGAATTTATAAGCCGCCCAAAAAGTGCTCTTCCTATGAGATAAGCAACTTAACCATAACTATATATATATTCACTACAAAAGAAATCGTTGTTGACGGGACGTTATGGTTAAGTTGCCCTAGGGAAAACCTGTGCACTTCATCCAAAAAAAATGTTCGCCCTCCCCATTGTGGTTGAAATTAAAAACAAAAAAACCCTGAAATTCACCAGTTATGGCAGACTGAGCCTCCTTACTTGCCATCACCACTGTGCACTGCTAACACTAACACCAAGAACATGAAAGCTGTCCTCTCAAATGTCACTCATGACATCACTGACGACATCACATGTTTAGCCTATTTGTTTTTGTTACCTGCCATATATATATATATATATATATATATGTACACTCAGTAAAAAACTTTGTTAAAGGGATGTTATACTTCAAAGTGAAGCCAAAAAACACTGCACATTCAACCATTATGGTAAGCTTAGCAACCATAACTGCCTGCACCACTGTGCACTGCTAACACTAACACCCAGGACAAGAAAGATGACATCACAAATGTCATTGACGACATCACTGATGACATCACATGTGCATTTAATTTTCAGACAAGGGGTTGAGAATGTAAGTTTGGGAAAAAAGTATCAGGGATTATCGGGACATGTGTAATAAACTTCATACTTCATCACGCAATGTAGTGTTCTAAAGCAAATTCCATTGCAGTGTTCTTTCTAGTACAGGAACCTACTCATACAGAAACGTAGGTATTGGCTGCAGCATACACCACAGAAGTGCTATATTTCTACTTTCCAAAGTTGTACTATAAAATGGTGAATGCTTCTGTACCAGACTTTTATGGTCTCTGAAACATGTATTCAGTTGTTAATGATGCATCACTCACTACATATTTGTAGTAATACACAAAACATAAATAGACTTTAATGCATACAAATATGGGGCTTATATATGGAGTGTAAAGTAAGCATACAAGAGGTCATATCATTAGCAACTGTGTATAATGTACATGATTGTAGTCACACACAAACATGATTGCTGTGTTTCAGGCCTGCTTCTTCCCCTATATATGTACATCATAAGATGCGATTAAATTCTAAGGAAAGTATTGTAAGAACATCTGAGATTAGAAATATCTATAAATGTAATACATTTTCAAAGGTAACTTTCTGACTGTCCGTAAATACACCTACCTGGCCTAGATATGACAATGAACAAAAACGAAGGGGCTACACATGTGATGTCATCAGTGATGTCATCAATGACATTTGTGATGTCATCTCTCTTGTCCTGGGTGTTAGTGTTAGCAGTGCACAGTGGTGCGGGCAGTTATGGTTGCTTAGCTTACCATAATGGGGGAATGTGCAGTGTTTTTTGGTTTCACTGTGAAGTATAACATCCCTTTAACAAAGTTTTTTTACTGAATGTACATATATATATATATATATATATATATATATATATATATATATATATATATATATATATATATATATATAGCAGGCAACGAAAACAAATAGGCTAAACATGTGATGTTGTCAGTGATGTCATCAGTGATATTTGAGAGGACAGCTTTCATGATCTGGGTGTTAGTGTTAGCAGTGCACAGTGGTGATGGCAAGTAAGGGGGCTCAGTCTGCCATAACTGGTGAATTTCTGGGGTTTTTCGTTTTTAATTTGAACCACAATGGGGAGGGTGAATTTTTTTTTTTAGTGAAGTGCACAGGTTTTTCGTAGGGCAACTTAACCATAACGTCCCCTCAACAAAGTTTTTTTTGTAGTGAATTTTACAGTTTTTGGGAGGTCAACGTAACCATAACGTCCCTGTAACAAACTTTTTTTTACTGAATGCCATAGGTTTTTAGTAGTATAAATGCATCATAACATTACTTTAACAAACATTTTCGACTACATTTATCAGGGTTCTAATAGTAACACATAAGCATGCGACTGTAAAGGAACATTTGAAGTAACTGCCCACCTTCCGAAGAATTCCACATTATCATATGCTGATGTACAGCATGGGGGCATGTTCGAACAGTCATACACACTTCACAATGACATGTGTAACTGGTTGATAGTGCGAAAGTACACTGGGTATTCTTGTAAGAACTTCTAACTGCAAAATTTCCGGTGCAGAACTCCACAATGCAAGTGTGCAACACAATATAAGCAAGAGTGCATACTGACATTTCTGGATCATTCACCCCCATTCCTCCCCAAAGAGTGGGGGAATATTGACATTGGCAATCGAGAATTTACAGCAGTAATCCGTGGTAACAAGAAAGAGGATTTTTTGTCTTCAACCGGAACACCTCTGGCGTTCCCGGCTGAAGAAAGCAAATCCTTTTTCAAGATGGCCACCATACAAAGGTAAGACGGGCATTGGATGGAAAGCCTTCTTCTCTTTCTATTACAGGCTGCAGAAAGCAAAAAAGAAATTGTGTTACCGTTATGGCATTACCACATTTGTGTTTTTTGATAAATGTGTGGTTATTTACCAGAAAGGCAGTCCCTGGTGGACATGGCAACTTCAATGCAATGTTTTCTCCCTTGCAGTAAAGGCCAGTAGCCATTTCCCCGACATTGTGGCCACTACCCATACATAGAGGCTACCCCTCAGAGACGGAAGCTGTACCGTTGATTTGTTATGTACATTACGACACTTGTTAAATATGAAAAGACTATAACATGCACAACTCGAAGCTTTTCAGTCGTTGTCAATGACCTTTACATACATGTGTTGTACATGTACTAATTTGTTTCTATAAATATGTGCCTAAAAACAGCAAAAGAGTAGTGTACTTACGTTGACATAAAATGCCAAACAAACTCTGTTATGGGAAGCGCAATGACATCAGAAATACTGGATGCAACACCATTACCACTCACCTTTGAACACATAATTTTGAAAGTGACACAGGTGGAAAGGTGTGAAGATATGTGTATTGGGAGGGTGTAACCATATATTATTGTACAAACAGTATTGTGCATAGGGCATCTGGGTGACAGAAATTGGGCTGACACTGACAGAAATTGGCCTGACGGCACTAAAGCATATGAGATGGACCTGACCCTCCCGTAGCCAATGCAAGTGGTATGCAGTACCTTTCTCCATAACGTTCCTTGGCAGCTTAAACAAATGAGTCCATATTGACGTATGTGCCGTGATGTAGCACCTACAAAAGAACACATTACGACCTGCAACGTAGCATGCCACATTGTAAAAACAGAGAGTAAATTTGTAAAGAAAACATTTTAAAAAAATTCCAGTAGTTTTATTTCACAATAAACTGAGCAAAATCATCACCCTATGCAAGAAGTAAAGTTGTTTTGTTTCACAATGAACTCTGCGAAAAGATGGCACTATCTACTTTTCCATAGAAGTATTACATTTGTCTCTTTGGTCGACAATGAGAAGGTTAAAGGTCACGTTGTTTTTTTCCACACACAGAAAGTAAGCATTGCCGCCACAGTAGTCGTTTTCCTCCCACATTGATGTGCAAGACGACGTCAACCACTGTGATCTATACCAGCAGAAAGGATGGAATATTACTTCTAATAACGACAGCAGCGTAGGGAAACAGAGGGCCCACACGATCATCCCAGTGAATTATGACGCTCAGACAGCTGGTTATGAACAGTTGCATTTGACGGGTAAAGAAGCGGTCACTCGGCATCTGTAATCCATGACAATCACAATAGGGAAGGAAGTATCTGAGGAGGAAATGGGAATTAAAAGATGTATGAATATGCAACCTTTGGATAAACCACAGTTGTAATATATAACATTTTCAGTAAAAAATGTATTCAATAGGAGGAAATGTAGTGGGAACCTAGGGACGGCGACAATGTGCAATGTCCATAATTGGAAAAATAAATCGAATGGCACAGAAAGCTGGAACGTTGTTATTAATAATACAATTTTTGTTTGGAAGTAGCTGCGCGGTGAAAGGTGAAATAAAACGTGTATCACTGCACAACTTGTGCACAAAACAAATTGTAACACATACTTTTTTTATTAAATATTATTTCAATTTGAGGAAATGTAGTGGCACCCTACAAACGGCGACAATGTGCAATGTCCATAATAGGAAAAAAATGGCACATACAACTTGTAAATCATTAGGGAAAATAATAATTTTTTTTACAAACTAAAACTTAACGTCAATTCGGTATATAGGCAGCAAAAATACACTTACATGATGTGGAGCGCCTCCATTGCATTCGCTGTAGTCAGACACTAGTATATATGGAAGACTGCCTTTTCGGGCACTAATTTCTCATGGTCGTTGCAAACGTTTTTGAAGTATAACCTTATTAAACGATATGTTTTTCAAACTGTTACTCCCTACATTCTTTCTACTCTTCCCCTGTACCTCAAGGTTAAAAAACAAGGGACCCTTATGGGTGTCGACAAATATGCGGCCGTACTGAGCTCGTGTTAAAAAGAGAAAATGCAGTGGCCTTCACTCCGAATGCAAATACATTCTCATTTTGCAACAACATATCAGCGGCTATTCATGAGAACCACTACTACCGTACATGTGCAGAAGGGCTGTGTGTACGAAATAGTGCAGGTGGCTGGCTGAGATTTCAAACAGTAGGACGCCAGCCTGATCGCATTCTTTTTGTGTTCGATTTGTCTGCGGACATCACTGGTGTTCTGAAATGTTCTAAATAAACTGAATGGGGGGTCTTCTGAGGACTCAATATGTGTCCGTTTTGTTCGCAAGCAAGCTGAAGCTGTTCTAAGAACACTTGCGGTGTCCTCAAATGTTCGACAAATAAACGAAATGGGGGTGTTCTGAGGACGCTGTTCGTTGTCAAGCTGAAAGTGTTCTAAGAACTGTCTCAGTGTCCTGAAATGTTCGTAAATAAACAAAATGGGGGTGTGTTCTAAGAACTAACGCGTTGTCCTGAAATGTTCGTAGGGGGTGTCCTGAAGACGCTGTCCGTATTATTCGATGGCAAGTTGAAAGTGTTCTAAGAACTGTCTCGATATCCTAATATACCTGAAATGTTCGCAAATAAACAAAATGGGGGTGTTCTGAGGACGCTGTCCGTATTGTTCGTTGTCAAGTTGAAAGTGTTCTAAGAACTCTCGTGTTGTCCTGAAATGTTCGCACATAAACAAAATGGGGTTGTGTTCTAAGAACACACGCGTTGTCCTGAAATGTTAGTAGGGGGTGTCCTGAGGACGCTGTCCGTATTGTTCATTGTCGAGTCGAAAGTGTTCTAAGAACTCTCGCGGTGTCCTGAAATGTTCGTAGGGGGTGTCCTGAAGATGCTGTCCGTATTGTTAGATGGCAAGTTGAAAGTGTTCTAAGAACACTCGGGGTGTCCTGAAATGTTCGCAAATAGACAAAATGGGGGTGTTCTGAGGACGCTGTCCGTATTTTTCATTGTCAAGTTGAAAGTGTTCTAAGAACTCTCGCGTTGTCCTGAAATGTTTGGACATAAACAAAATGGGGGTGTGTTCTAAGAACACACGCGTTGTCCTGAAATGTTCATAGGGGGTGTCCTGAGGACGCTGTCTGTATTGTTCGTTGTCAAGTTGAAAGTGTTCTAAGAACTCTCGCGGTGTCCTGAAATGTTTGTAGTGGGTGTCCTGAAGACGCTGTCTGTATTGTTCGATGGCAAGTTGAAAGTGTTCTAGGAACACTCGCATTGTCCTGAAATGTTCGTAGGGGGTGTTCTGAAGACGCTGTCCGTATTGTTCGCTGGCAAATAGAAAGTGTTCTAAGAACACTGGTAATGTCCGCGGACATTAAAAGTTTCCATAGGCTACAGTTGAAATGTTTGACTCTATGGGTGTGATATGCTACGGTGGTTGTGGCCAGGGCATAGAGTGTTTGTTGGGTGCATGACCATTTGGTCATGCACCCCAACACTCTATGCCCTGGCCACAACCACCGCAGCATATCACACTTATAGTTGCTTATAACGTTGAGTCAAAAACAAATTTATAAGGAACAAAGTTATAAGATATTATGGGTGTGATATGCTGTGATGGTTGTGGCCATGGCATAGAGTGTATAATATACTTACTGTTTGGTTTAGTAACTGGAGTACATGTATTTCTTGTTAATTTCTGTGTTAAAAGAAAATAGCATGTTAGTATTAGTATTTTGTAATGACTTATTACAATGTATAATGAACATTTTTTTTTGGACCCTCATTTTTAGTAGATTACAAACCAGAGTACTGTGCAATTTGCTCAGTTTCTGTGTTCGTTGTTAAAATCATTGGGTCTATGGGAGAAAAAAAAATCCATGTTGGATTAAAAAAAAACCTTTTTTCTGTTATGGTACAGTTTATTTGTTTGTTTGTTTTCAGTGTTCATTTGTTGTTTCTGGCTAATGCTTTATACATTGGGTTGTTGCATTTTTTTTTGAGCGGTAACATATTATTTATTTGTTTGGATATTATGAAATTTTGGAGCAGTTAGATACCAGTAGGCGTATTCTAACTGTCTATTTTTTTTATATATTTTAGTGGTATTTCACTGTTGCATTTCTGTTTGATTTAGTTTTCTTTTAGAACATTTTTCTTTTTGTGGAACAGGATATGTTTCTAGATGGGGGTGTATAGTGAAGTCTATTGTATTCTAAAATGCAAGGAATATCAGCATTTATTTTACTTGCATCAAAGTTGATTAGAAATAGACTGTCAAGTGTACGTAAGCGTGATAGTGCTATGTAGCTCATGCCTTCTTTAAAGACTGTGTTACCAATGTCTATCATTGCTTTGTCTAGGGCAGGGGTCTGCAACCTTTGGCCCCCAGATGTGTTTGGACTACCATTCCCATCCGGCCTGTACAGCATAGTCAATGTCAGGAGATCATGGGAGTTGTAGTCCGAAACATCTGGAGAGCCACAGGTTGCAGACCCCTGGAAGACCTTGTGATTTATGAATGGTGACTGCGTATGCAAGAGTTAGAGAAAATTGTTCTCTGCGTACATACATGTCTTTGAAGAGAAGGAATCGAGCTGTTGAGCGTCCTATTCTTTTTACTTTTGAAAGTTTGTCAAATAGTATATTGACAAACTGAATTTTGTTGTCACGTGGGTATGTTTGAAAGCCAACAACTGTACCCAGTGCTCCATTAACTAGTCCTTGGTCCACGTCAAGGTTATGTTCAAGCATTACTCTGCAATTTAAGGATAATTTTAATATCTTTTCAAGCCTGCTGTGTTTGAGATTGATTTTTCTAAACTATTTAGTCTTGTTGTGGCTTGGTCACACATAGGTAGTGTCATACCATGTACATCTAGTTTGTCTGTGGCGCTAATTTCCATTATTGGTTGCATTTCTTTACTTAACATTATTTCATTGAATTTGAAACAGCTTGCAGGAGTTGGCATTAAGGCTATACAATTGACATTTTTGTGGGCTAATTGTTCCATAACATCTGTAGCAGATGCATTATCACCATAAAGTGCATTAATTAGCCGTTTTCTCAATATTGCTTCTGCTTCTTTAGAGAGTATACCAACTCTGATACTTTTTAAAATGTTGGCATAAGTGAGTTCTGCAGATTGCCGCATGTTTTCTGTTAATCCTCTGTATTGGAAATGTTGCCAAAGGTTCACATTTCCAATGCTGCCAACAGTTTTACGGCAGAGTTTGTGTCCTAATGTTTTAAAAATAGGCTCAACTTTTACTGGTGTCAATTGAAGAAGATCTTCGAAAACAATAATGTGTTTTCTTGCAAAGAGCTCTTCATAGTTTGTTTTCAGTACTTCTTGTAATCTGAGGTGAATCAAAGCCAACATTAGGTTGGAGACCATGCTCACTTCATCTTTTATTAGCATTTTCATTTGTTTCAATACTCTGCGTAGTTCCATTGCAGCTTCTGCAGAATTTTTGTAATAGTCTAATTTGTTCTGGTGTTCTACTGGTAATAGTAGTAATCAGTGTATAGTGACACCACCTATGTTGTAGGCAGCTAAACCTGTGGGGGCAGTGACAACAGCTGACAGTTTGTTGTTTGTCAATTGTTGAAGGAACTTACTGATGATTTTGATTATGAATGTTTTGCCAGAACCAGCTTCACCACTGACGTACGTACAGTAGTATAGGCTTATAATTATGGCAGGAACATTATTTTCATGTTGTAGACCATGTGCAATTTGTTTTGTTACTTCTTCAAAAATGCTACGTTGTTTGTTGTTTAGTTTTGATTGTAGTATAGTTAAGTCTTCTTTATCTTTATACTGACACATGGTGTTTGATACTTCTATCATAGCCAATTCTGCCTCATTTATTATTAGTGGTTCTCCCAGTGGTTCTTGGCTTCCTGTTACAGAAGGTTGACTACTGTCAGGAGTGTCTTTATCTAGTTGGGCCTGGAGTTCTTCTTCGTGTTGCTGTTCATTGTGCAACATTGTTTTGTATTGTGTAAAGTTTACATCAGTTATACTGCTTTCATTTGCTTTGAAAGCATCTTCATATGAGTCATAGTTTTCTAGTATTTCTTCTTCTTTTCTCCATGGTTTAAAGAGTTGTAGCAGGTACATGTAATATAATTCTTTATGTTGTGGAGTCTTCAATGACAATTTGATATGATTCATTAAATTTGGTTTAGTGAGTTTAACTAAACTGCTTTCACAGTTTGTCACTCTGTATTTACCTTTTTTTTCATCAGGTTTTATATTATTTTTGTATGTGTAGTTTTGGGCTATGTGGTATAGACACATGGTTTCCAAAGTATTACTTCTGTTTGAGTAGTATGTGTCCAATAAATTGTTTTTAAAATGTCTTGGCTGTTGGGATCATGTTTGGCTATTGTTTCTATATCTTCGTATGTTTTTAGAACTCTTTTTCTAGATTTAGCTGGACCAAGACTTAGCCATACTATATTTTCAGATTTACCATAAAATGCAGTACCAGTTAAACGATCAGCTGCTTCATATGATCCACATTCTCTATGGGAGAGCATTTTTATGCCCAAGCTGTATAATTTCTGAGACACTGTTTTATCTGATGACAGGTCATTCCAGAGGTCTTGGAACTCTCTTTTTTCTGCTTTGGTTAAGTATGCTGTGACATATCGTGCAACTGCAGTAGAATTGTCTGCAATGTACTGCACATCTATGTTTGCATTCCATAAGTGGGCAATGATTGCATTATAATCATTGATATATTTTTCTTCTTCTTTTCTTTTTATTTAATATGTATTTTTAGGTTTAACACTATGTCTAACTGAAGACATGAGGTTGTTCACTTGACCTGTATTTGTAACTAGTCTAGGGAAACCAAATCGGCATTTAGAGTAGTATTTCCCTTTGTTTTTGTATTTGTGATGACAATATTTGCCATATTTATGTCTTTGAAATTGTAAAATTTGTGCATGAAGATCACTATTTGTGGATTCTGATGGAATTTCACAAGTGACATATTTTTCAATAAACTGTAAAACAGTAGCATCACTGTCTTGACCAAATTTAGGAGCATCTTTAATCCATAAAAGCATGTGGATATGTGGTGCTCCCCAGGCTTGGTATTCTTTTCTCCAAAAGAAGTGTAGCACTTCTCCAAGGGGAGGAACAGTTTTATTACAAATAAAATGTAGCTTAGCAATGAAGCGATGGTGAAAATATCTTGAAACATTAACAGGATCCAAAGACCAAAGTTCTCCTGGTGTTAGTATATCTATGTTTGTTTTGTTTCTATTTGATATGCGTAGGAAATCATGCAAATCTTGCCATGCATATTCTGCACAACTTAATGTAACAAACCAAGTGGGTGGGCCAAGGTTTCTGATCATACAACGTACATATCCATGACGTTGAAACCAGTACTCTTTAGTACCACACGTATTTGCTAATAGATTTGATATATATGATTGTAAAACCTCATCCTTTTGTTGCACTTTTTGTAATAATTGTGTAGCTGTCATATTTTGAAAGTGTGATCCTGATTTTAATATGTGTGCAGCTCCGTAACATAAAGTTGCTAGTTCACTTTCAAAGAGTAGGTGGAATATGTATTCCACATTTTGCCTAATTCTGGGATCTTCAGAATACATCCGTAATGAGCGGTATTCTGAAGCTGATATTTGAATAGGTCTATCATCATACCTTCCTCCTTTGCCAGTAGGAAAGAGTAGAGCAAAAGCACATGCTTCTATACTTTTTTCCCATATGCTGATTGGTGATCCTTTTGTTTGACACATTTGGTATGTTTCCAGAGCATCTTCTATGGTGTAATTAGAGTGCAAAGGATGAATTGTATAATGGTCTCAAGTATTTGATATTGTAGCAGGATCTAGTAGCTCAAATTGACCAGCTTCTTGTGTTTCTTGAATTATTTCAGTTGTATCTTTCAACTTTTCTTCAATATTAATGTCTTTGTAATATTCATTATTCTCTTTAAGATATTGTAAGACTTGTCTAACTTTATGTAAATCTACCAGCTGTTGCCATATTTTTTTGTCTTTTGTAGGTACTCCATTTACTAAGATAATTAAAGATTGCTGCATTGGACGTTGCACTCCTAGAGTATGCAAATTTTCTTTTAGATCTAATGGTAAATAAACTACTTTTCCACGAATGGCTTTTACCAATTCAGAGGGAGGTAATTTTGCTGTTTTTGGTTGAAGCCGTATTATTGCTTGAAATGGGTGTACTGTTTGAATTATGATGCTCTCATATAGATTAAGTTGTTGTAGGGGTTTTGGTAGTGGGTATAATTCCAAATTATTTGTGATAGCATGTGAAGGAGTTTGGTTGTTGTCAAGTTTTGTAGTGCAGTAACTGCAAAGTAGTAAGGGGTCAATTATTTCGTATTTGTTTTCTGCTACAAAGTAGAGAGCTAATTCAAACCATTTAGAATCTTCATTGTCTTCTATTTGATATGATAGGTCTACAGTTTTTGTGTTACTTTTATAAAAAATTCTGCGGCAACATACACATACATGGTTTGGTACTTCAGCTGATGTACTTTTAAATTTTAGTATTTCTTTTTTGTATGTGCTTAGCAAAAGGTTGCCATGTGTAGAATTGTTGCTAATTTGGTTTAAAGCTATTTCATTCTGTAAATGGCTTTCACTTCCAAAATATTTTTTCTGGATATAGTAAATTTCTTGAAGTAGGTCTTTCACTGAACCATGTAGAAGAGTGTTATTTAAATTTGCTGGTGCTAAAGCAGGACTTTTAGCATAGTACAGTTTATAGACTCGATTTCTTATAGTTGAATGATGTGTGATAATCTTTTGATATCATGGAAGGTGGTTTTACAAGTAGGTCCTGTAATGCAGGCCAATGAATGTCCTTGTAGTCCTGTGTATTTGTGCACTGGACAGGTATCCTTATTTTGCAGTAGTTTAATTTTGATTTTGTCTTTGCTTTTTACATATTGATTGAGGAATTGGCGTAAAGACTTGAAAAATTGTTTGGGAATGTTAGATATTGACGTGCATGGCCATTTGTACACCAGACGTTCTGATTCAGTTGAATGGAGGGGTAATTGTAAGGTTTCAGGGCATATTTTTGTAAGGAGTACCTCTTGTTCCATTATGGCATTATTAACTTTTTCATAACCTCGACCACTGCTATGTATGGCTATTGTATTTGTTTGGTTTTGTTTGTACGCTTCTTCATTAAAGTATGGTTCTGTGCTCGTAGTGTGATTCCATTGACCACCGCAGATACTTAAGAAGTTCTTTCTGTTGACATTTCGTTTATTGAGAAGTCTTTTTTGTAATTTAGTTATTAGTTTTGTTAGTGGTTTCATTTTGTTTAACACTAAAATAAATAACTTTCTTTTGAGAAGAATTGCACTATCTATCAACGCTTCTAAAATTCATTTCCTACGATAGGTTTTAAGCATTGAACCTGATTTCTCTCCTGTTTTTATAAGATTTTGAAGGACTCTGTGACGGATCATTTTAGCTAAAATACTTTTCTTGGTATGCTTACTTTGCACTATATTAAAATTTAAAGAAGCAGTTTTATCTGTAGTGATAGCTGATTTTCTGTTAATTGTTTTTTGGTTTGCTTTACATTTTGATAGAGGAGGCAAAGTTTTTGTACTTGAAACTTCTTGTGTTTCACTAAATGACTGTATTAGCTGTTTTGTTTCAACTTTTTTTTACAAATTCTGCTAGAGATGGATGCTTATGTTGAACACTTTATTTTCATTTGTTCTACTTCTGCGTTGCTTTCTACGGACTTGACTTTTGGTAGGCATTCTTTAGGGTCTGTTGAAAAAAATAAAGAAGGTATGGGTTGCGGTGTTCTGCAATGTATGTGTGCTGTGTGCATGAGTGTTTGAGTAAAATGATGTATGTAATGGTGTCTGATTGTGCATTGGGAACTACAACTAGTAGGGATGTGTATTCTTCAATTAATATGTTACTAAATAAGCTAGTGGTGTGGAGAAGTACAAATAGTAAATCTGATGTATACAATAAAAACAATTGTTTGTTCTATAATATGAAAATTCTAGCGGTTGAGTTGGGTAATTTGTGTGTCCAAAAGTAGGAATTTGTGCGCTATTCTGGCTGTAAATCGCTGCCTATTTTTAGGCACAGAAATAGCATGAATTAACTTTACAGTATGTTTGAGTAATAATACAAATATTATGGTGATATTCTACTTACATTTCTTCTAAAATGAACAGGTTAATTCTTTGTTCTTCTTTGATCTTCAAATTCGGCTGCTTCTTTTCAGGAGAATGGTCTTCACTGCAATTGTAAAAGAAACAAATTAGTAATTTTGTTTGTATATAGCATTGTTTTTAATTTAGATCTTGATTTTTTTAATTGAAGCCCTCAGCGCCTTCCTCAAAACCATTAAAACTATCTTATTCACATAAGATATGTCGCACCAGTTCAATACATATGATATGTTCTTAATGAACAAATTGTATTGCAATGAGTAACTGTAACAAACAAAATATCTTTAGTATGTCTTGTGAAATTCATACTGTACCACTGAATACCACTATTTCTGTAACTAAGCTGTTCTAGGTAATAGTGCCTTAATGTCATGCTTAAATTAAAGTAATCAAATAAATAAATAAATAAAAATATGTAATTGTATAAGTATTATTTTTTGAGATATAAGTGTGCATGCATGCAATTTTGTTTGAATATATGTAGTCTATAAATTTCATTTAAAAAATGTTAGTTTAACATGATTTGATAGTGTGTGTATAAAGAAAGTAAATTGTATAAAGGTTTATAAGTGAAAAACGACAGTAGATTCATTTTACAGATTACACAAGCTAAAAGTCAGTTTGAACATGAGTTCATGTACTGTACAGAAAATATGCATACCTGTAGTTTGTGTTCATGCATATGGATATGCATGGAGCTGCAAGTAGAAATCTTGGAGACTTGTACAGTATTTCTTGTAGATGGTGCTTGCCAATGATATGACACTTGTACTCAGAGAGATTCACAGTACATTTGCAGTGCTGATCTATGATGATACAGTTAGATGTAGAGGTCTTGAATGTGATTGGTGCATGGTCATGTGATTTCTTAGCTACATCCAATAAGGGAATGGCACAGAGAGTGAAGTGGAAATGGTAGAAGGGCTGTTCATGTTACGATATGTTGCGGACATGGCGGTAGTTCGCGGACATCGGGAGTTACATCCAGGTATTTTTGGGTTCAGAAGTCATGCAAATGAGAATGAGCACTGAAAGGGATTGGTCAGGAAAGTTTAGTGGGTGTGTTGTGCCAGGAGAGAGTTTCTCAGATACTCTTTTTGCTGAGAGAACAACAGATAGCTGTGGCTGTGTGTTTCAGAAAACAGATTGTTTGGATTTTGGGAGATTTGTGGAGATTTGTGGATACATTGGTTGAAGGTGCATGCAGAAGCTGTGGAGTAGCTGTAGATCTTGGATTTCCACATGTGGAAGTACACTGGCATGGAGTACGTGGAATGAGTGGTTGGACTTGCTACCTCTCTGTGCTACTTTGGAAACAGTTTTACAAAGGTAGCGGGCGCCCCTCTCTCGCAAGAACAGACATGATAACCTGTTCAGTGGTTATTAACCACTTGAGAGTTCGCAGCCACTGCTTTTACTCACTGTGCCTTTCACAGATGGGAAATATCCATTTGCATATCAGTCTTTGTCCTGCCCAGGGGCAGTCCAGCACCGAAATACAATGGCAATTCCAATCTGAACGAGAGTACCACCAGCAACCCCATACACGTGTTTCACCCTTGTTGGGGATCATCAGTGAGGTGAAGCTGATGCCTCTCTAAGCACAGTGAGAGGGAGACCACGTCTGGTTGCCCCCAGGAGACCTAGGGTTACCAATCCCAGGTTCCTTAACAAATAGTTTTACAAAGGTAGCGGGCGCCCCTCTCTCGCAAGAACAGACATGATAACCTGTTCAGTGGTTATTAACCACTTGAGAGTTCGCAGCCACTGCTTTTACTCACTGTGCCTTTCACAGATGGGAAATATCCATTTGCATATCAGTCTTTGTCCTGCCCAGGGGCAGTCCAGCACCGAAATACAATGGCAATTCCAATCTGAACGAGAGTACCACCAGCAACCCCATACACGTGTTTCACCCTTGTTGGGGATCATCAGTGAGGTGAAGCTGATGCCTCTCTAAGCACAGTGAGAGGGAGACCACGTCTGGTTGCCCCCAGGAGACCTGGGGTTACCAATCCCAGGTTCCTTAACAAATAGTTTTACAAAGGTAGCGGGCGCCCCTCTCTCGCAAGAACAGACATGATAACCTGTTCAGTGGTTATTAACCACTTGAGAGTTTGCAGCCACTGCTTTTACTCACTGTGCCTTTCACAGATGGGAAATATCCATTTGCATATCAGTCTTTGTCCTGCTCAGGGGCAGTCCAGCACCGAAATACAATGGCAATTCCAATCTGAACGAGAGTACCACCAGCAACCCCATACACGTGTTTCACCCTTGTTGGGGATCATCAGTGAGGTGAAGCTGATGCCTCTCTAAGCACAGTGAGAGGGAGACCACGTCTGGTTGCCCCCAGGAGACCTAGGGTTACCAATCCCAGGTTCCTTAACAAATAGTTTTACAAAGGTAGCGGGCGCCCCTCTCTCGCAAGAACAGACATGATAACCTGTTCAGTGGTTATTAACCACTTGAGAGTTCGCAGCCACTGCTTTTACTCACTGTGCCTTTCACAGATGGGAAATATCCATTTGCATATCAGTCTTTGTCCTGCCCAGGGGCAGTCCAGCACCGAAATACAATGGCAATTCCAATCTGAACGAGAGTACCACCAGCAACCCCATACACGTGTTTCATCCTTGTTGGGGATCATCAGTGAGGTGAAGCTGATGCCTCTCTAAGCACAGTGAGAGGGAGACCACGTCTGGTTGCCCCCAGGAGACCTAGGGTTACTTTGGAAACAGAGCAACATCCAGACATAATTGTAATTCATTGTGGAGGGAACAGTTTAGAACATGTGTCTGGCATTTCTTTGCAATTTGCTATGAAAGAAAGACTTGGGAAAGTCATGGACATGTTTCCTAATTCTCAAGTAATATTTTCACGGATTGCGCAGAGACAAATGTGGCTTCGTTCTTCTTCATTTGGTCCACAAATGGAAAAAGCCAGGCGCAATGTTAATAAGGCTGTTTGTGCATTTCTAAGAGATTTTGGCATGTCCTCTTTTCACAATGAAAATATTATGTTTCGTAGTACATACATTTTTCGCAGAGATGGAGTCCATCTTACTTATGCTGGCAATCAGATTTTTCTGAGAAATTTACAAAATGCATTGCAACCTTTTTTAGAAATACAGCATCCATTTTGAAGTAGGTGTTAAGTATTTATAATTTTTGACATACAAACACCTCCTAAAGGCTCTTTTCAGAGCCACCACTTCCTCTCAGAGAAAAATGCAATGATTACAATAGGGTAGCACCCCAATTTTTTTGATGTTCGCGAACTGTCCGTGGACTTTTAAGAAATACAAAGGGTCCTGCTTAATTTATCTTCACTTCTATTTTTTAACTGTGAAAGGCGGCTCTGAAAAGAGCCTTATTTTTTTGTTGTTGTTGTTATTTTGTATTTTTTTGGTTTTTTTTATACACGACACACTAGCAGAGGAGGGGAAAGGAGGGTAAAGGGGGGACACCAACCACAGGGATAAGAATGGGTGAGCTGAGAGAGGAAGATGTAGAGTGGGTTTTACTTGGGTAGTGAGTAGGTCTTCTCGTGCTCTGAGACGATAGTCTCAAAAGCACTCTGAAGTCGCTCCCCCTGCCGAGTACTGTGTCACAGTACATACATACAACTGTGACCCTCGAAAGGTAAGGGTCATCAGAATTCTGTATGGGCTGTGAGACAGCTTGAGGAAGACGCTGTCCCACAGAGGTGGTCCTTGTGGTGACAGGATCAGAAACAGAGGATGAAGTAGAGGAAATCAACCTACTATGTTCTTCGCAAGGTACAACCTTGCGAATAACCCCAGAGTGAAATGACCTCAGGTGTCGCTTCATGGTCGTGGTCCCAAAGCTGTACGAACTGTGCTTCCCGTGACTGAGTACCATTTTGCACTCATTGCAGGTGACACGGTTCACACGAGCCTTAGGACCATTCCCCTGAATGGTAAACAACCACCACACCCAAGACTCACGCCTAGTGCGGGTAGTAGGGATTTCATCTACCTCATTCTCGTTATCCTCTTCTTCCTCCTCTGCATCCTCACTCCTGTTCCCCTCTTCAGGCCCTTGGGAAGGTGGTGGTGGTGGAGGGGGTGGGGGTGGTGCTGAGGCAGATACAGCACCAGGTGGCAGCAGTGGAGCCATGGATGCCATGAAAGATAAGATGGAAATCAGCAGTTCGCAGTTGGCAGCAAAATTCGCTGTGCTCTGTAGAATAGCCAGAAACACAATGAGAATAAGCTCTAGGGCATGGTCTTTTATAGGGGTGCTTGTACGCGGTTCGCGGACATGCGCGCTGTCCGCGGACAGATCGAACACAAAAAAAGGTTAAAAAAGTTTCAAAAATTATGTAGAAACTCATGATTAGTATGTCGGACTTGTGCTATGGTGAGTTTTTATGGAAAGAATATTGTGGATTACTTGAAAATGTACTTTTTAATTGTTCGAGGACACGAACAGTGTCTGCATTCAGAACACACGATGAGTGTGGACGTGGTCACATAATCCCTTCGCGAACATGTCCGCGAAGGAAGCGCCTGTCCGCAGGACAGCAAATGCACGGACATTGGTTTGCGCATGCGCGTTGATGTTCTACGGACACTGTTCGGGTCCTGAAGTAATTAAAAGTGCGTCACTCGGCAAACGAACATTTCAGGACACTGCTTGTGTTCTTAGAACAGATTCAACGTGCTAGCGAACATGACGGACAGGTAGAGTGTTCTTTAGGACATCTCCATTTTCGTTTATTTACGTACATTTCAGAACACCAATTGTGTTCTTAGAACAGTTTCAACTTGCTAGTGAACACCACGGACAGGTATAGTGTTCTTCAGGACACTTTAATTTTCATTTATTTACGAACATTTCAGAACAGCAATTGTGTTCTTAGAACTGATTCAACTTGCTAGCGAACAATACGAACAGGTATAGTGTTCTTTAGGACACCTCCATTTTGTTTATTTACGAACATATTAGAACACCAATTTTGTTCTTAGAACAGTTTTAACTTGCTAGCGAACACCACGGACAGGTATAGTGTTCTTCAGGACATCTCCATTTTTATTTATTTATGAACATTTCAGGACAGCAATTGTGTTCTTAGAACAGATTCAACTTGCTAGCGAACAATACGGACAGGTATGGTGTTCTTTAGGACACCTCCATTTTGTTTAATTACGAACATATCAGAACACCAATTGTGTTCTTAGAAAAGTTTTAACTTGCTAGCGAACACCACGGACAGGTATAGTGTTCTTCAGGACACCTCCATTTTTGTTTATTTACGAACATTTAAAAACACCCGCGCTGTCTGCGGACACCTATATTGTTTTTTTTTTTTTAAACGGAAACTAAGTACAACACAATACAAAAATGTAACTTTATTTAACATATATTAATAATTTATGACAAAGAAGGTGAGGCAGAAACGGAAACAAAAACAGGAGAATTAGGGGTTTCAACATGATTGGTATCAGGTGAAGAAGGGATGGAAGTCTCATCAAAACGTTTTGGGTCATGGAGAGGGTTTGGGGATAATTGACTGGGATATGATGAGAGGGGACAGGAACATGTGGGACAATGGCACGAGGTTTTTGTTTTAAAATGATCTTCAACAAAAGTTTTCAAATTATTAAAATTGGTCAAAAATAAATCCATTTTTTCTTTTATGCTGTCAAGTGTGTTTTCCATAACAGCTTCTTCAGAGGTATTTTCTATTTTGGTATGCTCTGTACAAACAAATATATATGTTAAATGTACATGAAATAATAATAACTAAATGGTTTATATTGTAAAGTGTTTACCATTAGTTTCACTATGTTGTGACATTTCCTCATGTGGGAAATGCTCCTCTAGCCATTCCAGCGTACTAAACATTTATGTGAGAAAAAAAAATATCTATATTTTTTATTATCTAATTCAGAAAGTTTATAAATATATGAATAAAATGAAGTAGACTTACTAATTCAGGTAAGATATGTTCTAAGTACTCTGTAGGTCTGGTCTTGTTCTTAGTTCTGTAGTGTCTGTGAGGTAATTATGTTGGAAGCTAATTTATCTTCTTGTGGTATATTCCATTTTAGGAAATATTGCATTTAAATGAATGGTTAGTGTGTTACATATATGGGTTACATTTCTTATGTATTACTACATATAATGTGTATGTGTGCTGCTTTTTGAATGTGTTAAGTGTTCATAAGTTATGATATAAGAATCAAACATACCCCCACAGAGTTTTTAGGTAGTGGTACTGTTCTCTGAACATGTCCGCGGACATTAAAAGAGTTTGCGGACATACATCAAGTTCAGTAGAAGAGGTTCAGCATGTTCCATATTACATGTACATAAAGTGAAAGCTATTATTAATAAGTTGCGGTACTAAAAACCTATGAAATTTAGTGAAAAAACATTGTTAAAGGGACGTTATGGTTAAGTTGCGCTACTAAACACCTATGAAATTCAGTAAAAAAACGTTGTTAAAGGGACATTATGGTTAAGTTGCGCTACTAAAATCCTATGAAATTCAGTAAAAAAACTTTGTTAAAGGGATGCTATGGTTAAGTTGCGCTACTAAAAACCTATGAAATTCAGTAAAAAAACTTTCTTAAAGGGACATTATGGTTAAGTTGCGCTACTAAAAACCTATGAAATTCAGTGAAAAACTTTGTTAAAGGGACGTTATGGTTCCAAGTAAAACCGAAAAACGCTTGAAATTCGCCAGTTATGGTAAGCTAAGCAAACATAACTCGCGCCACCACCGTGCACTGCTAAGACTAGCACTCACAACATCAAAGATGACATCACAAATGTCATTGATGACATCACTGATGACATCACATGTCTGGCTCACACTTTTTTCTTTTGCTGACATATCTAGGCCACATGGTTTTCTTCAGTAACAGTCAGAAACTAAAAAATGTATTTTATTTGTAGATGTATCCTTCAAGTAGGTTCTTACAGTAATTCCCTTAGAGTCCAGTCACATCATATGAAACATATACATAGGGGAAGACACAAGCTTTAAAGACAGCAATCCTTTTTGTGCATAAAGATAATCAATAGAGTTATCAGTACTTTCTGATAGTTCTGTTGTTTTTTATGGCTGTACTTTCCCTGTATATGGTCATATTTGTATACATTGTACTCACACTACTTTCCTTAGGGTCCAATCACATCAAGTGATACATATACATAGGGTAAATAGCAGCTTTGAAACAGAGCAATCATTTATTTGCATGAAAATAATCAGTTAGGTTATGAATTGTTTCTGCTACTACTTGTGCTTTTTTGCTAACTTCACTTCCCCTGTATATACCCATATTGGTATGTGTTCTTGTCTCTTTGTGTTTTGTCTATAGTAATGCAATTATGTAATACATGGGTTTTATTAGCTACTTATTACATATTTCACAGTACACAAAAATCTATTAAGAAAACAATTATCATTTCATTATTCAACATATTAACATTACGTATATTATACCTTTATCTTGTACGCTGCACACAATGCTATGTTTCTGCATTAGTAGCTTAGTATACTAGATAGAACCCCACAATAGAATGCTATTTATATCAATGCATCGTTCAATGCACTAATTAGGGTATGATATTTATTGCAATGATCCTTGACACTTTTTTCGCAACATTATAATAAGAATCCCTTGTACACATATTTCATGAAAAGTACATACACATGTGATGTCATCAATGACATTTGTGATGTCATCTTTGATGTTGTGGGTGTTAGTCTTAGCAGTGCACGGTGGTGGCGTGAGTTATGGTTGCTTAGCTTACCATAACTGGTGAATTTCAAGGGTTTTTCCGTTTTACTTGGAACCATAATGTCCCTTTAACAAAGTTTTTTCACTGAATATATATATAAATATATATATATTCAATATATATAAGTAAAACCGAAAAACCCTTGAAATTCACCAGTTATGGTAAGCTAAGCAACCATAACTCACGCCACCTTTACTTAAGTAAAACCGAAAAACCCTTGAAATTCGCCCGTTATGGTAAGCTAAGCAACCATAACTCACGCCACCACCGTGCGAGTTGTGACAGTCAGATTGTGCAAGTGCAACAAGTGGTGCTGGGAGAAGGGAGTAGGGAAGTGCAAGGGAGAGGGTAGGGGGAAGTGCGGTCAGGGCCAGTAAGGCTCTGGGCAAGTGCAAGTCCGCAGGGTGGCTGTAGAGGCTACATATTACAGCCCCTAAGTGTGCAGTAGGCCATGTAGCAGTTAACACACATAAAACACTATGTCACAGTACCAATAGGTCTGCCCCTTATTGGCTCAGTAAGGCTGGCTTATGAAATGATATGATCTTATAATCTTATATGATATTGCATTTATAATGCACCTGTACACAAGTGTTTCTAGGCGCCACAAGACAAGGGAGGGAAGAAAGAGGGAAGATAAGACAGACGATCTTACTAGGCCTTGTGACAGTCAGATTGTGCAAGTGCAACAAGTGGTGCTGGGAGAAGGGAGTAGGGAAGTGCAAGGGAGAGGGTAGGGGGAAGTGCGGTCAGGGCCAGTAAGGCTCTGGGCAAGTGCAAGTCCGCAGGGTGGCTGTAGAGGCTACATATTACAGCCCCTAAGTGTGCAGTAGGCCATGTAGCAGTTGAAGGAGGACTGGTTGTAGAGGAGACTGTTGCCCAGTGAGACTCAGAGGGTACCAAGCGACGAATCGGCGCAACAGACAGAAGGTTAGCAGGGGAGCGAGTGAGGGAAGGCAGAGGAGAAAAAGAGGGCCTTGAGCTGCTTACAGAACTTCAGGTGGTCTGGCTCAAGTCTGAGAGGGGCAGAGAGGCTGTTCCAGAGGGAGGCACCTGCAGAGGAGAGATCTACCACTCACTCTATGTCTGGAGAAGCGTCTAACCCTTAGAGAGTTGGAGGTAGCAAGTCTAAGGGCTCGAGAAGGAAGGTACTTAGGCAGAGAGAGTTGGATGTAGTTCAGGCTCTGGCCCCAGAAAGCCTTGTGGATGATGCAGAGGGTCTTGAACTTGAACCTTGTAGCCACCTGGAGCCAGTGGAGAGATTTCAGGGCTGGAGCGATACGGCCCCTGGGCTTGAGGCCAAGGATAAGTCTTGCATTCCTGTTCTGGATTAGTTGTAGAGGGCGCAGAGTAGAGGCAGGCAAATTGAGAAAGATGCTGTTGCAGTAGTCCAGCTTGGAGAGAACCAGAGCTCTGGAAACTGTGAGCTTCTGGGGGATTGAGAAAAGAAAGAATGCCTCTGAGGGGTGCAGCATTCTTGGCAAGGTCTGTGATGTGGGAAGAGAAGGAGATAGTGGAGCCGAAGATGACACCAAGGTTTTTTGCCTCACAGGAAGGCGAGGGTAGAGGGCCCAAGGAGTCTGGCTAGAGTGAGAGAGGGAAAGCGGGAGCAGTGGTCCCAACAAGAACGATCTCGTCTTACTGGCATTAAGGCAGAGATTGTTGGAGGAGCACCAATCCTGAACCGCAGATAGAGACTAAAGAATGAGTGAGGAAGGAGAGGAAGCTGAAGGAAGCCCTAAAGTGCCATCTGCATAACACTGAAAGTTGTAGAAGAAGGTGGAGATCAGGTGGGCCAAACGGGCCAAATAGACATTGAAGAGCCAGGGTGAGAGGATAGAGCCCTGGGGGACACTGCATGTAGAGAGAGTGGTAGTGGAGAGAAAGGAACCAAGTTGGACCTGGGAAGTTTGGTCCAAGAGGAAGATGGTAAGCCATGCCAGGGCATGATCCATGATGCCTAGGTTCTCACAAAGTTGATTGATCAGGGTGGAGTGATTGACTGTGTCGAAGGCAGAAGATAAATCAAGGAGGATGAGGACAGAATGAGAGCTAGAGTCAAGATTAGAAAGCAGATATTCACGGGTCTTCAAGAGAGCAGTTAATGTGCTTCTGGCTGCTTTGAAGCTAGAAAGGTGGTCATGGAGGCAACCAAAAGATTCAGTGTGGAGTGTAAACTGGGAGATGGCCAACCTTTCCAGGAGTTTGTCCAGGAAAAGAGTAATAGAAATTAGGCAATAGTTTGCTGGACAGGTAGGATTGGCAGAAGGCTTTTGTGGGAGGGGGTGCACAAGGGAGTGCTTGAGGAGAGAGGGGGGAAGATCCATTGGCAAAAAGGTGATTGCAGAAATCGGCAAGGCTGGAGCAAGGGTGTCAATGTGGTCCTTTATGGTTCAGGAAGAGCAGGGGAGCACCTGTTTAGACAAAAAGATCAGACTTGTTTTAAAACATTGTCAGGTGTCCATAGAGAGAAGGAGGAAAAAGGAAGAGTAGAGGGGGAGGGAGAGGTGGCCTAGGGAGGCCTGAGAGAGGTAGAGGAAGAGGATTGTGATGCCAGGATGTCCTGAGTTTTAGTGGTGAAATGAGAAGCCAGTGCCGTGCAGAGGGCCTCTGAGGGGACAGGAGAGGTGGAGACTGCAGTAGGATTGGCCAGCTGTGTTGTTAGAGGGTGCATTGACGCATTCATGGATGTGGACTCTCTCCTTGGAGAAGACAGATAATCTCTATTACCTTTCAAGCAGGTGGCAGGCCAGTTTGTCCCAAAGCACTCCACTTCCTCTTAGTAACCCTGCACTTTCGTTTCAGGGTGGCGAGGTCAAAGTCATACCAAGAGTTGCTCTCAGAGGTAGGCTTCAAATGGATTCTCATGACAGGGGCATGATAGTCTACAGTGTTAGCGATAGAGAGATGCAGGTTAGTGAGGGCTGTGTCAGAATGTGAGTCAGCCGCAGGAGTAGGAGGAGCACACAAAGTAGAGGCAAAAGCGTCCACTGACACTCGCTTCATGGGCTGAATGACCGAGAAGGAAGGTGGCAGTACTGAGGTAGGATTTGCATCTGAGACACGCAGTGTCAGGTGGGAGGAGAGCAGAAAGTGGTCAGTCTACGAGAGAAGAGTGGTTAGATAGGGGGATGTCTGAGGAGATGAGAGCATCCAAGGAATGGCCAGCAGAGTGTGTCGGACCAGAGGGAAGAATGGAATGAGAGAGAGAGTGGCAAAGGTCATGCACGAGCCCAGAGGAAGGATTAGAGGCATCCAGGTGGATATTGAGGTCTCTGAGGAGGAGAAACTAAGCGGTAGAGGCAAGGAGAGAAGATGAGAGGTCAGCCAATTCAGAGAGGAACAGTGTGGCCTGGCATGTAGATGGTGGCCACAGTCAGAAATAGACCAGGAGAGATAGAGAGGCTGCAGAGCAGGCATTCAAAGGAGGAGTAGGCCTCAATATAAATGACAGAAGCAGGGACCCGCTCTGGAAAGCTCAGAGCCACTCCACCTATGGGCCGGTAGGTTCTGGACTCCGAGGGGATCTTATAGGCTTCTGGGATGAGAGTGTCAAACTTGTGACAGAGCTGGCCATGAACCAATGCCTTGGTGAGAGCGTGGACATCCAGGTCAAGGTCTTCAAGGAGGTGGCACATGTCAGAGGAATGTTTGACCGCAGAGCAAGAGTTGAGAGTAGCTACATGGAGTGGGTTGCCACTTTTGAAAGACTTCCGGGTTTGGGTACAGGAGGGAGGTACACCCAGCATTTCTTGTAGAGGGGCCCTAGAGTGGGCAGAGGCAAAGATGGAGATGGCATTGGGGTCAGAGAGGAGGTAGGTACAAGAGAGGCAAAGGAGGGAGCAGGTGGCAAAGGAGTTAGAGAGGTGTTAGAAGGAGTAGCACAAGAAGAGTGGAAGTTGATATGATGCCGGAAGCACCTATTGAAAAGGAGGAGATTGGGCTGAGAGCCATGGACCAAGACAGACCCATTCAGATAGACAATGATAGTTTTGGAGGAGTGGAAGGAGACCAAGAGGGAAACCATTAATGGAAGAGGAGGGGATAGGAGAAAGAACAGAGACCATATGAGGGGTCCTTATGGCAGGAGAGGGAACAACAAAGAGGATGTCGATGAGAGTCCGTCTGGAGAAACCACTGATGTAGTTATCAGCGATAGGGAGGTCTGGGTTGGAGACTACGTTATCCCTCGTGAATTATTTCCTTCCAGACTTAGTGAGAGGGATAGGATAGTCGATATAGTAGCAGTTAGAGAAAATGGGAGAAATTGAGAGCACCATAGGGGGTTTGAGGAGGAAAGTTGGAGGAGGCGAGAGAGAGAGAGAGAGAGAGAGAAAGAGAGAGAGAGAGAGAGAGAGAGAGAGAGAAGAGGAACACAACCCGGTGCCGTGCATCATAGGAGTGCAGGAGGAGGGTGGGAAGGACACACAGGGTAACACGCCAATAGGGAAACATAACAAAAAGCAACCAGGGCACAGAACAAGGGGGGGTGAGGTACAGTAACAGCAGTAACCACAGTGGAATGGGGACCTACAGAGTGTGAGAGAGCTTAGTGGGACAGCAGAGACACAGTAACAAAGTAACAGCAGAGGGGTAAGAACATAGAAGTGGGAGAGAGCCTAGTGGATACAGTAATACAGTTGTAACAATGTCAGAAGGAGGAGGAACCTTGTGGGTGGGGAAACAGACCTAGAACACAACAGTAAGCAACAGCAGACTAGAGACACAGCAAGGAGTCAGAAAACACAAAGTACGGCTAACCGCAAGGGAGGGGAAGCCTAAGGTTGTGCAGAGACAGAGTACGGTAAGTCAAGCGTCCAGGTGGAAGTATGCAAAAAGCCTAAATGCAAGATCTGTCTAAATGTGAGATATGGCTGGATAACACAATCAGGCTAGTTACGAGATAGTATTACAATACTAACTGTGGGAAGAAACACATCAGACTGTATGCTAATAGAAAGTAAGAAAAATGTAGATTTGGGTTGGTCAGTTTAGTGGGGTGCAGTAATGTCTGCATCCCCTGCTCCAACCACACTTACCTTCTCTGCAGCTGCTGTTTGATGGCTGCAGGCCCCACAGGTAACACAGGCCAACATGGTCTGGAGCTTCTTCTGCTGGAGTTGTCCTTTGCCTCTGTGTCCTTCGCCACAGGGGGCTGCCTGGAAATGTTGTAGATGAGGTGTTCAAGATCACAGAGAGAGTGTAAGGGCCAGTCAGCGGGTGGAGGGTGGGAAAGGAGGCAGGCCGGGTGAGAGGGAAGCGCAAGGGAGGGGTAGCAGGGAGGCAACAGGTGCTGAGTGTGCAGTGGGTTTTTTAAAAGAAATGGAAAAAAATGGCCTCTGAGGAAATTGTTTTCATTTCATTACAACCGAAATGGGAGTGCTGGTGCTTCTTCACTGCACTCACCCTGAATGCAGCTTCAGGGCTGATTGTAGAGCAGGCTGTGGGCTGGTTGCAGGGTTGGTTGTGTGCTGGTGGTAAAGCTGGCTGGATGCATGGCTTTTCTGGACAGATAGATGCTGACCCATCTACAAAGAACACGTCCCCCTCTTATAAGGAGTTTTTATTAGCTTTGGAAATGTCATCCCTTCTCCCTCATAAGTTGCACAGTCATGATCTTTAATGTATTCTATTGTGCATGGCTCTCTGAGAAACGTGGCTGGGTTTACTGTTTTGCAATGTACTACATGAACGTTTGGGCTCAAAATTATTATCGCATAGGCTGATGCTCTCTGTGTGGTAAGCGTAGATTGTGACCACTCCAGTATGGAAAGCAGGGAGTGTTCAACGAACAATGTGATGCAACTTCCCATCACAATTGTTGAGTTTTTCTCAATAGCGAAGGCAGCTGCTGCAAGAGCTTGTTTTCAAGCGAAGTGCCCCTGAATGACTGAATCAAGTGTGCCACTGTAACAGGCTAGTGGCTTGTGGCCCAAGGATATTTTCTGTGTTAATACGGTTGTTATTTAGGTGCTGTTTGAATGTGAGAACAGTATGAATTCCCTTCATAATCTGGCGTGGTTAGGATAGGAGCTGTGCATATCAGTTTTTTTAGTGTTGTGAAGGCAGTGTGCATTTCAGGGGTCCATGTAATGGCTGTTTTGTCTTTCTGGGCTTCCTTTAATCCTTGCAATAGGGGTTTTGTGTAGGCAGCATAGTCCAATATCCATGCCCTACAATAGTTACAAATGTTGAGAAACGTCTGCATGTCCTTAACAGTGTGGGGTCTGGCTGAGGCATGCACTTTTGCTGCCCTACCAGGTATTATTCTCTTACTATCTTTTGAAATCAATTGGCCCAAGTACAGGACCTCGGTCAAACAGCACTGCAGTTTGTTTTTGTCTACTTTGTACCCCTTCTGGGCCAGCAATTTAAGCAGGGCAACAGAGGCTCCATGGCATGTTTCCTCTCCCTCACTGCATACCAGGAGGTCATCAATGTACTGAATGATCGTGCCCTGAACATCAATATTACTGAGGTCTCCGTGCAATGACCTGTTAAAAATGCTTGGGCTTTCACAGTGCTCAATCACAGGGCAATCTGCAGTGCTCATACCTTTTACCCCCTAGAGTGAAGGCTGTGAGGTATTGGGACATTGGGTCCAGGGGCACAGAGAAAGCAGCGTTCTTCAGGTCCACCACAGTAAAGTGCGTGGCCTGTTTTGGAATGCTGCACAAAATGGATGCCAGATTTGGGACGAGAGGGAACTCTTTTTGGATAATATCGTTAAGTGGGTGGAGGTCTTGGATCATATACCACAACCCCCTTTCACTTACTTTATGGGGTACACTTTGGTATTACATGGGCAATTGGATGGGACAATGATGCCCTGTTGCAGTAGTTCACGTATTGTCTCTTTTATTCCATCATCTGCCCCCCTTGACAAGGGATACTGTCTTACCCTGGGTGGCACTTCACCTGGTTTGAGTTTTATTTTTATTGAGGTGACTTCTCTTAATAATCCTACATCATGGGGGTTTGTGGTCCCCAATTATGGCAGCACCTGCTGCAGGACCGCATCACAAAAAGATGTCAGTGCACTGACAACTGCCGTGAGGGGGTTTATCACTCATCTGTTTTGTTCCATTATATCACAGGGCATACATATTTCCATTATGATTTCCCCATCAGTGTCACTGTCAGTGAACAGCTCTTCATCAGTTAATTCATCCAATGGTATATTTGGATCAATAAACAGTACTGTCCACCACTCGTACCCATGTGCGTCCATGCCAATTTCCAAAATACGCTTTGCTGACACCTGAACCCCTTGCAGATCAATTGAGAGGACAGTACCAGGCAGTATCTGAGGATGGCCACTGGTAAAAAAAACCCTTCCTTTCGTGTGATTTCTGGAGCTACTCTTGCTAACACTTGTATGCCATAGATGAACATGTCTGCATTGGCTGGTACACCTCGTATGGCTGTTTGTTTCATTAGCTATTGTTTGTATCAGTAGCATTGCTTGAGCGGGCACATTCTGGGGGTGGAGCAAACTATTTGCATGTCTGTGAATGCTATTGTCATGTTTAACTTACTAAGTAAGTCTCGTCCCAATAGGTTTACAGGGGAATTTTCATGATAAAGTAGGGGTGCTCGGACTTTTTTCCCCCCTATCCTAACATCCAAATCTTCTGTGTAAGGAACCGTGACCCCAGCCCCAGAGAATCCTTGTGTCTTGAGATTTTTGCCAGATAACACGAAATCACCTTCACATAGACATGATTTCTCCGCCCCGAGTCCACGATAAAGATGAACTGTTTGTTCCCTATATCTAAGGTAGTTGATAGGACTGATCAGGCAAGTCCTCTCTGTGGGCTGTCCTAGTCTGGGTGGGTGTCTATTTCAGGGCAAGAAAAAAATGTTGTTGCTAAGCATACATGTCCCCTGATAAGCTGCTGGTTCGCCATTAGCTGTTGTGACAAATGGGTGTGTGTGTATGTGCCATTTTATTTTGGTGGGTCTGCAGGCAGTGCAGGGGGTGTCTGAGTGTATTGTACCCTGGTATAGGTCTACTATCTGGCTGCCCATCTAGTTCATAATTTACTATGGGCAGTCCATATGGGCTACCCAGGTGTGGGTGCCCGTATTGCGGTTCATTACCATAACTCTGGTTATTCTGATAATTGGCCACTGGCTGAATGTGCCATTCACTTGCAAAATGGTCACACCTCCCACACAACCAACAGGGTCACGGCCCACCCCCCCTTGGTCCCTGTCCTCCTTAGCCTCCTGTTCCTCCCCATTGTCATCAGTACCTACCTCTACCTCTTGTGGGCCTTCCTTGCCATTGCGGTCCCATGTATTGGTGATCTGAACCCCATTGTTCTTGGCCATTGTCTGCCCATGCTGCAGCCATCCTAGCCTGGGTGGCTACTAACACTTCCCCTTCTTCTCCCTGCTGCTCCGAGGGCGGCACTCTGGTTACTGTCGCGATTTTCACTAACTTGCTCTGTACAAGCTTTACTTCTTCTGCTAATCTCCTCTGGGCTGTTTCTTTTTCCCTTTCTTTGATCCTCCTGCAGTAGTGTACTATGATGCTCCGAATCTCTGGCCACCCTTTGGCTTCTATCCGTGCTGTTTTATCAAGGGCCTTCTGTACTTCATTCAGGAGGCCTCTTTTAATGATAAAGTAAAATAGGGAGGTGGTTTAGTCCCAGGCTGTGCCCGTCTCTGCCTGCCACAACTCCTGCACCCGAAGAATGAACTGCGCAGCATCTTCCTCATCCCCGTAGTGCATTGCATTATGGAGTGTAGATCGGGGGTATCGGGGAAGGTCCTCCGCAGTGCATCCCAAACTTGTGCATGAACATTGTTAAAAAACGCCCCATCATGTGTATCATTTCCTGTGGTGACACCTGGGAACCCTGCCTTCACCCGCACCGGGTCTGCTGATCTCCCACTGCAGATACTAACAGGCTTTTGATGTCTCCAATGGCCAGAGGCACTCCTGCTGTATTCTCTTCAAAGGCATAGATCCATTATCCCACGCCCGCCGTGAGCGGGGGGAGGCACTTCAGGAGGTTGTTTGTATCCATCATCACCCACAGCACATAATGAGGCAGTCCCGCTCCCTTTTGGATGAGGGGCATTTGTGATTTTGATCTTACCTTTCCCCTACTTACCTTTGCTCCTTTCTTTTTCACTAAGGCTATTCTCCCTATTCTGTTTTGGAGCCTGTGTTCCCATCTCTCGTATTCCTATATCACCCGTGGGGAGACCCATTGTACTTGCTGTATTCCCCCCAGAGCCCCGTCATCGGATTCGTCGAAATCGCTCCAACACTCCTCATCCCTTACTGAAGCAACTGTATCATATCCCATACTTTCTATCTCTCCCTCCCTTTCTACATGTACTGCCTGTATGGGGGCCCTATGAACCCTAAAGAGGAAGTCCCCTGATTTCCATTCATCTTCTGGTAGGAGAGAGGAACTTTTTAAGGGTGGTGGCGTTGGGGGCCCTCCCGTGGATTGCTGGGATGTCTCACATATTGCTCTTAACCGGGCCAGTTTTGTCTGAGTCGATGTAAATGCTACTTCAAGATTTCTATTGGATGGTCCCAGGGGGGTGGCCATGGATGTTATAGTGGAGGGGACATGCAGAGGTTGTAGGGCTGTGCCAGGTGTTGCTGACATACTCCCCCCTGGCACATAGGCTGGCTCTGAGTATCTCTCTGTGGGTCTCGTGAGCAGCGGGTATAATTTCTTGGGTCCATCGTTCCCCTTCTCTTCTTTCTCCTTGCTTTCCTTCACTTCTACGGCTCCTTCCCCTACTGTTCCCATGCTATGCGTGACACAGATCTAACATTTCCCATCTATTTCGGAGCTGTTTCCCCTTGTGTTTTTCCATTAAGTAAGTTGCTACATGGTCCAATATTCCCTTATCAAAAGACCCTTCTTCAGGCCAGGCAACCTCTCCCCCTTTGTTTCCACTATCCATTGACTGTGGTACTTCTTTATTCAGTCACTGTACAAGTGGAGATGTTTAGAAATATGTGAGAGTGGGTTATCTATTCCCATGTTCAACAACAGACCTGTCTTTCCTGGCTCCCACTTACTGTCACCTCTAAATCTTAATCTCTGATATAACAACACCAATGCAATATTTCTTAACTTTAGAACATTACTTTCAGGACAATCACATAAAACATGAACCATTGAACGTTTTACACAACAGACCGACAAATGAACCAACAACACAGAACGAGACACATGAATCTTAATATCTTCCCTTTTACCCCAAACCTTTCCCCCCCTGCTTAGAGCATTATCCCACCTTCACCCACTCTATCATTCACTTCACCTCGCCCCCACTGGCCTACCTCCATATTTTAAAAACACTAAAATATTAAACTAAGATAACAATCTAAAATAACAACCACTTCTTATTCCCGAGCCCACTAATTATATGAGGCTCCTACTTTTATCCTTTTTACACTTAATATCCGCACTCTGCGGGACAGTGCATTGCAACGCTGCCTTCTACCCCCTTTCAGAGCCAGGTTCCCATTTCTCTTCTATTTTTCAACTTGTCCTGCCATATAAAAAATAACGGCCATAAAAAAGGAAAGCGTTTATTTTCATACGCTCATCCTACTCATTCATACTCTTATCATGTATGTTCTCTTCCCTTATTATGCTCCATTAAAAAGATGTCCCACCTTCCCTTTGTTCTCCCTTGCAATTAATACTCACGTGCCCGTGTTCTTCCAAGCCTCTGTTTGCTACTTATCCACAATGCCTGGACCAACCCCTGGTGACCGTACCCAGCTCACATGAGCAATTGGGTATTCACAAATCCGGGACCCACAGAGCCTTCAATTCTGCGTACCCATTTTGTTTGAGACTGATCAGCCATAGGTGGGGGTGGCCTTTCCGGGGAAGCCCTGCATCTTGCCGCAAGAACAGGGGTATCTGAAGGAATATCACACAAGAGGAGTCAGATATGTATCTGTATCAAAGACCAGAGGGCCATGGGCCCGGTGGACTGTGGCTTGGCAGGGTGGGGGTCAGGTGTGCACAGACAGGTTTGTGGAAATGGATGTGCATACGAGCTGGGGCCTGTTCTGGTCTCACACAGTGAGCTCATCTGTCCCGAGCTGATACTAAATGTTGCAACAATAAATGGCTGGACTTCCGTGACAACAGGGCTTGTGTGGAGCTGGCAGGAGGCGGAGGTGGCCTGGGCCATCTGTGCAAGGTGCTGGGCAGGAGAATTTAGAGATCATTTTTGGGTCTAGTAAAAGATGGCGTCAGGTGTGTAACAAAATGGAATCTGTATGCACCGATATAGACTTGGTTATTCGTTGGTTTACTGCTCTTAGTGCGGGGAACAGATGGAGAGTGGGGGCATCTCCCCCTTTGGCATGCACAGGATCTACTCAGCGCGGGAATGGTGAGGGGGTGGAAAAGACCACATGGGAAGATGGCGCATATGGGGAGCAAGTGCAAGTGGATCTAGGTCACCTGGCCTAAGCCCTGCCCATCTGGTGCCTTCCTGGTTGCCGTTCTTTTTCCCACTTAGAAAGCCCCGCCCACCTGGTGCCTTCCTGGTTGCCGTTCTTTTCCCCACTTAGCAAGCCCACCCACCTGGTGCCTTCCTGGTTGCTCCCCTTTATGCACACATGTGTTGCCTGTTTTGCTTGATTCTTCTACCCTGCTACCACTTCCCCCGCTTCAGCCTATTTCTGCAGGAGTCTGTCCTGATACATTCTGGTTTCACCATCACTGTCTTGTGGCCAATGCTGGATTTGACTTTTATGGACTTCATTGATGCATGGTGCATCACCCTTTCTCAACTCTCATGCTGAATTTCCTTTGCATCTTGTACTCATGGTGGCCCTGAATCATGCTGTTCCCATCTTCATCTTGTATGCTGGCTTGTTACTACTGACTTCTGCAATTGTATTTGCTCTCCCCTCTTGCTTCTCCACTCTTTTTGACTGCTTACTCTCTGTTCTCCCCTCCTCTGCCTTTCTCCCTTTCCTATCTCCTCCCCTCCTCCTTTTAGTTTCTTCTATGCACTTACTCTCTCAGAATTGTCCCTGGACGTAGTATGATAGCAACCTTGTCTGTCTCCTCCCCCATCCCTTTTTTTTCTCCACTCACCCCCTCCAGCGCTATCTGAAATGTCTCGAGGCCTAGTACGATAGTTGCTTGTTTTGTTCCTCCCCTCCTGCACCTTTTGTTTTTCTACGGCTCTACCAGAAATGTCATCAGTTCTAGTACGACAGTTGCCTGTCTGTCTCCATTTCCTTCCCACTCTCCCCCTCCCTTCCTTATCTATGTCTTAGCTCTTGCACTTACTGAAATGTCGCCAGGCTGAGTACGATAGTTAATTTCACTTCCTTACTGTTCATGGCCTGTAAGAATGTCATTGTATTTTCCCTTGTTCCCTTCCTTGCCTTGAAGCGCTTTGAAACACATTGTGTATAGGCGCTATATAAATAAACTATCATATTAATTTGTTTTGTTTTGTTTGTTTGTTTGTTTGTTTATTCATCTACAGGGCACCCTAAACCCTTAGGTAGTTGGGCGCGCAACATGACAAGAATACGTAGAACTTGGTTACAGGTTTGCTTGGATACAGGTATAGACAGGTACAGAGAATATTTACAGGCATAGTTGCAAAGGTTAATAGATAAGAGGCAAGACATGAACAAAGATACCTGTGGTTGTGAGTCTAGTGGTCGTTGTGGTGAAGCCAGGTGCGGGTGTTGCGTCTAAAAGTGTCATAAAACTGATCCCTTCTTAGCTCAACTGGCAATGCGTTCCATTGCTGAGCTGCTTTTACAGGGAAGCTGTTGCCTCCTCTTTTTTTTGTCGGAACCTGGGTATTTGGAGGCAATAGGAATTGGCTGTACTACTCAGTCGTGCAGAAGACTTTCTAGTTATTCTTTTCTTAAGGTATGGGGGGGCTGCATTGTTAAGGCATTTGAAGGTTAATGAAACAGTTTTAAGTAGGATCCTATCGCTTATTTTTAGCCAATTGTAGTTTCTGCTGGTGCTGGATATGTGCCCTCTAGTAGGGAGGTTCAGGACTATTCTGAGTGCATTATTTTGCAATGTTTGTAGTTTGTTAGTGATGTATTTATTGGCTACTACATACAGTGCATTGCAGTAGTCCAGTTTTGACAGGATTTATTTATTTATTTATACATTTATAACGCGCCGCAGCTCGCGAGCATCAGGGCGCGACAAAAACACAAAAAGACAGAGGTCACAGGACTACGTAGAAAGAAAAAAGGGGGACTCGAAGGAGTCCAAGCAGGAAAATAGCGAATTACCGGAAAAGTAATGTTTTCAGCTGCTTCCTGAATGAGGAGTGACTGCTTTCCAGTCTGAGGTTATCTGGAAGCTCGTTCCAGAGTGCTATAGCTTTAGTGGGGAAAGCTTTCCCAAGTCCAGTAGCTTTTATTCTGGTGTGGCTGACTTTAAGTAGCCCTTTTTTGGATGATCTTAGGCAACGGCTTGGTTCATACCAGTGAAATTCACTTTTGAGGTAGGATACTTTTGAGGTAGGATGGGGCCGTGCCGAATAAACAGCGGTGGACAAGAGTCAGCGATTTGAATTTAATACGCTCCTCTATAGCAAGCCAGTGGAGACCCATTCGGTCAATGGTGATGTGCTCGCGCCTGGATTTCCCGGTGATAGTTCTAACAGCGTTATTCTGGATTATCTGGCATTGTTTATTCTGGATTATCTGGCATTGTTTGATGCAGGAGTTCAGCTTGCTAGTGAGAGGAAAGGTCTGCATGCTTTAATAAGTTTGCCTGTGTAGGCAGTGGATGAAGCCAGGGAATTTACTTGTTTTTTTAGGGATAGCGTGGAGTCCAGATAGAAGTCCAGAGTCTTCACTACTTTGGTGACTGTAATTATATTGCCATCAATGTTGAAGGCGCTGTAGTTGGTGTCGAGTATGTTTAGGTTGTTGGCCGAGCCTAGGATCAGGATCTCCGTTTTATCGTCATTCAGAAAGAGGCTGTGGGTTGCCATCCATGCCTGAATGAGGATGTAAATTTTGTTTACTAAGGCTGTACCTGAGGTGAAATTGCCCGAAAGGGGAATGAGGTTCTGGGTGTCATCTGCATATTTTGTGTAGGTGACACCCAGTCTGTCCAAATTGTCGATTAGAGGCTTAGTAAAGATATTATATATGGTCATATCGTAACTGTTGGACCCATATGCAGGTAAACTTACATTTGTTTTTTTGGGGTGAGTGCGTCATGCCCTACAGCCTTTGCCTTTCCTGTGAAATATTACACCACACATTTGGTGAAGTGTTGGCAATAAAAGGGCATAGATTTGTATTGTTTACTGTTATGGTTATGGAACATAAACAATAAACGCATAACATAATATATAGTACTTCCGGGCACCGGGTCCTGAGGTTACCCCCTCTGGCCCCTGCCACCTTTCTTGTCCCACGAATTGGTGTGGACACCGTACAGTGTCCTGACTTTCTTTCCGTTGTTCTTCTCACCTTTTTCTAGGGTGGGAGGGTTTGTGGAAAAGAAAAAGAGCAGGAAGACGCTGAGTACACAGTGAACTTCCTTTAGGGTGTTTGGGTCCCTGTGCAGGGTGCACAAACAGTTTGTGATTTTTCTGAGCTGAAAGCAGCTCATTATATAGGACCTGGGAAGCCCCAGGTCGTTGAGGTACTTCTGCGGGGGCTGTGAACCAGCCCCCAGGCCAGCCTTGCAGCTGACAGTCTAGCCCCCCCCCCCCGGGGGGATCTCTTTGTATTTTCCCTGCCTGGGTGTTCGGCTGCCCCCTGGGTGCACGGCACCCATTTGTCTCTGAGGAAGGGTGAGGTATTTTTATTACCTCACCCTTCCTGCGCTTTGAAGCGCCAGAGCCTGCTGTCTCCCTTATCAGATTGGAGGAGAGGGGAGCTGGCCCTGTGTGGGGGCTACTGCCCCTCTCCTGAGCTTGCCGCCAGGAGGCAGCAGTTACCCACCCTCGCCTGGGGAGGCCCGGCGGCATTGCACATAACAATGGGCAAACAATGCATAGTGCTGTAGTGGGCGGTGATATCTTATGTAATTCAGCATGAACATATACCACCTCATTTCATAAGCTATTAGAATTCTGATAGCAACATGCTCTATTTCACAGACTGCAGGTCCATTGCTCACCTGTGCTGAGATGAATACTGCTGGTGCCATGATTCCAGCCACAGATAACGGGTAGAGAGTGCCATTTTTAACCTTCTCATTGGCTGTTAGATGGAAATGACATGTCCTGCGTTTTATCACTGGCAAACTCTGGTAATCAGTGGTTTCTCCATGGCCGATCATGGATCACCCCGGATGCCCATGTAGTTGGTCTGCCAGGGTGCCACTTTATTTTTTTATTTTTATTTTATGTCTACATTTATAGCAGTGCGCTGAACCCTCAGGCATCAGAGCGCTAGTTACAGTGAGTGTGAAGCGAATATTCTTAAAGTGCAGGTTACAAAATACAAGTGGTTCTCGAGAAGCATAGTCTGGTGAAGTCACGCCTCGTGGTACGGGGGGCTACAACAGGTATACAGACAGGTAAGACAAGATCAAGTGGGTGTAGTCTGGTGAAGCTGGGTCTCATGGCACGGGGGGCTACAATGGATATACAGACAGGTAAGGCAAGATAGTACAATGTACTGTCTCCTTTGGAAACATTGTACAAATATCAGTGGCCTCTACTTAACTGGGAAGGAACAGAGCGCTGTACATATATGCCTCCTTGTTTTTTAATATTACCTTATTGTACAAGGGTACAGATGTGCATATGTTAGGTTTGTATGTGAACGTGTGTTCATGTGCATATCACCCATAAGGAATCACCACACACATAACGCATGCATATAGGTGTGTGTGCAAATTAGTAAATGCCTGCTGCACCGATAAGATGCAGTGAGTGTGTCTTAAAGAAGCTGCACTCATCTTCATATTTACCCCAATGAGAACGTTTCTGATTCTGATATCAGACCTCTGGGCTAAATCCGACATGCTCCAGGCATCTCCGAATTGGCAATAAGCACATCTTTGTGAATCTAGAGGTTAAGTTTCTTTTATTTATTAAAAGAGATCTTACCCACTTCTGTGTACTGTGTGTTTCAGCTAAATTTTCAATTGACAGAACACCTAAATGCAAATGGCGCCATGGGTTGATGGTACAACATAAAAGTGCCTCTTATTACAGCGGTGATCTTTAAACTTTGGAGCGCACCAGCAATGGTGTCTTCACATTTTTGTGGAAAGGGCCCATTCAGTTCAAGGCCCCTCTTGTCGGTGTCTCGCCACATGGCCTCTTGATATGCGAGTCTTATGGGCGCTGCTGTTTTCGTTTGTTTTGGGATTGTGTATCAGTGATTTGACATCTCTGTACCAATGCGACTCTCCTGCTTGTTCCATCTTTTGAGAGGCAAATTGTATAAAACAACGACAATATTTGGTGTAACACATGAATCCGTTTCTAGTAAAAACCACAGATTGCTCTGCCTCGTGTCAAAGGCTGGACGCGCTCCATTGTTCCTTCTCTTTCAAATTTGGGAGACAGTCCAAATACCCGATCTGGCTCCACATCACTTTTTTGGAGCGAGTAAGTGTCAGCTCCGCTGAGATTCGCGATCTGCCAAAGTGCACTATTTAGGTGGGCTTGTAGGTAATTATCATTTCTTCTAATTTATCCCCAAATCCGTCAGATGTTTAAATTCACAGAATATTGTATGGCAAAAACACTGTGATAGTAGAGTATTGCTGAGCAATCAGAGTTCTTGTTTGTCCATCCTGTTAAAAAACAAAAACTAGAAAGAAAAAATCCAAATGATTTCATCATGTCTTATTAATGTACAAAATAAGAAAATACATTATTTCTCGTGTCATTGTGTTATATATATTCACCACATCCGTCTTTTAATAAAGTTACCATTATATTATGTATATGTAGTGTTTTCCTGTTGCACCACGTAAACAACTGCTGCATTCTTAGAGAAACTGACAACCAACTGTAGTAAATAAGCACGTTTTGCTTTGCAGTTAACAGTTCTTATAGACATGTTATGGCCAAATACCATATTTAAAACGTGTTTGTTTATGTTGTTGCCATGTATGTGCCAGGGTTAAATCAAAATGTTATTTTGTCTCCTAGGAGACATTGAACCTTCAAAAGTTCCATATCTACGTGTATATAAGTAAGCAACCTGTTCCATCATCAGAATGATCTTGGACAGGAGGGCCTTCATTTTGGATAATAAATATTCACAAAAAACGTACCCGTGGCTGTGGACATCCATTACTTCAGAATGGTGACGAGCTCAACCCTTGGAGGAGATTGGTACCTGCCACGGTGCCACAAGCTAAAGGAAGTGTGCAGAAAGGTCAGAAATCAAGTTTCGTTGCCTGTGTATTCCCCTGAACGGATTTGGAACAGGCACATGGCAATATATGAAGTTTCCACACATTCAGCGCATGGAAAGTCCCCTTCAGCCAGGATTTGTGCAATGTATGCCGGCAAAAGTGGAATTTAAAATACGGCCCACTTTGTGAATAGCATGCATAGTTTGTGATTCAGTTGAATGTTTCTCTCTACCTTACATACAGATGTGCACAAATTAAAGGTCCTCACCCCCCGTATGCAAAGTTTTCTTTGACAGGTCAGGCACAGACAATCAAAAATGTCCCCAAAAAATAAATGTGCATTACAGCATTTAAAACAAGCATTGGCAATGCCAACAGTTTGGGCTTTTGTGTAGGCATGAGAAAGGTGCTTGCCAGGAATTGCCATAGTGTTATTAACTGGCCATTGATGGTAGCAGGTGCAAAATGGTACGAGTGCCTGGACATCTAATAACACTGCCTGGAAAATGCCTAATACTTATACACAAGCCAAAACTGTTGGCTTGGCCAGTGCTTGTTTTTAAAAGGATATCAGTGAAGGGCACATATAGTGCTTATAAATCGAGTGGCTGAAGGCAGACCTGGTTAAGACATTTCTATTACACCAGTAGCCGTTTTACAACTCCAATTAAGTCATCAACCCGCAGCAGACTGACTTGAAAAAACACTGGCAGGCACTTTGAGTGCAATGTTTCATAAGGCTTGATTAAAGCAAGCTCAAAGAGTTCCCATGAGAAGGTGTGTTGGGTGGGAAGGGGCAGCAACTGGGTGGGAGTGGCAATAGGGATTAGAATGGCCATGGGCAGTCAACGGGTGGGCTAATAACCAAACAACACCTACAAGCTGTGTGTTCCTCCTTATGTGCCACTTCTCCCTATCATAACTCTGAAGTAATATTTTTGCACCTAATAACCCAAAGATACACATCATAGAGTATGAGTGGCCCACCCATAATGGGAAATGAGGTGCTGACTTACCACCCATTCTGGGGGGGCCAGCCATCAGCCAAGCAAGGCACCCCATGTAGAAACTGTGCATATCCTTAGCTGTTTGTTGTAGCTGAGGACATGCTCCTGGGCTGGTTTTGAAACAGTACTTATAGCCCTATCAGGCATGCTCAATGGCCCATGCAAGGCTGGGGGCTTTTTGCTCTCCTGGACTTGCATGGCCCATTGGGGATGCGGGCTGTGGGACAGGAGGGCCAAATGTGTGTATGGAGTGCCCTGCACCTCCTTGCAAATTCAGTGGCCCAGGCGAGATGAAAAGGAGGTACTTCAGTCCATCTAACATGAGCAGGAACCAGGGATATCGTGATAATGTTGCCCGGGAAAAGGGCACCAGGAGGCAACATTTCCCCAAATGTGCACTCTCATGAAAATCAAGCACTTTCCACAATATAGAATATAATAGAAAATTGTACCCATCCTAGAATACGTGGGGGAAAGCTTTTAGGGGTGCAGGGTAAAAAGTCGCATAGCTGACAACTTTTTCCCAGGCGACCTTATTAAATGGAAACGAACCAGGAAGTTTTCACTGCTTCTTGGTTCCTGCTGTGTGCTGGATGGGATACAGAGGGACATTTGTGACAGGTGATGTGAGCTAGATATCATCCAGAGTCTGGATTGGGGCTGCAGGTAAGGGAAAACAAGTCTGTGTGCATGTATTTGTGTATGCGTACATGCATTGGTTTGTGTCTCAAAGTGCATGTCGGAATGAGATAGAGTGCATATTGCTTGGTTGCGTGTGGGAATGGTAGAGTGTATGTTGTAGGGGTACATGAGTGCATGAGAGCATGTATTCTGTATACATGTTTGTGCTTGTACGTGTGTCGAGTGGGGAGCTGGCCTCTGGGGGGAAAGAGAGGAGCTACACCGATGCAGCAGCAAGGGCATATTTTCTTACTCTGGAATGGCTTTTTCTTTACTGGCATTATCAGCAAAGCCATCAGGTGTAGGCTTGTATTTGGGTATACTGGCATATATTGGGAGAGCCAGCATGGATTTTCTTATAGTAGAACTATGAGAAAAGCAAACATGAGTATGTTCTTATTTCGGAATACTGTCATTTATTGGTGCAGCCCACATGCATTTCTTTACACTGGCAGTATAATGGCTGTAATCGAAAAATGCATCATGAAATTACATTGGAAAATGCTCCTGTGCACTGTTGGCGACTTTGCATCTAATAGATTTTCATGGGGTACCCAATAAAACTGTGGCTTTTTACCCAAATTTGCAGAAAGTGTGCTGTAAAGTGTACCATTTTAAACCATTATTTAAAACATTTCCTCAGGGATAACCCACCTGGAATCCCATTTTTGGTTTGCCTACCTTGCTATGTTCGGTCACTCCGGCCTATTCACAGGAAATGGTTACGCCTCCCTGCAGCTTTGCTAGCACACATTGGGCCCTGTAGGAGTGGCTAACGTGTGCACAGATTTTCTGGGCCACACTAGCATCATTATAGTGGTAGGTAGTGGCTTATGTAGTGTGTCCCCACAAATTGGAGGACATGGCAAAGCAAGGCATGTGCATGGCTTCGCCTATCCTCTGGGCAGTTACGACATTAGACCAATAGTCTGCTGCCATAAAGCTTATTTCTAAACCACGTAGATTGAGCCAGTATGAGGCAACCTCCTCTTTCTCCAAGAGATCAACCTCCCTGTGGGATTTGCTGTCAAACCTTTCCATACAACAGGTTGCCTGCTGACAAATGGCTTTTGTTGGCTGACCTCCTATACTTTACTGCCAAGAGGTACTGGGAAAGGCAAACCCGTGTCCAGTGATGGCTATGAAATCTGTGCCTTGAGTACTGGTTCACATGTCCATTGACAGGTGTCCGTGTTACCTTCAAAGTGGTTCAGTCACATCCCCATTGTTTATAGAACATGCTTATGAGGGAGGGGGCTGCTGTGACCGTGAAGTACTGCCATTGAAGAGACACTTCTTTTCATGATTTATGTGATGTTTTAAACAACACTCAAAAGCATCAGCAACTGTGGGATTGTGCATTGAGGGGGAAATAACTTTTCTGCATACCAAAGGACGAGCTGGCATAGCTGGTGTTCCCAAAGGGCTTCAGAAAATCTGAGTATTTCCAGGATTCTCTGGTGTAACGGTGCGAGATGGTGGTGCTAAAGTGTCTGTTGTCTGTAGCAGAGAGGGAGGCTTACTGGTCACCTTTTCCTTTCGGATTCTGCCACCTCATGTGGGTCCACTCACAAGAGGTGCCGAAATTGATCATCGGCTTCCCTCGTACAATGTTTTTGCATCTGTGGTAGGTGGAACTACTTGGTTGTTGCTTTTAAGTTGTGAACTCCACACACCAGATATTTTGAGAGTTGTGATGCCCGTTTTCTGACCATCTTTGGAAAATAAAGTGTACTCTAAAGCAGGGCAGAGATCCGAAGCATGCTTCCTGCGAACGTGATGAGTGCTTGAACTTGTAATGCAATGTCTTTGTCAACCTTTGCACCCTCCATCTGTCTGTTTAATTGCCCCCGCCACCTGTCTAGTAGCGGTTAAAGTATATCTGAGGCTCAATCTGGAATCAAGGCAAGGATCAGGTTCCTTGCCAAATTTCACATTGTCATCTGAAGCAAATCAGAGCTGTGAATCTTTGAGGGGGCGGGAGGTCATGGCTTGGAAGCCAAGAAAATGGCTGTAAAACTCTAAGGCTCTGAACCCTGCATCACTACTTGTTTTGGCATATGCAGCACTTAACTTAGATTTATGTCAGTGATTCACAGAGTAATCACTGGTGGGGACACTGGAGCAGGGGACACAGAGTCTCTGTGATCAGCGTGGCAGCTCCTGTGTTTGGCGGCAGAGGTGCGGTGCGGGGAGGCTGTGGCCGAAGGGCGGCTGCGGGAGATGATTGTGCCATCCCCTTCAGGAGATTAGTGATTGCCAGACTATCCATGCTCTGGGCAGCTGTGACAAGCGGTGGGTCTGCCAGGAGAACAGCAGTGTTGCCAGGTTGGGCGACCTGGATGTGAGCGCTGGCAGGAGGTTGAAGCACTCTGAGCAGGTGGTGAGATCTTGTGCTGATAAGGCCCTGCACGCTGGGCATCTTCTATGTCAGTAGTATAGTGGCTGAAGGATTTTTGGTGGCCATCTTAAAAGGGAGCTCTTCATGAGGGATATGACGGGCAGTGGATAGGGATTAGAAGCTACTAGCCATCTCAAACTGATTTTTGGCTGTTGCGTTTCCTGTTTCAGTATACAACTGTAACTGACCAGTGCTTCCGCCAATAGTCTATTCTGAGCTAGTTGTGGGCGCACCACCGGAAAATATGACATCAAAAAAAGCCTACATTTTAATGGGCTGAGGTCTTCCACTTCTTCAGCTTCACAACAGAAGATGGCCCAAGGTCAGCGGTCTAGTTCTCAGCAGAGTGACTTAGCGATAATTTTGTGGGAACTGTCTAACAACCAGTTAACAGTGGTGGCAGAAGATAAACGTACGAACGCTGGAGATGCAGGGCGAAATTAAATCAATCAGATCAGATAGCCCTCTTTACAGGGCTCTATAAGGATAGGACGCCTAATTCAGATACTTATCGTTACCATAGGCATGTTGGGGAGGAAATCAGCAAGATAAGAGGAACATTTGAGATCCCACTATATTATTTACGAAGGGTGAAGCTGGAAGTAAAGTGCATAGCCATTGCCTGGACCATAGCGGGTTCTGGAAGGCCAACTTGCTTTTAGAAGCATCATCTAAATGGGGTATCACCATGCAGACAAGGTGAGAATAGTGGATGAAAACTACGAGTAATAACTAGAAGGGCAGGATACATTGGGATGCACATATGTATGATTTATATCATTAGGTAGAAAATCTCGCTGGAAGGAAGAAAGCATATCCCAAAGTTGGTGGAATAATACACAACCCTTGGGTCCGGACAGAAAAATACCAGGTGAATATCAACTAGCAAGTCATGACTAACACAAATGGGAACAACAAAAATGTGAACTTATAAGTGTATCAGAACTGATAGAGATATCATGTATTACCTTTTTCATAGATGGAATGGTCTAAAATGCAATAGTGGCAGAGGTCGAGTTGAAGAATAGCTCCTGATGAAAGGAAAGGATTTCCCGAAACACGTTGAGCAACAGAATAAGATCAATAGTTTCTTTATATAGAAAAATGTGTTTTCAGATTGTCGACATTGGTAGCAATTGATGTGTCAGATGAAATGATAATATATATAGTACTGTATTATTACAAAAGTATAATTTTTACATAAAACAAATATAAAACATATTTTGTTGACAAACAAATTTGAGAAGTTGGATTATTCATAAATGTGACTTAAAGTCTTATATTATTGAACATATACAAGATAGAGATCAACATATTGATTGGACTACAATACAAATAGGTGTGCAGGGGGTGGGAGTGTCCCACAAGTGTTTGGACACTTGCTGTTGTTCTAATTTGTCACACAACCTAGTGTCAAGGTTGTTTTTCTCCACTGCACCCTACTACATGCTCTGAATTGTACTAAGTGGATAGTACACACTATCTAGGGTATGCTCCTAGACAATAGCCAGCATCAATGGTAGCAGCCCACCCCAAACTGCTATGCCACCTCCCCTCTGCACGGAAACACAAGCAGGAACAGTGGTCTGGAGTGTTGCCCAGAACAATGCCAGTGGTTGGAAGTACTTCCAAACCTTCCTGCCATCAACTCCTTTGTTTTGCAGATGTAACCCCAAGTGGGCCCGGACATGGGTCCCAATCCTGCTGGGCCTAGAAACTCAAGCTACTCCACACTGATGACACTCAATGAAGCCAAAACATGTCTGGGGATGCGTGTGGTCTCCTGCAGAAGGGCTGTGACTTAGCAGTTCGGGCTGGACTGCCCCTTTTGGGGTGGAACCAAGCCTGATTTACAAATGGTCTTTCCTCTTCTGTAATGTCTTGGCAGACTGAAGAATGATGGACCGAAGAGTTGCCCAGAGCAATGCCAGAGGTTAGTATTAATTCCAAACCTTCCAGCCATCACCTCTTTTGTTTTGCATGTCCATGAGATGAGGCTTGATAGCACAGATACCAAGGTGCTGGCAGATCCCCAATCCTTATCTCGGATCACGCACCAGTGGTAGTTGACTGTGAGTGGGTAGAACACTGTAATCAGGGGGCCAAAAGGTAACCCCTCCTCTATCTGGTATTTGCCAATAAAAGTGATGATACAAAGAATGGAGTATGTAAATGCGAGGTAACCCAGCTTTTATTAAAAACAAACAAAAAAGCCAGGGGAAACAAGACCAACACACAAACTCTCACTCGCTTTCTCAGAGTTCCAATGGATGACAACAGTTTATGAAGTGCTGATTTGTCACTGCTGATGTCATGATGAAAAACTATTTACTAAAACCTGTCTCTACTCTTTATTGGTTCACACTGCTAAACTACCTATAGTTCCTATAGGTGCACCACTTATGATTGGAGGGGTCCTCAGCTAAAGCTCCACCTTGGGGACACCCCACTACAGGTAAGAGGCATAATACATAATTGCTTTAAAACTCTATTGGTTAGCACTAGAATAGGGTAAATATGAGTCCTCATTGGTTTGCATGTAATATGGCCAACCTTGGGCACAGACAAGGTGCAAGGAAATGAGGAGACATACATGTTGGGGTAGATGAATCAATGGTCCACTGTTATTCCAATTAAAGAACAGCCATACTTCATCCCGGCGCCATGAAGACTTTTCGAGTTGAGAGGATTCGTCCTTGGGCATCTCCTCGTGCCTTGGCACATTTTAATTAACTATTGTTTTGAATCACGTGCTATCGGACCGTGTTTCAGATTTTCATCCCTCTATTTATTTGGATTTTAGCTACTTCAGAGAATATGTGTTTCTCCCGGGTGACAGCATTAGGAGTGACAATATGAAATTCTACTCTTAAATCAGAATGTGCACTTTGTGGTGTTGACAGAATCTCTCCCCAGACTGCTTTGTTAATTTTGTGCGAAAGGGAGTTTTAACGCAAAATTATTTCATTTCATTGTCCTCATGGTATTAGGGCGATCCATGAGTCACAAGGAGCTGCAGAAGTAGGTTAAGATAAGTTTAGGAGAACCAGAGAACGTTCTCAGCTGCATTGGATACCCGGAGTGGTTTGGTGGTTGCTGTAGGCACTGATCTTCCATTCAGATGCCTGGTTCCACATTTGATGCCCATTCGGGTGCATAGAACAGCCTGGCAGAATAATCTCGGTAGAGCTGACTATGGAGGAAAGTTGTTCTCAAGCTTCATATTGTTTAGCTATCCTAACAACACTAACCCAGGAAAGGTAGGGCCATAACAGGACGAACATTGGACACTCTCCATGTACCAAAATGTTGACCAGACAATTGCGACGGCCGAAAATGAAGACTTTTTTTTTAAACCCCCCCTTACACCACATATATATGTGGGAGGGTATAGAATATAATATTAGTATGGGGGGACTGCAGGTCGTCTCCCCCGAATATATAAATGTGGTGTAAATGGTTAAAAATAAAAGTTGGCATTTCCGGCCGTCGCAATAATCACATAGATCCCTCTCCATCCAATAATGGAAGAGTGACATGTCCAATCCAAGGGAATCTTCAAAGAGAAGCAATGACAGGGAATCATGATCTTACCACGGAAGAGGGAAACGATTCACCTGCATAACTTGAACCGACCTAATGGGAAAGGCACCATCAGAAGCTATTCTGGGGGGGGGCAGCTGCGAAAACTTCCCAGGCTAATGAGTCGGGGTGGCCCTGATTCCAGGAAACTGACGTTCACGATTCCTTTTTCTCACTGCAAAATCTATATTCATTTCTGTTTGCTGGATCAGTATCACACAGTTTCTTGATCATTTTAACAAAATGGAACAGCTGCTTGCAACTATTGGAGACAGCAGAGATGTTCTGGCAATTGGGTGCATAGAAAAAAAACTGTTACCGATATTGTGAACATAAGACTTGTAATAAATTTACTGGAACATTCAACGGAGGGACTTGAAGGAGGGCCGGCTCTAGGGATGAGCAACACAAGGCAATCACTTTCAGCATCACTCTAAGATGGGTTCCATGTTCCCAAGAAACAAGGAATGCTTCTGTGCTGGGAGTGATGGACACCAAATGTTCACTTTGCTTCCGAGAGTCAAGATAGTCCCTATGGTTTCTATGTTAGTAGCGCCATAGGACAAGAAGAGTATGTACGGCTTCTCACAATCCCAGTTGTTCTTTATTTGCACAATATCCTTGGCCTCTGGGAAATTAAGTAGGCTAGTGCGGGCGTGGCTTAATGATAAATACATTTCCTCATTAGCAGCCCCACATGAAATACTTAATCCTAAAGACAAAGGACAACCCTCTTCAAATTGCTACTTCATGCTATAAATGTAATATCAACCTCACCTTACACCAGGCGACCTGCCTTGAAAAATCTATTTGCATGATGATTGTTATAAAGCAATAATGATTAAGTAAAGTATAATTGCTACACATTCGGATGTCAAATATCCAAGCATTGCTGCATGCACTTTAGAAACTGTGTGGAGGAAGGTAAGTGGGTGCAGATGCTGCCTCTGATTATACTTGGGGTTCCCAGTCAATTCTTCAAGGAACATCAATGTTTAGGGTTCTTCATTTTCAGCTGCATTGTTGAGCGGTTGTCGCTTCAGCTTTGCCGCTGCATAGTCTGAAAGGATTGTGAACAAGAAGACAAATGTCGAAAGACAATGGGGCGCTAAAATCAAGGCTGACGCCATCTTAGGTCACAAGACTTCCAGCATTGCTCTATTCTTCAAATCTCTTAGTTTACTTCAACAATCACACCATAACAATTGGGCAACAGCTGCGCCATGACTAATACGCGTGCGTGCATTGTTCTCCCCCCACCGCCATGTGCTGTTGGCGTCATTTCATTACCTGAGAATTCTTCTAATTAAAAGAACATCTGTCAGCTGCAGTAATCTGTGAAGATACCACACTGATGTCTTCTTTCCCGAGTCTTTCACAGTGCGCGCAAACAGGTGGTAGAAAGGGCTTCTCCTCGTTAGCCTTCTTCACTCAAACAAGGCGGCAGCGCTATTGCCCAGAACCGATGCTCTTTGGATCCCACGTCCTCGCCCTTCCAGCTTGCATCAAGATGACGTTTGTGTGAGCGTTCGGCGTACTGCTATTCATGTCACTCCTTAAGTATCACGGAGTCCTTCTGGATCACACGATGCGACCAAATAGAATTGGACTCTTGATGCCTCCGTAAACGGTGAACGATGTACTCATATTAGCGAGACATGATGATTGTGGTGCTTTTATAAAGCACTGAGAATCTCTCCAAACTTGAGAAAAAAGTTACTCCCAGTGCAATAACTGCCTTTCAAAATGCTATTTGCGGTAAAATATTGGATACAGGACTCTGCAATGCTTTGGAACTGTTGTGTAACAACTGTTCACGCGAAATGTTCAAGGCCAGCACCCCATTTAGTTGTCACTGCATAAGTGATAACAACTTTTGGGGGATTTTATTTTACCAATCCCCTTTGCTGGCATTTTCCAAATGTATTCAGTAGTTGTATGCTGCGTATGGAGGTGCAGAGTAGGTAATAAGGCCGAAATGCTGACATTTCCCTTTTCACCCTTAGTTGGTTCACATGACCTGGGCACACAAGGTGCATGCGCACGCACGCACATACGTACGTACGCACGCACGCGCGCACGCACATACAAAACACACTTGAATGCGTAACTAAATCTCTATGTATTCCCTCTGTTATTTATGACTAGCCACAGTCAGTTGTATTAACCATGAAAGACTAAAAAGTAGGGTGCCATGGACCGGGATTCCTAACAAATCCTGGAGAACACCGACAGCCTTTCGGCCCACCTTTGACTAAATCACACGCCACCATCAGACATGGAGGAGACTGACCACATCTCTGTTGGCATGATTGGAGGGAGGCTGTCTGTAAGTGATGTTTCTCTTTTGGGTTTACAAGAAACCGAGTGGAGGTCAGTTCTGTGGTCAGTAATCTATAAAGTTGTATCTGGTAAGATCTGGAACAGAAATGTATATGTGCACGGTACCAGTGAATGATAGGGAAAACAGAACAGTGTTAAGCATATTCTCAGTCACTCAGATGCATGCAGGCATTTAGCCAAAACATTTTAGTAAGTTACTCTCAGTGAGTCTGTGAGGCATAGTCATTGACCACAAGCAAAAAGGGGACGGGATATGTTGGCGGGGGTAACATTGGACATCAAAATTGTGTGCATGGAAGTTGTTTTGGTTCTGGACTACTTTGACTTCCAGCCACAGCAAGATCCTTCCCTGGCAGGAGGCATCCAAAGTGAAGGGGAGAGAGGGGAACACTATGACTGGGCATATTTTCTTTTTTGTCGCTTCTCCGTCTGCAGAGATTTCCTGAATGAACAATTTCCTCTTCTCCTCAGGAGCACTGAGCAGATTTTCCCTTATTATTAATTACCGTAAATATTCCATGTTCAAGGCCACAGGAAAGTGTATTTATCTTTTTGTTGTGTTATGTTATTGTGGTTTGTACCATGCACCGCTGCCATTATCATGGTCTCCAGGCACTCTGGTGGATCTGAAAAGGAAGGAGGGCTCGGAGGATTGGTTAATGGGATCAAGAGAGAGAGCGCTAGAGATCTGTGATGTGCGGTTGGTAGCTTCAGTTTGGAAAAAAGGGTTACTGTGTGCTGGGTGTGTTTGTGTGTATTTGGAAGATGTTAGGTGGTGTTTGGTGCATGAATGTGTGTAAGATGGTTTGTGTGTAAGAGCTTTAGTTTTTTCTCATTTGTTGGGTTTGGATGGGTGTTCCAGAGTGTGTGCAGTTTGCAGTGGTTTTATATTCATTCTGCTGCAGAGGTATGTATGTGTTTACCTTTTCCTTTGCAGATGGGGAGCAGGTGTAAGTGGGTCTAGGTCACCTGGCCTAAGCCACGCCCACCCTTTTAGCCCTGCCTCTTCCTTCCTGCTCTTTACTCTTGGATCAGGGCATTTCTCACCCAGGCTTCCAAAGCGGAGGGCTGACGAAGAAAAGGGCAATTCCTGTTTGGACCTGTTCGACCAGGAGGACCCAGGGCCCGACTCACTGATCAGACAGCAGGTAAGCATGCACCAACATGTGTTCATCCCCTCTGTCCCCACAGGCCATCCCCATCCCCTCTGGTCCCGCTGTGATGTTCCCTTGTGCCCCCTCCCTTCTCGCAGACGGGTGTTGCTAGTTTTATCTTGATTCTTCTACCCTGCTCCACCCCACCCTCCAGCCTACTTCTGCAGGAGTCTGTCCTCATACATTTTGGTTTCACCATCAGCTTCTTGTGGCCAATGCTGGATTTGACTTTATGGACTTCGTTGATTCATGGTGCGTCACCCTTTCCCAACTCTCATGCTGGACCTCCTTTGCATCTTGTACTCATGGTGGCCCTGAATCATGCTGTTCCCATCTTCATCTTGTATCCTGTCTTGCAACATTATGTGTTACTACTGACTTCTGCAATTGTATTCACTCTCCCCTCTTTTTGACTGCTTACTCTGTTCTCACCTCCTCTCCCTTTCTCCCTTTTCCCATCTTCTCTGCTCCTCCCCTTACTTTCTTCTATGCACTTATTCTATCAGAATTGTCCCTGGACCTAATATGATAGCAACTCATCTGTCTCCTCACCCCTCCATTTACTTGTCCCCTCCACCCCTTTCAGCGCTATCTGAAATGTCGTCAGGCCTAGTACGATAGTCGCTTGTTTTGTTCTTCCCCTCCCTTTCTGCACCCCTCTCCCTCACCTTTTGTTTTTCTCCTGCTCTACCAGAAATGCCGTCAGGCCTAGTACAGTATTTGCCTGTCTGTTTCCATTTCCTTCCCACTCTCCCCCACCCTTCCTTATCTATCTAGCTCTTGCACTATCTGAAATGTCACCAGGCCGAGTACGATAGTTAATTTCACATCCTTACTGTTCATGGCCTTTAAGAATGTCATTGTATTTTCCCTTGTTCCCTCCCTTGTCTTGAAGCGCTTTGAAGCACATTGTGTGTAGGCGCTATATAAATAGACTATCATATCATCATATCCTTTACTTTGGTGTTTGTGAATGAGTAAGCAGGATATTGGAAACATTTTATCAGGGTTAGTGATGTGCATCAATTGTGCCTTTCTCTGCGCTCGTTAAATTAGCCTGGCAGGGATCATATTCTTAAAGGGTGCTTTACATTAATTGCTTTGTTCAAATTGGGTATCCAGGTTTTAGATCATAAGGATTTGGGTTATTTCGGGTGTTTCCTCTTGTGTTTTGCTGGTTGTTCCTCTTTACAGGTGTTTTCCGTTTAGCTCGATGAGTTAAAGAGCTATGTCTTTGGCAGTTTTCTGTATTTTAGGTGATCTTCTGTAAATATTTCCTTCAGCAGTGAATTCCAAAGTTTGCCAACATGGTGAAGACAGCTGATCCACCAAATGCCTGCTTTGTGTATTGTTTTGGTCCAAGGCGAATATCACTATTGGACATGAGTGTTCTGTTTGGTTTGTAGATGGAGATTTTCCCTTGTATAAATTCTGCTCCTTTGCCGGGGATTGCTCTGTGAATTATGCAGAGTGTTTGGAAGAAACATCTTTTTTTGCCTGTTAGCCAATGTAGAGTTGTCAGTGATGGTGTGACGTGTTCCCTCTTAGTGAGTCTGGGGAGTAGTCTTTCTGGCACATTCTGTATTCGTTGTATTGTTTGGCGAGGTATTTTGGAATTCCGAAATAGATGCAGCTGGTGTAGTCGATTCTTGACATGGTGAGTGTTCTTTGTGGGAAGGTGAGGAGAGGTAGGATTTGCCCGATTGTTTGTAAATGGAAGAAGCACTTCCTTACTTCTGCATTGACTTGTGGTTTGAGTGTTAGATCATTGTCCACTAAAATTCAGTGGTTTTTAACCACTTTGGAAGGTTCTGTCGGTTTCCCATTTCAGGAGGCCATGGCATGTGGTGTTGGCTCAAAAGGCTGTTGGGCGTGATCATGATTTCTTTTTTTCTTTTCCTGGTTGAGTTTGAGGATATTGATTCTCATCCAGCTGTTTATTTCTGTGAGGCAGTTGATAATGGTTGGGTCTTCTTCTCCACTAGTATTGCTTTTGTAGATGATTTGTGTGTCTTCTGCATAGCTGAAGCAGGTGAGTCCATGTCTTTTGATGATATCGATGAGTGATTATGTATATGTTGAAGAGAAGTGGTATGAGTGATGAACCTTGTGGGACTCTGCAGGTTGTTGTGCATAGTGCTGAGTTAAGGGGATTAGCCATGTTGTTTCCATTCTTTCTGTCAGGAAGTATTTTAGCCATAGTAACATTGTGATGGTGATTCATATTTCTTATAGAGTCTTTAGATGAATGCTGCTGATAGATCTACTAGTATTAGTTCCAAAGTGGTGGTGGAGTCTGAATTGGTTTTCATATGGCTGTTTGCATTCCTTTCATGGGTCTGAAGCTAACTTGTGCCTGATCTAGAATGCAATTGTTTTGTACATGTTCCAGGATTTGTTCATCGATGTAGCTTTCTGGGAGTTTTTTCCGGGTAAGGGAAATTTGATATTGGTTGCTACTTGGTTAGGTCTTCCATGTTACCTGCTGGGACTTTAAGCAGTGGTTTGATGTATGCTGTTTTGAAGGCTCATGGCATGCTTCCTGTTGCTAGGATTCCAAGGGTGTTTGTTTGGGTGAGGCTAGTCTTCTACATATTTGGTGTGCAAGGGTCTGTAGATGAGTTGGCTTTTGTTGCTTTTCTTCACCAGGCTTTTCACTTTTTCTGTTGAGATTGGTGAGAAGTCTGTCGGTATTGCGATTGGTTCCGGTGTCGGCTGGTTAGGGGTGTTGTTGGGCATACTCTTTGTGACTCGCTGGATGTTTGCGATATTGTTTATTAAGTCATTTGCAAGGTCATTGCAAAGTTTTTGCGATGGAGTGGGCATGTTATAGCATGCTGTGAGGTTTCTTATCTTGTTAATGATGCTGAACATCTCTTTCTGTGTTTTAATTGAGTTAGTGATGCATTCTGCTGTATTTCTTTTGTTTTGAGTATTTTGGCATTGTATAGTCACATCTGTCTCCGTTATGTGTTTGCTTGCTGATCATATTTTCCCTCCATTCTTTCTCCAGTTTCCTGTTCACGTTTTCAGTGCTCTGAGGCAGGGTGTGAACCATCTCGCCATTGGTTTCTTTAGCAAGGGGGTGAATGCTTTTTCTGGTGCTTCTGTGATCCATGATTGAATTGTCTCAGTTCTTTCATCAATGTGTGGTCAGTCCAATACGCTGGTTGATGGTTTTTTGGATTCCAGTCTGGTATATATGTCACAAGCTTCTCTATTTCTCACTGGTTTTTTCTTACTTGTGGTCTTCTTGGATGCGACTTCCTTCTTCCTCACTGTCTGAGTCTTGTACAGGTTGGAGCGCGAGTCTTTTGGGTTCCAGCGTGAGGTAGCCAGCTGCCTAAAGCCGGGTAGCATTCAGTATCCAGGAATGTTAGCCACAAATCCAGGAAGGAAGAGGAGCAATAGTCCTACGCTCGGAGAGTGTCCGGGATACTACGGCACCGAGTGCAAGACAGGATCCGGGATTTGGGAATACGGGTTAGCGGGTAAAATGTTAGAATCTGGAGAGGGTTCCAGGAAGGAAGAAAAAAAGTGTAAGGAACTGGAGATAGCACGATTAACGGACTCAAAACACACGTCTAGCAACTCCAAGCAGTTGCGTTGAGACGCACAGAGGGGCTTTCCTGTTTTCTAGGAAGCAGAGCGTTGCGCGCAAAGGCTAGAGCGCAGTGTTTCTGGTCCGTCGGCCATGTTGGAGAATCACTGAGCTCATGCCGTGGTGCATCATGGACCACGAAGTCCAGAAGGGCCGAATTCGGTGGTTCATGACAATATAAGTCTGCAATTTTTATTGATTTTTTGTTTCCTTTCAGAATTGGTGGAGTTTTTGTGATGTTAGTTAGTAGTTGCGTTGCCGGGTGAATTATGAAGGGTATCAAGAAGTGGTCGCTCTAGAGAATCTGCCTTGGGTGTGCCGTTGTGACAAGGTTTCTTTTGCAAAAGATTGTATCTAAGGTGTGCCCTGCTGTGTGTGTGTTGCTCCCTTCACCAATTGCTGTACACGCAGTGTTACTGGTTTAATTGTTAGTGTTGTACGTGAGTTGATATTTTCTTCTTCAAATCAGATGTTGAAGTCTCCTAGTAAGATCAGGATGTCATATTTTATGGCGATGTTGGTAATGAAGTGAAGGTAGGGTCGCCTGTCCGCTCTCTCTAGATGAGTAGGAATGCCAGGTTAATTTTGTTATCTAAGGCTAGGTATAGAAGGAGTGATTCAGCATTTGGTATGCTCATTGGTGGCACTGTTGCCATCTTAAAGTGACCTTTGTAAGCAACAGCAAGACCTTCTCCTCTTTTTCCTTCTCTGTTGGCTTATTTCAGTTTGAAATTGTTGGGTAGTGTAATGAATCCAGCCATGTCATCACTTCCTCTCCGAGGAAACTCTCTTCCCATGTGGCAAGGGAAGGGCAGTTGCAACCTGATTCCAAACCTGGGAGTGGCTGTCCGAACGGAGGACCACATGTGAGGAGAGGACCCTCATGGGAGGAAAGGAAACAAGGAGGCTCACTGGAAGAAACATGCTACCCCCCTTTCCGTTCAGCATATGCCATTCCTCTAAGCTCACCAACCTGTATGGCCTATTGTAGTACAGATACATTCCAACCCCTCTATACTGAGGATAGGGCTCTTTTTGACAACCTGTGCAAAACATTGAGATGAGGAAGAGACTGAGAGTAATGCAGAGCACAAAAGCCTTGGAACTAGAGACACGCTCCAGTGGTTGGAAGCATGCATCCAATAGGTGTCGGGACATGTAAAATCCTGTTTTAGCAAGGAAGATGGAGATTTACGATACCCAAAATGGGTCCGGAAGTGAGAAGAAGACCAGCTACTACAGGGGGCAGAAGAGCTCATATTGGCACCGTCATGAGAGGATCAGAGGGAAAGAGTTTGCCGCACTCAGACCAGCAGCAAGAGAAGCTAACGAGAGGAGGTCCAGGCACAGCGAACACCAGAGAACAGGTGGGACACCAGCAGAAGGAGGAAGAGTCCAGCTGGAAGGACCATGAGCCGCAGAGAATGCCTAAGCTGCCACAGAACACCAGTGAGCCCAGAGAGGGTAAGTGGCACACCGGAGCATATCGAGGCATATATCGAATGCAGAGACACTCACAGGGTGAACCTAGGCAAAGGAGCTGGGCTGCTGGACACCTTTAGAAGGCAGACAGAAAAAAGGGGGTCAAAGACCAAGTACCTGAAAGAACTGAACATATGTGAGAAGTCCTGGCAGGATAGTAAACCAGTCAGCCAGTTCCAAGTCAGTACAAAGTGAATAAGCCCTGGCAGGAGAGTATACCAGGCAATGTGACTGCGAGTCAGGTGACCCACACCCAAAGAGAATTAGAACACTAAGAAAGCCCTGTCAGGAGAGCGTACCAGGCAACGTGATTGCGAGTCAGGAGACCTGCATCCAAAGAGAAAGAGAACGTTGGCAAAGGCCTGGCAGAAGAGGATACCAGGCAGTGAGGTTGTGAGCCTGTGACCCGCACTCGATTATAAAGAAGAGGATTACAAATAAGAGGTGCCAGCAGAAGAAAGGTACCCGCTTGAAAGTGTGTGAAACCCAGGGGAAGGAACCACACCACCTTGTGCTGGAAAGGTGATTCAACTGTGGAGAGTCAAGCAAGTAAAGGGGAGGAAAAGAACCCTTGAATGTGTGAAGTGTAGGGGAAGGGAGCCATACACCCTCGATTGGACAATTGTACATTAATAGGAAAGAGAATTGTGGCAGAGAGGTCTGAGACCCGGGAAAAGGGAATCATATCGCTGGGATGGAAAAGTGACAGAACTGTAGAGATCCAAGGGAGAAGAAGTACACTTGTGTATGTGTGGTCCAGGAAATCACAACCCCTGAAGTAAATAAACATGTATGTTTCTGAAGTTGAAGAAAAGCAATGAAAGGAAAGCCTTCTTGACTGTGTGGAATCCATGGGAAGGAATCATAACCCTGGATTGGAAAAGTAAGGTGAATGGTGACAGTGAAAAGAAAGTCTGGCAAGAAAATACCTCAGGTGAATTGATCCCAAGTCTGAAACCTGTAGCCAGACAATTAACCAAGTGAAAGAGTCAACTTAGTGTATATGTAAAATCCAAGGGGAAAGGAAAACCCACCTGCTGGATGAGAAGACAGAATATTGTGGCCCAAAGGAAAGAACCCTACCCCATTTAACTACAGTGTTTATAAGCTGATCACTGAAGATCCCAGTGGGGGAGGAGAAGCTCTTCCCAAATAAATTATAATCATGAACTTTGAGTAAGCTGAGAGACTCAGGGGAAGGGAACTGCCTGTATCTGAGGGTTGTGAAACCTTGTGGAACTTTGATTATTCATTTATATGCACACCTTTTGAACTTTGTGTTAGAACATTGGAAAGCCTACAGATGGGCAAGTGAAAGACTTTGCCCTTTGCACATTTCTTTAATTTTAGCTTGTCGGGGAGGGTCAGGATAGTATTTCTGGGCATAGGACAGAGAACTCTTTATTTTTGAACATTCTGACACTGACCTCCTTTAGTTTCGTTGAGGCAGGGAAACGCCTCATAGTGATAGTGTGAGATAGAACTTTCTCCAACCCTTCCTTTACGCTAGTAAACATGTTAATACAAGTCTATAACAACCACATGAATAACCCCTGTGTCTGATTCTTCCTCCTGATTCATTACAGTAGGGGTTCATGTGCAACTATTAACCATGTTTTGGTGATGAAATCCCCCCTCGCCTAGTTTGTATATCTCTGTGGTGTGTTTTGACATTGATCTGGGGTTGAGCAGTTTGCAGTGTATTCTTTTGTTTTTTGGATTTTGTTTATCTTTTGAGGGGGCATTGGTGATTTGAGGTGTTGTTGATTAGTTTTTCCTTTTGATTCTGCATCCACTTTTGTTGCTACTGTTTCTCTGTTAAGTAGATATAAAGGTTGCTTTTTGGGTCGATATTTTCTTTAGTGTCATTTGTCAGCTCTTGTTGATGATTCTTTGTGTCTCGCCAGTTTCTTGTGATGAACGGTTTGTTGGGGTCAGATTTGTTTCCCGCATTCCTCCTTGTATGTTTGATGTGCTTGACGGTGATTGGTTGTGTGAATGGGTGGTAAATTGATAGGTACAGTGATCTTTGTCTTGTTGCAGAAAAGGGCTTTCTTCCAGTGGGCAGTTAGGTGAGCTGTTTCTTAGTGTTGGTTGGTTCTCTAGTGTGGTGGCTTGAGATTGTTGGTCTTTTTCTGTCTGGTTTGGGCTTGGTCTATTTTGGTTACTTTTTGCACGTTGGTCTTTCCTGGTGGCATTTGTATGGTGCTTGCGTCTTTGTTGGAGGGTAGATGTCTCTGTTTTTATGGTTATGTTGATTGTTCTGATCTCTCCTGGAGGTTGTCCAGTTATCTACAGAGCTTCTCCTCTTTTTTTCCCCCACAGATTGTATGTGTTGGCTTATTTTACTGGGTCAGTGCTCGTCTCCCAGGGGAAAACCTCTCCTGGGCCAAATCTAGCCCAGGGCACATGTATCCCTGGGGTAACCATATTCCTGGGGGAAACAAAAATATCAGGGGGCCAAAACCTATCCCAGGGAGGAAACTATTTTATTGCCAGACCTTTTGCAGGACTAAGCCTCACTTTGGTGCAAGCCTCTCGTAGGGACAAGCCTCTCTTAGGGGCAAACCTATCCAAGGGGTGAACCTATCCCAGGTGTGAACTTATCCTAGGCGCAGTCTAATCCCAGGAGCAGGCTAATACAAGTAATGGGAAACTGTCTCAAGGGCAGTCTATCTTGAAGGGGTTACTGTCTCAGGGGCTCAAGTAGCAGAAGGTGGACGAGTATCTCAGGCGTAGAACTTTCCTAGGGGTAGACTATCCCAGGAGGAGATTGTCTTGGGGGCAGAACTTTCCAGGATTGAAATAATTGTAGTGAGCGTGTATCCCAGTAGGTGAGATATTGCAGGGCAAAGTATTTTTGTTTTGGTTTTCCTATGGCAGAGGCTCTGTAGTGCTAGGAGTTTGCAGTAGCAACGTCTTGTAATGGCATGTTATCTGAGTGGTAAGTTCACACTGTGTTGGGGCTTGATAAGTGAAGGACCTCGTGATGGTGTTGCCTTGTAGCAGTGAGTGTCTCACTGTGGCGGTAGTTTTTTTAATGGTTTAGGCATCGCTGCACCGCTTGTTAGGGTTCTCAGTGGCCAAAACCTTTCTGTGGTGGTTGCCTGAGATGTAAAAAAAAAACTTTTGATGACATGGCCTCGCTTCACAGTGGCTGACTTCGATGCCGGAGCTATAGAGTGGTTCAAATTAGCAATGGGGGTTCAGAGTATTAGAGTTCAAAGTGGCCGGGTTGCAAGGTGGCAGAGTTCAGAAGTGGGAGAGAGGCTGATCTTTGAAGCTTCCAATTTCAAAATTCAAAGTTAAAATTCACAGCATAAAAGTTTAATGTAACAGAATCTCACAACATCAAGGTTCAAAGTTACGTAACATATGTGACGTAAGAAACTTTAAACTTAAAATCTGACAGTGGCTAATATCAGAGTTAAAGGAAAGTTCCGGGCTTTTTTTTTTATTGTTCCTATGGTTCGGCCATGTGTTTTTAAGCATAAATCGGTAGATCGTAGAAAACTTTCCTATGGACCTTACCCGACTTTTCGTCCATTAACGCACTCGAAATCAGCCGCCATTTTCTGATAATCCTATCCTTTCCCCCCATCGCCCTGGCTCACCTGCTTTTGCGGCACTAAATCATATCCCCCGCCTCTGAGCCTGTCATCAGAAGACGCGTACCGCCCATTTCCCAACGCCAAAGCACGTCTCGTGTCAACAATCGCTGCGCCTCAGCTAATGAAGTGTCGCCATGGAAATGGCAGGACGCCTCTTTCCTCTATAAGTATAAACACACCGTTTCACAACACACAGCAGCAGATTTTCGATTCCATTACTCTCTCTGTGTTACTTTGAGTATTCTGTGACACGTTTCTGTGCTCTGGTCAGCTACCTTCGCCGCTTCTAGGCCTTGTGAACACCTGTACCATCTCTGTAAATTATTTTACTTTCTTTACCACACAATGGCTACAATAATGCCGTATATGTAGGAGCCCGAGTACACCGAGGAGGAACTACTGGAAAGGCAAGCACGCGAAAACGATGGGGATTCGGACGGCAGTTGGGAGGACCAGTCAACGGATGAAGAGCCTGGACCATGTCGCATGGACGGCGTCTCCACCTGGTGCACGTGCAATCGGTGCGAGCTAATGCCAACTGAGGCGGAGAACTGCTGCTGCCGTGAAAATTCCGGGTGCTTGGCCTACATTTTTGGAAGGCGAGCCAAGTCCGCAATGCATCACCGAGCTGCCAGAGTTCAGGGAAGCCTGCCTCTCACGGACCGTGTTGAGGATGATGATGGTGCTTATGCACGAACTTCGCGGCACTGTTCGTCCGCGTAATCCGAGTAACGAGTAAGTATACTCTGGTTGTGATGTCAGTGATGCCACTACTATGTCATGGTCGTCTCCCACATATAAAATTACATCTACATATCATTCGAATGCATGTGAATTGGTTCCATATTGTGCATTTTCTAGATAGAATTTTTTTCAAAGCAGAATGACATTTTTTACCTGAATCGACAGTGATAAGAAAGTTTTGTCATTTTAATACAGTTTGCATCTTTCATTTTCACAGGTGGTACAGGCTGGTGGCCTATCGTTGCTTCACTTGGTGGCTTCACGGGAGGCTCGGACACCGCGTTCGGAGAGTAATACCTGCCTGTGCGGTACTTGCCATTAGACAACATTTCCCCAGCGACAGTGGACAATACCGCGGATTTTCCCTGGATGTGCTGCAACCGGAACTTTATAATGTGTAATGTTTATTATTTATGTTCAATTGAAATTAAGATCTAAAATAAAACCCAACATATATTTTAACAATGGTTGTTTTGATTTTTTAAATGAATCTGGTGTGTCTCCATTGAATAGTCTTCCTGTGCCTTGTCTTGTCACACCACATGTCTCCTGCCAGCATCCTCCCTCACGCTGGCCACCCACCTTCAATCCACATAACCGTTGAACCCATATGCAGCAGACATACATATGTTATTTTGCGGGTTGGCATCAAGCCTCCCGGCCTTGCCTCCTCCCCCAAAAATACTTACCACACCACTTTGTTCAAGCGTTGGCAATAAAAGGAAGGCCGTTGGGAGCTATAAAGGCCAAGAGGTGCCAAAGACCATGTACACTTCAAAGTGGTCTATAGAGCATGGGTTGTTGTTCCCATGTCTACCTCCAGACCCCGTGTCTCCTACCAAGCATCCCCCTCACGCTGGACGCCCCCCTGCAATCCACATAAGTGTGTCTCCATTCACGAGTCTTCCTGTGTCTTGTCTGCACGACCACCGCCCCAATCCACCCCCCGCCCTATCAAAGGCAGTTCGCACCGGGGTACTTGCGCTGGCAAGTGGAGCTGTCAGGGAGCGATAAAGGCCAAGAGGTGCCAAAGACCATGTACACTTCAAAGTGGTCTATAGAGCATGGGTTGTTGTTCCCATGTCTACCTCCAGACCCCATGTCTCCTACCAAGCATCCCCCTCACGCTGGACGCCCCCCTGCAATCCACATAAGTGTGTCTCCATTCACGAGTCTTCCTGTGTCTTGTCTGCACGACCACCGCCCCAATCCACCCCCCCGCCCTATCAAAGGCAGTTCGCACCGGGGTACTTGCGCTGGCAAGTGGAGCTGTCAGGGAGCGATAAAGGCCAAGAGGTGCCAAAGACCATGTACACTTCAAAGTGGTCTATAGAGCATGGGTTGTTGTTCCCATGTCTACCTCCAGACCCCGTGTCTCCTGCCAAGCATCCCCCCTCACGCTGGACGCCCCCCTGCAAACAGCATAATGCCACGACATATACACGTCATTCATTCACAAACACACCCCTGTTTCGAATCCTTTATAACCCACTTCATATTTCTAATGAGCACTTCTTTGCGCTTTGCTAGTTAGTCAACCCGTGAAGGTGCTGGTTATCTGCTCTTCGTCTCTGTGAACTTCCGTGACCACTTCGAGGAAACTCCTCAGTTTGCAACCTGTGAACTGCTCCCTGTTCTACGACAAGAAACTACTCTGATCCCTGCATCTAACTGTTTGTTCGTCAAGGTAAGGCCATGTACCATAACCATTTTGCGTTCAATTTCTTTTCGTTCAAGACAGTACATGCAAGGAACTAGTCACATGTTTTGAGTCTAGTCAAATTATCTTTCTTTTTTTTTTAATGTTATTCAAATACTTATCCGCATGTGAATAACGTGTATAGTTCCAAGAACCAAAACGAACCTTGCATTGAACCTTTTATGTGTCATTTAATTTTTTAACACATTGGTATTCATAGAGAATTGTTGATCTTTACTTTTCAGAACTTTCCACAATGCCTGCCTGTTCCATTGGCGGTTGCCCTTCGAAGACCCATAATAAATCTGAAGGTACTATAATGCATGTTTTCCCTAAGACAATAGATCAGATAAGAGAATGGGTCCGATATTGCGGATATCCACCGTCTGAGCTTGAAAGTAGAGTCCTAGAAGTCTTTGCGGACAAGAGGGGTGATCGATACCGCATCTGCAGCAGGCACTTTTGCTCAGACATGTACTCCACATCATTGCTAATAAAGAAGAACACACCGCGAGCGAGGCGAAAATTGCTCTCAACCGCTATTCCCACTCTATTCGTCCACATCCCTCCACTGGTGAGTCAAGTTTACATATTTATCTCTCGGCCTTGCGGTAGTGTGTAGCATTATCTAACAATAATTTCCCCATTTATGTATCCACTCAATATGAAGGCTGAAGATTCTCCATCCGTGTCGTTATTGCAGTCATCAGCCACTTCAAGCGCCTATCGGGTAATCTTACTTGGCTATTCTGCCACTGACTTGTTTTAGGCATGTAAATCAATAGTTTTAATTTATCGTGTAATTATTTTACCTAATGGTACACCCTTGTACTCGTCCTCTAGTCTTTGTTTTCAGTTATAATTATTGTTATCCAAAATAATGCAAGTACTGTCTTTCAGGGAGATGCTGAGGAGTCCAACGTATTGACGACTACCGTTGATGTCACTCAGATGCTCGAGGTACGTTTGCGGACAGTTCCATCGATGGAGATCATCAGATCTTGCATTCTTGTAGCGTGATTGTTACACACAATGTTTCTTTTGTTTTTAGCCATTGATATGTCCTTCTGTCGTCGCCCTCCTATGTGTCTTCTTTTTTCAATATTGTGTTCATTACTAATGAAAGTCCTATGTTTCAGGGAGTCGATGGAGCACTAGTCCAAGAAGAAGGGGGAGCATGCAGTTACGGTTCGGCGCAACAGCTTGCAGAAGTGTGCACCGCAGTTACATCGTCCCTTGACGTTCTTATGCATTTCGAGGTATGGATACTGACAGTTCGATCAAGCGAAATCATATGACGTGATTACATCCGCTATACTTCCTTCTTTATTAACGCAAGTACTATGTTTCAGGGAGATGACGGACCTTCTACAAGAACATCACCCCTAGTAGTTGATGCAGATCTCTGGGTGGTGACACTTCCAACGATCGAGCAAATCGAATCATATTTACATATCCATTATTTATTTTAGACAACTGATCATTTGTGCAGGTCTATTTAGATGAGCCGTTGACGCCTGCACAAAATTTCAGTTCTTTTTATCAAAATAGAAAACCATACTAATGCAATTACTGTGTTTCAGGGAGTCACTGAAGCATCATCTTCAATAATATCATCAATGGAAGTCTATGAGGAGCCCGAGGTATGGATCTTGACAGTTCCATCTAACTAGAACAACTATGCGTGAATAATTGTCGTTTGAATGTTCTACACAAAGCGTTCATTCGTGTTTTGCTATTGAGATGTACGTGGGTATTGGTCCCCAAGTACATTTTGTGTTTTCGATATTATTATACATACTAATGAAAGTTCTATTTTTCAGGGAGTCGATGGAGCGTCAGTGCGTGATGGATGTGCTTATCATGAAAATATAGTCGTTGCAGCGCAAAAGGAAGTGGAGACATGCACACACGAGTCGGAGCAACAGCGTCCTGATGTTGAAGTTCGAGGCAAGAAAGTTTCAAAGAAAAGAAAGCAAAAGAAGGTTAGTGTCCTGGTCACTATATTATGTTGTTTTTCACTGTTAATAGTTCAATACTGTAAGTTGTGTTTAAACTGAACATCCCTTTTCCAATCTGTCCTCTAGTTGCGAGTGGGTGTACGAACTAGATCTACACAGACAGTGAAGCGAACGAGAGATGTTGCTTGTCAAACCTTTTGGCAGGGACTTGAGACTGGAGATGCATCGTGCCAATGGGAAGAATATGAAGTGATTGACAACGGAGCTATACCAGCACCAGCCATTGATAGTGAATGTCCTCCTGGTAGTTCGGATGCAGTCGGAGATCAATTCACAGAATCCACACCCGCAAAAACTAAGACCGCGAGAAAGTTGAAGAAATTGTCTTATTCACCCATCGCCGGAGAAGGAACAGATGTTGCAATGGAAGAGAATGAAGTGGACTACAATGAAACACCATCAATATCACTGAACATAGCGGAAGACGATATCGGAGATTCTACCTTTCATGTGAGTGACATGTCCTCAACGTTACAGGCCGAACCAGCTGGGATGCAGAGTGACAGTATAAGGAAAGAGGCCAAATTCATTGTATTCGATAGTTGTTTGATTGATATTATTATTCGGTTGAAATGTGTGCATTCGGTAGGTGGGGAAGTATGTGGGGAGCCATTGATTAATGTGACTCGTGCAATTCGAGGCACTAACCTTAAAATACATGCCACCTGTACAAAATATCATCCTTTCTCATGGTCTGCACAACCCATGCTGGGACAACTGCCAGCAGGCAATCTACTTTGTGCAGCGGCTGCACTTTTTAGTGGTTCAAGTTTTAAAAAGTTAGAGTCTTTCTTTCAGTTTGTGGGAATCCATTTCATTGCGAAAACTCAGTTCTACAAATACCAAACCGATTATCTATTTCCAGCCATTAGCGAAGCTTGGAGAATGGAAAAAATGTCTATTGATAGTACATTCGCGGGCAAACGGTTCAGGCTAGCCGGTGATGGACAGTGCGACAGCCCAGGATTTTCAGCCAAGTACTGCACCTACCACTTTCAGGACATGGAAAGTAAGAAAATTGTGAGTTCGGTGGTCGTGCAGGTGTCACAAAGTACATCCTCAGTGGCCATGGAGAAAGTTAGCTTTGTAGCATCATTGCAAGAACTACAATCGCGGGGAATGGTGATCGACCTGATAGCCACGGACAGACACGTTTCAATTGCCAAGACAATGAGAGAAGAGTACAAAAATATAAATCACCAATTTGACGTTTGGCATCTTGCAAAAACAATCAATAAAAAAATGTCGGCTGCAGGTAAAAAAAAAGAAATGCAAGGTATTTCACAGTGGTCCAAGTCAATCAGCAACCATCTTTGGTGGAGCTCAAAAACATGTGGAGGGTCGTTGGAAATTCTACTGGAAAAATGGCGGTCAGTAATGCTTCACTGTACAAACGTTCACCATTGGAACACAAACCAACATTTCCACAATTGTGAACGTGGCCATTTGTCCACAGAGGAGGCACGGAAGAAGAAGTGGTTGATTCCTTCATCACCCACTCACAAAGCCATTAAAAAGATTGTATTTGATAAAAGTATAACAAGAGATTTGAGGGGACTCACGGAATTCTGCCACACAGGAGATTTGGAGGTGTTCCACAATATGTGCCTAAAGTACAGGCCAAAACGATTGCATTTTGGCATGGAGGGCATGATAAATCGGACTCTTCTAGCGGTCTTGGCACATAACCATAATGTTGGCCGTCAACAAAGTACGACGACCGGAACTTTAGGGACGCTTCGCTACAATAAGGCCTTCACTAAAAGAAGTAAACAATGGGTGATCAAACCAGTGTTTGAGGATATGCAATATGAGTTTATTGAGAGACTTATTGTTGATGTTATAGATAGGCACATACATGGAGTTGTGAACGAACCTGTGCAGGGGACAACTGCATTGCCACCCAACATTGCCTCTGTTCCATGTCCACCTAAAGCAGAGCTCATTGAGAAATACACATCACGGTTTAAATGATTGTAATTTGATTGTCTGTTCTCTCGAGTCTCCTCATGTTGCAGGCCCATTTAATATGTGTATCTATGTAATGTGTAAATAAAAGTGATTGCTCAGTGTACATGCAATGTGTCTATCCAACCAAACAGTAATATAAAACATTTTTCAAAAAATATAGAATGTCTCCGTATTTATGGCTCTCTGGGGCTGCAAAGATGGAAATGCAAAGATGGAGTGTAAATTTCAAGTCCTGTGAGATGGCCTTACACTGAATGTAGCTAACTAGGAATGTGTGCTCGTTCAAAGTGAAGGTCAGCTGCTTTGATTTTTTGCTCGGGTGCCGGAATGGCCCACGACTCAGTATAAGGTTCTATTGTTATTTGACCTTGACAGGCCGGGACCATCCCGAAAGAATTCTTTTTGGGTGTGTGGGGCAATAACGTAAGACACGATAATGAATATAATTTCAGAAACGAAAGCCATTTCATGTTCGTTCATTAGAAGAAATAACGTCGGCATAGAAGGAGTGGTATTTCGGGGCTGCCCTACGCACAGACACAATGGAAAATGCAAATATAATGTAAGTAACTCTTTAGATGAGTTTATACCGCAATTTAATTACTATACAGTAGCTTTAAAGACGGGTTAAGTTGTACTTGTTCGTTCTCTGTGGCATATTGTTTTGTACCGCGCACTATCTTGAGGAGAACCATCTCCTTTTACGGAAGCACCTCAAAACATTCCTCTTTGCTTCTGCTTTCTCTCTCCCTCGCCCCTGCTACAACTGGTCCACTGTCTGCGACCTCGGTCCTGGGCCCTTCCACTCTACACCTGCACTGCCTCCCTGTCAACCCCTGCACGGGGGGACTGTCTCAGTATCCTACGGCCCCCCCCTGATGTATAATACCCAGTTTCACTGTCCTAGCTATTTTATTTTATTTATTTATTTTATTTAATTTTAATAAAGATCTGATGGTGAGACTAATTTCATTTTTTATGTTTTTCAAACAGGTACATCATGCATTACTGCATGTGTCACGAGTACCAGACACCGGCGGATGGCTTTTTTAGCCGCCAGTTGCTTCTCCGCGTGAACAATGTTACCACCCTGATCATTTTATGGGACGATCGCCAAGTACAAGTATGCCCTTACGCGGTACTAACGGCTCGATGCAACATACATATCGTTGTGGTGGCCTAGTGCCTCGTTGTTGGGTATTGTGAGATGATCTAAGACCCTGTGTACAGCAAAGGAACATTGTGTGCCTCGAAACGAACTTTTTGGAACGTGCGCAAATAAAAATGCTAATCGCTGAATATTCTCAAAACATTTGATGTCAAATAAATGTACTTTACCAAATTTACAATCTTGCGGTTTAATTTAAAAGTACAGTTTCATATTCCCAATTGTGGCGCGCTGTGTTGTGTGAGCTCATCTGTGTTGATTTCCTGGTTCTGTGTGGAGTCGCGTAGAAGACGCATGGGCGCGTTTGCCTACGCAGCTCAGTCACGTCACGGATAGAGGCGGGGAATATGAATGTTTTGATCAAGTCTGTTTCAGGGGCGGGGGATTTGATTTAGTGCCGCAAAAGCAGGTGAGCCAGGGCGATGCGGCAAGTGAGAGGATTATCATAAAATGGCGGATGTTTTCGAGTGCGTTAATGGACGAATAGTCGGGTTAGGTCCATAGGAAAGTTTTCTACGATCTACCGATTTATGCTTAAAAACACATGGCCGAACCATAGGAACAATAAAAAAAAAGTCCCGGAACACTCCTTTAAAGTTTCAGAGTTAAGGCTTCAGACCACCAGAGTTTCAGAGTTTAAAGCAACTGAATCTCACAGTGGTACAAGTGAAAAGTGACAACGTTTTCCAATGGCAGAGTTCGAAGTTAGAGACCCATAGCATCAAGGTTTAAAGTGGCAAAATCACTTAGTGGCACTAGTCAAAGTTAAAACTCAGAGTGTCAAACATCAGAGCGATAGACTTTAACCACAGCAAAATTCAAAATGTATAGTCACAGGCATAAGGTTAAAGTGGCAAGTCCCGTTGTGGTCAAACGCAACGTTCAAACTTAGAGCATCAAGGTTCAACATGAGAGATTTTCACAGCATCAAGGTTCAAAGTTACGGATTTACTGTGTCAGAGTTCAAAATTATAGACTCTCTCAGCAGCATAATTCAAAAGTTAAGCATTCACAGTGTCAAGGTTTAAAGTGACAGACTTTCGCATCAGTGTATTTCCAAAAGTAAAAAAAATCTGTGTCAATTTTTACGGTGACAGAATCCCACAGCAGCATGATGCAAAATTGCCCAGTTTCAAGGTTCAAATAGACAGACTCTCACAGCAGCAAAGTTCAAGAGTTAAAAATGCAGTGTCAAGGTTTAAAGTGACAGTCTCTCACAGCAGCAACGTTCAAGTCTTAAAACAATTACAGTGTCAAGGATTAAAGTGGCAGACACTTGCAGCAGCATAATTCAAAAGTAAAACATTCCCAATTTCAAGGTTTAAAGTGACACTCTCACAGCAGCATCATCCAAGAGTTACACATTCATAGTGTGAAGGTTTAAAGTGAAAGACTCACAGCAGAATAATTAAAAAGTTACAAATTCACAGTGCCGAAGTTTAAAGCGGCTGGCCCTCACAGCAGCAACGTTCAAGATTAAAGGTTCACAGTGTCATTGTTTAAAGTGACAGACTCTCAGAGCAGCAAACTTGAAGAGTTAAAAATTCAGTGTCAAGGTTTAAAGTGAAAGACTTTCATAGCAGCAACGTTTACAGTGATAGCGTCTCACCCTGGCCAAAATGTAATGTTGGGAACATTCCACTGTGATAAAGAAAATGAGCCAATGTTAATACCCACGGTGGCAAAATTAGCTGTAACAGCTGTACGATGGTAGGAATAGACTGGTGAAATTCTCATAGGTTCGACAGATAGTGTAAAGAAACGATTTGGGTATGTTATTAATCCTTTACCTTCTTCTCCATGGCCTCTTTCACCGGTGGGGAGCTTCTGTGCATTTAGACTACTTTTGTCAAATAAGTTAGGGGATGGCTCACGGGTGGGTAGTGGTTTTTAGGTTACTTTTTTATATTAAGTTAGTGGACAGAGTCAGGGTGCTAGGGGTTGCTTTTTTAATTAAGCTAGGAGATGGGTGCTGGGTGTGGGAGTGGGCTTTGAGGAACTTTTTTATATTAAGTTAGGGGATGGGGTCAGGGGCGGGTGTTAAAATGGATTTCTAAACTCTGACCTGGTGGACAGAAGTTCAGAAAGCCAGCCTATTTTCTTGGAACCGGGTAACCTCTTGAGAAGCCAGACCAATCAAGGTAGCTTTGGCAGGCGTTCAAGACTAAGGGCCTCATTACACGGAAGGCGGTAATGGTTAACGGTCACCGTTAAGTGTAACGTTGACCGTTAACCATTACCGCCTTACTACGAGGTCCCTTAGCGGGTTGGTGCTCTAACGCCTGCTTTTTGAAGGCGTTAAAAACCAACCCGCTAGGGGACCTTGGTGCTAATTACGGCACCGCAAAATTGCGGTGCCGTAATTAGCACCTTCCCCATTCCCATTATGCCCTATGGGGCAAAAATGGGAATGGGGAAGGGCAGTGCTGGAAGGGGGAATTACCGCCCCGCCAACCTTGGAATGGGGCGGTAATTCCCCTCTCCACCAAGGCGGTGCCGGTATTTTACCGGCATAGACCAAGGTGCCTTGGTCCTCCGCCTTCCGTGTAATGAGGCCCTAAGTCTCACGAGGGGTGAGGGTGACTGAAAGACCTCCATGAGCACATAAAGCAAGGACACTTACAAATTACTCCAGACAGGGGTTATATCAAAAATATAGACACATTTATTACAAGGCCTTTGTAACATAGACCATAGCAAAAGAATCACAGTACCACTAAGAAACCCAATGCATCATACTCAATACAGTATGTATACAAGATCATTGGGGTCTAAAGGGTTAGATGCACGAAATATGTCGACAACCTAGAGGGGAAGGAGACAGGCAGTGTAGGTAATCTTAAGGCCCAGTTCAACATCAATAATACACCTAACTAAGAGGCAGTCCAAGCCCTAAGAAGAGAGGAGCTTTGTGCTCAATAGTAAATGCAATGCAAGTGCACGCGGTTGTGCCAATGGGCAGAATAGGGTCTCTTCAGGGGTCTCTAGCAGCTTGGGAAGGTGGATGAGGCAATGCACAACAAGTTCCCACTATTCAAGGAGGGCCTCCACTTGAAGGCAGAGGCAGTTCAAGAGTTCGGGATGGGGTCGCTATTTCGCAATAGCAGTGGAAAGGAGAAGGGCCCTCAGGGGCCCCTTGTGTGTAAAAATGGTTCCTTGCACTAGGGGCCACCGGTTGGGGTATGGAGTACTCAACGGTCCCTGACACAAGCAGACCCAAACTTTGGCAGGTCAGTCCACTTCGCTTCCAGGTTCGAATGCAGCAAAAATGGACGTCTCGGCACCTTTTAGTTACGGAGATACAGCGAAGATTCCCAAACGGGACAGCGGCAATTTCTCTGCTCCAGGTGGATGAATCGACCCAGTTTCACTGTAGCAGGCTTCAGGGGCAAGAGGGTCACAAATGCAGAGGACTTACAAAGGACGTTGCAGAGGCAGGGCAACACGGTAACCACATTTACTCCGGTCCTGTCACACTCGTCTCACTTCAGACCTGGGAAAGCCAAGCGTACGAAATTTGCTGTGAGGGTGCCATAGACATAGAGCTAGCAGTATACCAAGTTTCGAGGGCCTCCTCAAAATGGCAGTGGTGACAGAGCAAATCAACTGGGTAAGCTGGTCAGTCAACTGGTTGGCCCAGGGACACTTCCGAGAAAGCTTACTTGCAGGTTTTGATGAAGGTGCCGAGAATAGTTGGTCCCACGATTCCAATGGGTCGAAGCATCTTAGCAGACTTTCTAGGACGACCAGATGCAGAGGGGTCCCACGGGACAACAGCGGGCTCAGGGTGCTAAACCTTTCAGCTGGTCAGCAGCGGTTCCTCGACTCAGCTTCGTAGTTGCAGGATACTTGGATCCTATCCTTTGTTCAGTGAGAACTCAGGAGATCGACCTGGTAGTGGTGTTTCAGCCTCCTCTTATCCAAAGTTCCCTTCGCACCAAAACGGAGAGGACCCAATGGGAGATCTGCTCACAAACACACACTCCATATGTGGACCAATCACAGACCACAGTGGTCCCAGGAATTCATGGCACTCCAGACTTTCTGACACCCAGGATGTGTATTGGAACCAGAAATTGCAGCCCAAATCCTGGAGGCACACACACAAGGCATGCAGAAGCTCGTGAAAGCATTGCGTTTCGCGGGAAAGTGACCAAATAAGGACTGGCCCGGGTTGACTAGACCTGGGGAAGGTGAAGGGGCAACATGGCCAATGGACAGGACAAAGAACCTCGTGGCATGGCCATTTTGGAGCCAGGCCACATATTCGTGCCAAACGCGGTTAATGTGGGTAACATGGCAGGAAAGGGTAAAAATAATGTGAAACAATAGCTGCCACCAGTCCTGTCCATGATACACCTGCACAGTTCATAAAAAGTGCAGCAAGGGTATCTAGGGCCTTTGGAAATGACTATAGACCCAAGAGTGCTGTATGGTAAAATACATTGCACACTTGTTACATGTTGCACAAAAGCTGCAACATGAAGAAAGGACTAAGGGAAACAAAGTCTCCCAGTACTGACTGTCTTAAGGGCATGTCAGTTTCCCCATAAAATGTGAGCGAAAGCCCAGAGGAGGTCAGCTGAAGGCTGTGCTTCTCTGGCAAAGTCAGTCAATGGTGTCTAAACAGCAGCAAAATGTTTGGGGGTTGACACATGGAGGGAAAATAAATATAATTATGACATCTTTCCTAACACTCGCCCCTCCCAGACTAAGGACAGGGGGAACTAATCCACCCCTGGATGAGTTTCTTCTTCAGGTCGGTTAAACATTCTGGACAACCCACCAGCATTGCTATGTTGGACACCTGGCCTATGCTCAATATTGAAGTCAAAGCCTTGGACCACCTAAGCAACTTTGGATTCTCTCCCTTCATGTTCATTAGCCACTTTAAGGGCTTATGGTCAGTTTGCACAGTGAAGTGGGTCCCATAGAGGTAGGGCCTCAGCTTCCTTAGGGCCCAGAAAACAGAGAAACATTCTTTCTCTACTGTTGACCATCTGCGCTCTCTGTCCTTAAACTGGCAACTAATGAAACCAATAGGGTGTTCCTTACCCTTCTCATCTACTTTTGATAGTACAGCTCCTATCCCAGTGTCAGAGGCATCTGTCTGCACAATAAAAGGTCTTTGGTAATCAGGGGCCCTGAGAACAGGGGCCTGGCACAAGGAGTCGTTTTTTATCCATTGAAGGCCTTCTCACACTCTTCAGACCAAGTTACCTTCTTGGGTTTCTTTGGAGTAGTGAGAGCAGTCAGAGGGGCAGCTATGGTACCAAAGTCTGCCATGAAATTTCTGTAGTACCCAGTGAGTCCCAAAAAGGCTCCCACTTGGGTCTGTGTAGTGGGGGTAGGCCAGTCTTGTACTGCTTGTACTTTACTGGCTAGAGGCTGTATCCCCTCTCCACCTGCTTCATGTCCAAGGTAGACCACTGATCCTTGTCTAATCTGGCACTTACTGGCCTTTATGGTCAAGTGGGCTTTCTGAAGAGCCTGAAACACAATCCTAAGGTGTTTCACATGGTCTTCCCAGGTGGCACTGAAAACGGCTATATCATCCAGATATACAAGACAGAATACATCCAACCCATTCAACACATGATTCACAAGCCTCTAGAAAGTGGCAGGGGCATTCTTCAACCCAAAAGGCATTACCCTGAACTGGTAAAGGCCCTCTGGTGTTGAGAAAGCTGTCTTCTCCTTGGGATGTTCTGCAAGGGCTATTTGCCAATAGCCTGCAGTGAGGGCAAACATGCTGAGGTACTTGGAGGCACCCAAAGTATCCACCAGCTCATCTGTTATAGGCAAGGGGTGTGCATCTGTCTTGGTGACAACATTCAGAGCCCTGCAATCCACAAAGAACATCAATTCAGAGGCACCTGCCTTTGGAACCAAAACCACTGGGCTGGAACAAGGGCTACTGGAGGGTTCAATCACCCCAAGATCCAACATTTTGTTGACCTCTGTCTTAATATAAGACCTTACTTTGTCTGCCATTCTGTGTCCCCTACTTTTGGTAGGTACACTGTCTCCTGTTTCAATGTTGTGTTTGCACCAAGGTGTCAAACCAGGGGACTGTGAAAACAAGGGGGGAAATTGCCTAAGCAAACTTTTCACCTCAGCCTGCTGATCAGAAGTTAGGTGAGGGGCCACATGGATACCCTCAATGTAGCTGTCTGAAGGACTGCTTTGGAACAGGTCAGGGAGAGGTTCTGACTCCTCTTCCTCAACATCTGTAGCCAGCAGCAGTGCAGCGATTTCAACTCTTGGGATGAAAGCATTCACTCTATTTACATGGAACACTTTTGGAGCTTGTCCAGCCCTTCCAAGGTCCACTAAATAGTTGACCACACCCAGTGACTCCACCACTATGTAAGGGCCTGACCACTTGTCCTGCAAAGCTCTAGGCTTTATAGGATTCATGATCAGGACTTGCTGACCAGATGTGAAATTGACAAGGGAAGCCTTCTGGTCATACCAATGTTTCACCAGAGCTTGCCCTGCCTTCAATTTTTCACTAGCCAGACCCATCAGGAGTACCATCCTTTTTCTGAGCCCTAGCACATAGTCCACTATTTTGGTAGTAAGGGGGGGTGTGGGTGCCTCCCATCCCTCCCTGACTATGGCTAAGGGTCAACTTACAGGGGGACCTAGCAGAAGTTCAAAGGGGCTGAAGCCAACACCCTCTTGGGGTACTTCTCTATAGGCAAACAGTAAGCATGGTAACAGAAGATCCCATTTTCCTCTTTGAGGTTCTTCCAGAGCCCCAATCATGCTTTTCAAGGTTCTGTTAAACCTTTCAACCAGACCATTGGTCTGTGGGTGATATGCGGATGAAAACTTATAGGTGACACCACATTCCTTCCACACGGCCTGCACATACTTTGACATAAAGTTGCTGCTCCTATTAGACACAACTTCTTTAGGGAAGCCAACCCTAGTAAATATGCTAAGCAAAGCTTTTGCGACTGACTTGGCAGTCACAGTTTTTAATGGGATGGCACAGGATACCTGGTGGCATGGTCGACCAGTACCAGGATAAACCTATTGCGTGAGGATGTTTGGCAATGTCGATCCCTACCCTCTCAAATGGTACCCCCACAACTGGGAGGGGTACCAATGGAGCTTGGTTTGTTGAGCCACTCTTTCCAGATAACTGGCAGGAGGCACAACTCCTGCAGTGACTTTCTACTTGCACCCCCATCATGGGCCTGTAGAAGTGCATGGATAACCTTTGCTTGGTTCTCTTGATGCCAAGGTGACCAGCAAGGGGCACTTCATGCGCTCGCTGCAGGAGGAAGGGTTTTACAGCAAGGGGAACCACCAACCTCCTATGGCCTCCTTCTGTAGACTCTGTAGGCTCAATATACAGGAGCTCACCTTCCCAATAAATCCTGTGCTTCCCAAGAGGTTCACCCTCAAGCTGGGAGCAGGCCTGTCTCCTTAGGCCTTCCAGAGATGGGCACTCACGTTGGCCCTTACTGAATTCTTCCCTGTCAGGACCACCTTCTACTAACAAATCATTTAGTTCAGGATGGTCATTTGGGTCAAAGATGTCAGGTGTCACCTCCTCCTCGTCAGGTCCAGGTGATTGACCAACTACCTCCACCTCAGTGGTAGGTGAGTTAGGGGGAATATTCTCTTTCCCTCTTTTGGATTTTCTTACTCCATTAGCCTTGGGTTTCCCCTTTGGCTGGGGCACTGCATTGATCTTGGCCAGTGCAGCCCTTGATTGAGACCTTGTGCATGGTCTTTCAGCTGTATCTCCCACAAGCCCTAAAGCGCTGAGATCATTTCCCAGAAAGACCTTTCCTGGGACACTCCTCTGTATGCTCACTGGAATTCTGACTGCTGTACCATTGATAGTAAGAGTTACAGGTATTACTGGCAACATGAGAGGTGGGCCATCAGCCAACTTAGTGGGTACCAGGGGAGCTCTGGCACTTCCTCTGGGTCTACCAAGGTAGCATCCACTACAGTTCGACTACACCCACTATCCCTCAGAGCTGGAGTATCTACTCCATTGATCAGCACACTGGGCCTCATTATGAGTTTGGGGTAGCCATGGAGCTATCAGTTCCATGGCTGCCTCCAAACCGGGCTCCATTACCGCGTTCCTACAATGAGGAATAACCGGGTCATTCCGACATAGGAGGACCCGGTAATTCCTCCTTGCAGGAACCATTCCCCATTCCCTTTTGAGCTCCCATAGGGCTCAATGGGAATGGGGAGGAAGGTAATACGGGCAGATTTCAACTGGCCCGTTATTACCTCCCTGTTCCCCTCGCGGACCCGGAAAGAATGCATGGTTTTACCAGGAGTCTGATCCGGGTCCGGCAAAGGGAACCTTGTAATCGGCGCTCCCGTAATGAAGGGGGCCGGTGCTGTACCGGCCCCCTTCATTACGGGAGCGCCAGGGTCGTAATGAGGCCCACTGTCTTTAAAGTAGTGCTTGGTATTATCTGGCATCCTAGCATAAGCCTCTGAGACTTTAGGCTCCCAGGAACCCAGGTAAACTAAAATGGCCTCAGCTTCTCAGGAGACTCAGGAGTCTGAGGAGAAGGATGCCTCTGTAATTTCTTCTTCCTCATAGGAGGAGAAGTGCAGATTAGCAGAGTGGACCACCAAGGTTTTGACCTTACATCTGGGGTCCCCCTTCACATGGTCAGTTGCTCCACAAGCAAAAGAAGATCCACTGGGTCTGTTTACATAGGGAGGCTTACTATAACCAGAGTTCTGTTTTGGAGGCTGACCCCCACTACCATGTGAGTTCTCTTGGATCTTACCCTTATTTTTTCTTTTGTGGCTCTTCTGGAGGAAGTTTTATCAGATTCGCCACCCTCCTTATCTTTGGGCTTTTACCCTTCCCCTGCTTATCAGGATGAGTCTTGTCCTTATGGGACACTCTATGTGACACCCACAAATCTGCTGCTATGGCAAGTTTCTTAGGATCTATCTCCTTTGAATCTGCCAAGTGCTGCTTAAACTCAGGGGAAGACGATGCAAAAATATGTTCTAGCATGACAAGACTTATCATACCTTCAAAGGTAGAAACTTTATAAGCTTCATCCCAGCCAGTCAAGTTGTTTAAGGATTCTGTTACATAAGCTGCCCAAGTACCACCTTCTTTCTTTTTGCACTCTCTGAATCTCAGGTATTGGACAGTAGTCTTTCCAAACTTTAAGATGAGAGTTTGTTTTAATATTGCAAAATCTGCTCTCTCAGCTTTTGAGATTTCCATATTGGCACTGCAGCCAGAATGGGGCAGTCTGCTAAGTAACCAGGCAATTTTATCAGCATTGTCAACTTAATGAACCTCACATGCATACTCAAATGTATTCAGCCAGGCCATAATGTCATTCATGTCTTCATACACACTGAGCAGATCCTAAGGAACCTTGGAAAACCTTGGATGAGAGTAGGGCCCAGACCCATGTCCAGGACCCATGTATCCATTGGCAACCTGAAGCTTGGCCAGTTGCAGCTGGTGATCCCTGTCTTTCTGTTTATCTGCCTGCTCTTTCTTCAGTTTGGTCATGTTAAATTCAAGCTCCTTCTGTCTAAACAGCAGTTCTTGTTTCTTGAATTCAAGCATAGCCTCACCTTCAACACTGGCAGAGGAAACATTAGATATTACATCCTCCAAAACCTCATTGTCTCTGTGAACCAGTGCAGCGGCAGAACTATCAGTTCTGCCAGTGGGAGCAGCCCCACCTCCTTCCACACTGTCATCAGAAGCTATGGCACTAAACTGAGTTTCTTCCCAGTCTATGATTCTTTGGATCATTTCCATTTTTGTGCCATGAGCAGAGACACCTCTCTCAGCACACATCTTTCTCCATGTTTCAGATTTAGAAGCATTTAAAGTTAACAAGGTACTTGTTTCCATATTGTTAGATAGGACTTTGGCCTTTTTCAGTTATACTACAACACTTCACTATGTGTCCTGGTAAAAAATAAGTCAAATGTCTTCACTAGTACGCAACACTGGATACAGTCCTATCCCACCGCTATACACCAATTTGTTAAGATGGATTTCTAAACTCTGACCTGGTGGGCAGAAGTTCAGAAGGCCAGCCTAGTTTCTTGGAACAGGGTAACCTCTGGACAAGCCAGACCAATCAAGGTAGCTTTGGCAGGCGGTCCAGACTAAGTCTCTGGAGGGGTGAGGGTGACTGAAAGACCTCAATGAGCACACAAAGCAAGGACACTTACAAATTACTCCAGGCAGGGGTTATATTAAAATATAGACACATTTATTACAAGGCCTTTGTAACATAGACCATAGCAAAAGAATCACAGTAACACTAAGAAACCCAATGCATCACACTCAATACAATATATATATATACTGGGGTCATACTCTCTATTTTTGGAAATGGATTTCCATGGTTTTTAAATGCTTTTTTCCCGTGTGGATCAATAAAGGAAGAAAATCAGCAAAAGGAAGAAAATCAGCAAAAGGAAGAAAATCAGCAAAACGAAAAACGGTTGGTGTGGAACTTCATTTCCCCTCCCCCCCCCTTTCGTTTGCTGTTTGGTGGAAACTGGGCAAGCATGGCTTTATGGAGAGTGCAGCTCGACTTGGCTACTTGAAGGTAGAATTGACAATATATATATATATATATATATATATATATATATATATATATATATATATATACAAGACCATTGGGGTCTAAAGGGTTAGATGCACGAAATATGTTGACAACCTAGAGGGGAAGGAAACAGGCAGTGCAGGTAATCTATAGGCCCAGTTCATCATCAATAATACACCTAACTAAGAGGCAGTCCAAGCCCTAAGAAGAGAGGAGCCTTGTGCTCAACAGTGCATGCAATGCAAGCGCACGCGGTTGTGCCAATGGGCAGAATAGGGTCTCATCAGGGGTCTCTAGCAGCTCGGGAAGGTGGATGAGGCGATGCAGAACAAGTTCTCACTATTCAAGGAGGACCTCCACTGGAAGGCAGAGGCAGTTCAAGAGTTCGGGATGGGGTCTCTCTTTCGCAATAGCAGTGGAAAGGAGAGGAGCCCTCAGGGGCCACTTGTGTGTAAAAATTGGCCCTTGCACTAGGGGCCACCGGTTGGGGTATGGAGTACTCACCAGTCCCCGACACAAGCGGACCCAAACTTCGGCAGGTCAGTCCTCTTCACTTGCAGGTTCGAATGCAGCAAAAAGGACATCTCAGCACCTTTTAGTTCCTGAGATACAGCGATGATTCCCAAATGAGATAGTGGTGATTTCTCCGCTCCGGGTGGATGAATCGACTTCAGAAGGCTTCAGGGGCAAGAGGGTCATAAATGCAGTGAACTTGCAAAGGATGTTGCCGCGGCAGGGCAACACGGTAGCCGCGTTTACTCCGGTCCTGGCATCCTCGTCTCACGTCAGACCTGGGAATGCCAAGTGTACAAAATTTGGTGTGATGGAGCCATGGACACAGAGCTAGCAGTATACCAAGTTTCGAGGGCCTCCTCGAAATGGTGGCAGTGACAGAGCAAATCAACTGGGTAAGCTGGTCAGTCCCATGGTTGGCCCAGGGACACTTCCGAGAAAGCTTACTTGCAGGTTTTGATGAAGGTGCCGAGAATAGTTGGTCCCACTATTCTAATGGGTCAAAGCAACCTTAGCAGACCTTCTAGGATGACCAGATGCAGAGGTGTCCCACGGGACGACAGCGGGCTCAGGGTGCCAAATCTTCCGGCGGGTTACCAGCGGTTCCTCGACTCAGCTTCGTAGTTGCAGGATACTTGGATCCTATCCTTTGTTCAGTGAGAACTCAGGAGATCGACCTGGTAGTGGTGTTTTCAGCCTCCTCTTATCCAAATTTCCCTTTGCGCCAAAATGGAGAGGACCCAATGGGAGATCTGCCACAATCACACACTCCATATGTGGACCAATCATGGACCACAGTGGTCCCAGGCATTCATGGCACTCCAGACACTCTGGCCCCCAGGATGTGTATTGGAATCAGACATTCCAGTCCACATCCTGGAGGCACACACACAAGGCATGCAGAAGCCCGCAAAATCATTGTGTTTCACGGGAAAGTGCATGACCAAATAAGGACTGGCCCGGGTTGACTCGACCTAGGGATGGTGAAGAGCCAGGCCACCTATTCGTGCCAAACACGGTTAACGCGGTTAACATGGCAGGAAAGGGTTAACAAATAATGCACAACGATAGCTGCCACCAGTCCTGTCCATGACACACCTGCACAGTTCATAAAAAGTCCAACGAGAGTATCTAGGTCGTTTGGAAATGACTATAGACACAAGTATGCTTTATGGTAAGATACATTGCACACTTGTTACATGTTGCACAAAAGCTGCAACATGAGGAAAGGACTAAGGGAAACAAAGTCTCCCCGTACTGACCGTTTTAAGGGCATGTCAGTTTCCCCATAAAAAGTGAGCGAAAGCCCAGAGGAGTGCAGCTGAAGGCTGTGCTTCTTTGGCAAAGTCAGTCAATGGTGTCTAAACAGCAGTAAAAAGTTAGAAATGTACATATAATTATGAAATCTTTCCTAACAGTGGGGAACTGGACTTTGGGCTTTTTTGTATTTGTATTTTGTTTATTTGTATCTGCATCTGGGCGCATATCTTCAGTTACAGTGACATCTTATACAACAAGAAGACAGTAGGACAAGATACAGAATATATGTACAATACACCGAATATAGAATATATATACAATCAGAATTACATACTGGCTATATACACAGTATTTACATTCAGAGGGCGTGCCGGACAATGGCAGCAACAAGGTGCACGGTCATTCTAGTGAAGGATTTATGTCCGACGTGACAGGAGGGAATTAACGGATGTCTTGAGCAAAAAGCCACAGTTTGGCTTTGCTCTTGAAGGAGTGGAAGGAATGTTCTGATCGGATTGGGAGTGTATTTTTTATATTAAGTTTTGGAATGGGGTGGGGGAGTGGGTTAAAAGTATACGCCATAGCCCTAACTCACCTGGGATGGGCGGTGGCGTCTCTTTCCTCAGTGAGGCAAGGAAAGCAAGTGGTCTTCCCTCACTTCCTTTCCTTGGAGATGCTGTTTGGGACACATGACCCCCAGCAGCACCAATAAGGGCTTGGTGAGGGCAGGCTGGGAGGGTCAGGAGATGGGTGGGTGAGTGGGCTTTGGGCTACTTTTTTAAAATTAGGTTAGGGGATGAGGTCGGAGGTGGGGGAGTGGGTTAAAGGTATAGGCCATAAGACTATTTTACCTCAGGGGGGGTTGTCTCTTTCCTCAGATAGGCGAGGGAGTCAAGTGGTCTTATTTCGCTTAGTCTTCTGGTTTCCTTGGTGCTGCTGTTTGGGTCACATGACCCTCAGCAGCATCAATCAGGGCCTGTTGAGAGCAGCAGACTAAGGGGGTCGGGAGAATGGAGGGGGAGTGGGCTTTTGGCTACTTTTTCATATTAAGTTAGGGGATGGAGTGGGCAGTGGGTAAAAAGTATAGGTCAGAGGCCTAGCTTGCCTCGGGTTGGCTGGGGGGGGGTCTCTTTCCTCTGCAAGGTTCTTGCTTCATTTCCTGGTTTCCTTGGTGCTGCTGTTTGTGTCACGTGACCTCCAGCACCAGCAATCAGGGTCTGGTAAGTGTGGTCTGGAGGGGTCAGGAGATGGGTAGCAGAGTGGGTATTGGGCAGCTTTTGGTTTTATAATAAGTTGAGGGAGGGGAGTGGGTTAAAAGTATGGTCCAAAGGCCTAAATTAGCTGCTGTGTGCGGGGGTTCTCTTTCCTCAGTGAAGCATGTGACAGAATTGATGAGCTTTACTCTCCCACTCATCCTTTGCTACCTTGTCTCTTGATGAATCTCCTCTCTTCTCTCTCTTCCTCACTCGATGCTCTCTATCCTGCCTCTTTTTTCCATCCTTCGTGTAAACTCCCTCAACCTTGGCTCTCTCCTCAGCTCTGCGATATACGACATGTTCTTCGTCGCCTTGAAAGGCGCTGATTGAAGTCTATGGGCCTCATTACGAGTATGGAGGTAGCCATGCCCTTAATAGGGGCATAGCTGCCTCCATACCGGGTTCCAGTACCGGGTTCCTCCAATGAGGATTTACCAGGCTATTCAAACCATACAGGACCCGGTAAGACCTTATTGGAAAAACCCATCCCCATTTCCATTTGAGCCCACATAGTGCTCAATGGGAATAGGAAGGGAGCTAATAACGGGCCGTTATTAACTCCTTGGTCCCCTCGTGGGACCGAGAAAGGACGTCTGGTTTTACCAGATGTCTGTTCCGGGTCCCGCTATGAGACCTCGTAATCAGGCATCCCGTAATGAACGGTGCCGGTCCCGCACCGGCACCCTTCATTACGGGAGTGCCATGGCCGTAATGAGGCCCTATTCCTCTGGCAGATTATAGTTCTTACTCTTCCTACCATGCTCTTTATGATGATTGTCTTCTTTCAGCTAAACTTTCCATTTCCTCTAATCTTTTGCACACTCACTCATCTCACCTTACATGTATTTTTCAAACTCTTTCTCATCTTCTCTCTCACCCTACTCCTAATTATTCTCTTAATTCGACTTTATCAGCTTCAGACTTTGCCTCTTATTTCTACTTTAAGGTGATTTCTCTTCACTCTGCTAGTGAGTCTTCTACCCCCTAACCAACTTCCATTCTCCCTACCTTACCTCCTAAAGAGACATTTACCTGTTTTACTCTTATTACCAATGAGGAGACTTCTCTTTTTTTGGCCCGTGCCCACCCGACCACCTCTCCAACTGATCCCATCCCATCGCTACTCATTCCTAAAGTCTATCCTTCTCTTGTTTCCTATCTCACATTTTTGTTTAATATCTGTCTTTTGACTTTTCCTTCCTCATTTAAACATGCCTCAATTATCCTGATCTTACAGAAACCTTCTGCTGATTCTTCACTTGTTTCTAATTTCCGCCCTATTTCAATTTTGCCCTTCCTTTCTAAAATACTTGAATGCATTGTCTATACTCAAGTCTCTACTTTTGTCTCTCATAATTTTAGTGTAAAGGAGGAGCCAAGTACCTGTACCGGAAATCCCGCCACCATTCTACCTATATATATTCTTCACTTGGTAGCAGAATGGGGATGGTTACAGACCCATCAACCAGTAGGCTTTTAGAATATTCAGAACATCGGGCGTCCTCTGCCATTTAGCTGTAGGATTGCAAGGCTTCCTGTGGAGAGCAGCCGATAGAGAACTTCTTGCAAGAAAAGATGATACATACAGGTGGGATGGGTACATACAGGTGGGATGGGTCCCTCTTTCACAAAATCTCTCCAGGTTTCCACAGGCGCTTAGCAGACCAAAGAAGGCGACAGTGGCTGATTTTGGGAGGAGATGATCCCGAGGGTCAGGAGCTGAAAGGCGAATGGTGAGTAGATTGGGGGGACTCTCAAAATGAGATAATGGGGATTGTGGTAAAAGAATAAAGTAATGGGGGTTGATTAATATATAAGGAGGAGCATCAGAGACATATGACAAGGAGAGTCAGAAAGAGCCCAGGGTCCTAGCTCAAGGAGCTTTCAGAAGGAGTCATTTCAAAACATAAGTGGGTACTTAGGCGGCACATAGACATGTCTATGAGAGGAAATGATTCAAACTCCAGTCGGAGTATTTTAGGGGCTAAGAAAAAAGGAGTGTCATGGCAAGATATATGTAAAGTCGACTAGTCTGTTTGTGTATTTTGAATTTTAAGAAAGGTGTTGAGGAATGACAAAAGTAAAATTGTGAGGTTAAAGAGGAAAACGTTTTTATCTATCTATCTAGTCATTGTCAGCGCCGACTGAACAGGTAGATTGGAGTCATTGAGAAAATAGAGGCTTTGAGTGGCGAGGTTGATGCGTGCTCATATTTGTCATTTTCCTGAAACATACTTTGTGTAAATCAATGGTAAGTATCGACAGTCAATTGAGACTTGTCACAATGGTGGATGTTACTAAACTTATGCACTTGTGAAAGACACTGTCAAAACATGCACTCAAGCTCAAACAGTACAGTGCAGAAAGGTAAAGGCTACAGCAGATAAAATGTTCATGCCATGGCTGCAATGACATATACTTGCATGCTGCGTACACAGGGAAGAAATTGGAGAAAAGACTACCTAGTTTAGAGCTCTGGAAAATGTACCAGGAGGAACGGGAAGATCTGCCTCCTGAGGACTGGATGCTTAATCAGTATAGGGAGGAAGGTGCTGAGCCTTGTGCTCCGCTTCCCTCGCCCGCAGTAAATGGTGATAGTGCAAAAGGTGAAGGATTGTATCCATTAAGGGAATTAAAGGCGGCAACAGGAGATAGTAATCCAATACATGAACCACCTGCTCAGCAGTGAAAAAAGCTCTGAAAAGACTAAAGGGAAAGAGGAGACCTTTAAGTTCTTACAAGACAAAGAGGAGAAAAGTGAACAACCAAATGTGACCCTAGATATAGAACGGGAGATTAAGAGATGGAAAGGTGAAAAGCATAAAGCTGACAAGGTTACGCTCATACAGAACAAATGGATGGGTGCACAGATATTGCTCAGGCAGTAAAATGGATTTATGAGCTGCAAAAAATGACACGAGGAAATACTCTAGCCATAGGGGACAGTAAAGGTCTCCTAGCAGCCATTCTTGGGGAAAGAGCTTATGACATTTGGACGAGAGCAGGTTACTCAAATGTCACGGCACTGAACACAGCTCATGATGGTGTGCCATTTAATAATTGTAGAGCAGATGTTTGGTGAGCACTCAGGGTACAGTATCTTGATACGTCAGATATGGGTGCAATTATGGCATGTATAATGAAAGATGATGAAAATCCCCTTGCTTACATTCAAAGTATTCAGGAACGGTGGACTTTGGAAACGAGGGAGCCATGGGGGAAATCAATGTCAGTATTTTATCACATTTTGTGTCAGGGATTGCCAGAGCAGGTACAGAGACAGCTCAAGAAATTAGTGGGAATAGAAGCGAAGCCATAGGCAGAGCAACAGCTGACTATTGCGCATCACTGACGATTGTTGCAAGAGAAAAATAAGAAGAAGGGAGATGCTAGAAAACTCAAGGAAGCTAAGTTAGTTCAGAAGAAATTGTCAAAGTACGCCATAGAAGGTGTGGTAATGGCAAGTGGAGAAGGGCTGGGAACTCAGTAAGCGGTGGGTACATGACAGGAAAATAGTCAACGCCAAGCAGATCAAGGAGGGAACCAAGAGATGATTTCCAGAATAATCAGGGTGGATTCACAGAGGAAGAGGTGGTTTCCAGAATATTCAGGGTGGGTTTCAAAATAACCAAGGTGGAGTTCAGAATATGCCGAATGATAACCAAAATGTGCAAGGAGGTTTTAATCAAGGGGGGCTAGTCAGAATAGCTTGTCCTATATGTTGGACATGTGGCATGACAGGGCACATCACACAAACATTTGGGAGTCAAGGCTATGTATGTACAGAACGGCAATTCTCAAGAGGGGGGACAGCTTATCTTCCAGCATATAGCTCACAAAATAGGGATGGGTTTGCCCCAAGATCAGACAGTGTATCAAGCGCAAGCGCCACAAATACAACAGGCTTTGCACCCACAGCAACCATCATTGAATCCATTGCAAGAGCAGTCACAGCATGCACCCACAGTTATTGACACCTAGTGTAGGGGGTGTCACTGTTATGGGAGGAAGTCCTTTTACAGGTACAGGAATAAGCATGTACCCACAATAGTATAGCTCACAGGGTGACTTGATGTGTTCAGTACTATCAGTGACAGCGAACCCCCAAGAGGAATCAACGGTTGATATTACCATAGGAGGCAAATCAATTTCTTTTTTAGTAGAGTCTGGGGCAAATATCTGTTATTGGGAAAGCCATGAATGCTCGGGGCTTCTCTGGAGCTACAAGTAGAGTTCCTTTTACTAATTAATTTCCAGTCTCTATGGGAGAGTGTGACATGTCTGTTCCATTATTGTATTCAAGGCAGACACTGGTTAATATTCTGAGCCTAGATTTAATGACGAAGCTAAATATGATGATTTCCTTTACTGATGCAGGCCTAGTGGGTTCCACTCCAGGGATACATTATATAAAAATGTGGGCAAATGTATAATATCGTTTAAAGGGCAAATAGATCTGTGAGGAATGGCATTAGAGACTGAAGTCTTTCTTTATGGGTATGCATTTTGTTGACATGGCTACCCGGTCTGGTGGGAAAGATTAGGAGGATTCCTGATGAGTTCTTGTTCAGGCCACAGGTACCTATGGGTGAAGCGAGGGAACAGACTTTTCCCCTAGTGTTACATGCAGCCATAGTGCGAGGGGAATTGGCCATGCTCGAAGGTAATTGCCGATGATGAGGGCAGGCCATGGAGAATGGTAATTGCCATTGGGAAGGGTATAGATTGACTGACGTTACAGACGAAGATATGTTTAGAGATGATCCATCAGATGAGGAAGTAGTATTCGAGATGAGTATTAAATATTGGATCAGAATAGAGAGAAGGGAAATCCCACAGTGAATGGTGATAGTGCGGCAGCGCCCAGCATTTTTTGATGAAGACATGGAAAAAGTGCCAGCCTCTTTATGGACTACAGGCCCCTTTGACGTAGGCCTATTGAGGAGGGTGGATGAAGTTAAGATTAAGCTGAAACCAGGAGCCATTTTACCTCCAGCAAGACAGTACCCAATGTCTCGAGAGGCAGGTGAGGGTATTTTGAAAACTATATCAGCTATGATGGAACAGGGTATCTTAGTAAAATCAGAGTCTTTGTGTAATACTGCTATGTATCCTGTGAAGAAATGGAAAGGGGGGTTGTGGAGATTAATTCAGGATATGATGCCAATTAACCAGATTGTAGAGGCAGAGTTTCCTTTAGTTCTGAATCCTGTGACGATTTTATGTAGTATCCCCACAGAGGCACGACATTTCACAGTGACTGACTTAAAAAAATAATTTTCCTCAATCCCGTTGCATAAGGACTCCCAAGACCTTATGTCATTCATGTTTTGTCAAACTAAGCTGAAGAGTACTTGCTTGACCCATGGGTACTGTGAGTATCCATCTATCTTTAATAGGTTCCTGCAGATGGACCTAAACAATGTCGATTTGCAAAGTGTTGTGCTGCAATACGTAGATGACATTTTAGTTTGTAGCACGACAGAAGAAGAGTGTAGGCAAGATTTGATTCAATTAATAACTATTCTAGCAGACAAAGGATATAAAGTAGACAAGGAGAAGTTGCAATATTGCCAGGAGGAGGTGTTGTACATAGACCAGTTAATCTCGCATGAAGGAAAGTCACACCTGAAAGAGCTGAGGCTATTATGAAAACACCAAAATCGCACACAATAAAGCAAATGCAGCAGTTTCTGGGATTGTGCAACTATGTCAGAGCATGGGTATTTGATTATAGTATATACACGAGACACTTTTTGCAGGCTTTGAATAAAGCCTAGGTGAAAAAGGAAAAAATAGAAAGGACTGTGGAAATGGAGGGAGGGTTTGAGGAATTGAAGAAAGCTATTTGTACAGCTCCCATTTTAGGAAATCCAGTTATTCGGAGGAATTCTTCCTGTTTTTGCATATGAATGGAACAGTTATGACAGCAGTGCTTACACAGAGGCCTACACTAGGGTACAAACCTCTGGCATATTAAAGTGGGTTCCTAGATCCAGTTATCAGAGGACACTTTTCTTGTGAACAATCGCTGGCAGCAGCCACGTTCACCATTGAGAAGTCTACAAGCATTGTGATGGGGTGTTCCAGCGCGCATTACTTTATTTGTTGAGCATGATTTGTTTGTTGTTTTGGAGACACCTAAGGGTACATTGACATCTCAGAGGGCTTCTGCATATGAGGTAGTTATATTGAATCCAGCGATAAAAATAGTTAGATGTAAAATAGTGAACCCTGCCACGTTTGTAACTGAACCTGTGACAGAGGATGAGCAAGTGCATGATTGCTCCAATTACGAGGAGTTCTACGATGAGATTCCAAGGCTAAAGGAGAATGCTCTAGCAGGTTCAGCTGTGGTAAGGCACGGAGCTAATGGGGAATTTGAAGTGTTAGCAAGTGCAACAATACTATCTCACTTTTTGGCACAGGCTGCAGAATTGGTGGGGTTTAATGTTGCGCTCGAGAAACACGCAGGGCAGGAAGTAACAGTGTAGAGTGACTCCACCTACGTGATGTCAATCATGCACGCAGGGCTAGCACGTTGGGAAAGGAGAGGCTACCTCCGAGCGGATGGCACTCCAGTGCAACACACAGCATTATTGGATAGGCTTATTAAAGCACTAAAACTTCCCAGTAGCCATCACAATAGTTAAATCTGCAGCACATACTAAGAGAACTGATTTTATTTCACCCAGGAATGAAGCCGCAGACAAAGAGGCCAAAAGGGTTGCATGTTCACCAGATATTTCAAGTTGTGATGTTCCAGATGTAAAAGAAAAAGTGATCACGATTATGATTGTAAATATTTAATCATTTGTCCAGAACACAGTTAAGGGACGTTCAAGGTAGTGCTCCACAGGTAGAGCAAGAATTGTGGAAACGTAGGGATTGTTCTTTATCCCGCTCTGAGCATTGTAGTGACAAGACAGCACTGGAAAGCTGGTGAAGCCTGTAGCCTTCTTAAGGGTAGCCGTTGAACAGCTGTACTACCCTGCACATGTAACTAGAGAAAGCCTTGCAACTGCTATTGCAGAGGAATGGTTCGTACTGAACCTGTTAGACTACGTTGCATTTTATGTAGTAAATTGCATTGTATGTTAAAAGTTTACCGCTGGGCACACACTGCGAAGAATCAGAGGAGTGATTCCTCAACCAAACTGTCCTTTCCAGCATTTTCATATCGATTATGTTGATATGCTGCAAGCATGTAGTGTATATAGGTATATGATAGCGATGGTGTGCCCCTTTTCGAGATGGATTGAAGCTGATCCATTTACACACCCTGATGTCTCTTGCGCTGCTAGGTTCTTAGTCTGAAAAGTGTTTTGGAGATGGGGAGTATGTGTGGTGCTGATAACCGAAAATGGGCCCCATTTTGTTAATGAAGTATTGGAACAGATCGGCCTGTTGCTTACTATAAAACATACATTTCCTTCTGCGTATCACCAGCAAGCGAACGGAATAAATGAGAGATTCAACGGTCATCTCAAAGAATGAATCACTAAACTGAAATTGACATTGAAGAAGGGGTGGCTGTATTGCCTGCCCCTTGCATTATATGCATTAACGAACCAGCCCGGGTCGGACCACCACCTCATACCCCATGAGTTAGTGACAGGAAGTTGAATGATAATGCCCCTGTCTCCTCCATTGAGGAGTAGAAGTGATGCCCAGAAAACTGCAGAATTGTTAGGAAATCAGCTACATGTGTGTTTGACATGTATGACCACTAGTATCTCTGTCATTTCAGATCAACTCAGGTGTAAGTGGTGTTGGTCTTAGGACACAGATGAAGACCATTCAGCAACCTGATGTGCAAAATTACTATCTGTACGCAAATTGGTTACTGGGGACCCTGTTTTAGTGTGCAACTTTACAAGGAAGTGGCACGAGCCCCGTTTTAGTGGACCACCTCATACCCCATGAGTTAATAACAGGAAGGTGAATGATAACGCCCCATTCTCCTCCATTGAGGAGTAGAAGTGATGCCCAGAAAACTGCAGAATTGTTAGGAAATTAGCTACATGCGTGTTTGACATGTATGACTGCTAGTATCTCTGTCATTTCAGATCAACTCAGGTGTAAGGGGTGTTAGTCTTAGGACACAGATGAAGACCATTCAGCAACCTGATGTCCAAAATAACTATCTGTACCCAAATTGGTTACTGGAGACCCCGTTTTAGTGCGCAACTTTACAAGGAAGTGTCACGAGCCCCGTTTTAGTGGACCATTCATCGTCAAAAATGTTACTCCATCAGCAGTAAAGGTCCAAGAAAGGCATGCCTGGATTCACTTAGGTGACGTGATGCCATATGCTGGCGAGACTGATACACCTCCACCCGATGTTTTGGCACATGCAGACTTGATCGATGGCAAGGAAAAAGGACGCTAAGAGTGCCGATTAAATAAATGCAAGTGTGCATTTGGACTGTGGCTCACCACGAATACTCTTTATAGATATTTTAGCAGGAGTGGAAAAGTCAACATCCTCGAGCCACAGGAATATTTTTTAATTGGACTTTAGAAAATGCTGATGTGCTAAAAATGCCAGATCTTGGTTTCATATACGACGACTGGAAAAGGGAGCAGTTCCCTGATTCATTCCTCACTGAGTTTCTCTTTGTCTAGAATAATGGTTCTATCTGATGTCGATATCCATACGCTCCTTCTCGCTGTCTTTGTTTTTATACTCCAAGCTTACCCTGCTCTTGTTGGGCGTAGCACTGACATACATACTTTTGTGCAGGATCCTAAGAAGGGCCCTGTGATTAGAAGATTGCTTGTAGTGATAATTGATCAAATTCAGCAGTTAACTGAGCATCTAACAAGATTGCCTTATTCAAAAGGGTATTTCGTTCCGTAACAGTAGTACACAGGCATAATGTGGACAGTTGAGAATAATGCAGTTGCAGAAAGTGGGCAGATTCAACAACGTGTGGAGAGGAACCATTGGTGGGGTCTTGTGTATTGGCGTATAATATATGCATGCTCAGAATCTATTATTGTTTTTCTGTTTTTGCTAATCCATGCTGTTTACTTTGATGGTCCCAGAAAGGTAGGAGTCCCCTTGACTCATCACACTCCAGTGACCTATACAGAATTAGATGTTGCAAAGAGACCAAGGCCATATGTGATAATCCCTACACCAGTGACATAAATAAGGTCACCCATTTCTCTGACAAGTGTTCCTATGATTCCCTCTGTAGAAAGGATGATGACTGATATACTCCATGAGCATTATGGTCGCATTGTCCTTGCAAGAATGATACCTAAGAGAAGTGCAAGAGAAGATGATTATGAGTTAAATAATTATCTAGACAGTACAGCACATTTGGGGAACAACATGTGGTATCAGCACATGAAAGAGGTGGGAACAAGTACCTTTGAGGAGAATTGCTATGTATGTGGTCTCCTACACTATGCTATGGGGAAGTCCAAGATATTCATAGTTATAGACACTGACATTCAGGCAGCTCATTGCCTGACTCACCTTGCACTCTGCCATACAAGAGGTCAGTTCCAGGGTTGAACAGAATTCTTGGTATGGGTGATGAAATGGTCAGCTCCAGGAGAAGATGATTATGTTCAAGATTTAAAGACAAGAGCAAGAGCACACACCAGAGATAATGTGATAATATATGAGCAGCCTGGAATGAAGGGAGCGGGAATCAGATGGGAAATGAATAAGAAGCTCAATTGCCAAGGAAAATCTGATGAAGAAGTACAAAGATGCAAGGAGAGAGGACAGATGCCGATCTGGGGAACAGTACTTTCCCCAGATGGCTGGGAAGAAGGTATAGTTGTATGCAGAGCTGTGGCAATAACAGGACATCACAAACCAGTTATAGATCATGTGGAAAAAGGATGCAAACCTCTATGGCCGAAGCTTGCAAAGTTGTTGACATGGGTCGAGGGCAAAGGAGGCCTGTTGCAGATAGTGCCTCTGGCTAGTGCAGAACTATGCTTCAGAAATAATGTCACAAGGAAAGTTGGAGAGAACCAGCAGTGTGGTTGAATCTTCAATGTACCAGGAATGAAGGATGGAACAGTAGTGATAATGGATCACTACTGGGCCTGTGGATCCAGAGCATACATGAAGCTGCCCAGGGATTGGGGAGGACTCTTTTCTATAGTGATTGTTCATGTTCCATCTTTGGTGATACTGAAAAGTAACCTGAACATTGGAGAATTTCCAAAAGCAGATGCTCCCCTGAGAAAGAGGAGGTCAGTTGGATTCCTCAATCGAACAAAAAGGGAGAACTATTTCTCAGCTAAATCAATAGAAGCTTTCAATGACATTCTGTATGAACACAGGTTGTTCAGCCAGACCTCAGCAATATTCACAACAATCTTGATGCCAGGGATTCAGATGATGGCAAATGCCAGGTGGTTACAGATTATCAGATGGGAGCTCCTGCAGACAATCAACACTACCATTAAGGTTAAGGGATTCAATCCCATCAAGGAAGAGCTGAGAGCTTCAGAGTAGATATATCCTGGATATGATTACAGCTGAATCGGAGAATCATGTTGCACATCCATACCTTCTCACAATGACCAAAATGGGACCTTGACAGAGACATAAACGATGCTCATGAACTTACATGTCAAGATGGAAGATGAAGTAGAAGACTTTGCTGATGACAGCTCATTTGAATCAATCTTCTTATGGGTTCCACAATGGATGGCGAATATCTTCAAGTTTCTTGGAGCATTGTTGGTGATGATCTTGTTTGGATGCTGTGTGATCAGGATAATAATCACACAGTGCAAGAAGACAGCAAAGAAAGCAACAGGAATGAAGATCATGATTAATGTCGCGTCAGGGTGTGGACCCAAAGAGCTGACAGATGAATAAATCAGAGACTATGTAAAAGCCAGTATTCATGCTCCAGAGGGAACAAAGTACCTGCATCCGAGAAACCACAAGAAGTATGTGGGAAGCTGGATCTACTGCAGCCCGAATGGGCAATGCAGTCTTATGACCTGGAGTGTTGATGAACATGTGAAAGCAGCAGGATGTCTGAAAGGAGTAATAAAGATATGAACTACCAAAGAAGCACTTCTTCAGATGAGGACGTCTAGATGTGAAGACTGATGAGAGAGTGTTCGATAAATAAACCAGAGGGGGGAGTGTAGAGGAGGCGCCAAGTACCTCTACCGGCAGTTCCGCCCCCATTCTGCCTATTGTGTTGGCAGCCAAAAATTGCGACATGCGCAAAGCTAGTAATGGTACCTATACCGCGAAGAGTCCTTGAAACAAGGTATCCATTGAGAAAACCCTATATGTATCTGCAAAGAAATGACGGTCTTCTGAAGGAAGTTCTGGAAGAAGTATGAAGATGAATGAAAGAGAAGACTGGTGACATCATATGAAGCAGAAATGATGCACCCATGCGTGTATAGAATCGGGATGTGTCATGAAGCATTTTTAGCAAACTTGGACCCTGTGAATGAAAGGGCTGAAAGTGTGGAGCAGCAGAATAGAATAGCTGACGGTGAAGAAAATTCGAGAAGGCTTGCCTGGCCCAGTGTCAATTGTCGGGCCACCAAGAGCCTGGTTATATACTCGAGAAGATGCAATGAACGTGAGAAGCGAGCCGAGCTTCTGTCTGAGGTGTAACAGAAAAACACTAGAAGTGCCAGGTTTTCTTCATTTCATAGTATTAAATGCAATGAAGAAGATCAAAACGTGATCTCCAGACACCTGGTCAGATGAAAATAGACTTTAGGGCGAGCTACAGCGAGACCAGAAGATAAGGCCATGCCTTCACTCCCTTTTATTCTCAGAGCTGTTGCAAGGCCGAGTTCAAAGACTAATTGACTGGCAGACATCCGGAGTGATGATGGGTGTTGGGTTAATTGGGTGGGGATGGATGACCAGACCAACCCGCAGCACCTGTGGTACCAGCTTGCGTGCTGCTAGTGAGTGGAATATTCCAGAAGGGTACAAGTGTGCCAACCAATCATAGAGGGCCACGTAGCAAGGAGCCCTATAGTTTTAGAAGCCCTTAGAATGTTGTGTATTAATATGACACAGATGATGACTTGCACTTGGTTTAGCTGTCCACCTGACCTTAAAGATCCAATCACAATCCCATACTCCATAAAAACTATACTTAGATGTTCCCTTTATGCCTATCACATCCCCTAGCAGGTTTTCTTATTTTGCCACGTAGTATGATGTTACTTGTGACAAATTTTTTGCATAAAGTTTTGTTTTTGTATACACAGGGGGGGATACCATCCGGACCAGAGGCCCTGGAGGGTTTAAGTTTCCCTATAGCGTCAATGATATCGCCAATCGACCACAAAGGTAATGTTTTGAGAGGTAGCTTAGGCTCGCCACCTTTTAGCGTGTTAAAACGGTCAGGTAGTTGAAATTTAGGTCTAATGTAGTCAATCATAGTAGCAGAGTCACCGGAGATAGTACGCAAGGTATTCCAAATTTGCCTGGAGTCATGTTTTAGTAAGTGGTAGAAGACTTTTTGATTGTCTTCATAGTGTAGGTGACTCTTCAACCATTTTAGCTTATTTCTGTAGCGTTGTCTAACAATTCTGATAAGGTCAGAGCAGGTTGATCAGGAAGTGTTGCCTTTTCTAAGTTTTCTAATCTCTGAGTTTTTTTGAGCTTTCAAGTGTGCCACTTGAAGGTTAAATTTATGAGTATGGTTGTGAAGGAGATGAGTCTTCTTTTTTAAGGATTCTTTTAATTTTAAAAGATGGATTTTAATTCTGTTTGTATTTATATTGTGAATTTGTAAAAGGGGAATACCTTCTAGGTTGGAATGATGAGTGATGTCATAATCGCACTCAAGGCAGTCGATGAAGGTAAGGCATACCTTGTGATTCCACTTCACAGATAAGGTATGGCGATCAGGTTCTATTAGAGTAAGTAACAACTCGTCATTATAACGAGACATAGGAATATTGAGGGACAGGGATAGTATCATGTGGTCTCCTATTGCTGGATCTATAATCATCACGGAGTCCACACACGAGTACAGCCTTGAAGAGACAAAAAAATAATCAATTAGAGATTTGAAGTCAGCTCTTGCCCAGGTGTAATTAAATGGTTCGAGTGGGAATAGCGGAGTTTGCATATCCCACTCCAGAAAAGAAGAGTTCCACATTTGCCCATATCTCTTAGAGACCATTGAATGGTTGTTACACATAACACTAGAATGAGAACCTTCATCATAACAATAACAATTTAAGTCACCCCCTGCAATTATCCTAGCTGTGGGAAACAATATAAATCCTTTTTCAAGCACAGCATTCAATTCATCTAAAATGGTCTCAATAGACATACTTAATTTATTCCAATAGATGCAAAGCAATATAAGAGTCATGGAAGGATCCTCATCATCAATCAATGCACAGGCTAAAATAGAAGCAGAACAACTAATCAATTCTGTAGAACATCTGTAGGCAGAATTAATCAAAATCGCAAGACCACCTGATGGCCTTCCAAATAGACCCCGCCTTGCAACCTGAACGAAGGCAGAATAGCCCTCTATTACAAAGTTAGTTTGACACATGGTCTCCTGCAAAAGCATTATATCCGGTCTTTGATGGTAATTCAGAGAATACAATTTTTTAAAATTACCCAGACCGCATGGATTCCATGAAAAGATTAGTAACTTTGCCAGGCTAGGATTCACTCATCCCACTCGAAGAATTTGACACTTGAACAATATTAGGATCCTTCCATGACGACTCCTTTATCGCCGATACAAAAGCCATAAATTGTTTCATGGTCTTGGCATCAAGATTGAATAAATCGCCTGCATTAGAACATGGCAGGATACTTTCAGCTATAGGAGACAACATTTCTACAAAGGTTGTAGCTTCTTCAACTGATGCGAAAATGGTAGTTACTAAGCCGATGGATGCTAAATCATCTTTATGTTCCCATAACAATTTCAAAATAAGTGGAGACATAAATTTACAGATCATTCTGTTGTTATTCACATCTGCCAGTTTCACCCAGTCAATATCGTTAGAGCGGATGATACGAAGAGCTGGAATGTCTTGGATGGCAGTCATCACAAACGCGCGATTCAGACGTGTCTTTCCATAACGTTCAGGGTCGCTTTCCCATCCCATTACAGAAGCCGACTTAATATCTATAAAATGGGCCTTTGCAGGACTATTTTTTGGCAATGAATTCAAGCGGTCAGAATTGAACTCCGGCTGACCTATTTCTTGTAATTTGACATGAGCGGGTGAGCCACCCAACATAGTACCTACTACAGCAGTCTTCACCCCATCAGAGTGAACGCTGCTGCTGTTAAGAGTAGGCTTAGATGTGTTGGCTTTAGTTTTTTCCCATTTTATATTTAAGGGAGCACCTGACCCATTGTCCAGGCCAATGATCACTTTTTCTGTCTTCTTAGGATCCAACAAGGGATAAAAATTAGAAAGAGTAGATTGTTTCTGGAACGGAAGAGAAGCTCGAGAGACAGGTACCAACTTCACATTTACTGGACCATCATCCCGACATACACCTTCTTTCTTATCGCTAGAAACAACCCTTTTTGTCTCTTTGGACACCAGACACACATCAGAAGCACCCTCTTTGTTAGTTTCCAATACCTTTTTCGGTCCAAAAGCCTTTTTCTGTATGGCTGGGGCCGTCTGAATAGGTTCCGGAAGGTTCAACATTGCTTTAGACTCGTCATTCAATTGGTTCAAATCAATGATAGTATCACCCCCAGATAAGTTACAAATGTCTCTCATATGTGTGTTATGCTTATCAATTTTTTCACACCTTTGATTTTTTTGTTTTTTTTCTAAATTTCCTTTCATTTTTTTAATGGGAAGATTTCGCTTTTCTGCACGTGCCTGAGCTCTTCGTTGTTTTTTTGTTTGGGGAAATGGAGGAATCGCAACTTCTTGTGGGACAACAAAGATTTTTTCTCCAATTGGATTTAATTCAAGACTCTCTTCACATGGGTCGATAAGATCAACCAATGCAGATGGGCTGTCCAGACAAGCATCATTTTTTTCATCTCCTCCAGGACTATGCACACTTATCACTGGAGCTGATAAAGCTTTAAGATTGGTAGCCAACTCTGAAACCAAGACTGTCAATGAAGCAATATTTGAGGCATTTACGTCCTCTGGTTTCTTTATAGGTGGGACAGTGGAGTTCATGGGACCAGGTCTAAACTGAGAGCCCTCAGACACTGCCTCTGCAAAGGATTTAGTTTGTGTAGCAATATTGTGGAAATTGGAAATCTCCACCTTTTTATGACACAAAGACGAGAACATGTTGCATGATTTAGTTTGTGTAGCAATATTGTGGGAATTGGAAGTCTCCACCTTTTTATAGCACAGAGACGATAACATGTTGCATGAGAGCAGCATGCCCTCCATTTTACTTTGCTTAGTTATGAGATCAATCATTTGAATCTGCAGAATTTTTAATTCTTCGTGAGTTTGCATATGACCCTTATCTAATAAATTTAAGATCCGAGTTAGAACAGGGAAAGTATCAAAACACTGTTGGTATTCTTCATCACAATTTTTCTCGATTTCCGGGACATGAGTAGGCTGTGATATAGGTTTAGAAGATAGCGACTCATTAAGTTCATATTGAGAAACACCAGTCATTTCCGGACCCGGAGAAGGGAGAAAATCTAGAGGCAACAATTTTTCTGAATTTGGAGAGCTCATAGACTGAATAATTGGAGCGCCAGCACTAGGCTTTCTGTGTGCAGAAATACCACCCAGTGAACGTGCTTCTTTTTGGGGACTAGGTTGAGAAGGAACCGAGTAAGAGTAAGATGGAAGATTATTAAATAAGAAAACATTTTCAATCCCATGTTTGCTTTTATTCACAGGGGTTGAAGGTTCATATGATAGTCTTATGCGCTTTCCGAGTTCCATCTCAATCGCAGGTGCTAGCATAGAGAAATCAGCCGGATGGAATCCGGGTCTCTCTATCCCCATCTCTTTTCTAATAGCCTCTCTATCGAGGCTAAGATCAAGAATTGGCTCTTCAGTGCCCCATCCTCTAGGGGATAATTTATTGGCTTCTTTGACAGAAATGGACCCTTGTATTTTATTGTGGGCCATTACATTTTGGTTCATGGGGGGAGACTTTGACTCCCGGGAAGGACTCATGGACATATTCAGCTTTGAGCAGATAGCTTTTAAGGGTTCATGTTCAATCTCTGCATGAACCTCGATTTTAGAATCTACGATCTCATAAGTTTCACTGCCAGCTGGAAGTGTCAAAGGCTTAGAAGAAGAAGAAACACTAGATAAACATAAAGTTTCAGACTCCTTCAAACCTTCTTTAGTCGCAGAGAGAGATGTTTTAACACCACCGCCAGCTTGGGAGTTCATAACCATGTCCACCACCCCGTTTCCAGATTTCAACAACCCTGGCATTGTACCAAGGGAGGCTATATTTTCTAGGGAGACATCGGTGATAGAATTGAGGTTAACCTCAAGATCCTCCTCTATAGTAGCAGAGGGTGGAGCAATGTCTAGCGATGAGGATATGTCATCCAAGACCACCTCAATTTTTTTTTTTTGATTGTAGTTGTTAAATTTTTTGCCACTACGAAGGCCCTCGGCCATAATGGTGGTACTTAAGGGCAAAACTATTCGACGCCAAAATATAGCCTAGAGCTAAAACCTCTCAGTCGAAAAAAAATGCCAGCAATCACATCAAACAATAAAAGCGGTGGTAGTCAATACTGGAGAGCCTTGAAAACCTTATCCTTTTCATTCACTGTTAAATCTAATCAAACACCAATAGAGAGAAAAAAAGAAAAAAAACGCATACATCAGCCTTAGACAGTGGCAAAAAAAAAAAAAAATGATTATCAACAACTAAGGCCCTAAAACTGTCAACTATAAGGCTCTAGACCACCCCACCTCAGACGCCGAACAGCCCAACAGCCGGTGCACTTATGAATGCACTTCCGAATGCGCGCGCGCGATGCGCGTGCACTGGATTATTTGAAGCTGTAGCTTGAGAGCGAGGCTGAAGGGAGGGCGTGCCTAAAGAAAAGTCAAAAGGCGGAGCTGCAGAAAAATAGGAAGAGAGAGGAAGAGAGGAGAAGTTGAAAAAAGTGTGCCCGCAAATATACAATTAACACAGATAGCACAGATAGCAAGCAAGAACACACAAGAGCAGCCTGAGTCGTTTAAAGTCCAAGTAATTACTTAGGCATGTTGCAACGTAGACGAAACTTCCTCTTGCCGACTCGGTGCTGATAATAGAAAATCAAGGAGCCAAGTTCAGCAGAGTCCGTAAAAGGAGCAGCACGGCTCCAGTATCCAGCAGCGTGGCAGCCCAACAGCCGGTGCACTTATGAATGCACTTCCGAATGCGCGCGCGCGATGCGCGTGCACTGGATTATTTGAAGCTGTAGCTTGAGAGCGAGGCTGAAGGGAGGGCGTGCCTAAAGAAAAGTCAAAAGGCGGAGTTAGGCATGTTGCAACGTAGACGAAACTTCCTCTTGCCGACTCGGTGCTGATAATAGAAAATCAAGGAGCCAAGTTCAGCAGAGTCCGTAAAAGGAGCAGCACGGCTCCAGTATCCAGCAGCGTGGCAGCCCAACAGCCGGTGCACTTATGAATGCACTTCCGAATGCGCGCGCGCGATGCGCGTGCACTGGATTATTTGAAGCTGTAGCTTGAGAGCGAGGCTGAAGGGAGGGCGTGCCTAAAGAAAAGTCAAAAGGCGGAGTTAGGCATGTTGCAACGTAGACGAAACTTCCTCTTGCCGACTCGTTGCTGATAATAGAAAATCAAGGAGCCAAGTTCAGCAGAGTCCGTAAAAGGAGCAGCACGGCTCCAGTATCCAGCAGCGTGGCAGCCCAACAGCCGGTGCACTTATGAATGCACTTCCGAATGCGCGCGCGCGATGCGCGTGCACTGGATTATTTGAAGCTGTAGCTTGAGAGCGAGGCTGAAGGGAGGGCGTGCTGAAAGTGCTCCAGAACCGTTTTGTTTTTTCATGTAATGCTTCGAGAGATTCTTGAGAGAGAATGCTGTGCGGTGTCTGTGGATGCCAGTTGTACTCTCTGTTTTAACAAGTATAATTTAAACCGGTCATGTTTTTGCCAAACTCCCCGAGTCGGTCTGATTATTAAAGTCCTTTTCATTCCACTGAGACTGTTCTTCTTTCTGTTCTAGATTCTTTACAGTCTGCATGCTACTCTAAACATGTGTCTCTTATTATCTTACTAGATCTATCCACTGCTTTTGATACTGTTGATCACTTTCTCTTATTGGCTTCTCTCACTTCCTTTGGTTTTACTGGGTCTGTTCTTTTCTTGGTTCAGGTCATACTTGTCCCAGCAGATATTCTCGGTCTCCTGGGCAGGGGCCTCTTCTGATATATTCCCGCTCACTTATGGGGTCCATCAAGGCTCAGTTCTTGGTCCTTTTCTCTTTTCTCTCCATACTTCCCCACTTGCTGAAGTTATTTCTTCCTTTGGTCTATCCCATCACTTTTATGCTGATGACACTCAACTTTTTCTGTCTTTTCTATCTTTTTCTTTGGACATCCAAAATAAACTTACTTCTTGTCTTCATGCCATCAAATAATGGATGTCAGCTCACTTTTTAGTACTTAAAGCTGCTAAAACAGAGGTACTTTTATTCCCTGCTAACACTATTCCATCTCCTCTTCCTCCCTCTTTTACCCTATTTTCTTCCTCTCAGTTACCTATTTCTTCTACAGCCCATAACTTGGGAATATGCTTAGATTCTGATCTATCCTTTAGGCATCACAACTCTTTATCCTCATGTGCATGTGCTTTCACTTGCATAACATTCGGAAGGCTTATTGTTTCCTGACTTTTGTGGCCACCAAACCACTGGTATCTGCTTTAATCTTCTATTGACGTTTCTATTGCTACTCTGCTTTCTTTGGGCTCCCTCTTGTCTTGACCCATTGAAATCTGTTTCTAATGCTTTTATCCATCTATTCTTTCTTTTAGCTCCTTGTAACTCTATTTCTTCTTCTCTTTCTAATCATGGATGGCTCTCTTTTCAGACTCGCCTTAAATTTTACTTCTTGTGTCTAGTCTTCAAATCTCTCTATGATCTCACTCATGAATATCTTTCTTCCTTAGTTTCATTCTATACCCCATCGCACTCACTTTGTTCTGCTTCATAAGTTTTACTTATTGTTCCTCGTCCTCCGTCTGCCCAGTCTCGCTTTCGTTCATTTTCGTTGTTTGCTCCTCTACACTGGACTGCTCTTCCTCTTTTTCTTTGCTGTATCTCTGTCTATTCCCTATTTCGTGACTCTTTGAGATCCCATTTACTTAATTCTGGCTAGGATTACAGATTGTGTTTGCTATCTGTAATTTCTTCATTTTATTTTACCGTTTTATGATCTTATGTACAACGCTTTGGTGTAAAGTGCTAAATAAAATTCAAATAAAATAAAATGCAAAATGAGCAATGGGCTTCTTCCGAACAGTATGATTGTTTCAAGCATGTAAATGAGCATCAAGTTCATCAAGGCCAGCTAGGAAAATGGGAACAGGCACTACCACCTGGGTGCACCAATCATATGTATTTAAGGTGCAACCGCAGGACATATGCATATTTATGGGAATGGAATGCATGAACGCAGGACAATCAGCATAAACAATTCCTACCAAGAGGTTATTATAGAGAAAATTGCGAACTCCAAAATAGCCCTTGAAACTAAAAAGGGTCAAATCTGTCAAAGACAGTGGTGTATTTATTTATTCTGATTAGTGTGAGAAGGCCCCCAATAAACATAATGGAGTTAATACTGAGCTGGGCGTACCAGAAACACAATGAATAAAAGCCTTGCATAAGGTTTTAATGCATTTCGTTTCTGGTATGCCACATTTTAATTAATTTGAATGCCCGAGAAATGCAAGAGCATACTTAACTTACATTTCTGCCGCTCTCTTCCTCTCTGCAATATAAATACTCCAGCATTTACTCTGGGATTGATTTTCATGCTGGCGCAAATGCTGGCGATTTCTTTACCGTTCGCTGGCTTTTTGCATCAGCAAAAACCTGGTGGACTCCATAGGAATCCATTGTAAATGCTGCTTGCCATGCATAGATGACAAGCAGTGCTTACTTAATTTGTACAGTGGAGTGCAAAAGGGCAGTGTACAAGCATGCATGCTGCCGATTTGCCCTGCACTTTTGCACTCCTCTGTGCAAATGAGGACTATTTGGCGGATGGGACCTGTCTACATTGAAGTCTACACATGACAGATTCCGCCTTCAAATGACAGGGAGGTTGAAAAAGAGTACAGATGCATCTAAATTAAGGGGATTAATTGAAAATGCAAACTTGGGGATTCAATAAAATCCACTCTCTCTATCCTAACGTCCCAAAAGGTGTGCAGGATGAGGAAACAGCAGGGGTCATAATCAACCTGCCACACAACAGATTGTTCATTCTCCCCAACTGCATTCTTTTTCCCAACAGTCTGGCCTGTTAGACATCAGCCCCTCTCTATGCCCTTGCGGCACCTTGTATCAGTCTGTGACACAACCATCCTCCCCAAACCAGCAGGGAACATTAAGCCCTCCAGCCGACACACACCGAAAACTGGGAATGGTGAGGCGGCTGCCTCCAGGTGCACCTTCATTCCTGTCCATTTTCTTTTCACCCTTTGCCGTGAACCTTCTGCTGCACAATGAGGCATGAGGTACAAAGAGGAACTGCCAATAACCAAGCACCTTGAAGACAGTTGCCGGGTACTTCAGATGAAGGGAGCCCGTAGTCATTATCCACACCATTGACAGTGGGGTTTTCAGAAACATAACAACAGCTTTCTGTAATGGTTCAGAAGTAGGAGACTGACACACAGGCGACATTAAAAGGAAAAACCCTACCTGTACCTATTTCTAAGAGGGGTTTCTAAGGATTCCATCAGGAGGTCAGTCAAAACCAAATAGCCCACCGTCAAGTCAAAACCTTTTTCCTTCCCTTACATTCTAAATTGACGAAGGAGAAAGGGATGATTTTTTTGGTCCGGATTAATGACTCCCTTCTTCTTGACAGCAGCCAAAAGTTCACTTCTGGATGAGGTAAAGAAAATGTTCCTCTCAGAAAGGTACACAACAAACAGTCTCAAACGTTTTCCTTCGATTGGTGCTCCACCAAGACACATGAAAAGAAAGTCTTGTGGTTTCACTGTGTTAGGGGGATGGTTCCCTCCCCTGAGGTTTTACTCAGGTGTTTCAATGGTTTTCCCAATACAAGAATAAGTGGCTTCCCTTCTCTAGCTTCTCAGTGCAATTTACACTGCCAAGAGAATGACTCCCTCCTCTTGGCCTTCTTTCACAATGTTCACTGTTGTGGGTATGATAGTAAAGCACATAGTGGTATTTCAGTAGTGCTTCTTAGGCATTAGAATGTGGAATTAAGAATGATATGACAAGTTGGAATGTAGATAATGGAATGTTGGGAACTGTGATGTTAGGTATGAGGCAGTTGGATAATAAAGGAAGATGTTACATACTGAAATGGTCTATGAATAATATATATAAACAAGAACACAACATAAAGAAAGTCTTGTGGTTTCACTGTGTTAGGGGGATGGTTCCCTCCCCCGAGGCTTTACTCAGGTGTTTCAATGGTTTTCCCAATACAAGAGTAAGTGGCTTCCCTTCTCCGGCTTCTCAGTGCAATTCACACTGCCAAGAGAATTACTCCCTGCCAAGAGAATGACTCCCTCCTCTTGGCCTTCTTTCACAATGTTCACCAATACCAGGTGTACTGTCTCTCTTCCTTTGGTTTTCCAAAAGCTCTTCCCAGAGCCCTCACAATGTTTCCCTTCTCTTGGCTCCTCTCACAAGGTTCACAACTCCTGGGGTTAATGGATCCCATCCCCAGGTCTCTTCCAGCTTCTCACTCTGCCAAGAGAAGGACTCCTTTCTCTTGGCCTTTCACAGTGTTCACAAACACCAGGGGGAATTACTCCTTTCCCCTGGTTCTTCGTAGCTTTGTGTCACCACCAACCTGGCTTACAATTTAGCCAGGTACTGCGACTATGAAGATCAATGTCCACAACACTGTGTCAAGGGTAATGCTTTCCTTCCCCTTGCTCTCTCTTGGATTCACAGCCATCCTGGTTCACCACTCTGCCAGGTACTGTGACATCGAAGATTGACCAACAATCTTTTTTTCTTAGGGTTGCGAGTCCCAGTCTCGATTTTCTCAGATAGTGTCAAGTTTGTGGCTTACCTGCATTTTGAATTGCAGTCTTACAGGGGTACCAGGTCTGTGCTTGTGCCGCAAATGTGACTCCAGCAGAAACGGGTGGTCCTCTCTGGACGCTACCCTGTCTCGCAAGGTCTGCAATTGACAGTGTAACGCCTGGAGCAAATCTCCAATGGGGAATAATCCAATAAGGGTAAAAGAACCTTGACAACAAGTCAGAAGGTCCAAAGAGACAAATGCAGAAATAGTTGCAGATGACAATCCGAAAGAGAATTGGATTTGGATTCCAAGTAGCTGAGGATATTCAAAGCAATCGTGCCACCAGAATCAGGGTGGAAGAGGTGAGAGAAGAAACAGTAGCAGAGAAGACAGGACGGCAGGCAATAAGAGAGGAATTTGGTGATAGCAATGAGGAAGCTTACCATAGCAAAACGCGAAGGAGAACGCTGAGCTAGAGGCAACAATACCTTAGCATTGAGATGTAATGTGAAGTGTCTCCCGACATCTTTTTTGGAAAGCGGAACCACGTACTGCTGAGCGGGCTCTGTGCTTTGATGTCAGGATGTGGCATCTTGATGGAGTGAGTGTGTTCCAAGTCGAATGTCACACTTTGGGCACCATGTTGGTTGAGGTACGAGATGCTGAGTCCACAGTATGGACTGTCATAGGAAGATGGCGGGACTAATGAGGACCACAGCAAAGCTTGACAGGTAGCTCTCCTTCCTGGTAGGCTTGGCTCACTCTCCTGACAAGTATTACCATATATTTCAATAGGCATGAAAGTCTCTTCATGACTGCATTTTGGGACCCAGACCCTGTACTCGGCTGCTCTTGCCCCTTTCTACTTGCCACCACCTCCTCTGGTACTTGGTGCCTTTCTGCCAACTTGTGTACCTTGTTTCATTGTGCGCTCCCACTCCTTTATCGTGCATGCAGTGAGCCATGGACTTGTGGGGCTCTGTTGAGCTTCATTTGGTCTGCAGTGGCTCCCAGCACCAATCCTCCTCCTAATAGCAAACTCGCTATCCAGGCTTCAAGATCACCTGGAGCCTTCATCTGCCAACTGTGAGAAACCAGAGGTTGTCTCACCCGCTAGTCCCTGGGGATCTCTCTCTCAGGTGGTCAGGGCATGGCCATCACCTTTGGATCCAGATCCTGGGGGTGGACCATTGCGGGAAGATCACCTGGGTGAGGGTACTTCGAGGAGCGGGGGTGGGGGCGTCGATGGTGAGAGGCGGTACTCCCCCTGTTTTGTTTATCCAACCCATCCTATTTTTTAGGATTCACCGAGATCCCAAATCCCCCACCCTCTTTTTCCACAAACATTGGGCCGAGGAAGAGGATGACTGAGAGTAACAACATTAACTTTCACACATCGTACTGGACATGTCCCGCTAATTGGCTCAGGCAAAGTCAGGCACTTGACTCCAAGTGCATACATCTGATACCAATTAGTTCTCCTCACACAAATAAAAGGCAGAAGACACACTATGAGCAAGACAGAACACGAGTATGAGCAGAACTTCCGGGATGAGAGCAAACCTATTGGAGCAGAGCAATGGAGCAAGAGGTGAGAGCAGCGGGTCAAATACCCCAAAAGATCCCTACCAGAGGGCGTTGGCAGAAAACACGTGCAGAAGGCCAGATCCCACAAGTGAAGACTGTATTCTATTTCAAGGACGCCATCGCCCCTCCCCGGTGAACGGCAGAGTTGGGGAGGCGAGGTCAGGCCTGTGGTATCGTATGCTAAAAGTGACCGACATAGAATCCAAGAGGGATACCATTGGAGTATCTCACGGAAGATACAAAATAGAAAAATCTTGTTCACCTTGGAATGGACAGATTTTAGAGCTTTGATGAAATGCTTGTAATATTCCAACATCATATTTTAGAATTAAAGAGACACACTTCGAGTGGGGAACTAGACCCAAGACTAATTGCCTTGAAAATGACCTTGTGTCAAAACACGTGTCGGCTGCAAAAAGAAATTAATCAAGAGCAGAATCCAATTTGAATTTGTTAATTATTGCATTGTACAAGAAAGAAATTATTTTGGGGAAAGCGCAAACCTCTGCAACAACACTTCTATTTAAACTTTCACTGATAGAGGTTTAGGGTAATACCTCCCAGTGCTAGAGACGTAGCTAGCCAAGCCACAAAACGGCCAAAGAGCACCAACACACGGTTATACACACGGTTATACCCTAACACAAACCTATCTGGGTTTGGAGGCGAGGTACTTTGCTTTTTAATCTTCCCTCGTTCTCCAGTGTTCCAACCAATGGTTAATATGGCATAGAGGCCGCCTTCAGGGGCCCTCTGCCGTAACCAATCATACCGTGTCGTTGGGGGCCGACTCCCCACGCCACAAGACCACTGTGCCCGGATTTACATGGCAGAGGGACAGTGCAGGGCACAGGCCAGGACAGCTGGATGTTCAATGTAACCACAGAAGAGCAGCAGTTATAGATCTAGAGAAAACCAAACAAGAAGTACAGGAACTTAAGTTGGCAAAAAGAATAGTTAAATCAAGACAAGAAAGCCCCAGGGTAGGTCAGGATGAGGGGCAAGCAAGAAGGAGGCAGCAAGGAACAAAGTACAAAGCCAAATGATCAAGGCAAGGAGACCAGTGAGCAAGCAAAGCCAAACAGAAGCTCAGCAGCACACCAGTGAAGACACGTATGGAGCACATTAAGATGTGCCTATTCCTTCCTGTGCAGGGTTTATATAGCCCACTTGCTCGCACTATGCATTAATCACAGCGAGTGTCATTTCCATGGCAGCAGCCAATGCTATGCACAGTGTTCAAGTGTATGGAGGTCGTTTCTTTGCCTTGCGTATGCGTGCTTCCCTTGAATATGTGGCACCTGCAATGTGATCGCTGTGGGGATGCCTGTTCCTGCATTGGGACCCAGGCCAAAGCCCTCTGCTGTGAGCGTGCCTGCCGGATCCTCCTGCCAACAACGACCATCTCAGGTACTGCTGCATGCAAGTTGACACAGACCGCAGCAGTGACAGGCTTGGGGCATGACAGGAACCTGTACTAGGGAGGCAGCATCTTTCAAGATGGAAGTAGTATGAGGCGTGACAACAAACATAAAATGTATGGCTAAATCGGCCATCTGGGTCTGCCAAGTTGTTTGATCACATGAAGAGACCATTGTATTCTCAAAGCAGTGTCCCAGTGGCATGCACATCTCAAGCTGATTAACGCATCTCAACTAACAAGGATGATCCATCAGTGTGACAGAATATCTGATTAACAGAGATCAATTATATTGTAGTGTTTTACGATGACTGCAACATTAAATCATATTAGAGGTGTGTTTTAGATAAATATGTATCCAATGGGGTGGCAACATATACGTCAATGTTTAAGGTTGGATAGGATTTTTTCTAATGGGAAATGTGGGAATGTTTTTATCTGATATGTTAATTTTGCATGTTTACCACTGTAAAAACGTGTGAGTTGTATGAGTAAACTGAGCAAATTATCCTTTTTAGTTCTAAGGAACTGACTACGCTCCCTGGCCGGGTTTGCATGCAATAAATCATGTTCTTCTTGCAAAGCCATGCACTCGTTATTTGCCATGTGCATTTTCCTGTTGATTGATTTGTGACCTGCTCTACATTTTGGTAGCAGAGGAAGGTTTTCCAGATTCGCTGTAGAGCTATAACTCTCCTGCTGCACACTCTGGGCTGCCGCACCCAGCTGCAGTGATCAGTTCACGTGCGCACTCATAGGAGACCTGCAGGCGCCTTACTTATCCAAAGGACTGCCTGGAAAGGGAGGGCACTGCTCCCACTTGTGCAGGCGGTTGACAGGGGACATCACACCAGAGGAGCTCAAAAGATATCCAATAACGTGAGTGCACTCTTGTGGGGAAAACAAGTGTGGATGGGTGATGGTGTATGAGATTCTTGTTTTTTAAACAAGAGAGGAGACACTCCCCTTCTTGCGGGGAAAGAGGACATCATAAGTAGTAGTAGAAAATAAGAATTGAAATGGAATATCTCCCCATTGTAGGGAAAAGATAGCACTATAGTTAACTAAGTGACGGTCCAGTATGTAAAGGACCCGGTATCCCTCTGCTCTGGAAAGGAGTGGGACGTGAGGAGGGTTGAGATCCCTCACCTCGAGTGAAGGAGGCAGAGGAAGGGTCTATACCATTGTGTAAATGATCGTGTTTTATTATTGATTGTTGTAATTAGTTGTATATAGGGATGTGAGTGTGTTGGGGCAGGACTGATTTTGAGGGGCAAAGTTGTATTGTTTTGTTGGTGTGTTGTGGCTTTGAGGTGAGACACTGCGGAGCTGGTGTTGGAATATTATACTTTTTTTTTTAAATAGTGTAGTTTTATACACTGAGATGTTCTAAAAATTGTGTTATTGGTTTATTGGTTGTTATATGTGATTTTTGAAATTAACAAAATTAACCAGGCCATGAAACATTATTGTTTTGTGTTTTGTGTGTTGAAATGTTAAAGTGTGATTTATAATTGTATGTTGTTTTTGAATGGCAGACCCTGTGGAAAGCCAGCCCTCAGACAGACACACATTCTCGCGGAAAAGGGAAGAGTGAGTTTCAGGGAGAGGCTGCCTGCTTTTGCAGAGCTGCATTCCTGAGAGAGAGGACCAGGGAGAGCGAGAGCCTTGGATAGCTCAGTGACAAGAGTACTGGTGGCTGAGATTTCCATACTCCTTGGAGCATTATGTATTTTTGAGGTAGAGTAAAATTAAAACAGTGATATAATTATTTTGTCACAATACGAATGTGGTTTAAACTTGTATAATCGTTCATGTCCCAATTATTATTTTTGGGAAATGTAAAATTATTACACAATGTGAGAATAGGTTACTTGGTGGCCTGTTTTGTTGAAGATAAAGTTGATTCAGAGAAGGAATACGAGTACCCCAATTAGAGCATTGAGAAAGGCACTTCCAGAATACAAGAAAAAAATCATGAAGTACCACTAAGAGTGGGTTCAGGGAACAAAGGGTAAACTGTTTAAAACATGGCCCAAGGAGGACACGAAGGATAGGAGCATTCTGTCGCACATGTGCACGCATTTAGCAACAATACATTACGACCCAGGCGTTGGACCATGATGCTAATAGCACCATGGTCCATGCCGGTAACTTACCGACTCCGCCATGGCGGAATGGGGAATTACCACCCCATTCCGAGGTTGGCGGGGCGGTAATTCCCCATGCCTCCAGGGCCCTTCCCATTCCCATTTTTGCCCCATAGGGCTCAATGGGACTGGGGAAGGCGCTAATTACGGCACCGTAAATTACGGTGCCGTAATTAGCTCCTAGGTCCCTTTGCGGGTTGGTTTTTTAACGCCTGCTAAAAGCAGGCATTAAAGTGCCACCCGCAAAGGGACCTCGTAATCAGGCGTTAAGGGTTTAACGGTGCCGCCACCTTTTGTACAGATTGTATATTACCGGGATGGAGTCAACAGAATGATTAAATATGAATAAACTTTGAAAACATTTAACATTTCTATGTCAACTGTCCAAGTTAGTTGGTTCACAATCTTATAATGTGGTTATGATAACTCTAACCAACAATCATATCAAGTGTTTTTAAAGAGACATTGATGAAGATGCATGGAAAGAGAAAATTTAGTGAAGGTGTTATTTAAATAAATGGACCTAAATAGTACTCTTCATTTAGACCGAGTGGTACTATTTAGGTCCATTTATTTAAATGAAATGTTTTCAAAGTTTATTCATATTTAATCATTCTGTTGACTCCATCCCGGTAATATACAATCTGTACAATTAATATTCCCTTTACTAGACTGTGAACCAAACGGATGGGCAGAATGGCATTGGTTGGTTGCATTATAAGTATGTACCTTACCATTAGTATCAACTATTTTTATTACTACAACTACAACTACAACTCCAGTTTTCTACTTACATTATTCATCACACTTTAAATGCGTGGATTTTTGATCCATATGATTTTTATAAGTTTAGCCATCTGGATTCCGGACCCTTGCACGAATTATATTAATTTCAACCATTAAGGGTTATGCACATATTGGGCATTGTTATTCCCCTAGAGGTCACATTATAACATTTCCTTCACCCCGACACTAGGTTTGTTTACATGTTGCGTCATGCACGCGTTTTGCGTGATGACGTCACATTGTAAACACGCCGCAGTCTGTTTTTCTCTTTTCGCTCAATTGATTAAGCTCTTATAGCCCTACATGCCCCTTTAGAGCATCCTTCCAGAGGAGACTAATTAGATTCCATTTTGTCTAATTTGCATCCATCTGAGCCTGGAGCTCAGCGCACAGTATGACGTACCACACGCAAGCACGTGATTACGTCACACTACTAACTACTTGATAAACAGTGGCGGCACTTGCCAAGGTGTCGATCAACCCTTTTGGCAGCTGGTCTCCGTGTGTGCCGCACTGTCATACACTAGGTAAGAATTTTAAGCTTCCAATACTGGCTCAACCTAGGCTTTCTGCCACAAAGCTTTCGAACACCCTGTTCACTTCTTGTGTCCATTACTGAGACTCTACCTATTTTTTCTCAGCGCTCCAGTCCAGAACAAATCTCCAAACCTTTTGCGGTCATTGACTACCACTTCCCCTCAGCTATCCTTGATATTGGTCAACCGCATTACCGCTGTAAGTGACTCATTACTGGCTTAACTTATTCTATCATAACTATGTCACATACAACAGTCTAAATAGACGCTTTTGATGTTCATCTCTACAGATAAGGACTTACCATCTAAGACCCGCTGTCTTGTTTAGACGAAGGCCTGGATTTTCTGTCCCAGACCACCCCCGTTCTCTTGAAGTACCTCCCTTATTTTAAAAAAAAACACAAGGTTAGATTCTCTAAATAGTTGCACAGTTGCTCACTTTACCATATTAGAACTTCAATGTATTAACTTTTAGGATTTTTTCTATATATTTCCTCATTAGATCATAGCAGTAAAGATACTATTAACCTAGTGAATTTGCCATCAGTTTCTACAGTTATTAATGAGGGACAGGTCTTCCTCCTGAGGATTAGTGTATACTCAGTATATTTAAAATGTCATACGTTCTGCTACATAGATAATCCTTGTATGTCATGGGTTATTGTGATACATATCTTGATCTAAAATGAGTTATTTTGAAATGTTTTTGAACAAATTGCTGTTGGTGTAAATATATTCCTAATGTACATATTATATATATATTTTTTCCTAGAAACCTTTGTTATTGCCCCTAATGAAGAGTGTTGTAGCACTCGAAACGCGTTGGGCCTTCCACAGCTTCAACATCAAGAATAAACAATGAAGAATGTTTCTTGTAACCTTATCTGATTCAAAGTCATTATTTTGAACAAATTACCTTTTTCTATGCATTACCATTTACAGACTTCCTTGAATTTATTAAGAAAAATCACTTGTTAGATATATCTACTTGTTGGTCTGGTATTCCAGATATTAGATAGTGTGCAGGGGACGTAAGTTCCCGGCTTGGGAACTTAATTTTCTTCACTGCAGCCTCTTGAGCCCGGGTCTCCAGGAACATAGTGTTAAGAATGATGGCAAGGCATGCACTCTGGTTCCCAGTCAAGTTTTCCTGCTGTAACAACAAACTGGGCCTCATCGCGATTTTTGCAGTAGCCATTCCGCTATTGGCAGCCGCCAAAATCGGGTGCGGGTTCCCAGAATGGGGAATTACCGGGCCATTCTGAGTTCGGAGGGCCCGGTAATTCCTCCCTCCAGGAACCCAGGAATTACTGCCTTCCCCAGTCCCATTGAGCCCTATGGGGCAAAAATGGGAATGGGTAAGGGCCAGTGGTAAATGGGGACTTACCGCCCCGCCAACCTTGGAATGGGGTGGTAATTCCCCATTTACCATTGGCAGAATCGGTAAATTACCGGCGTTAACCATGGCGCTATTAGCAGAATTAATAGCCCTAATTGAAGCATTCATTCAGGATTCACAATGGGCCTGAAGGAGGTTAAAGAAATCTCTGTGAGACACCCATGCAACATGCAGCACTATTGGTTAGAATGATAATAGCATCAGTTCTCCATTCACTGGTAATGGTAGTGAAGGGCGCAACACATAATAACAATACAAACCATACAGTTTACGGTGATTACTCAGCAGATAGGGCAGCAAAATAGGCAGCCTACTTACCAGCCTCTAGTAGCACCCCAGAGCTAGCGTTTCAGCTGCCAGTCCAGCGCACCCAGATTATTGAATAGCAGGGCCAAGCCATAAAGCAGGAAAAGGACTTGTGGACCAAGAGAGGGTGCTCTTTGTCACCCACATATTTGCTCTTGAGATAAAATAGTACAGGTAAAGTAGTTATGCCTCAAGCATTATTAACCATTGCTCTGGAATACTTGCATTACCCAATGCATGCCACCAAACAGTATATATGATCAGACCTCCAGGAGGACTAGTTCATCCTTAACCTTCGAGAACATGTTGACAGATTTGTAGCAAACTGTACCACTTGCAGAGTACAGGTCACACTCTCAACCTGTTGAAGGGAATAATGTCCCACCTATCGGGGCCCTTCAGGGAGCTTCACACTGAATATGTCAATATGATCAACAGGTGTGCTAATGTTCGTTACTTGTTGTATGCCCATTCTCTCGTTGGCTAGAGGCAGGGCCCTCTGCACATCCTGATGCCGAATCAGCGGCTACATTTTTGGTGTTTTGAGGTATTTCCTCAATGGGGGATATGGGATGTCCTAAGATCAGACAATGGTACTCACTGTTTCATTGGTCTGTTACCAGAGAATACTTTTTAACTTGGGATATGACACAACGTGTGCTCAGTTTACCACCCACAAGCTAAAGGGGTCACTAAGAGACTAATGATTTAGTAAAACACAAACTATCTAAGATATGTCACAGTTTGGGGAAAAACTGGCTTTATTGCATTTCCCTTGCCCTGTTTAGTATTAGGAATCATTTTTGAAACAAAATGTGTGGGTAACAGAAGGGACTACTCAGGAGAAGTGGTAGGACTTTAGAGCTACAAACTTTTGAAACAAAATGGTGGCGTCCCGCCACATATATTTACTTCAATTTGCATTTTAATTTTCTGCAAAGATTATCTCAATCGACATGCTGAATATCAAAAACATTGTATACTCATGATTAGACGAGGTATAAATACAACAGGAAGAATCTACAGGTTGACTTTTAGCTTATTTATTTGACTAAGGTCAAAGCATAAGAGGAAAATAGGGGTTCAGTTTCCCTTAATATTTAGTAAGTTTTATGAACAACACTTGCCTTCAAGTTGGCAAACATATTGAAAATCGGACATAACAAAACAAAAAGCAATTTTCAGACACACTTTTCAAGTTATTTGTACATGGTCCTAGAATTGCTAGTGCATGAACATAAAAGCAGGACAATTGTTACAGCAATTATGATCACATAGGTCATGCAACGGTGAGTAGTAAACCAGAATTAGGTTTTTACAAAGAGCATCCTGGTAGTTGTTTCCAAGGTGTGTTACGTTCTTGAGGGAGGTACCCCATGGAGCATGTAAATATATGTTGCGGGACGCCACCATTTTGTTTCAAAAGTTTGTAGCTCTAAAGTCCTACCACTTCTCCTGAGCAGTCCCTTCTGTTACCCACAGTATTAGGAATCAGCCTAGCAAATACCACCATTTGACCCGTCACAAAGTCATGACGGGTTGGAGGCTGCATTCACCACTCATGCCTGCACACACTGCCTCTGGCACCCATAAGACAGCTTAAGTGTTAGGGGAAGAGTTTCATGGCTATATTAGGGACCTAACTAAATCTATTAAAGTTATGCCCCACAGCTCCATCCCTTTCATCAACAGCTACACATGCGATCGACAGCCCAGCATCCCTACAGCAACTGCAGCTCTACCCAGATGACAGAGTGTATGTGAGATAATTTTTTAGGAAATGGAATAAGCAAAGATTCCACTGGACACATGAAATTGTCCTGGCTACACCTATTGCTGTAAACGGGAAGGGCTTCAAGCCATGGTTACATTTGTCAGACATCAGGAGTACCAATCCGCCACTGCAAGAACAGGAGGAATGGGGGAAAGAAGAGGGCATATAAAATGACTATAAAAGATGAGTGCTGACATAAAACTTTCAAATCATTGCATTGTGTAGAACAAGCAAAGACTATCCCTGTCTTACAGCCTTCACTGTCTTTAGGAGCAATGGACAAGACTAGAAATATTATGTTGTATGCTGTTTGTTTTTGTTTCTGTTTTTCTAATTTTCTAATTTTTCTCAAGTTTGAATTTGTGGGGTTGGGGGATGGAATGGGAGGGTATAATGACACTGGAGATGTACCGTTGCTACCCAAGGGGGTATGTTGGTACTGAGAAACAGAACTGAGGTTGATGATAGAGGCAATGATATGAATGTTGTGGATCAGATAGATCAAGAGGTTATTTTGGATAGCATCGCTGAGACAGATCATTTGTGGAATAAGCACATGGGGGTGGTGGGAAGGAAGAAATCTAAGGAGTCATGTTACATATGCTCCTTTATCCCACATGCAACTGGTGTCTCCAGACTGTTAATTTCCAAAGAAGTGCCACCTCAAACGTCCTATGCCTAGGACACCTGTCTCTATGCAGAGTGTGAGGGTTATTTCAGGGACATAAAGTTGAAGCTGTCTTGATAGACCCTGATGACCGTAAATGTTCTTGAAAAAGAAAGAGAAGAAATTGCGGTGTACTTTCAGACCCCAATTGCCAATGGAAGGGCCAGCTTTTTTCATTAACAAATGGGAACAGGGCCAAATTAGTTACAACACAGCAGGAATGCCAGGGCTTTCCAAGACAGAAGTGGCACACAGTCATGAGTCAGGCTATGAGATATGGACACTGTATGTACAGAGGTTAACTTGGCTGGTGCAATGTGATCAACCTGCCAAAGTACAGATACTCACACAATTCTTCTTGTGTTTGAGGGGAACTGGAACAGTGCCTGTGGGCACTTATGGACATTCTACTGACTCTTTTGACATTGAACATCTCAAGTGGGGCACTGCAGCCCTCATGGACCTTTACTGGCAATGTAGGAGTTTTGCTTATCTACAGCTGCCACTGTCATGGAAGGGACAATGCTCTTTGACCATGTTACATGCCCTAGTCTTGGTAGTGCCTGAAGCCCATCTCACTATAGCAAGGGTGCCCCGCCCTGTACCCCCTGCATCTTGCCAACAGTCACATCGATCAGTCAGACTCAGACTCTTTAACACATGAAATTATTGTTTGAAAGACTCTGCTGAAAGATTTGAAGAAATCTCAGACCAGTATAGGCTTTTTAGTAAGACTGAGACTTTCTTCTCCTCCTTGCTTGTCCTTGGGATAGAAACTGCCAGCACCAAATGGCTCCAGATAACCCAGTGGGAATTGATAAAAGTGGCCAATCAAATGGAGCACGGCCTCTATGCCGTCAAAGAGGAATTGAGAGCCATACCGTTAATGACCCTACAAAATTGGTACATTCTCGATTTAATAATGACCATGGAGGGTGGGGTCTGCATGAAAATTGTCACATCCTGTTGTGTGTACATTCCACCCCACAACCTGGATAATGGGTCACTCAGTCAGATAATTGTGGCCCTTTACAACCTAAGAGTGGAGATGGAGAGCAAAGCTTTGTTGTTATATTACTTGTCATGTACTGTTCCTGACAGCTTGTCCTATGCTGCTACACAAGGACAATGCCCAGAGACACGGTGAGGTCTCTGACCCTCAGAACAGGTAGGGTAATCCGATTGTGGAACATGCACACACACACACACACACACACACACACACACACACAGATAATGCTCTTCGGGGTTCACTAACATATTCTCCACCTGACCCTGGAAACTACAAGGAGTACTGGATTGATGGAGCTGGAGATGCAGGATGTTATTTCCTAATGTGCACACTGGAAGAGTATGTTCAAAGTGGGGGTAGTTTGATGTATGTCTCTCAGATATGGGTACCAACGGATGAGTTTGACAGGGAAAGGGAAAATAGTGTATTAGTTAATAGTGAATTAACTAAAGGGGGAATGTTGGGATGCAGGTACAGCATCCATACAGAGGTAAGAGGTTCAGACTGTTCAAACTCTATGAGCCCAGATGTTTGCTTATGTAGTGTCAGTATTTTTGTTGTTCGCCTTGGTAGTTTTGCATGGAGCACTTGTGCCATTTTATAGTTAGCATTAACGCACTCTCAAGAGCATTATGGGATGGAAGGAAGAGCAGCAACAATGTTGAAATGAAAAGGCTGAGGCCAAGTCATGTTGAGAGCATGCATCCAGTGGCATCAAGTTCTGCAGCGTTCTATTAATATGAGAAAGATCACGGAATAGATTATGTCATTTAGCATTGTGGGAATTCTTAGTACCTTATGAATGAGAGGCCAAAGTTCCTGTTAGAACACTCATATAGTAGAGGGAAGCTGGATTTCAGTATAAGGGCCATGGGCCATGCTAGCAAGAGCATTGCAATTTCTGGATTTGGCCTATTAGGAGTAAATTATGTTGGAAGAATTTGTTGGAAGGGAGAGCATTAGCTCAGACCTAGAAGCCTGCAGTTTGGTCAGCTAATTAGAAGGTATTATCCATTCCTACATGAGTGTTTAGACAGTCAGGGTTGTGAGCGGCAGAGCAAGTTTCTGTGCAGAGAGTGGCTTTTTTAGGAAGCCACCTGGGTTGCAGGTGATGGGAATAGAATGTGGATTCGATTTATACTGTGGCAACAAAGACAAATATTATGGGAACAGAGCATGAATACGAGGGTAGCGCATGGCTGTGTTGTTATAAAGCCATCTGGATTCCCAGAAATATAAGGAAGGAACATGTACTAGGGAGGCAGCATCTTTCAAGATGACAGTAGTATGAGGTGTAAAAGCACACTTAAAATGTAAGCTCAAATGGGCCATGTGGGTCTACCAAGTTGTTTGATAACATGAAGAGACTATTGTATTCTCAAAGGGGTGTCCTAGTGGTATGTACATCTTGAGCTAATAATAGTGTCTCAACCAACAAGGACAATCCATCAGTGTAACAGAATACCTGATCAGCAGAGATCAATTATATTGCAGTGTTTACAAAGACTGCATCTTTAAATCATATTAGGGGTGTGTTTTAGATAAACATGTTTCTAATGGGTTGACAACATATATGTGAATGTTTAGGAATGGATAGGCTTTTGTTCAATGGGGACCGTGGGAATGTGTGTTTCAGATATGTTAATTCTGCGATTTTACTGCTATAAAAACTTGTGACTTGTTTGAGTAAGCTGAGCGAGTGATCATTTTCAGTTCCAAGGAGCTGACTACAATCCCCGGCCAGGTTTGCATGTAATAAATGTTGTTATGATGGGTTATAGAACTGTCAGCTCCAGAGATGGCTGCCTGAAGGCTGAGCTCCTGCACCTGAACTGATTCCCTACGCTACCCTGCTATGGCTGAACCAGTCTCTCCAGATAGAAAACAACCTGCTAAAAGGCAGAAAGGAGATGGCGAGAGGTATTCTGATGAAAGAGAGGATAAGATCCTAGACATGCTTACTAAATTGGCTTTGGATGTGAATGAGATCAAGGATAAGATGACTAGGGCAGAAGAGAGATACTTTGAACTGACTTCAAACTTTAACAGAGTTGAATCCCATTTGAATTCTATGGATGGCACTGTGGAAAGGATGGAAATCCAGATTAAAGACCTGCAATCTAGAAATTAAAAGCTATTTTTGAAACTCTCTAAGCAGGAAAATATTTCATGGTGGAACAATGTGAGGGTGGCTGGCCTTCCTGAAGACATGGAGAGAGGCAACCCCATGGAATTTATTGAGAAAGTGTTGGTCCCTGTGCTCAAACTGGACCCCAAGATACATCTGGAGTTGGAGAGGGCTCATCAGAGTTTGGGACCAAAACCAACACAGGGACAGCGCTCTAGACATTTTGTTGTTAAGTTCCTGCGCTTTCCAATTAAAGAAATGGTGCTGAGAAAAGCTTGGGAAATACATGATTTATCCTGGAATGGTCACAAGGTGATGATATTTGGGGACCTCAGCCGAGATGTTCTTGATAAGAGAAGAAAGTTCAAAGCTGCTAAAGACAAAGCAAAGTTGAAGAATCTCAAATATTATATGGTATATCCTGCCATCTTCCATGTTGTTAAGGATGGCAGACTGTTTTCCTTCAATGAAAGTAAAGGGGCAGAGACCTGGAAAATGCGGATAACTGTGACCTGGAACAACCTATGGAGCCTACCACATCTGGCTCTAATTCTCAAAACTGTTGCCTTCAAAGAAGAAAAGATAATCAAGTTTGTCAATGAGCATTGGACATGCATTGATCTTTATTGTTGTTACTTGTTTTCTTTTTATGCTTAAATGTTGAAATACGTTTATTTATTTTTCTTTTTTCTTATTCCAAGTGTAATATATATTATATATATTATATTCTTCGGGACCATCATTTGGACAAAACGGCAGCTGTTGGAATCCGTTACCGCTGTTGTTTATGTTCAGAATTATAACTCGTGCCATTAGAGGAAGGGCCCTAGATTTTCACACGTTGCCTCACATATTTTTTTTGCATCATAGAGGACGGGGCTAACAATGGCGGCTCGTAGGATGAGAATGGTGGAACGCATATGGTGCGTGTTCCATAACAATAACACAGGCAGCGATGGCGGCTGAGGACTTCCTTATTGACATCTTCAGAATCCAGATGGGTGTTCCGCGGTGAGTGGCAGATCCCGACGGTCCATGTGCAGTGAATCAGAGGGCACGGCTTGTCTGTTTAGCATCAAACAGAATAGACTTGTGATACGAAGTGGAGGAGCAGATTGGTGCCGTTGGTACTATTGTCGCATGGTTGTGAACCCTAGTGCGATGTGTTCTCTCCTTCACGCCGACTGCAGAGGAGTGACGGTTATCGCGTGTGTCAGCAGTGATTTTGTTGTGGCTGCGGACAGCCGTGCACCGCCCCATAATCGGGCTTTTCGATATCAGACGGTCTGTTCTGCAGCCCCTCATCCCTCATCCCTCTATTCCGCAATGCCCCCCACCTTGTAGCTGATCCTGGCATTCAGCGGGGATCACCTGATATCTGAACCCTGTTGGCATGCATGGCCTCTGCAATGTTGACTGGCAGAGGGGGTAACATGAGATGTCATTTAATGTCGATTGCAGTCTGACCTAAGAGTCTAGGAGTCAGAGAGCTAGTGTGCATGTGCGTGTGCATGGCTCAAGGTATTATGGAGATTTGGTTTCCATGGTTTCATTTGTATTTTGGTCATTTGTATCTAACAACAAGTATTGGAGGGTGGTTCCTTCGGGCGGGTTGTGTTTGGCGGGTCCAACATGGTTCGGGAATGATTTAAGCACATCGTAGGATGAGAATGGTGGAATGTGTATTGTGCGTGTTGCATAATAATAACACGGGCAGTGATGGAGGCTGAGGTCTTCCTTATTGACATCTTCGGAATCCAGATGGTGTGCCACATACATTGTTCCTGTGGGATGTTGCTGGCTGGGGTTGGTCTCTGCTGAGCGCGGTTCGCTTGGAGGAGTTATTTTCTGTATAAGTATTCCAGGGTAATGCTGTGTGGAGCGATATCCGCCGTCCCGATTGCTTACCTATGCTCCTGAATGTTGTCTTGCTCCCGGTGCATGCAGATAAACAATTCTGTTGGTATACGTTACTTGGCCATTCATGCATGCCCACCAGATTGCTCATTTGGTGTGGGCAGTGTCGGGGTGAGCCAGGGTTGCATGGGGATGTTCTCCCCCAGGACAGGTATTTTCTTTCTGGTAATCACACCATCCACTTTATTTATGTCTATTGCCATAAGGTGAAGCCTCTGTGCATGGTCCAGAAGGTTTGGAGGGAGATAAGGCAGAGCACCCAAATAAAGTGGGATAATTATTTTATTTATTTGCTATCGATCATATACAGCATAGAGGTGGACATTAAGAGCTGGCACTGTATACACACATGTGTTTACTCTCCCAACTTGCCAGATTAGGGTACATTCAGCTCTTACATGCTTGACACAGCCAAACACGATTGAAGGCACTACCCGGGAAACTGATATAGCTGTTACCTCTATGGCCAACTTTGCACCGCTTACACCAATTCCCCACATGGAGCACCACCTGCCCTGATCTCCTCTCCACCATGGGAGCTCAAAGCCATGAGTAACAAAATATTACAAAAGCAAACAACATGTCCTCGGATGTTCCCTCCTTTGCATGTAAGTTTATTTGGGATGGCTTTAGATCTCATCTCACTGGAATGACTTATGCTGCTCATGTGGCTTCCCCTACACTCTGGCACTGACACACAGAATTCTTGAAAGACCATCCTGTTACAAATTGAATGGTTGTTTTATTTTTTGGATTTCTCTTACTAGTTGTGATCTGGGCTTGGAGTTCTCTACGGTATTACCCAAATTGTTCGTTTACAATTGTTCGAATGAACAATTGACCGAATTTAAAGGGTCACAATTTACCTTTTCACAATTGACCGTATATATATATATATATATATATATATACATATATATATATATATATATATATATATATATATATATATATATATATATATATATATATATATATATCTGTTTGGTAATATATATTTATATATATATATAGGGGTTTTGGGGGGTTTGGCGTTAGGTGGGGGGTTGTGGGGGGTTTCCCCCACATATATGTTACAATTGACCTTCACAATTCGGTCAATTGTGAAAAGGTCAATTGTAATTCGAGCAATTGTCAAACGAACAATTTGTATACATCCTTCTCTACATGTGGGAATGGGATGGAATCTGAGTACAGGGATCTAGTTGGGTCATGGTTAACTCAGTGGGCCTCATTACGACTCAGGCGGTAAGGGGTTTACGGCGGCGTAAACAGCGCCGACCCTTACCGCCTGAGTACGAGGTCCCTTAGCGCCATGGCGGATTTAACACCTGCTTTTAGCAGGTGTTAAAATCCATGGCGCTAAGGGACCATGGAGTTAATTACGCCACCGTAATTTACGGTGGCGTAATTAACGCCTTCCCCACTCCCATTATGCCCTATGGGGCAAAAATGGGAATGGGGAAGGGTAAATGGGGATTGGGGACTTACCGCCCCGCCGACCTCGGAATGGGGCGGTAAGTCCGCCTACCACCATGGCGTAAACGTAGTTTACGCCATGGTGGTAAAGTCACAGCCCAGGCGGTAACTTACCGCCTGGGTCGTAATGAGGCCCAATGCCTGTTAATGGGTTATGGAGTGTTCGGGGGGACTTTGGGGGACATGTGAATGCTACATTGTTTAGTGATTTGTAATTGGGTGGTAGAGGTGTACCACTGAGAGGTGGCATACACGTTTGAAGCTTTATTTGAGTGGTCTGGTGTCAGCGGTCTCCCTCACTATCACACACTGGGTTCTGTTAAAGGGTATGGATGACTGGGTTATTGATGTATCAGGGTCTTCGAGTAATGATACAATGAATATACATCTTTGCAAGTTCATAGAGGGGCTGGGAATATGATGCAATTATGGGCACTTCTGGCACTGCATGGAGGTGGGATGTGGCATATATTGTTTCGTATCTATATGATTTTAGGTTTTGAGTTTGATGTTTCAGATGGTTACCTTGGATTCATTGATATGCTGTTGTTGATTCTATGGAATGATAGGTGATTGGATTTGGAATATGGAAATTAGGTTCTGCACGTTTTGGCTTCACCAATACTGCCTTTGAAATGGTCTTGGGTTCCGGGTAGATATAATAGAGAGGATATGCATGGGGCCTCATTACGACCCTGACGTTAACCATGGTGCTATTAGCGCCATGGTTGACGCCGGTATTTTACCAACTCCGCCATGGTGAATGGCAGCATTACCGACCCATTCCAAGGTTGGCGGGGCGGTAATTCCGCATTCACCATTGGCCCTTCCCCATTCCCATTTTTGCCCCATAGGGCTCAATGGGAATGGGGAAGACAGTAATTACGGTACCGCAAATTGCGGTACCGTAATTACCTCAAAAGTCCCTTTGCGGGTTCCTTCCTTAACGGCTGGTAAAACCAGCCGTTAAGGTCTGGACCCGCAAAGGGACCTCGTAATTAGGCGGTAAGGGTTTAACGGCGCCAACACCTTTTACAGCGCCGTTAACCCCTTACTGCCTGGGTCGTAATGAGGCCCATGGTCTTCGTGTGCTTTTGTGTTCTTATGATTATAGTTAAGGGTAGGGTGGGAAATGTTGTTGTTATTTATTATTACTATATATGAATTGGGTGTGGGTTCTGGGGCAATCACAGTTCAAGATGTTACGATTGTTGTTAATAGCTGCACTCATTATCACCTTACAGTTTTGCAGGGTGTGTTGTTCAATTTAGTATATGTTTGTTCATGGGGTTGCTGTGTTTGTGTTTGTATTGTTATATGTAGTGTTGTAATGTCTACCCAACTCGGTCTCATCACTTCCTCCCCTTCATCCTTTGGCATTTATGAGTTTGTGATCGATATGGATGGTTTAAAGTTGATAGCACATGTTGGTGGGTGTTCTGAGGATATGTTCCTGGAATGTTAAAGGCCTTAACATTCCGGGGAAAAGAAGAGAGGTATTGAATAGGCTGAAGAGGGTAAAAGTTGATATTGCACTTATTCAGGAGACTCATTTGTTGAATGATTATATTCACCTACTCAAAAACAGATGGTATACTAAGTCCTTTCATAGTTGCCACAGTTCCAAATCAAGTGGAATGGGCGTACTGCTACGCAAAGGTCTTCTACTTCAAGTAGAAAAGGTAGTGATGGGCGAGGAGGGGAGGGTACTTCTTATTGATGCTAAATATGAAGATAAACTAATTACGATTGGCTCTATTTATGGACCATGTACTGGTGGTAGTTCTTTCTTTGGGAAACTATCATTACTTTTGAGGGAGATGGGCAGAGTACATGTATTCTTGGGGGCTGATTTCAATTGTGTGGTGGATGGGAAAATGGACCGTTCGGCACAATGTAGGTATACTGCGGAGAGCTCAAGTAGAACCTTCAAGGAGTTTATAGATTGCCTAGATTTAGTAGATGCTTGGAGGTTTGTTCACCCAGAGGAGAGAGAATTTTCGTTTTACTCACCGGTGCATGACTCTCATTCAAGGATTGATTATTTTCTTGTTTCTGATAGGTTAGCTGACAAGTTACAAGAGGTGATTATCAAAGAAAGGAATATTTCGGACCACTCTCTGATGATGATGCAGTTGAATATAGGACAGGAGAGGTCGGGATTCTCTAAATGGCGATTTAAGACTTATATTTTACAGGAACAGAGGGTAGCTGAAACTCTGGAGGATTTCACGAGTAATTACTTTGAGATTAATGTTGGTTCGGCTTCTGATGTCATGGTATGGGATAGTTATAAGGCAACTGTGCGGGGGGAATTGATGAATATTACATCCCGAGCTAGAAAAAAAGTATGGTTGAGCTTCAGAAGTTGGAAAGGGAATTGCAGGAGGCAAAGAAGATCTTTGCAGTTTCTAAGAGTGCTGAGGATAGGAAAGCGGTAGGAAGGCTCAAGGAAATACTAAAGCAAAAGATGGATATCCAATATGAAAAGGGCATGTTCTTTATGAAGCAGAAGTTTTGGGAGCAAGGTGACAAAAATTGAAAATTTCTGGCAAATAGATTGCGGGGTTTGTCGGATACTTCATTTGTCAGAAACTGATAGATAATGATGGTGAACATATTATCAAAAAGGATGAAATTTGCGAGGGTTTTAGGACGTTTTGTGATACTTTATATCGGGAAGATCCGTTTCCAACTCCAAGGTTGATATGGACTCCTTTTTTGATAAGTTAGTCATGCCAAATTTATGTGAAGACCAGTCTATGATGGTGGATGGTCCTATTACAGAGGAAGAATTATTAGTAGTAATTAGTCAACTTAATAAGGGTAAGTCGCCGGGAATGGACGGTCTTCCGGTGGAATTTCATCAGACATTGGGTGGTGTGCTGGTTCCATTCCTGTGCAACCTGTATAATGGCCTCATGAGGAACGGGATAATTTGTCCCACCATGAAAGAGGCTTGTGTAGTGGTTCTTCCAAAGCCAGGGAAGGATGGTAGGAAATGTGAAAATGATAGGCCGGTTTCACTTCTGAATGTGGATCTCAACATTTTTACTAGAATATTGACTAGTAGACTGGATGCGTGCATTGGCAAGCTGATTGCTAGTTATGAAAGGTAGATATGGCTATGATCATATCAGGAAGTTGATTGACATCATGGGTCTGCCACAGACAAAAACTCGAGATACCCTGCTGCTTTTTATGGATGCGGAAAATGCCTTTGACAGGGTCAATTGGTCTTTTCTTTATCACACTCTTAAAAGGATGAGATTTGGTGGCACGTTCATTAAAACTATAAAAGCATTGACTTCTGATATTAGTGCAAAGGTATGGGTAAATGGGGTTATGTCCTCTTCATTCTTGCTGTCTAGGGGGACTAGGCAGGGTTGCCCATTGTCTCCATACCTATTTAATCTGGCATTGGAACCCCTCATTTTATACTTGAAACAGGAGCAAGGCCTTCATGGCCTTCAATTTGGGGATAACGAGATGAAAGTTCTGTGCTATGCTGATGATATGACCATTATGTTGTCCAACCCGGAAGAGGGATGTATGAAATTTAGGCAGATGTTTGAAGAAGTGAGTCGATTGTCGGGCCACAAGATAAATTGGTTGAAAACAGTAGCCTTCCCTTTGGATGTTAGTATCCCACATTGGGTTTTGGGCTCTTGGAACTGCCATTGGGAGACAGGGGCAATGAAATATTTGGGTGTTTACTTGATCCGAGACTTGAAGAGAATGACTGCTTTTAATGTAGCGCGAATATTGGAGGTGATTAAAAGGGATATATTGAAGTGGGGCCAGTTGAAGATGGGGATATGGGCCAAGATCAATGCCATTAAAATGGTGCTTTTACCAAAAATACTATATATTTTACAGTCCATTCCCCTACAATTCACGAAAAAATACTTGCTCCTGTTGACAAAGCATTCCAAGGTTTTCTTTGGGTGGTTGGTAAAAGGCCTAGAGTTCCTAAATATATTTTAACAAGTCCGGTGAAGGATGGGGGTTTTGGTTACCCGATCTTGAAAAATTATTGTATGGGTTTTCTCTTGAAGAAATCAACCTCGTACTTCTCTGACAATCATAAATATGTCCCCAATTGGTACATTATTGAGAGTGCACAATTTTCCCCTTTTGCTCTTAGAGATATATATTCTATGTTGAAAGTTCCGTCTTCAGTAAAGAAGCTACCAACAATATGCGCTACTCGGGAGGCATTGTTACGCTTTGTGGAGATTGGAGACGGGAGTGCTTGAGTGCATTATGATGCATCTTTATGGTATAATGCATGCTTGCAGTTTGCGAATAGACCCTTATGCTCGAAGAGTTGGATCAATAGAGGTATCCTTCGTATTTGTGATGCGTGGCTAAACGTTCACATGATCCCTTTTGACCAGTTGAGGACATCTTTTGGAATTGGGAATAGAGAGAAAAGTCGTTATGATGCTTTGAATACACTCTTGACTGAACAAATAGGAATGTTGGACGGGGACATGACTGAGAGACCTTCATTGTGTGAACTTCTCCGTTCTACCCCATATGTAGTTTCCACATATATGGGATTAATGCCAATGGAAGAAACAGATGTGAGGGCTTGGGATAAACTTTGTCTAACCTGGATAGATGATCTTGGTATAAATATCCCTGTTCAAGAGTGGACCTATTTACTTCATGTGGGAGTGCAGGCGAAGATGGATTTACAGCTGCGATACATCAGACAAAGGATCCTCTACAGATTATATTGGACACCGTCCAAGATGGCTAGGTTAGGACTTTCGGACTCTGATTCGTGTTGGGGTTGTGGATGTGGCGGGGGGGGGTCTTTGATGCATATGTTATGGATGTGCTTGAGAGTATCTGAATTTTGGTCCAGTGTATAGGACAGGTTAGATCTTGTGATGAAAGAGAAACTTCCTCGCACTTTCCTTTCGACCATTTTATTGTCCAACAGGGGCAGAGGAGTCAGGGCTAGGAGTAGTGCAGATTGGATTAATAGAGTTTTGGTTTTGGCAATGAAGCAGATGTTACGAGTTTGGAAATCTAGAAAGAAACCTGGTGTAGAGGAGTGGCTTTTAGACATGCAAATCTTGTCCAGTTATGATAAAGTTATGCTATTTGGTCAAGGAAGGGAGGGCCGTTATTCTAGGATTTGGGGTCCTTTTAATGATCTATATGGTTGAATATACGGTTACAATACTTGATGGTCTATCTCTTGAGTGGGGGTGGTGAGAGACGGTTTGGTTGTGTGTTTTTCTGTTGTTTTGTCTTTTTGATTATGTGTTGTGGTTCTTTTGTAGTATTGAAAAATGCTACTTTGTATGTGTTATGGATATCCATTTTGTGTTATATTGATTTATCTTGGATCTATTGTTCTTATGTATTTTGCAATGTGAAGAGATTTATGTTGAGATATGAAGATTATTGTATTATAATTTGTTGTTAAAATGTTAAATAAAGTGTTTTAAAAGAATAAATAAATGTTGTTATCCTCAGAAAGCCGTGCACTGATTATTTGGTGGGTGGATTTTCCTGGTGATTGATTTGGGACCTGCCCTACATTCTCTTCCTGAAATAGTAGACATGGTGGCTTCCCCCAGGTTTTGGATCATAGATCGGGATGTAGACAATGGAAAGAGTCCTTATTGTTTACTGTAAACAACTTGTTAGTGAAGACAACAAAAAACAAATAGGAGAGTATGCTCAGGCAGACCTCATATTATTTGCATGCAGTGGTATCAAGCATATAACATATCCTGTACAGTGATCCAGTATTCCTCTTCTCATGTTATGAATGCTAAACATGTTCACAACCTTACTTTGTGGTAATTAAACAACTTTGGTGCAATATGCCAGCTTGGTTACAAGCATCAGGTCATAGATGGTTGCTTTTATATGTCACTTAGGAACTATCAATTTTTCATTACCTTTTCATGCCTTACAGGTGACCTCGCAGTTCCAAAACTGTTTCAAGAGGGCCGTTATACATCACCATAGCAGAGGGCATTGTTCATCATGAGAAGTAAGTGGGACGATTGAATATGCAATGAAGCAAATTCTGCATATGAAGCTTGAAATGTGTACAATGGTAAACCACTTAGCGGCCTATTGGGCTAAATAAATAATTCAATCAGCTTTATAACTGGGGTACAGCTGACAAGCGTTGATGCACTTTTCATGCTGTTGCTGTACTGAACACTATCACTATAAACCGGTCGACAAGTTTGATCTGGAGCATTACATTTGTAGGGGAAGAAATTAAATGGGATGTGGCCAGCTCTGAAGTTCATGAATTCTTCAGTGAGAAGTTATTGAGGAACCACAATGATGTGGAGCACCAGGTCTGGCACAGAGGGCTCACAGAATATCAAGGGATTCCTCCTAATCTGTGGCAATGGTGATTGGTCAAACTAAATCAGCCAGAATGCTCAGTGCTCATCTCATGCTTCAGGACTCTTTGAAGGAGTTTGGGCTCTTTCCAGCTGGATATTACTTGGTCTTTGGGCAGGGTATCTGTGGTACTGAATTCTACCCAGGGATATCTGGCAAAGAAAGTATTTCAGGGAGCCCAGCATGTTTGGTTGGGACTTGGAACTGATTGATAGCTGTGGCCCTTGGAACCTGCCAGTTACAATGTGTCAGAAAAATGAAGCCAGGTCAGATAGTAGTAAGTAATAGAATGTGTTAGTCTGGATTAGACCTTATATTTTTCTTGGAAGGGACAGAGTTATTTAGTGCCTGTGATTGTGTCATGGTAAGAAGTATACCTTCTTGAGAAATCTGTTTTACGTTACAAATGTGCAATGCGCACACACTGTGTATTGGCCTGCTAAAAGGAAATTATTTGTAATGTCTTGAGTATGAAATTCTGTTCAATTGAATAGGCTGATTACCACATTGCTTCTGAATCTACTTAACATTTTTTTCCAAGTACAACATATCTCTAGCATAGACAGACAGACACAATCTAGAAGCAATGCATGACAATGAAATAGTTTTTTTGAAGCTTCACACCAAACCGCTACTGCATCTGACATCTGCTTTGTAATCATGAAAGTTATAAGTAAAGAATTGAACTTTATTGTGATAATTCTATTGCTAGTCTGTATAGTGATTATCAATATGATGTATTGTTGTCGCAGATGTAAAGATAAAGGATCAGTTGATATGTACTCTACTATCAACCATTCTAAAACTCCTGAACATAGTGTTTTTGGTTTTCATGATGAATGCTCTGACAATTTTTAAAAAGCAAGGGATGCCCTTATGAAGGTAAACTATTTCTAGTAATGTTAGTTAGAGGGTACTAAAGATGTGTCTGCATTCATCGGATTCCCGGAAATAAAAATGCTATTGCAACAGGGCATGAAACTGTAAATAGTGTAAAAGGGGGATTGTAGACACATAAAATCATATTCAGTATTGTATTTGAAAAATTAACCATTAACATTGAAAATGCCAGTAGTTCTAACATTTTTATTAAGCCACAGCCATCACAGTAGATGGCATGATGAATCAGGTGCTGACTAAGGGATGTGGGCCCTAGCACCAGTAAGTGGTGGAGGGTGGGCGCCAGCAGCCATAAAGCAAGACAGAGGCAGGTGTACCCTTTTCTAAAGGATTACCCAGGATGCATTACGAACTGAGAAGGTGGCACATGAATCTTTAAGACCACTGCTGAGATTACCTTTTTAGTAGAAGGGCTAATCATATGATTGACAGAAATGGCAGGTGCAATGGACACTAAAGATGGACAAGCAGGATTGTGCTCCCTGAAGCAAGAGTATGAATCTGCCCGTACTGTATAATTTCTTCAAGGCCAAATGAGGTATTCGATAAGAGGCCCAGCAGCAGCACATTAGAGAATAAATAAGACGCTGAGTTGTCGCATTAGAGTCTGCTGTTCATTTTAGAATTTTAGAAGGGAACATGCTGCCAGTGTTCGTATTGCCTTGTAATGTAATAAACTGATTATGTATCTTGTTACAGTTCCATATTCGCTGCATGGTCTTTGTTTTGTTGACACAATCTAATCTGATTAAAACCAGAACTCATTTTTATCGCCTCTCCTTTGCTGCGAGTAAAAAATATTTTTGATACTTTAATTCATGCCAGACTCTTCCCACTCTAAGCACTATAATAATAGTTATTATTTGTACCCAGTGGTTCCACTTTCTGAGTTTTTTAGCTAGAGAATGATAACGGACTGAGTCGGTGCTGCCTGTATTGTAATCCATGAATTGCAGGCAGAATGCAGATGTCAAAAGCCTGCGTTTAACTTGTGGATCCACCTCAATATCTAATATTCAAGACATGATTATGTTTCTGTGTTGCTTAAAGACTATCTACTTTTAATCTGTGCTTGTTATTTTCACTAACTATTGAGACTGGTCGAGAGAGAGTACCAGGATTTTCAGCAGTGAATCTGACTTGAATCTTAAATCACTAAGCTGCAATTAACATGTATTGCATCATTTTGATGCTGACGCAAAGTGGCACAGAGGTGGGAAATGATGCATAGACAATCTACTATTTCCATGCCCCTCTGATTTGGATTCCCTGCATTTAGGTGGAAATCCACAGAACACATTTCTCTTTTCAGTGCACAAATACAAATGCATCGGCATCATAATTTTGATGCAGGTGGATGCCTGTGTATTCTGCCTGCCCCTTTTATGCATAAAAAGGGCGGTGGAATCCATAGGTCCATACAGCACCAATTACAGGTCACTGCCACTGAGCTTTCCCGCGCCTATTAAAATGAGGTCCTTAATCTTTACTGATTTCCTTTCTTCATTGTGTATTTAATTTGTTTTCATCTGATGTGCGCTGGTGTTGTGCACATGGACGAGAATTGCTATATCACCTTTATTTGGTTGTGTCCCATTTACTACATTGAAGGACTTTTGTGATGGCAAAAAGCAGTAGTCCTCTATGGGCATAGTTATTGTGAAAAGCTCTACCTCAAGAAATTCTCCATGGAAGGCATCCACAGGCTCATAGATTGCCTCACAATGATTCAGTTGTGGATGTCCAGTGCTTAACTGAAGCTCAACCCATCCAAGACTGAATTTCTGCTGCTGACCAACGGTGTGCAGTCAAAATTCGAAAACATTTCGTCGAAAGTCATAATATCGAAAACAAAAAGGTTGAAAAAAAAAAGTCGAATGCCCTTTTTTTTAAATTATATATTTATTTTGAGGTCTGGGAATAAAAAAAAAATGGGAAAAAAAGAGGGGGTTGGGGGGAATCCCCCCCATTTCGAATAAAAAGCAATATAAAAAAAAAAATCCAAATTTTTGTTTTTGACTTTTTTCTCTCGATATTATGGGCCTCATTACGACCCAGGCGGTAAGTTACCACCTGGGTCGTACCTTTACCACCATGGCGTAAACTATGTTTACGCCATGGTGGTTGGCGGACTTACCGCCCCATTCCGAGTTTGGCGGGGCGGTAAGTCCCCAATCCCCATTTACCCTTCCCCATTCCCATTTTTGCCCCATAGGGCATAATGGGAGTGGGGAAGGCGTTAATTACGCCACCGTAAATTACGGTGGCGTAATTAACTCCATGGTCCCTTAGCGCCATGGATTTTAACACCTGCTAAAAGCAGGTGTTAAAACCTCCATGGCGCTAAGGGACCTCGTACTCAGGCAGTAAGGGTCGGCGCTGTTTACGCCGCCGTAAACCCCTTACTGCCTGAGTCGTAATGAGGCCCATTTGAAAAAATGACATTCGATTATATCACTATAAACCCTGACCAACAACACCAAACACCATGAAATCCAGACCTGGCTGTCTGCTATGAACCTTGATGACGTCGCAGTGCAGTTGACCACCTGTGCAAATTCCCTTGCATTATACATCAACAGGCACCTCTCCTTCAAACGCATAGCAAGGAAGATGCAAAGAGCTTGGTACCAACATTCTCTCGTGCGGAAAATCAATCCCTTCGTCTCAGAAAACTATTTCAGATCTGCTGTCCAAGGCTTAGTCGTCGCCCACCTGCATGGTGTCAATGCCCTTTTGGAAGGTCTTCCAGTGTCTACCCTGGCACCCTTGAGATGTGTCTTGCATGCTGAAGCATGACTCATCAAAGGACTCTGCAAATTTGACCACATCACTCTGACCCTCATTGAACTGCACTGTCTCCTACTGCATGCCTGGATCATCTTCAAAACCTTCTGCATCATCTAGAAGGCTGTCGCTCTGAAGTCACTGAGCTACCTTACTGAGAAACTCTGCTTCTCCAGAGGCCTACGATCCACCAGAAGTAAGGACATGCACAGACTTGAACTTCACTAGAGTAGAAGTAAAGAACCAGAAGACAGGCCTTCCCTCTCTCTATGCCCCAAGACTCCGGAACCTCCTCCCCATCAACATTAGACTTATCCATTGCTTCTGCAGTTCAGGAAGGAGCTCAAGGACCTCCTGCCTAACATCTAGGTCCACAGACCATCCACTCCTCACCTTATCTGAGACTGGGTAATCTGGTCCCCACTGCTTCCTCACCTGGTTACTTGTAGATCCATTGCTGCCAAATTGCCCGCCCTCCCCCTCGCCTGTTGTTGGCTCCCCATTCCCTTATTATCTGCTTCCTTCACTGAGTTCTCCCCCCCTATGATTGCAGAGTGCTCTTTTGCTTCCTAAAGCTTGGTCTGTGCTAAATAAATACCCTAGAAATCACAATAATGATAATAACAAACACCCTTGTGAAATGAGATTTCTGCATAGTAGTTCATGTTGGGGCCAGTAGCAAAAGATCATACATGTATTTTGCTTTTAAAATGCTTATGTATGTCTTTATGAAGCAGGATGAGAATTTGTCTAAGAGTAATCTGGCTGATGAAAGTTTGATGATGATTAAACGTGCATCCCTCTGGAGACCTCAATCACGTTTTAGCTCTTTGTCCCATACAAGAGGAAAACGTCTATTTGGGTAGTCCATCCCGCAATACTTGACAGATTTCCATCAAGTAAGGGTACCAAGAACAACCCCAGAAACATGTTTCTGCCTGGTCATTTATAGAACATGAGCACTTTTATATTTTGGATTAGAAACTGTCGGTTAAGGGTTATTTAATATATATTCAATAAATACATCTTTTAAAAATGTTTGTGAAACATTTCTTAAATCTGGTTTGCATGACTGGTAACAAAGGCGGACATTCCTAGAGGGATGAGAAGTGGTTTGGGTTGTGGGAAGTGGTAGGAAAATTGGCAATGTGAGTGAAATCAGTATTGATGGAGTGCTTGGACTGGTATTCAGAATGGAGACTGTCAGCAAGTGAGTGTTCCTTGGCATAGTTGACTGTGCAGTTGAACAACCCTCTGGAAGATTTTTAGGAATGACAATGTCTGTTTTGTAGCAGGCTTGGAGAATTACTGTTGAGACTGATAGGTTGCATAGGGTGGAGATGGCAGGGAAGGTGACAAGTGCCATTTCCTATAATAGTTTGAGATGCGAAGGGGTTAATTGGAGCATAGGATGGGTTGGGAGAGCAAAGGAAGGGTAGAATTCCTGTAGAGGAGGCGAGGGAGAAGTGGGATAGTGTGGGGACCATAGTGGAGATGAGAGGAGGGGAGAATGTAGCAGTTCCTGTGAGGAAACGGTGCCCTGGAGGGCCATGCATAGTTTTTGAGGCTGCGGGTGGTGTGTACTAGGAGGATTTGGCTGAGTTGTGGGTAGTATCCAGGGTCAGTGGGCAATTCATGTAGGCAGTGAGGGTGGTGAATTCATCTTTGTTCCAGCACAGTAAGCAGTAACGCATGGTTGCCTCAGCAGTTGGATGGTTGAGGAGATCCATGGGTGAGGGCAAAGGGTGGGTGAAAGTAGTGGTCAAATTGGGCGGGAGCGGTTGGTTGCGATGCTCCTCTACTTTCAATTTTTAAGTTTTACTGTTTCTATACTTGTATTTAAAATAAAACGGTTCTGTAATGGTGTAGTTTTCAAATAACATTGTAGGAAGAAGTTGAAACTTGCAGTTCAGTGTGCTGCACTGAACTTTCCCTTAAACAGCAAGTGTGTTTGTTTGGGGGTTTGGATAGCATGTAGGAGGGGGCTTGGAGATAGGGCTTGTGGAGAGCAGGGACAGACCAGTAGGGGACATAGTTCCAATACTTCTTTTTGTATACTTCGACCACTGGGTGAGAGTTGAGGAGCAGGTAGCATAGGGTTAGGGTTGGACAGTGGTAAGTTGAATTCAACAATGGAAAGTTCATTTCCGCCAGGAAGAATTTGGCATAATAGGGGTGAGCAACCATCAAGCCAGACTGCTTTAATATGTGTTTGGTAAGTTGGGGGTGAGAACTGAGATGGTGAAGTGAGCGAGTGAGTAAGTGGTTAGAGGGAGTGGAGTTCAATTGTGAGAGCAGAGAAATATACATGAAGACAGTTGCCTTGGGTGTTGGTGGGAAGGTTATGTAGGTTAACTAGTGAGTTGCTAGAGAGTGAGGACAAGTTGGAGACAATGGGCCTTAGTACTACTGGAGAGGGTGAGAGCACCCATTGTGACAACAGGGACATCAGCAGGAAGAGGTCTGAGTAAAAGGTTAAGATTAAAGAGGAAGAGGATGATGGAGGACCAGTGAACGGCAGAGGAGCAGATTTGAAGTGGTCGGATTGAGATATGCTCCAAAGGAGGGTGAGAAAAATCAGAGTGTGTAAGGACAACGAATTGTGTGTCCTTGCTGATAATGAGACACACACCACCACCTTTTTCTGGGAAACATGATTAGTAAGAGAAGAAACTAAGTCGATGTGAAGAGCTTCCAATGCATTTGATAAAACCAAAAATTAAAGATAACCTCAAAATTAGGGTCTAATCAGGGATACTAATTGTGTGCTTCAAATGAAGATTAGGTTTTTAATATGATCTTATTATCAAAATGGCGAAAAAGGTTCCGTATGCTATAAATAGGAATCTAGCTATGTATACTATATTTGGATGAAATGTTAAGGAACATATGGGTAAGAGCTCTCAATGTCAAGTTTTGAGTGAGTCTGCACTCACGTGCATGAATCTTCTGTTTATCATATAAGCAGGGCTAGGTTGTTGCTGTCTATGATTGCTCACGAGTTTGAAACTCTTCTTTCACCTGGGTCCAGCCTGCACTTGGCAAGTTTGATTCCTGCGGAAACAACGAAAGGGCCCTTTATCTTTCTGAGGTTAATAAGTCGACTACCAACACATTGTGAAATAATGATAAACACCAGTTATTACAGCCACAGACGCTGGAGCAAACAGACATGAGGAGTTCTTGAAAACAAACATCATTCTATCTTGTCAGTAAAAGAGTGGGGAGAATTTATGTTGATGACTGATAAAATAAAGGCACATATGTTAGATTAACTCATATTTTATTGCTGAAGTTGTCCTTTGTATTTCTATTTCTACTGTTTTCTTTCATCTCTTTCATTTGTCTCTTAAAAACAATAAATCACTAAGAATGTATAAACCAATACCTTTTTGCTAAGGTACCGTATAAGCATTGTCTACACTTTGACATCGTATCTCCAAGTACGCACACCATTCAGCAGCTTTAGCCATCTTGCATGCAGTAAGTGTCATCATCATGATGTGTTCTTGTGCTCACAAACAAGTGCAAGATTCAATTATACCAAATTAGTACAGCAATGGAGACCTCATTATGCCCACTCAGCTTATTAAAGCCATATAGTAGATCAGTAACTGTGTATTCAATTCAGCTCATTTACAATATTAAGGCCATATTACATTATTCATGGTCATCACAGTGAAGCTAGATACTGGTATGCCCACCAGCAATCTCTTAAAACCAAGATTGCAATTTGCTAATTTACCACTGAAGGGTCAGATTCTGAGGGGAGGAGGGGTGCGCATATACGTGTTGTGGGGGCTATATCTCTGTGGTGCTGGAAGTAATTTCTGTTTGTGTGTGCGCGTATGATGGACTATGGCTGCTGTCTAGTGTTCAGTTCTGTGCTGGGGGTGATGTGTGTGTGTGTGTGAGGTGTTGTGTGTTTTTGTCTTTAGGTGTTTTTGTGTGTGTTTGTATGAATAGCAGTGTTGAAAGTTTTGTGTGTGTTCAGCACAGTGCCAGACGTTGTGTATTTATATGTGTGTGCTGAGGTTGTTGCGTGAGTGGGGTTCTGGGATTAATTAATGTGTGTGTGTGTGTGTGTGTGTGTGTGTGTGTGTGTGTGTGTGTGTGTGTGTGTGTCTGTGTGTGCAGTTCCTGGCCAGTGTGTTTGCAAGTCGGGGTGTTAGTGTGTTTGGATGTTTACATATTGTGTGTGTGCGCTATGAAGTGCCAGGGTGGTGTGTGTGCAGTGCTTATATTGCCTTTGTGCATGGTGTCCAAATGTGAGCAGTGAAGTACTGGGGCAATGTGTGTCTGTGTGTGTGTGCGGGTGTGTGTGTTTGTGTGTGTGCAATGCAGTGCTAAGAGTGCTGCAATTGTGTGTGGTTGCACATGTGTGTATGATGGGGCATTGTGTGTGTGTGTGCTTGTGAGTTCTGAGGGTGTTGTGCGTGCAAGCATAGTACAGTGCTGCAGTAAGTGTCCATATAGTATGGTTCTGGAGGTGAGATCCATGTGCAGTCAAGCATTGGGGGTTTGTTTATGAGTATCTGTGTGTTTGTAGTGTTGGGGCTGGTGCATGTTTGTGTGTAGTGTTGTTGGCTGTGTGTTTGTGTCTATGCATGGATTTGTTTGTCCACTGAAGTGACTGTGCAATGTGTGTCTGTATGTGTGTGTTCATGTGTATGCAGTACAGTGCCCTATTACAGGGAGTACTTGTGTGTGTGTGCGTGTGCAGTGCTTGTGTGGTGTGTGTACATGGACATTTTTGTGTGCACTGCTGTGACACTGAAATGTATGTGTGTGCAGTGCTGATGCTGCATGAACAGAGTGTGTGTGTGTAGTACAGTTCTGAGGATGTTTGTGTATTTACATTTCAGTCTATTGCAAAGTGTGTGCAGTCAGTGATATAACAATTTGCATTGATGTGTGTGTGTGGGTATGTGTGTGTGTGTTTTTGTGTGGTTTGTGTGTGTATTGCTAGGGGCAGTGTGTGCATGCTTGTGTTTTTGTGCAATGTGAAGTGCTATTCTTGAGACAGTGTGTTTGGCCATTGTGTGTGTTTGGTGCTGGGAAAAATGCGCGTGTTTGTTTCTGTGCGTGTGCAGTGCTAGCGATATGTGCACATTGCTGTGTTCATGTTCATTCGTAGGCAATGGTGTTAGTTTGTAAGTATGTGCGGGTTCACATGTGTGAATGTGTGTGGGCCTGCGTGTGTATGCGTGAGTATGTGTTTGTGTGTGTCTGTGTACTATTCAGTGCCTGCTTTGGTGTGTTGTGTGCAACAAGAGAATACTTGTAGGTGCACAATTCCATCCCAATGTCATCAGTGTGGGTGTTTAAGCATATGGGTCTGTGTGTATGTGTTAATGAGAGAGATGCACGTACACTGTACAGAGGATTGTGTGTGTGTGTTTGTGAGTATAATGGTGTGTGTGGTCATGTGTGTTTATGTGTGTGTTAGTGGTGAATGCCTAAAAATTCTTACGGCCTGTGTTAGTGTTTCATATGTTTTGCCTGTCTCTATTTCCTTTTGAGATGCACTGTGGAAAACACTCCTTCAGTAACATGTCTTTTTCCGAGCCAGGAGGCACCCCATTTTTGACCATACAAGCATTGTCTCACCACCAACTCCTAACATTACAACAAAGGTTTGAATTTAGTGTGTCAAATATAAATATTTGCACATGATTGATTCGAACAGCACTCAAATGAAAACACAAACATAGACGTGGTCGTAAAAGCTGCTCTTTCATTTTCATCTCACATCTCTGACGTCTCTAAGAAGTCAAACTACCAGCTGCACCTCCTCAGAAGTATTCTTCCTCTTCTCATTTTCCCCCAGAAGATCACAGTCTCCAGAGCTCTGGTTCTCTCTAGGCTGGATTACTGCAATAGCCTCTTTCTAAATCTACCTGCTTCTACTCTCTGTCCTCTACAATTGATCCAGAACAGGACTGCAAGACTTGTCCTTGGCCTCAAGCCCAGGGATCGTATCTCTCCAGCACTGAAATCACTTCATTGGCTTCCAGTGGCGGCAAGGATCAAATTCAAAACCCTCTGCATCATCCACAAGGCTATCTGGGGCCTGGGACCGCAATACCTCCAACTCTCTCTACCGAGATATGTTCCTACTCAGGCCTTCCGCTACTCCACCTCCAACTCCCTGAGGGTCAGTTGCTTCTCCAAGCAAGAAGTTGGGGGCAGATCTCTTTCTTCGGCTGGTGCCTCCTTCTGGAACAGCCTCCCTGCCTCTCTGAATCTTGAGCAGAACCATCTCTAGTTCCAGAAGCACCTCAAGAACTTCTTCTTTTCTTCTGCCTTCTCTCTTCCTCTCCCCTGCTGATCTCCTGTCCGATCCACACGCTGGGCACCTGGCCTCCCTCTGAACTCATGCCCAGGTCCCTGCCTGTCCTGCTGCAAACCCGCCCTGCCTCTTGGCACCCCATTCACTTGTAATCTGTATCTGTAACCCTATAGTCCCCTGTCCTGCACTTATTAGACACTCATTGTAAGCACTTCTGAGCATCCGCACATGCCACCCGTTGGCTGCACTACTTGTTTCTGTTTTTCTTGTCCTGCGCTTCTCCATCCTCACCCCCCTGGCACTTCTCCCCTCTCCCGATCCCTTGCACTTCCGTGATCTGAATGTCACTAGGCCTAGTAAGATTGTTGTTTTTGTCCTCCCTCTGTTTCCCCCCTTGGCTTGTCGTGCCTCGTAACACTTGTGTATAAGCGCCTTATAAATGCCACATCATATCATATCATCTCAGACCACTACCCAGGTGGTAAATAAGGAGTGTACATGAGCAAGGAAGCCAGTTTATTCGCAGTGAACCCATGAGATCATTTTCATCCCTCTTTTCACAAATATATACAGTGAGTTTCCATACCAGTAATATCTCTGAACTCCAACTCACAATGTGCTTCATGTTACAAGAAAGATTTTTGTTGTCTTTGCTCAGCATGTTGTAGCGTAGTGCATGGATAAGCACTTACGTTACTTCACGCAGTCATTTTGTAGAATGCCCTCTGCCGCTTGGATGGCCCACTGGTTCTTTGGGTCTGCAAGAAATATGAGTGATTTAGTGGGAGAATAGCAACATTGCCATTTTAATCCTAGAGGCTGTCCACTTCTGTGTGAAAAACTGCCAATATCTGCAGAAACATTTGAGTCTTAAAAAAAGTTCAAATGTTTTGGGAAATTTGCCAAATCGGTGTAATCAATGGTAAATATGTATATTTCACTTTCTCTCTTCAATTGTGGGTGGGAGGAGGGAAACTGATTAGCTTAACCCAAGCAAAATGTATTTATCTTCCATGTCTTTGCTTATTTCGAAAGGCAAACATGAGCCACTTTGTCATGTTTACAAAAACCACAACAGTGCAGTCCCACAGTTAAAGTGAGCACAGCTAAAATGTGACATTATATGCAGGTTGTAAAGAACATTTATGTCCACATTCTCCCTGTTAAGCATGTGAACATTTCCGTCTGGAACATGCTCCATTCAACATCCTATTAGGTTATACAACACAGATACCGAAATGCTGTAAGTCAAACAGAAATGTGTTTAGGGAAGATGTTCAGCATTAGGGCCAGGACACATGCAGACTTGAAATCCGCTGCTGCAAAAAGGAAACGACCAGAATACAAGCCTTATCTGCCTACGCCCCAAGACTATGGAACCTCCTCCTGTCGGTATCAGACTCTCCCCCATGCTCCAACAATTCAGAAAAGAACTCAATACCCACCTCTTCAAGGAGTCTCTCCTCCTCAACACCTAGGCCATCACATCACCGCTCACGCCCCATGATTCGCTAGATGCTGCCTGCTCCTCTCCTTCCTACCACCTGGTAGAGCTGTACCCATCCTCTGTGCCTCTCTGTATCCTAGACCCCGCTTTTTATCTGTTCTGTTGTTACCTCTGTAAAGTGTTCTGTTGTATTTTTTTTCCTTCATTCAATGTATTCACATTTCAATAACAATACACACATTGTCATCATTATAACACCTCAATAGCTAACATCAATAAAAGCAAGAAATAAAACATTAAAAAATATTTCATATATAAAAAACACAGATAAAATGATACATTCAGCATATAACTTAAGACATCCAACAAATGCCAAAGATTACAATGCATAAACAATATAATTAAAATATCTATATATAATGCAGACTTAATTTCTTGGAGTTTTCCCTTGTCTAATTCATCCTCTAAAATAGTAGTTTTTAAACCATATTTAAGAAGCCGTTCCAGAGTTTATCAAACAACTTTCCTTTTTTTTGCATGTTCAGCATAACTCTTTCAATATTGCAGATTGAGTACATTTCTGACATCCACAAGTCTTTTGTTGTTGCCTCAGTCGACTTCCAGCTGCAGAGGATTAACTTTTTTTCGGTCAACAATGCCTTCAAAATCCCAGATACTTGATGATATGGCAGATCTCCCAGATCTGTATCTTCTCCCAAAATCAATGTTTCAAAGCTAAATTCTCTTTCGTCGTCCAGTACCTTGTACATCACTTCTGTGATCCCAGACCAAAATGATCTTACTATGTGACATTCCCAGAGCATATGTTCAAGATTACCTCTCGAGTGACTACAACCCCAGCATGCATAAGTAGAGTTCAGCCCTTAACTTTATAAGCAATATAGAGTCCAGAAAACTCTGTTTAAAATTGTAACTTGTGTTCTGTCACCAATGTTCATAGACATTATTGTGATATTTTTGCATAATGCTTCCCAAAGTTGAGGTATCATCTCTTTGTCAGACATCATGAACGGGATTGCAACAATCTGTTATTTCCTTTTGAGGTTACATGTAGCAATTTATACACCTTTGAAGCCAGATGATCCTGACCTCTTCTGGATTTAAGTTCAACAGATCAGATGAATCAAGTTTTTCCAGACTCACAGCAGACCTGAGTTTCCTGTAGTCTCCATAACGACAGGGCCTAATGCTGAGCTTTGACTTTAATCCTTGAAATGATAGCCATGAACCCCATCACTCTCAGTGACATATTGAGGGAGGAGTCTATTCCATGGCAGGTTCATCTCAAGATTTCAGTCAATGTAGACTTCTTGCCCCAACCTTTACTAGTTGTGGATACAAGAGCTAATGGGTGTAACAGGCCAGACAAACCGATCTCAGCGGATGCCAATTCATCTAATTCTTCTCCGATGAATGGTAGGAAATGTCTTGCTGTGAGAGCCTGAATATATCTTTCAAAATTAGGGCTATTCAAACCTACCTTCTCATTCTGGAGTTGCAATTTCCATAGGTTCAATCTTGGCTTTTTATACTCCCAAAGGAAGGATTGGATCATACTGTCAAGCTATTTTAACAAAGACTGAATTGGAAGCAGAATCATGCTCATGACATCTGTTATTTTGGGTTCAGCTGTCATCTCGATTGCAGTTACCCTTCCTCCCATTGACAAGTTCAGTGAATCCCACCATTGGAAATCTGCAGCCAGTTTATCCAATGATAATGTCAGGTTCACCTTCATCATATCCTCAAGGTCTTTTGTAATCCATATTCCCAAGTATTTCATTTTCTCTGAGCACCACTTGAAACCCAGGTCTTTCAGCAAATAACAATTACATAAATCTGAGCATGGCAAGGCTTCTGACTTAGACCAATTCATTTTGTAAATTGAGATCTCTCCAAATTCACCAATAAGCTTCATTAAGACAGGAATGGATGTTGATAAATCATGTACCACAAGTAGAAGGTCTACTGCATAAAGGCAAAATATTTCTATATAATTCCCTTAAAATGAACCCCTGCAATCCTCTCTTCAGATCTAATGGCCACTGCCAGAGGTTCCAAGGAGATCACAAATGTTAAGGGTGACAATGGACAACCTTGTCTTGTTCCATGATGTAATTCGAATTTGGATGAACTCTTACCATTAGTTGTCACTTCTGCCAATGGGTTTGAGTAGATCAATTTCACCCAGTTCATGAATTCAGGACCAAAATTCATTCTTTCCATTGTCTTGAATAGAAAATCCCATCTTACTCGATCAAAGGCCTTTTATGCATCCAAGGACAGGGCCACTGACTCCATCCCCTGTTTTTTAGATTCTGATATTGTCAATAAGAGTTTCCTCATGTTTGCTGCTGAGATTCTTCCTTTTATAAACCCAGCTTGATTTGGATGAATTAGCTTTGTCAATACACTCTCTATCCGGTATGCCAGGACCTTTGAAATAATTTTACAATCTAAATTAATCAGGCTGATAGGTTTATAGCTGCCTGGATTCAGTGGGCGTCTCCCAGGTTTCAAAAGTAATGAAATTGTAGCATGTCTAAGTGTAGGACTTAACATGCCCTTGTCTCTACAATGCCTAAAGGTGTGCTTAAGCAAACCCAACCTTTCTTAAGGCATTTCTCTGTAAAAATCAGCAGGCAAACCATCTGGTCCCAGACATCTCTATACATTCAAGCCAAGCACAGCCCTTCTTAGCTCATCCATCGTTATCTATCTTTCCATTCCAAATTTTCCTCCACAGATAAACATTCTAGCGACTGACTCATCTGAAATTCATCAATCTCAGTCGAATTTGAGAATTGTGTCTCATTGTACAGATTTTCATAGTATTCTCTGAAGACTTCATTGATTTCCTGCGGGTTATAGGACACACATCCTCTATGTCTTTCAATCACACCAATTGCTCTTTCTTCTGCTCTCACCCGCAAGAAATGAGCCAGTAATTGACCACACTTCTCCCCTTCCTCGTAATAATTACATTGTACCCTAAAAGAGCATGTTCAGCTTTTCCACTCAAGTCTTTGTTTAAGTCATATTTAATTTTTAAATGTTCCTGTCTTTTCCCAGCATCTGATGAACTCATAACTTCCTTTTCCAAGTCTTTCACATTCTTGCTTAGTGTTAACAGCTCTTTATATTTTTCTTTCCTCTGAATCCCTGATAATCTCATGATTACTCCCCTCATCACACATTTGAAGCCTTCCCATACCATGTCAAGATCCACCTCACCATTTAAATTATGTGTGACATATTCCAGTGCTTCTTCAACCAAAGACTCCCTCATAACATCATGCTTTAGGATTGCAGTATTCATTCTCCAAGTTCAGGTTCTGTCCATTGCAACATTCAGAGCTAAACACAACCTAATGGCTGCATGGTCTGAAATTATTATACTCTCAATACTACATTTTGTTACATTTCCAGCACCTTTCCAGAGGTCATAATAATATCTATCATGGAGTAATTGTCATGTGCCCCAGAATGAAAAGTCTATTCCCTATCTGTGGGGTGTTCCAATCTCGAAACATCTGAGAGACCAAAGTCATTCATTCATGAGCAGACCTAACATGTCTCTGTCTTTCTTTTTGCCATCTCTAAGCCTCAGGCTACTCCTATACATAACAGGGTCGAAGGGTAACATTGAAATAGCCTCCCAAAACAATATTTTCCCTCTTCGTGTCAATCAAATGACTACCCACTTTACTGAAGAAGGGACCACTGTTCATATTCGGGGCATAAACATTACATATTGTCATTTCAGTATTCTGAACACGCATGGATAAGAGATCAACCTGCCATCCTTATCTGCTTTTGAATTTAATAACTTTCCTAGAAAATGTTTCCTTATTAAAATCAAAACACCGCAATCTGCTGTCGAGTAAGAAGAAGGAAAGACTTGACCAATACAGCCTTTGCATAATTTTTCGGCTTCACGCCAAATCAAATGTGCCTCTTGTAATCATGCAAAATCGGTCTTCAAATGCCAGAGACGTGAAAGCACTTTTTTTCTTCTCTTTATCGGGTTATTCAAACTGTTCACATTCCATGACCGGATGTTTAAGGAGTGACGGTCATTTAATGTAGTCCCTGACATTTCTTTAATGTCTTGCAAGAACAGCGGATTGAACACAGCTGACAAATTGAACAAAATCAAGTAATAAATGAATAAATATATCTCTATTGATGCATACCTAAATAAAGCACTCTGTTATGTATTTGTATTGTTGTGTAGCTCTGTGAAGTGCTCTGTTGCTTCTCGAATCTAATTCTGCGCTCAATAAATACACTACTAATAATAATAATTAGGGAAGCTATGTTGATTGGCAAACAATGGAATGATCATGTTTTCCATAATTACTTTGGTTGTATGTCGACCGTGGTAAGAAGACAACACATATGGTTTGGAAAGGTGTGTCTGAGGCAACATTTCAATTAAAGATTTCCCTTAATGTTGAACAGAGTTTCAACGTGCATTTTGTTTGATTTACTCTGTCGTGCTGAGGTTCCCCATCCATATCCGTTTATTCCTCTGCAGACAGGGCCCTGCAGATCTGCATTGTGACGAAATAGTCAAAAATACAGTTCTCAGAATGCAAACAAAATACAGGACTGGACATGGATCTAGTTGAGAGCTCTGAAGGCGGTAAGTCAAACGAATGCATTTTGAACCGGTCTACTTGCTTTGTGTGTTATGACGCATCGAGCTACATAATGCTGGACTTAATAACAAAAGACCTTTTGTTTCGTGTTGAAATGCATTTTTAAAAGATCTGTTTACATCACGCGTTTTAATGAAGATCCCTAAATGTACAAAATGTGAAAACTCATATATATTTTGAAAAGATCGCTAAGGCAACCATTTTAAAAACAAGAATGCAGGCTGCTTGATTCATTTTTTTATGCAGGTTTGAAACTGCTCTGGAACTTGGTGCGCATATGCACTCTGATGTTTGTTCTGCAGAAAATCACTGCTCACAGTCAGTGCTCCCCTTTTGGCATGGTGTCATGTAGAAGATAAAAGCATCCTGAGACACAATATCATTTCTGAGATGAATCCACACAGCGGTTTCAGACAGCCATCCTCATCTGTGAAAAATGTTGTTGCCATGTGCAAGATGATAACACACGTGTGTAATTCCTCTGGGATGCAGGTGACTATCGGCTGTCTTAAAGAAGTGTGACTTTCAAATACATCGCCTCATTCTGTGTGTTTAAAATCAGCTTCAATCTGATTACTTTGCATGAATATTGCCTTTATCAGATATGGGGCAAAGAGGTTAAGCGGGACCATAAGCAGTGGTAATGGCCTGGTGCACAATTTAATAGGCCTGTATGAAGCAAAGGTCTTTATCAAGGGCCCTGGGACATTACTGTCTGATATGGGCCATGGAATGTGTGATTATGGCTATTAGGAATGTATTACTTTGGAAGAACAGATTGCGGCTAGCGTGTAACCCGTTGTTTCCATGAAATAATCAATATGGTTGCCATGCAAATGGAAACGAGGCTCCGAGCAGAGCCACTCTTCTATTTCCATGCTGGCCCAGCAGACATGAGAGGAACGGCACAACGCTGCCTCAATCCTTACAAATAAGTCGGAGGCAGGGAGTGGTTGAGTGGGAGCGGAGAAAGAAGCAGGGTTGTGGTGGAGAGGAATGGAAGGTGGCGGGAGAGCAAAAGCAGCTGTGATCGTGTTTGTAATGTTGGCTTATACAGTTGAAGAGGAAGTGCCAAGTATCAGCCGCACCCCAGCCACCACTTTCGAAGTGCCAGGAATTTTCGTGCCGAAATATGTGATGTATGAAGAACAGATAAACCAGCAGAGAGCCGAAGTTGGGCTCTGCCCAGTGCCTAGCAGAAGAACAGCACCAATTGAAGTACCGGTACCTAAGCAAACCTGGACAGCAAGGTACCCACTGAGAAATCCATACCATCAGACACGACAAATTGATGTTTGTCAGAATGGAATACCCGAAGAAGCCAATAAGATAGTAAAAGAAGATGATTGTTGACGTCACGAGAGATCAGACTGACACACATAGAGGGTTTATGATGACCCAAAATGCCATGGATAAGTGACATCTTGGGCCTAAGGTGAAACAGGTGATTTCAAGATAAAGAAACATATGCCATAAGCATGATGAAGACATTCAGCCAGTTTGAACGTGTACATACGCAGGGAACCACAAGAAGCAAAGAAACTGTGAAAGCTTATGCTTATTAGTAAAATAGATTGTGGCAAGTGCCAACTATACATATCTACCTCAAAAGACCTTTATGGATGAGCGAAAATGCACTACGAACAGGAGCAGAATCAAATCGAGGTTACTAAAGGTCTCAAGAGGAGAGGGCCTCAGCTAACAATTCAAGAATTAAAGATGCAGAGAAATCCTGCTGAAGGTAACCATGCAAGGAAGCCAAGGTCGTGTCAGACTAGAGTAGACTAGCAATGCCTACCATTTAAGAGAAGAATAACAAGAGTCTCCTGTTCAGCAAGGTCGAGATAAGCCGCAGATGGTAAACGACTGATAGAAGTAAATCAAATACACAAAATTGCATGAAGAAGAGGACTATTTCACGGTGTCCTTGTCACATGGCAAGGCAGACCAAAAGGGATGATACTTTCACACCTACGCATGGAGCCTTATCATACCCATCCTCCTTAACTTTCTCAGACCAAGAGGCAGACTCAAGGCCAAACTGCAAGGCAGTAATTGGCACACGGCCACTAAGGTGATGAATGGCTGTAACATAACTTGGAGGGAAGTTGGGGTACAGACTTACTCTCTGCACCTGGCCTCATTATTCGGCATCCTGCTAAGCGCAAGTGGAAACGTATGTGTGGGCTCAATGCCATCCCAATCATAGTGGACCATGTAATATAGGAGTGTAGAGCCAATAGGACGTCATACTTTTTGTGATGTTTACAGTGGCCAGTTTGAAGGAAGGGCTTAGTTGCCCCACCTGACATTTTTATCCAATCCCCTCTCGCCATTACCATATACAGATATCGTACCTATATTAAAATGACCTTCCTTAACCAATCGAGTTGCATGTTAGGTTTTTAAGATTACACATCAATGATGACGAGTTTTTGGTACAAATGATGTTGTTTTTCTAAAATTAGTAGGAGTTGAAGTGAGAAGAAAGATCAAGCGTTGGCTGATGTTCATTGAACTCCCCGTTTTCTGTACTTGTCATTAAAGGGACTCCCTTTGCCAATCTATTGAGCTGTCATTATTCTTTGATGTGAGAGTACGAATCTGCATCCCCATCTATCCCGAGGGTGCTGCTACTCATTTTAAAGGGCTGTTTGGAGACCCTCAGTCTTATGGGCCGGCTGGGGTCCATCCATTTCACTTGGTAGCAGAGATTAGATGGTTCGATTGGATAAGACACCCATTGGCCGTCGACATAAGTAACTTTGGGACCTTTGCCATCCGGCTGATTGAACAAGAAGCTCCCCGTAGATAGTGGTTAGTGTAATCGAAAACCCTGTAGGTTAGGTCTGAAGGAACCTTTGCTTTCCCCCAAAAATCCCTTCCCACTTCTATGAGCAGCTGATCGGACGAGCAGCACGGAGAGTCGGTAACGAAGGTGGTGATCCCGAGTGTCTGGAGAGGAAGAAAATGCAAACGGTGAGTGAAAAAGACTGAATGCTTTGGCAAAAAGTTACAGACCTTCAAACAAGTAAAGGGAAGGTAACGGAGGGAGGTGGGACAAAAATAACGATAGAGTAAGACTATTATGTATACATATAAGGGGATAATATTGACTCGAGGGTGGACGAGCAATAGAGAGAGATACCGGGAGTGACCAAAGTAGAAAAGAGTATATGCCCAGTTTCCTAGGTTTTAAAGAGCACTAGAAGAAGCTTTCATTTAAAGTTCTGAATTGAAAGGACGATGTAGAAGACCAGAATCGATTAAAAGCGATCTGAAAGAAATTAGCTTAAATTTCATGTCAGAATACAATTAGGGGCGGAATGCATCCGAGGAAGCAGATGGCATGAGATTTGTGTAACCGGCCAGAGTATGTCTTGTCAGTTATATGGTTTATATTTTTTGTTTTATGAATGATATAAGGTAAAAAAACTTTGTGCAATTGAGATGATATGATGTTGCATGGCTTGTATTGATGGCTGTAGTTGACAAAGTAAAAGTGAAATTTGTTGTTGAAAGAATGGGATTGGAGCTTGCGACGATTGGTGCTCGCTCGTATTGTTGATCTTGATTGTAAAACATAAAGCATAATAAAGTGTTGAACGGAGGAGAAACTAAACAGGTTAAGCATGGAAAACATTACCCCACTGGCGCACAAGTGCAAACAGCTGCCAAGGCATGCACCTAAGATTAAACGGTACAGTGCAGAATGGGTTAAAGGAACCGCAAACAAAATGTTTATGCCATGGCTCCAAGGTGGTTCGCTATCTAAAATGGTCCTACAGCACATGGCGACATATTTGCACGCCACATACACGGGCAAAAAGTTAGACAAACGCCTAGCTAATTTGGAGCTTTGGAAAATGTACCAACAAGAAAAGGAGGAGGAGCCACTGTTAGATTGGATAATGAATATATGCACAGAGGGGGGTAAAGAGCCTTCTGCGCCACCCACCCCGTCTGAAACAAAAAGCGAAGCTAGTAAAGATGAAGGATTATACCCGTTGAGGGAACTTAAAGCAGCCATGGGATATAGCAACCCGTCACATGAGTCTCCTACACAAAGCAGTGACGAATGCCCAGAGAAGGACAGAGACAGAGATATTGTGCCACATTACGAGGTTCGAGGTAGCCATGGCACTATTAGCGCCATGGCTGCCTCCAAACTCGTTCCGACTCCGCCCTGGTGAATGGAGCAATTACCGGTCCATTCCAAGGTTAGCGGGACCGGTAATTCCCCATTCACCAGGGCCCATCCCCATTCCCATTGAGCCCTAATTGAGCAATGAGGCCCATTATCTCCAAAGTCCCGAAGGACAAGGAGAGGTGCGAAAAGGGAAAAGGAGACCAAGCACAAGCAAGTACATCTCTAGAAATGTGAAGAGAGGAAAAGAGATGGGAGGGAGATGAGGATAGGACTGATGAGATGGCATTCGCACAGAACAAATGTATGGTAGGTCAGATTTTTTTGAAACTCGATGGTAAAGGCATTACGAATATGAGACAAAAAGGAGGACGGGACGAATTAGAGAAAAAGGAAAAGGCAAACCGATCAAGAGACAAAGGGGCTAAGAAAAAGGACAGAAACGAGAGCATCTGTATCAAGATGAACGAGTCAGAAAACAGGAAAAGACAGAAGAACAGAGAAAACGCGATTACAAGCAGACAACAGCTGATGATCGAGATAGGATAGAACGAAGGAGAATAGTAGAAGAAGAGCAAAAGATACGGGAGAAGAGAATAGAAATACGAAGGGCAAATGAATGAAGACATGCGAGGAAGCAAGAAAAAGATAGGGTCAGAGAGGAAGCGAGGACGCATAGAGAGTTTGATGATGACATAGAACGTAAGCAAAGACAGAGAGCATGGGATCTTGACTATCTGGAATGAGAGGTTAAAAAACCTGATCCAGTAGTAGGCTGGGAAGATATAGACAAATTCTTCCCTGAGTACGATTTGGTACCAGGCACGGTGTAACGCTCACCTGATTCCCGTAGAGGCGCCGGTCTTGACTGGGCGTATACCGTATCCTCAAAGGTGATGTGTAACACACGGCTGGCTCTTTGGGCTGGACCTCTGTGCACTGTATGTCTGACTCGAAGGGTAAGATGTCTGCAGATAGAAAATATGGGATTAATGAACTGGGTTATTGAATGTCTCTCTCTTCTTCCCTTTCTTTTCTCCTGTAGAACCCCAAGGGTTAACGCTCTCACCTTAGGTAAGTGAACGCCGTGCTCTCCATCTGCCTCGGGGCAGGGTGCTGTAACCAGTTACTTCACTGGATAAGGGGAGCAGGCCTCTTGACTTCAGAGGACTGCTGTCCGTCGTTTACTGCACGAACGGTAAGTTTTGAGTAATTCTAATGTCTTTAAAGTCTTTAGTAATGATGTCTCTTGTTTTGCAGGGTTCCGGCGATGGCGGATGACGGGCTGAAGTGAGTTGAAGATGGAGCCCGTGTGATGAATAGAAGCGCCTGGAAGCACGTAAGTAAGCGCTTGTTGCCTGCTTCACGATGCGCTCTAACTGTCTTTTTATTTTGCAGGTACAAGTTCGGAGCCGCTGCAGGGTGCCGGAATACCCACTGGGTTAGATGTGGAAAGGAGTAATGGCACGTGAGTATTAAAGTTCCCCAATGTCTTTAAACGCACCTTGTTTTGTCTTTCAGATGCGGGATGCAGCGCCGAAGGCCTCCGGAGCGTGCGAAGAGTTGGTAAGCTTTTGTCTTTCAGATGCCGGAATGCAGTGTGAAGACCTCCGGAGCGCACGAAGAGTAGGTAAGCCTTTGTCTTTCAGATGCCGGAATGCAGCGCGAGGCGTTGGTGACAGCCGATGGACCAGGTAAGTGAAGAGCTGTCACTGAAGACCGTAATGCTAACCTGTTCTTTCTTGTCTTTATAGGTGTTGCTGAAGACTGGATTCAGGATGGTAAGCCTTTTTCCTTAGGCCCAGGATCAGATGCAGAAGACACGATGAGCGTTCTGCTGCAGAAGTTGCAGAATAACGCAAAGCAAGATTCATCCATCGGGTGTGGTTTAAATAGCCTCCTGTAGTGCTTAGGTGTCTCCTTCCACAGCCACGCCTAGGTAAGAAAAGAGTTCCTGCTTTCCAGAAGAGTTCCAGTGTTCTAAACCTAGGGAGTGGCTCCTGCCCCACCCAACAGGAAAAGTAGTTCCAAACAGAAGAGGATCAGAGGCTCAACTGGCAGGCAAGTAAGCAGCATGGTCTGCTGCAGGTAAGTCCACCCAAGCATTATAAGCCCGGCGCTTCCAGCGCTGGGACTGGGCATATTTATGAGCCTGGTGCCACTGGCGCCAGGACTGGGTCCAAAAGGTCCCAATTGGGACTGGTTGGCACTCAGAACCTGGGTTATGGATCTGCTTCCAAGGGAGTTGGGAAAACCCTGACATTTTGGAAGCAGAGATCATGACAGTACCCCCCCCTCAAGGCCCCTCCCAAACCGGGCTTCTCCGGGGGTTTTGGCTTGTCAGGAAATGTTTGGTGAAATCTTTTGATTAGGCGAGGAGCGTGGACATATTCAGCAGGTTCCCAGGATCTCTCTTGGGGGCCGTAGCCTTTCCAGTCAATTAGGTAAAATAGTTTAGATTTGGAGATCTTGGAGTCCAGAATGCTTTTGACTTCAAACTCGAGTTCTCCATCAACTAGGATAGGTTTTGGAGATTTAGTTAGTCGGGTTTGAGGTTGCACGGGTTTTAATAGAGAGACGTGGAAGACCGGATGTATCTTCATGTGCGGGGGCAAGTCCAACTTGACCGCTACTGGGTTTATTATGGTAGTGATGGAATAGGAACCAAGGTATCTTGGGTTGAATGTGCGTGGCCCTTTTAGAGGTAGATATTTGGTGGATAACCAGACTTGATCCCCTACTTGATATTGAGGGGCTTCCTTCCGATGTTGATCTGCTCCTTTCTTGTATTGTTCTTTAGCCCTTTGAAGGTGAGAAACAGCTTCCTTAAAGGCTTGGGTGATTGTAGAATGCAGGTAGTCTACTGCTGGTGTTTCAAGATCTTGGAGGGGATCCAACTCCGAGGTTCGAGGGTGACTGCCGTACAAAAGAAAAAACGGGGTTTTCCCAGTTCCCGAATAGACAGAGTTATTGTAGGCATATTCGGCTATCTAAAGGATGTCTTTCCAAGTTTTTTCAGTTTGTTGCAGCATGCAGCGTAAATACTGTTCCAGAGTTTGATTGGTCCTCTCGGTTTGTCCGTCGGTCTGAGGGTGGTGACTGGTCGATAGTCTCACATGAATTTGAGCCGACCGACAGCAACTTCGCCAAAAATGAGAAATAAATTGACTACCTTGATCCGAAATTAGAACCGAAGGAAAACCGTGCAGTCGGACGATGTTTTCGAGAAATTCTCGGGCCAGAGTTGCTGCTGTTGGCAAGCCTTTGAGCGGAATGAAATGCGCCATCTTGGAGAATAAGTCCACGATTACTAGAATCGTATTGTATCCGGAGCATGGAGGTAGATCGGTGATGAAGTCCATAGAAAGCATATGCCAAGGGCGAGGTGGGATGTCAATAGGGCGTAAGAGGCCTGCTGGTCTTTCCTTTTGACTCTTGTTTTGGGCGCATACTCCACAGGACATTATAAAGTCTCTGATATCTTTTTTCCAAGACGGCCACCAGTAGCGCTTGATCTTTTCTGAGGTCTTGGCCATACCGGGATGTCCTTCCATTAAAGAATCGTGATAACAAGAGATTACTTTTTTCTGTAAATCTGTGCTGGGTAGGTATAATCGTTCTTGGAAATACAATAAGTTGTCCTTTACTGCAAAGTCCTTTCCCTGCAGATGCCAATTCTGTATGTCTGCTGGAGTTACAAGTTGCCTGGCTTTATCCTTAACTTCCTCTATGGATTGTGTGGTGATTACAGCCAGAATTTTTTGTTCGGGAATGATTGGTACAGGTTTAGGGTTGATCAGGGGTTCTTCCACTCCTATCCGAGAAAGGGCATCAGCTTTACCGTTTTTTGTACCAGGTCGATAGGTAATTATGAAGTCAAACTCGGCAAAGAATAATGCCCAACGGAGTTGTCTAGAGGATTGGGCTTTTGCGGTTTTCAAATATTGCAGGTTTTGGTGATCCGTAATCACAGTAACAGTGTGTCGGGCCCCCAACAGATAATGCCGCCAAGCCTTAAAGGCAGACTTGATAGCCAGAAGTTCCTTGTCAGTAATCGTGTAATTGATTTCAGGAGGCGAGAATTTGCGGGACCAAAATGCCACGGGATGCAACTGATTGGTTACCGGGTCCTTTTGTGATAGAACTGCCCCCATGGCAAGGCTTGAAGCATCAGTTTCCACGATGTAGGAGAGTTCGGGGCGAGGGTGTTTTAAGATTGGTGCAGAGATAAATTTAGTCTTCAAATCCTGGAAAGCTTGTTCCGCCTCGGTAGACCATTCAAAACGTTTGTTTTTCTTTAACAAGGCAGTGATGGGCTGGACTATTCGAGAGAATTCGGGGATAAACCTGCGGTAAAAGTTAGCGAAGCCTAACATGCTTTGCGCACACCTTTTACGGAGGATGGTGATGGCCATTTGAGAACTGCATCGACCTTCTTTGAATCCATACGCACTCCGCCAGGTGATAATATGAATCCCAAAAATTCAACTTCAGTCACGTTGAAAACACATTTTTCCAACTTAGCGAAAAGGTTGTGTTGACGCAATCTTTCAAGGACCATTTTCACGTGTTTCCGATGTTCAGATTCCGATGAAGAATAAATGAGGATGTCGTCAATGTAAACAACAACACACACATCTATGAGCTCTCTGAGGACATAGTTCATAAAATATTGAAAGGCGGCCGGGGCATTGCAAAGTCCGAAGGGCATGACCTGATACTCAAATAGCCCATACTTGGTGCGGAAGGCCGTCTTCCATTCATCGCCCTCTTTTACTCGTACCAAGTGGTAAGCTCCTCTAAGATCCAGCTTTGTATATATGCATGCTTTTCTGACTTGGTCCAGGAGTTCAGGGATCAAAGGTAACGTATATCTATTCTTAACGGTGATCTGGTTCAGGGAGCGATAATCTATACAAGTTCTAAGGTCTCCTTCCTTTTTTGGAACGAAGAACAAAGCTGAAGAAGCAGGGGACTTGGAAGGACGAATAAACCCATTTGCCAGGTATTGATCCAGGTATTGTCGAAGGTGAAGGTTCTCAGGCTCGGTGAGGGCATAAATTCTACTACAAGGAGGAGTAGATCCAGGTATCAGGTCTATCTGGCAGTCATAAGACCTATGAGGAAGTAGAGAGTTAGCCTGATCCTTCCGGAAAACATCTTGGTATTCTAGGTATTCGGGAGGTAACTGGGGAGTCTCTGAAGAAATTGCTGCCAGTGCAACACCAGGTGGAGGGTGACAAGTAGAGACACATTCTGGAAACTGGACCGTTCTTGCTCGCCAATCGATCAGAGGATTGTGTTTCTCTAACCAAGGTATTCCTAGAATAATCTGAAACTGAGGGGCCTTCATCACATCAAACACGATCTTCTCATGGTGTCCATCTTGACTTACTAGCGTCACTTCTTGAGTGGTATGCGTTACTGGCCCGGAGGCTATCTCCGTACCATTCACCGTAGTAATGATGTCCTTTACAGCCTTGGGACAAAGAGTTAGATTCATCCTCAAAACCATTTCATGATCCACATAATTGCCGATGGCACCGCTGTCGACGTAAGCTTCAATTGCATGTAATCGATCCGGATTATCAGGGCTAATGAGGACCATAGGTATCACGAAATGCGAGGTCACGGAACTGGTTTTCACGCTCGGCAAGAGGACCTCTATTCTTGTCGGGCGAGGTCGTTTCCCTGCTCAGAGTTTGTAACTTTGGTAACTGCAGCTCCTACTGCCTTCTTGGCAGGTTTCACCGGACAGTCTCGAAGAAAGTGCCCTGAGTTTCCGCAATAGAGGCATAATTGCAACTGTTTTCTCCTTTCCCGCTCCTTTTGTGTTAGAGGACCTTTCAGACCCCCTATTTGCATGGGTTCCCCAGAGTCTACTCCTTTGGAAGGAGTTGGCGGTTTGGAAAATACTCGAGCATCAAACTTGGAACGATCGGCCTTCCTGTTCTGCAGTCTGTGATCTATTTGAACGACTAACAGGGTAATTCATAGAATTTCGCAGAAAAGTGTCGCAAGCGGCTGGCGCAGAGTGTCCGCGTGCGATTGTCTGCGCCAGGCACGTGCGCTAAAACCGATTTCCGCGCACAGCGTATTCATGGATTTTAGGCTCCCAAACCAGCTGTGGCGCAGAGTATCGCAGCGACCCTGCAGCAGCGCCAGTAACGCCCCCAAGAACGCCCTCGCGCAAGGAAAAGCCATCAAAATCACTAAATCATCGCAAAGGGCTGCGCTAACCCTGGACCAGTTTACAGGGCTGCCAAACAAGGAACGCAAAGCGGGTAATGTGCATATCAGGGGTACGCGTGAAGTTATACACGCGATTAGCCAGGGTGCCAGGGTACGTGTATTTCAGGGGTGCGCGGGAAGTTCAACACGCGATAGTCCAGGGAACGTGTATTACAGGGGTACGCGGGAAGTTCAACACGCGATTGTCCAGGGAACGTGTATTACAGGGGTACGCGGGAAGTTCAACACGCGATTTTCCAGGGAACGTGTATTACAGGGGTACGCGGGAAGTCTTACATGCGATTAGCCAGGGCACGTGTAATACAGGGGTACGCGGGAATTATCACACGCGATTTGGCAGGGTACGTGAATTACAGGGTTGCGTGGGAATTATCACACGCCATTTTGCTGGGTACGTGTATTACAGGGGTGCGTGGGAATTATCACACGCGATTAGGCTGGGTGGGTCCTCACAGGTGTTCCCTGTACACCCTCCACGGCCCCTGCAGGCAGCCCACAAAACAGGGGACTACCCTGCACACCTGCTCATGTCCCCCTGTACCCCCAACCCCCAGCCACCAGGGGCACCCACCACCAGGCCCCCACCCATGTCTCCTACCAACCCCACCCCCCAGCAGTGCAGGGGCAGCCTCCACCAGGCCCCCACCCATGTCTCCCACCACCCCCACCCCCCAGCCACCAGGGGCAGCCTCCACCAGGCCCCCACTCATGCCCGACTCATGTCTCCCACCACCCCCACCCCCCAGCACTGTGGGGCACCTGCCAGCAGGCCCCAACCCATGTCACCCACCACCCCCACCCCCCAGCAGTGCAGGGGCATCCTCCACCAGGCCCACACTCATGTCCCCTATCACCCTCACCCCCCAGCAGTGCAGGGGCAGCCTCCACCAGGCCCCCACTCATGTCTCCCAGCGTGCTACATGTATTCCAGGGGTGCGCGGGAAGTTCCACTCGCGAATAGCCTGGGCGCGTGTATTTCAGGGGTGCGCGGGAAGTTCCACACGCGAATAGCCTGGGCGCGTGTATTTCAGGGGTGCGCGGGAAGTTCCACACGCGAATAGCCTGGGCGCGTGTATTTCAGGGGTGCGCGGGAAGTTCCACACGCGAATAGCCTGGGCGCGTGTATTTCAGGGGTGCGCGGGAAGTTCCACACGCGAATAGCCTGGGCGCATGCATTTCAGGGGTGCGCGGGAAGTTTTACACGCGATTTCAGCAGGGTACGTGTATTTCAGGGGTGCGTGGGAATTCTCACACGCGATTTGGCTTGGTACGTGTATTACAGGGGTGCGTGGGAAGTTACACACGCGATTAGGCTGGGTGGGTCCTCACAGGTGTTCCCTGTACACCCTCCACGGCCCCTGCAGGCAGCCCACAAAACAGGGGACTACCCTGCACACCTGCTCATGTCTCCCACCACCCCCACCCCCCAGCAGTGCAGGGGCAGCCCCCACCAGGCCCCCACTCATGTCCCCTATCACCCCCACCCCCCCAGTCACCAGGGGCACCCTCCACCAGGCCCCCACTCATGTCTCCCACCACCCCCACCCCCCAGCAGTGCAGAGGCAGCCCCCACCAGGCCCCCACTCATGTCCCCTATCACCCCCACCCCCCCAGTCACCAGGGGCACCCTCCACCAGGCCCCCACTCATGTCTCCCACCACCCCCACCCCCCCAGTCACCAGGGGCACCCTCCACCAGGCCCCCACCCATGTCTCCCACCCCCCCACCCCCCCAGTCACCAGGGGCACCCTCCACCAGGCCCCCACTCATGTCTCCCACCACCCCCACCCCCCAGCAGTGCAGGGGCAGCAGGCAGTCAGGCAGCAGCAGGTGGGAGCGTGCTCGGGCTCTGGGGGGCAGTAGTTCGGCCTTCCGGGCAGGAGCGTGGTATTCCGTGTGCGTACGCGTGGCCAGCTTGGTACGGAGTGATTTGGCACGTGAAAATCCTGCACGTCAGCGTGAAAACTGAGGAAAGGCCCTCAGCGCGTAAGCGCGTCTGTGACGTGACCCGCACAGGTGTTTCCCACACAGCACGTGATGACAGAGCACACGTGGAAAGACTGCACGTCAGAGTGTAATCGCGTGTGATTGGTGGAAATGGCCCTACACGCAGAAGTGACAAAGCATGTAATTGGTGGAAATGGCCCTAGCGCGTACACGCCGCGTAAGTGATGCTGGACGTGTGGGCCTGTATAAAAGGTACGTGTAGAACACGTTTTCCTTGTACGTGCTTTTCGTGGAGAGCGAGTGGGTGAATTCTGTACTTCTTGTCGTTTCACACGCGATTTACTTCACGGCGTTTCAAGTTCGTATTCCCTGTTACCTCTGACAGCTTTTTCTCTTTTTTCTCTTTTACTGGTTTACCTGGGCCTGTTCCCTCAAACAGTGTTCCCTTCTACTGTTGTCCTGTCTCCTCAGACAGCGTACAAATCTTCTTTTGGCGGGGGTGTTGCCAACCAAACGTGCTCCTTTTACACGCTCGTTTACCAGGCAGACGGTGAGTCACGCACGTATCCAACATCTGTGCTTGCCCAGTGTGTAGCCTACCCCTTCAGAGGTCATTCTAGGCTGCGTGTGACATGCATACGCTCATTCTTGTGTTACTGGGTGCCACAGCGTAGTGCAGGTTTTTCTTTCTGCACATGTGGTCTAGGAGGGGTTGCGTGCACGTCATCTCCCTTTTTTGGGCCTCCTGTGCGTTGCGTGACCCGTCATCTTTCCCCAGGGGTTACAATCAGCCTTGCTAGAGCACTAGGGTACAATTACCATCTGGTACCCAACCCCATTGACCCCCAATTGCCCAGGACAATAGTCTACATCCACTCCCATACGCACATTAACATCAGTGCCATGGCTGGAGGCGAGGATTCCGTAAGGGTGGCAAAGGTGGAAGAGCCACAAGTGGTGGCCGTGGTGGATCCGGTAGGGGACGTGGTCGTAACTTGCAGGGTGAGCCTGTCCCCCCATGTGTGGAGGACCAGTCACGGGCACCCATAATCCCCCCCCTCCTCCCCTCCCGTTGAGGCTGATGTGGCTGACACCATCCATGCTCAGCCCTTGTTGGACCAGCCCATTGTGGCACCAGACCTGGCTGACTCCATGGCTGACTTCCAGGTCAGCAGGGCTACGACACGTGCGCTGGTGCACGTTGATGCCATCATGCCACGTGGATCTGGGGCAGCAAGGTCATCTGCTGCACCAAGGAGGCAGGGCGGAGAGGCTGCAGGGGCAGCTGCGGCTCCATCCACCCCAGCCCTCACACACCCAGCCAGGACAGTGTCGGTCCTAGTCCATGCTGCTGACATTCCCCCTGACACCATCACACTAGAGCCAATGCCTGCACCAACTCCCATGCTGAGTGTGCAATCTCACACTCCTGATACAGAGTCCACCAGGGCTCCTGCCCCTAGTGTCCAGAGCGGCGCAGGACACTCAGGATCACCACCACCTTCCAAGCGGAAGAGGAAGAGTGCTCGTCCGGCACAGGCTGATGCCCCAGACACGGCTACACAGTCCGGCCCGTCCAGGAAGCCCAGCTTCACGGATGACGAACTGAATGCACTTGTCGAGTATGTGTCCGGACATGACAACGAGATGGTCATTGTTGCAGGATCCAAGACCACACCTGCACAATGCCAGGCACACTGGCAGACTGTTGCGGACATCGTAAGTGCCCTTGGAATCGTGAGGCGCACAGCCAATGATTGCTATAAGCGCTGGAATGACCTAAAGCGCAGGGCAAAGAGTAAGCTGGCCTCAAGTCATGCCGCAACTCTAGTGACTGGAGGTGGGTCTCCAGTAGTAGACATGGAACTCACTCCACATGAGTCAGTCGCTGGGACCTACGTCACGGAGGAACAGATCCAAGGCGTGGGAGATCTGGCTGATTACGAGGCATTGTCCGGTGAGTGCACATGCATGTGTGTGTCATCCATGTGCATGGTGTGTGTGTGAGGGCTTCTGTTTGTGTGCCAGGTGAGAGTGTGTGCGCCTGAGTCGTATGGGTCAGCCATGTGCTTCATGCAATACTTCCTGCGCAGCTGCATTTGGACATAGCAGTATCCCTTCTGCCAACAGTAGACATCTAGCCCAACTGCACGCCAGTTGCCCTTGAAGTGTCACCTTGCCACAACATTGTTGCTTATTTTTCACTGTTCATTCAGTCAGATTGTTTGCATTCCCCCACTTTTACTAGCCATGTCGCTGTCCACTAGTCACATGTCTGACATGGCAATGGTGAAGTGGAGTGACTTTGTTACCTGGATATCATTTGTACACACATGTCCCTGTGCAATTGGACCATTTCAGACTGGCAACTCTAGGTGAAAAATCTGACCTGTTAGAATTAGAAAAGCAATTACATGCGGGAACTGGACTGAATGAATAGGTGCTGCCCTCCTCTCCATCTTCACTCAATAGCAATGGTACATGCCATCTGTGTGATGGCATGTGTGTTTCACCTGGCAATCACAGGCCAATGTGTGATGCCACTGCCAGGCAGCATGCAGAAAATGTGTTCATTTTCCATCTTGGTGTCATCAGTGTGTGCCATTTGCCTGCACTTCATACGCAGTGAGGGTGCATGCATGGGAGGGTTTTAGTCATGTGGGACATGTGTCAATCAAGTATTGGTTCTCTTGCTTCTCAGCCCTCATTGTGTGCCATGGTGCTAATGCCTGTTTCCATTTCTTTGTTTTCATGTCTTTGCAGGGGAAGACGCACCTGATACTGCTGGGGTTGTGGAGATGGTGCAGACCCAGGAGGGGTCCGAGGGCCGACCAACCACCAGTGAGGGACGTGGTGTGGTGGTGGGGGAGAACCCACAAGTGCTGCAGGTCGTGCTCTCAAGGGGTGTCTCTGGCTGCACCTCCCCCGAGCTGTACTCAGGTGTTGATTCGGATGAGACCTACGTGCCGTCGCAGGTGAGTGTTCCAGGGAGGGATTCTGTTCTGTCTCACCCACCTGCACCAGGGCAGAACCCTCCATGGGGATGTCAGTGTTGGCAGCTACGCCTTCGGTGGTTACGGATGCAGGGTCACACTCCGCGACATCTGATCCTGTTCCTGGGCCAGCAGATCAGAGGGGAAATGCAGTCCTGCAGCCTCAGGCAGTGCCGGCACAGCAAGGCGCAGTTCGCCTTGCCCCAGACAGGTGTGGTGCCCGCCGACGTGGTGGCCGTACGCCACCCGGCAATACCGCATGGGAGCAATCCATTTACGGTATGGCAACCCAACAGGCTGCATCATCCGAGATGATGGCTCAGGCCATGGATATGGTGGCCACTTCCATTGTCCCCCCAGAAAGGCTGATGGAGCGACTAGAGCAGGCAACCGACTCCATCTGCCAGTCACACAGGGAGGACATGTTGGGGTCCAACAGGGACAGGCGGGCGGCACTGGCGACTCTGCAGGAGGCCATCTCCATTGAGTCCCAGGGCCACAGGGAAGCCCTGAGGCAGGAGCTCCTTCACCTCAGGACGACTCTTGTTGAGCTTGAGGCTTCAACACACCAAAGGACAGAACAGCAGCTGGAGCGTCTCACCCGTACGCTCTCAGCTGAGATGCAGGCAACGAGGGCGGAGGTCCGGGCATCCCGTGAGTTGTTGCATGGGGACCTCCGCACACTCATCCTCCAGAACCAGACCTACCACACCCGCATGCTTGCAGCCATGGAGGAGCAGACTAGGGCCTTGCGTGGGCTGCCTCCCATAGTGCAACCACCTCCGGATGCAGCTGCACAGGGTGATAATAGCGACAGCAGTGATACTCCCACAACAGGGTAGCCGTGTGGGCCATGAGCCCATGGAGGTGTTTTATTTTCCCAGGATCCACGCAGGTGGGTTCTGGTGTGCATCCTGTCCTCGGACCTCCTGGGTGGCCTCCCCAACCCCCCCGGGCCCATCAATGGCCATTTTTGATTGTTTCTTATTTTTATTTTTATTGTTATTTCTTTTATTCCCTATTTATTTGGGACGATTTGTTGGCTTCCGTGGTTCCTGTGGGCATACGCTGCATTGTGGCTGGGCACATGCAGGCTTGTAATGTATTTGGTTCAGATGCTTTGGTTTGAGTCACACACACCCCTCCTGCTTCCCGTTTCCATGGGCTTGCAAAGGGTGTGCCCAAGTGACAGTGAATTACACAGTGACGTTGGACTCCCATGAGCTGTGTGGGCAGTCTGTAGTCAATACTGTGTATACATTCCTAGTGCATATTGCTGTTGTGTTGTACACTGCATGTTGCATTGATGTGTAACTCATCTTCTGTGTCTACCTCCCAATTTGCAGGTCCCTTCCTCATGTCTACACAAGGACCTCTAGTCTGGAGATGGGGTCCATGTTGGCAGCAGTGCACCTACAACTCTACATGGCGCCAACACTGCACAGTTGGTAGTGGTGGGAGTGCAGGCATTTCCAGGTGGTGAGACTACTAATATGTAACATTTGTGATGTCATGTTAATGGTACTACGTGCTCAAGTATGTTGTTGGTCCGGCATTGCTGTGAGCATTTCAGGTGTTGCAGGTTTCTAATAGGGACACTGTACATAGTGAGACTAGTGTCATGTTGTGGGGATTACTTTGTTTACCTGCAATTAGCATGACATGGCACGGTGTGTCGTGTGGCGGTGCTGGGGTTGGGTTGGCTGACATGGCACTGTCCTCTTGTTGCATTTTGCAAGTGGGTAATCATTTTAGCTGCTTGAATGTGTAACTTCACAAAACTGCATTGGTGGTGTCTGTGTGGGTAGGGATGCACACATTGTGACACTTCCAGATGAACAATCTCAGGCTGATATGGTATTCACGGTTCACTCTCCAGACATTCAGGATCAGTGTCAGGTTGAGTCATCATTGATTGTCAGATGGAATGTGCCAGGGCAGTGTGCACTCCACAGGGGTGTGATTTCTATGTGAAGTAATTAACCACTAGCTGTGTATGGGCTGCCTCCCCCGTGCCCTTTCCCCTCCCATGCGCAGCGGCTGTGCATGTGGTTGGGGATGTGGGGCCACCACCATGTCCACGGCCAGGCCCCGGCATGTTGCAACGTTGTGCAGGACACATGCTGCCACTATGATCCTGCACACTACTGGGGGAGCGTATAACAGCTGCCCGCCAGAACGGTCAAGGGAGCGAAAGCGTGACTTTAGCACTCCGAATGTGCGCTCCACTATGCCCCGGGTTGTAATGTGGGCTGTGTTATATCTTACCTCGGGTGGCGTGGTGGGGTTCCATGTGGGGCTGAGAGGGTAGGCACTGTCCCCTGTGGAGGTGGTGATTGGTATCATTGGTGGGGTTGTGACCTTGCTCAGTATCCAACATGCATGCATGTGCAGTGGCATACATACTCACCAAGCAGCCATGTATCGCCATGCTGCCCAGCTTCTAGGTCCCGGCTTAGGGTGGACATTCGGTAAATGCAGCTGTCGTGGGTGGAGCCGGGATAGTTGGCATATACTGAGGTGATGATTCCCTTGGCATTACATGCTACCTGCACGTTGATGGAATGCCAGTGCTTGCGGTTCCTATAGATGTGCTCAGATGCCCTGGGGGGACGTAGAGCCACATGGGTGCAGTCGATGGCACCTAGCACTTTGGGGAATCGTGCCACACCGTAAAAAACCAGGGCGGCAGCATGCCTTTCTGCAGGTGTTCTGGGCAGGTATATGTGCCTGCGGACTGATGGGCGTGCAGTGATGATGTTCAAGACCTGGTGTAGGCAGCGTGACTGGGTGGCCTGTGACACCCCACCCACTATGGCACTTGTCCGCTGAAATGATCCAGTGGCTAAGAAGTGCAGTACATTGAGGACCTTCTCCAGGGGGCTGAGTGCTTGGGAGCACAGGGTGGGTGATGTGAGGTCATCCTCCCACTCACTCACCAGGTCCAGTATAATGTGTGGTGGAAACCTGTACCTCCCATACACCTGGTCATCAGGCATCCCGAAAAGGCTGGTTCTGGGTGTGAATATTCTGGCCCTGACTATCCTCCTCCTCCTCCTTTGGTAGCCCACTGCCACTGCTGCTAGGAACGGTATGTTCATCCTGGCGTCTGAGCTTGTTATTGTTAAAGTGCGCAAATTTATGCTTTGCGCGTGTTCTAGGCGAGCGTGTGACCCGCGCACCCCTGGAATCCAGTTCCCAGTCCAATAGCGTGTGGAAATTCACACGCACCACGGGATACAGCGTGTGACCCGCGCACCCCTGGAATCCAGTTCCCAGTCCAATAGCGTGTGGAAAATCACACGCACCACGGGATACAGCGTGTGACCCGCGCACCCCTGGAATCCAGTTCCCAGTCCAATAGCGTGTGGAAATTCACACGCACCACGGGATACAGGTTCGCTGACGTACTTGCGTGTGTAAGTGCCTGCGCACCCATTAAATACACGTACATAGGCCAATCGCGTGTACGCGCACTTTTGTCCAATTACACGCGATGACACTCTGACGTGCAGTATTTCCACGTGAACACCTGTGCGGGTCACGTCACAGACGCGCTTACGCGCTGAGAGACTCTGGTCCAATAGAATCGCATATGCATGCTGACGCGGTTACGCGCTAAGGGCCTTTCCTCGGATTTCACGCTGACGTGCAGGATTTTCACGTGCCAAATCACTCCGTATCAAGCTGGCCACACGAAAACACACGGAAGACCACGCTCCTGCCCAGAAGGCCGAGTTACTGCCCCCCAGTGCCCCGAGCAGCCTCCCACGTGCCATCTGCTGCTGCCTGCCTGCCTGCCTGCTGCCACCGTGCCCTGCCATTTGGTGCCTGCACATCAGCCATCTGCAGGGGTCCAGTTGCTGTGTCCACCCCTGCTGGAACTGAAGACTCCCGACTGGGATTACATCGCTCCACAGCCCAGCCCCAGGACCCAGTTACCCACCCACACCTGCCTCTGGGGTTGCCATGTCGGGCACTTCCACATCTGGCACCAGTGGCAACCCCAGGCCAGAGGGGCAGAGGGGCACCAGCTTCACTGCCACCGAAGTTGGTGTCCTGGTGGAGCATGTCCTGGGGCAGTATGATGCCCTCTTTGGATCGTCCCGCGCCAGCAAGGAAGGACGGCAGAGGATCTGGGCCGACTGTGTGGTTGCCATCAACGCGGAGGGGGTGGCAACCCGCGACGTCCTGAAGATCAAGAAGCGCTGGGAGGACTTGAGGTCCAGGACCCTTGTGAAGGCCCGGCGCCTCGTGGAGGGGGGCCGGGGCCGCATGAGTTCCATCCAGATGAGGGTCCTGGAACGCGTACGCCCAGCGCTCCACGCCCAGATCCTTGAGAGGGAGGCCCGTCTGGAGTTGAGCGGTAAGTGTCCAAGCATTACTGTGTGAGACAGGGCATGTTGCGGTGTGCTGGTTCTATGATACTTGCCTGTATGTGTGCCATAGGCCATGTATGCATGTATGTGTGCAGGGACATCATGGTAATGCATGTGCGACCAGTGATGTGTGACCCACATGGTTGTTGCATGTGTTCAAATGCCGCATGGGGAGCCCTATGCAGATTTTGAACATGAGAGCATGCCAGTCTCTGTACCTGGACATGGGTGGGGGTGAGGGATGGGTGCTGATGCCAGGTACATATATGGTAGCCATGTCTGTGTGCCTGACCTGCGTGTCTGTGACTTGTGCATGCCATGGATGCATGACACATGTGTGTGACAATGCACAGATTCAGTGAAGCAGCCAAATTACCCTTGTATCCGCTGTGTTTGGTGTGTTTGGGGCCAGATGGATGTGACTGAGGTGAAGTGTGTGCATGTGATAGGCATGAGCCATGATGCATGTGAGTTACATATCATTGAATGTTTCAAGAGTCCATTGGACATGCATGGAAATGTCCATGGCATGCACCATGCCTGTTACTGTGTGTGTTTTGCCTGGACTGACCCATGTGTTGTGGAGGGACATGATGGAAGTGTACTTTGACAGTGGTGCTCATCTGCTATTGCTTCCTGTCTAGGGGACCATTGTACAGTGCCCTGATGCTTGTGTTCTTTGTCTCCCTCTACGCAGCGGCTAGTGAAGAAGAGGGCGGAGACGGCGCTGTGGAGCAAGGCGGCGGGGATGCCCCCACGGCTGCAGCGGAAGGGGTGGGTGAGCCTCCACAGGGGCCTGCTACGGTGGGAGACGGTGAGGAGCCATCCAGGTTGGTGGTTTGCACAGAGGAGGAGGAGGAGGCCGCAACTGGGGCACACATGGGGCCTGGTGGGGGCATCCCTGCTGGTGCAAGTGGTGCAGTCCATGGCCAGGGGCAGGAGGCAGCACAGGTCACCGTGGAGGGGCCTGTGCATGTCGCTGTCCCTGACCCTGTGAGTGCACCACCATGCACCAGCAGGGATGCCCCGTCCCAGGCCCGTCCACAGGTAGAGGGGATGTCCATGTCACCTGACTCCCCTCCACCTGCGGACGTGGGAACCCCTGGGCGTGCGGAGAAGGTCCTGATTGGGGTCGCGATGCGCACGGCTGTGATTCGTGATGCCGTGCGTGCTTCCCGGGAGTAGCACGCACGTCATCACGAAGTGCACCGTGCCGACGTGGCCCAATTGGGATCGGCCATGTTCGGGGGTTTCCTGCATGTGTTGGCCAATGTGGCGGCCCTCTCCTCCTCTGTGCAGGCTATCCACCAGTCGTTCTCCTTGCCGTCTTCCAGCCCAGATGCCACCAGGGCCCCCTGTGGACCTGCTCCGACCAATGCAGCCAGCTCGGTGGGGATCCCATCCCTGCCACAGTTGGGAGTCGGAGGTCCAGCAGGGGTGGACAACACAGCAACTGGACCCCAGCAGATGGAAGATGTGACAGCATCATCAGGCAGGGCACGTGCACGACGGCGTTCGTGGTTTCCATCGGCCTGGATGCCGTCGTGCTGGCAGAGGCAGTGGCGTCGGAGGCAGCAGCGGGCTCGACGTGGGAGGCATCATGGCTCGGGGCCATCAAGATCAGAGGGGCAGGCATCGGCCGGAGGGCAGGGCAACCCTGGGATGGTGGTGTCTTCCGTGTGGGAGCAGTTGGTCCAGCGGATAGGTGCGGAGCGGCAGCGGGCGGAAGAGGAGCGGCTCGCCATGGTCAGGGCGGAGTTCTCCATGCGTCGGGCGTTGAGGCGGGCTGAGTGCCTCGAGGAAGCTCGCAGGGAGTTTGAGCTGGACATGGGGTTATCCCTGCGAGACCTCGGGGCCAGGACAGAGTCCCGCCTCCAGGACATCGACATGGAGTTCGATGATGCCCTGGCCAGCAACATCAACAAGTGAGCCGCAGGACTTGCCCGCTGCCTTTGTATATAGTTATATAGTTAGTTAGTGTTAGGTTTCCTTTATTTGTTTAGATTATTTTGGACCGCTGGGACGATGGCCACTTTTTTGTATATATTTTTTTCATTAGGTAGTAGTAGGTTTCCTTTATGGTGTTGGGCTCATGGACCCTGGTACATTCCTGTATTTAGTTTGTTTTTTGAAGGAACATTTTCTTTTTTTCATTATTGTGTTCACCATGTGGAAATGGTTTTTCATTCTTTTGCTTCTACTTGATATTGCTTTGGTCAACATTTGTTTTTGTATTCCTTTTTCGTTTTTTGATTTTTACTTTTGTTCTCCAACATGGACCATTTCTTTTGTTATCCACATAGTTGTATGTTTGATTTGTTTACTTATTTTTAATCTTTAATACATTTTTAATTTTTACTTCCACTTGTGTTATTTTGTCTTTGGTTTCATACATGTCATGATATGGGTTTTGACATTCACTTGCAGCCATTGTGTATGTGTGTGTGACGGACATGTGTTCATTTACATACTTGCCATTGGGGTTGTGTCATGTAATTGCATTCACTATGTGGGTGGATGCAATCCTTGCCTGGGTGTTTGTGCTGGGTATGCTGCCCATTACTGCCATGATTGTGTATCGTCAGGACCTGGGGGCAGGGGGACATGGGTGGGGGCCTGGTGGAGGGTGCCCCTACACTGCTGGGGGGTGGGGGTGATAGGGGACATGGGTGGGGGCCTGGTGGAGGGTGCCCCTGGTGGCTGGGGGGTGGGGTTGGTGGGAGACATGAGTGGGGGCCTGGTGGAGGCTGCCCCTGGTGACTGGGGGGGTGGGGGTGGTGGGAGACATGGGTGGGGGCCTGGTGGAGGGTGCCCCTGGTGGCGGGGGGTGGGGGTGATAGGGGACATGAGTGGGTGCCTGGTGGAGGCTGCCCCTGCACTGCTGGGGGGTGGGGGTGATAGGGGACATGGGTGGGGGCCTGGTGGAGGGTGCCCCTGCACTGCTGGGGGGTGGGGGTGATAGGGGACATGGGTGGGGGCCTGGTGGAGGGTGCCCCTGCACTGCTGGGGGGTGGGGGTGATAGGGGACATGGGTGGGGGCCTGGTGGAGGGTGCCCCTGGTGGCGGGAGGGTGGGGGTGGTGGGAGACATGAGTGGGGGCCTGGTGGAGGGTGCCCCTGGTGGCGGGGGGAGGGGGTGATAGGGGACATGAGTGGGTGCCTGGTGGAGGCTGCCCCTGCACTGCTGGGGGGTGGGGGTGGTGGGAGACATGGGTGGGGGCCTGGTGGAGGCTGCCCCTGCACTGCTGGGGGTGGGGGTGGTGGGAAACATGAGTGGGGGCCTGGTGGAGGCTGCCCCTGGTGACTGGGGGGTGGGGGTGGTGGGAGACATGAGTGGGGGCCTGGTGGAGGCTGCCCCTGGTGACTGGGGGGGTGGGGGTGGTGGGAGACATGAGTGGGGGCCTGGTGGAGGGTGCCCCTGGTGGCGGGGGGTGGGGGTGGTGGGAGACATGAGTGGGGGCCTGGTGGAGGGTGCCCCTGGTAGCGGGGGGGTGGGGGTGATAGGGGACATGAGTGGGTGCCTGGTGGAGGCTGCCCCTGCACTGCTGGGGGGTGGGGGTGATGGGAGACATGGGTGGGGGCCTGGTGGAGGCTGCCCCTGCACTGCTGGGGGGTGGGGGTGGTGGGAGACATGAGTGGGGGCCTGGTGGAGGCTGCCCCTGCACTGCTGGGGGGTGGGGGTGGTGGGAGACATGAGTGGGGGCCTGGTGGAGGCTGCCCCTGGTGACTGGGGGGGTGGGGGTGGTGGGAGACATGAGTGGGGGCCTGGTGGAGGGTGCCCCTGGTGGCGGGGGGGTGGGGGTGATAGGGGACATGAGTGGGTGCCTGGTGGAGGCTGCCCCTGCACTGCTGGGGGGTGGGGGTGATAGGGGACATGGGTGGGGGCCTGGTGGAGGGTGCCCCTGCACTGCTGGGGGGTGGGGGTGATAGGGGACATGGGTGGGGGCCTGGTGGAGGGTGCCCCTGCACTGCTGGGGGGTGGGGGTGATAGGGGACATGGGTCGGGGCCTGGTGGAGGGTGCCCCTGGTGGCTGGGGGGTGGGGGTGGTGGGAGACATGAGTGGGGGCCTGGTGGAGGGTGCCCCTGGTGGCTGGGGGGTGGGGGTGATAGGGGACATGAGTGAGGGCCTGGTGGAGGCTGCCCCTGGTGACTGGGGGGGTGGGGGTGGTGGGAGACATGAGTGGGGGCCTGGTGGAGGCTGCCCCTGGTGACTGGGGGGGTGGGGGTGGTGGGAGACATGAGTGGGGGCCTGGTGGAGGGTGCCCCTGGTGGCGGGCGGGTGGGGGTGATAGGGGACATGAGTGGGTGCCTGGTGGAGGCTGCCCCTGCACTGCTGGGGGGTGGGGGTGGTGGGAGACATGGGTGGGGGCCTGGTGGAGGCTGCCCCTGCACTGCTGGGGGGTGGGGGTGGTGGGAGACATGAGTGGGGGCCTGGTGGAGGCTGCCCCTGGTGACTGGGGGGGTGGGGGTGGTGGGAGACATGAGTGGGGGCCTGGTGGAGGGTGCCCCTGGATGGTGGGGGGTGGGGGTGGTGGGAGACATGAGCAGGTGTGCAGGGTAGTCTCCTGTTTTGTGGGCTGCCTGCAGGGGCCGTGGAGGGTGTACAGGGAACACCTGTGAGGACCCACCCAGCCTAATCGCGTGTGTAACTTCCCACGCACCCCTGTAATACACGTACCAAGCCAAATCGCGTGTGATAATTCCCGCGCACCCCTGAAATACACGCGCCCAGGCTATTTGCGTGTGGAAATTCCAGCGCACCCCTGAAATACACGTACCCTGCTGTAATCTCGTGTGGGACTTCCTGCGCACCCCTGAAATACACGCGCCCAGGCTATTCGCGTGTGGAAATTCCCGCGCACCCCTGAAATACACGTACCCTGCTGTAATCGCGTGTGGGACTTCCCGCGCACCCCTGAAATACACGCGCCCAGGCTATTCGCGTGTGGAACTTCCCGTGCACCCCTGAAATACACGCGCCCAGGCTATTTGCGTGTGGGACTTCCCGCACACCCCTGAAATACACGTACCCTGATGGAATCGCGTGTGGGACTTCCAGCGCACCCCTGAAATACACGTACCCTGATGGAATCGCGTGTGGAACTTCCCGCGCACCCCTGAAATACACGTGCCCAGTATATTCGCGTGTGGAACTTCCCGCGCACCCCTGAAATACACGTACCCTGGCTAATCGCGTGAAAAACTTCACGTGAACCCCTGAAATACACGTAGCCCGCTCCCCCAGGCCCGATCGCGTGAAAAACTTCACGCGAACCCCTGAAATACATGTAGCCCGCTCCCCCAGGCCCGATCGCGTGAAAAACTTCACGCGAACCCCTGAAATACACGTAGCCCGCTCCCCCAGGCCCAATCGCGTGAGAAACTTCACGCGAACCCCTGTAATACACGTAGCCCGCTCCCCCAGGCCCGATCGCGTGAAAAACTTCACGCGAACCCCTGTAATACACGTAGCCCGCTCCCCCAGGCCCGATCGCGTGAAAAACTTCACGCGAACCCCTGAAATACACGTAGCCCGCTCCCCCAGGCCCGATCGCGTGAATAACTTCACGCGAACCCCTGATATACACGTAGCCCGCTCCCCCAGGCCCGATCGCGTGAAAAACTTCACGCGAACCCCTGAAATACACGTAGCCCGCTCCCCCAGGCCCGATCGCGTGAAGTTGTACCCTGCTGAAATCGCGTGTGAGACTTCCCGCGCACCCCGGTATACACGCACACGTATTTTTTGTCAGCGGGTGTCCGTGTTTGTGGGTACCCCTTTGCACGTCATTTGTCCTGGAGGGCCACAGTATAGGACATTCATCATGGCAGTATATAGGTGCCATTTGTTGGCGCACCTTTTGGCGCACATTTCTTACAGCCGCAGAGACGCTACCGCCTGCTTTCTTGTGGCGGTCGTGTTTTTGCCTGTGCGCTGGTTTGAGCGTGCGCTTTTTTGCCCTATTCTATTCCATGAATACGTGTTGTAGGCGAGCGTGTGGGCGTTCCGCGCACTTGTGCCCTGTACTTCCCCCGTGACGCCCACGTTTTTGCAAGTTGTTCCCCATTCCGAGTGTTACGCCCGTGTTCCGCCTACTTTTGTTGCGTGCGCCGCGCTATGTGCGAATTTCGCTGTGGCCTGTGCGATTTTCGCTGTGACCTGGCGCACGCTGTTAGATGGCCTGTGCGCCAACGTGCGCGGCGCACTTTTTTATCGCACATCCGCTGGTTTTCTCGCGCACGGCCTTCCATGAATCGACGTGCGCTGCTTTTCGTGCGATTTTCGCACTTGCACTGCGATTTTCGCTATTCCACTGCGATTCGCACATTTTTGCCCACTTGCGCCGCGCTAATTATTCCATGAATCGGCCTGTAAGTCTATATAGTCCGAACAATCTTGTGGGTGATTCACTACTTGGGCTAACACATCTTTGAGCTCTCCACGTAGACATCTATAAAACAGCGTAATCCTTTTGTCCTCAGGCCATTGAGTTTCCACTATCAGTCTGTTGAAAGACGCAATATAAGCCAAAAGGTCTTGATTACCTTGTCGCAACGAAAGAAGCTCATTGTCCAAGGCCTGCCCCTGTGAATGTCTTGCGAACAATTTTCCCATACTGAGCTGAAAAGCTTGAAAATCATGGAGGACCTGATCATCTTGATTTACTAGAGGGATCGACCAGTCTGCCGCATTGCCACTAAGGTACGAAAGCACGAAAGCTACTTTAGCTTGATCAGTTGGAAAGGCTGCTGGCCGGCATAAGAAATGCAACCGGCACTGATTGATAAATACTGCAAACCTCTTTGGGTCACCAGAAAATCGTTCGGGCGGAGCCAGAGGTACATTCCCAGGTAGGTTGATCTGCACTGGATTCATAGAGGATGTAGAAGGAAGATTTCCCCCAGATGAGGGTAACGGGGTCTGTCCGGCTTGTGACTGTAGGAATTGTCTAGCGAGATCATCTGTTCGCTCCTTGGAAATAATCAGTTCCCTTCTTAGAGCGTTCGTTTCCTGACGGGCTGCATGCACTTCTGCCCTTAGTTCCCCAAGTAACTGGGCTAGCTGGTCGGTATCCGAGGTTTCCATAGCGCCTGGACGGGAGTTTTGTGGTAGGCTTTGCGTTCTGTAACGCTCACCTGATTCCCGTAGAGGCGCCGGTCTTGACTGGGCGTATACCGTATCCTCAAAGGTGATGTGTAACACACGGCTGGCTCTTTGGGCTGGACCTCTGTGCACTGTATGTCTGACTCGAAGGGTAAAATGTCTGCAGATAGAAAATATGGGATTAATGAACTGGGTTATTGAATGTATCTCTCTTCTTCCCTTTCTCTTCTCCTGTAGAACCCCAAAGGTTAACGCTCTCACCTTAGGTAAGTGAACGCCCTGCTCTCCATCTGCCTCGGGGCAGGGTGCTGTAACCAGTTACTTCACTGGATAAGGGGAGCAGGCCTCTTGACTTCAGAGGACTGCTGTCCGTCGTTTACTGCACGAACGGTAAGTTTCGAGTAATTCTAATGTCTTTAAAGTCTTTAGTAATGATGTCTCTTGTTTTGCAGGGTTCCGGCGATGGCGGATGACGGGCTGAAGTGAGTTGAAGATGGAGCCCGTGTGATGAATAGAAGCGCCTGGAAGCACGTAAGTAAGCGCTTGTTGCGTGCTTCACGATGCGCTCTAACTGTCTTTTTATTTTGCAGGTACAAGTTCGGAGCGGCTGCAGGGTGCCGGAATACCCACTGGGTTAGATGTGGAAAGGAGTAATGGCACGTGAGTATTAAAGTTCCCCAATGTCTTTAAACGCACCTTGTTTTGTCTTTCAGATGCGGGATGCAGCGCCGAAGGCCTCCGGAGCGTGCAAAGAGTTGGTAAGCTTTTGTCTTTCAGATGCCGGAATGCAGTGTGAAGACCTCCGGAGCGCACGAAGAGTAGGTAAGCCTTTGTCTTTCAGATGCCGGAATGCAGCGCGAGGCGTTGGTGACAGCCGATGGACCAGGTAAGTGAAGAGCTGTCACTGAAGACCGTAATGCTAACCTGTTCTTTCTTGTCTTTATAGGTGTTGCTGAAGACTGGATTCAGGATGGTAAGCCTTTTTCCTTAGGCCCAGGATCAGATGCAGAAGACACGATGAGCGTTCTGCTGCAGAGGATGCAGAATAACGCAAAGCAAGATTCATCCATCGGGTGTGGTTTAAATAGCCTCCTGTAGTGCTTAGGTGTCTCCTTCCACAGCCACGCCTAGGTAAGAAAAGAGTTCCTGCTTTCCAGAAGAGTTCCAGTGTTCTGAGCCTAGGGAGTGGCTCCTGCCCCACCCAACAGGAAAAGTAGTTCCAAACAGAAGAGGATCAGAGGCTCAACTGGCAGGCAAGTAAGCAGCATGGTCTGCTGCAGGTAAGTCCACCCAAGCATTATGAGCCCGGCGCTTCCAGCGCTGGGACTGGGCATATTTATGAGCCTGGTGCCACTGGCGCCAGGACTGGGTCCAAAAGGTCCCAATTGGGACTGGTTGGCACTCGGAACCTGGGTTATGGATCTGCTTCCAAGGGAGTTGGGAAAACCCTGACCTTTTGGAAGCAGAGATCATGACACACGGCTAGGGCAAATATCGAAGATGACTTAAAGACCAGAATCATCGGAGAGACGATCGATAGAATATATGATGAGATGGGGCTAGAAGTAGTACCCCAAAGGGAAGAAGAGGATGAACGTCTGGAAAGCACTCAGTTGTATGATACTGAGGACGCCTCATGAAGTAGCAGAAATAGAGAGCTGTCCTTAGATAGGCTGACCCTAACCCGAAATGAGGAGGATGAGAGAAGTTGCACGAGTTGGGCACAGACAGTATCAGACGTAGAAAGAGAAGAATGTGAAGAAAGAGAAGACAAGAGATGACGCGAAAAATGGTTCTCTAGGGGAAAGGGAGTGAGATGGTCAGATTCTAGTGGGTCTACACCTAAGGCATCAGAATCAGCAACACAATCAGATCGGCATGAAGGAGTATCATACGGTCAGAGGGGGGTGTCTCCACCACCCTATGTGAGCAGATTAAGGACATTGCCAGGCAGACGGCGATGCAGGAATATTACTCCTGCGATAGACAGAAGAATGATGAGAGAGGAAAAGGAGTGTCATTTGTCTCAGTTCCCCTTACTAGAAAAAGGGGGAGTGCGACCACAATATATACCCTGGCCTAACATGGACCGGGAGAATCTGAAAACAAGCTCCCAATGTTGACATCAGGAGTTGGAAAATGGATACATGAGTTAGAAAAAATGACAGGTGGAAGCACGTTAGCTATAGGAGATATTAAGTGTCTTCTAATTGCCATACTTGGTGATAGAGCCGACGATGAGAGGGACCGTATCTCTCCAGGACTGAAATCACTACACTGGCTCCCAGTGACTGCGAGGATCAAGTTCAAAACTCTCTGTATTGTCCACAAGGTCTTCTGGGGCCTTGGGCCAAAATACCTTCAACTCTCTCTTCCTAAATATCTTCCTTCTCGAGCTCTTCGCTCATCCGCCTCCAACTTCCTCAGGGTCAGCTGCTTCTCCAAACAACGTGTTGGTGGCAGATCTCTCTCCGCTGCAGGGGCCTCCCTCTAAAACAGCCTTCCTGCCTCCCTGAAACTTGAGGAGAACCATATCCGGTTCCGGAAGCACCTCAAAACCTTCCTCTTCGCCTCCGTTTTCTCTCCCCCTCTCCCCTGCTAAAGTTACTGAAACTGCACTGAATCTGCAACTGGGCCACTCGCCGTTCTCGGAGCTTGGCCCAGCCACTCTCCCCTGCACTGCCTCCCTGGCACCCCCTGCACTACGGGACTGTGTCTGTATCCCACAGCCCCCCCTTCCCAGCACTTATCTGCACTTACTCGCACTGCCACTAGTTGGCCCTTGTTATTTCCTGTATGCTATTGACCCTGTAATGCACTTTCCCCTCTCCCTTTCCCCCTTGCACTTCTCCCTTTCCCCTCTACCCTTGCACTTGCGCGATCTGAATGACACCTGGCCTAGTAGGATCGTTGTCTGTCTCCCTTTGTTTCCCCCCTTGCCTCGTCGCACCTTGAAACACTTGTGTATAGGCGCGTTACAAATGCCATATCATATCATATCACGAGCAGGTTACCCTGGAGTGACTACAGTTAATACCGCGCATGACAGAGCGCTGTTTAACAATTGCAGAACCGCGGTATGGAAAGCGCTTCGAGTGCTATACCCGGACACTTCTGATATGGGATCTTTAATGTCACGCAAGATGAAGGAGTCAGATGATCCTTTGATTTACATTCAGAATTTCCAAAACGCCTGGGTGCTGGAAACTCATGAATCTTGGGGGAAGTCTATACCCGTCTTTTATCATTTATTGTGCCAAGGGCTGCCAGTACAGGTACAGAAACAGCTCAAGAAACTCATAGGGATTGAGGCAAAGCCATGGTCTGAAATACAGTTGACCATCGTGCACTATTGCAGGCTGCTGCAAGAAAAGAATCGCAAAAAGGATACTGCACGAAAAGGTGAAGAGGCTAAATTGGTACAGAAAAAAATATCAAAGTATGCCATTGAGGGGGCAATGATAACTGATACAGATGGATCAAACATGCAGCAGGCCAACAGCCATAGACAATTTGATCAAAGAAATGACGGGCTTTAACAAAGGGGAAGAGGCCTTCGAGGAAGTGGATGGCAGAGTGATCAGGGAGGTTTTCAAAATATGCAAACTGGAAACAAGGGTATACAAAATGGGCAAATGATCAGACCACCGCCAATATGTTGGACGTGTGGAATGACAGGGAAACTAGCACGCACATGCAGAAGTCAAGGCATGATGCAAAATAAACATCTCTTAAGAGGAGGGATGGTGAATCCATCTGCGTTCTTGCAGCAGGGTGGAAATGGAGTTGCACAGAATCACATGGTCCAGCAGCAAGCACCGGGAGTACAGCAAAGTTTGCCACCCCAGAATGTGACAAATGTTCCACAGGGACAGTCTCAGCAGTCGCCGATGCAACTGTCGCAAACAACAGGTACAGGACAGATACTGAATTCAGGGATGAGAAATACCACAAGTGATGGGGGAAATCCGTTCACTCATAATGGGACAAGATTATATATAGACTAGGACAGCTTACTGGGAGACCTGATGTGTTCTATCCTATCAGTAACGCCGAACCTTCACCAGGAACCAAGGGCAGATGTCTGTATAGGGGATAAAGAATATTCTTTCTCCTGACACAGGGGCGGCACGCTCGTGTATATGTGAAAGCAAGTTTTCTTTATCCGGTGATGCCATAAATACTCAGGGCTTCACAGGAGTAACAAGTCATGTTCCTTCTACAAAAGAACTTCCAGTCTCCATATGAGAATATGACATGAATGTGCCTCTGCTATATTCAAGGCAAGCCACTGTGAATATATTGGGACGAGATCTAATGACAAAGTTAAACATGAAAATTTTGTTACCGGAGAAGGGCATAGTATGTTCAACTCCAGGAATGCATTATTTTAACATATGCAAAATGATTAGAGCATACACAGGACAAACGGCTATGAGAGCTATTCCAGTGGACCCAGAAATATTTGCTTATGGAGAGCCCATATTAATGGCATGGCTACCAGGCCTTGCAGACAAAACCATGGGAACCCCATATGAATTTTTATTCAGACCAAGAATATCTATGCATGAAGAAAATGGACGAGTGTTTCCCTTAACAATACAAGCAGCCATAGTGCGAAGAGAAATGGCGCTGCTTGACGGTTATCATGATGAAGGCAGGCAATGGTGTGCAGTAATCGCCATTGGGGAAGGTTACAGATTGACTGACGTCACTGATGATGAACTGTTTGAAGAACAAAAAATTGAAGATGAGATAACATTTGAGGTTAATTTCATCTATTTGGTAAAAATGATCAAACGAGAAGTGCCTTAGAGAATGATGCTGACACAAAAACTTCTTCAATATTTTGAGGACGACATGGCAAAGGTGCCTGTCTCAGTATGGACTACAGGCCCCTATGACCTAGGCTTATTGAAAGGAGTCAGAGAAGTGAAGATTAGATTGAAACCAGGAACAATTTTACCATAAGCACGACAGTATCGCATGTCTAGGGAAGCAGATGAAGGGATTTTTAAGACAATGTCGGCCATGATGGAGCAGGGAATCTTAGTGACGTCAGAGTCACCCTGTAATACATCAGTGTACCCTGTGAAGAAATCAAAGGGAGGGTCTTGGCGTTTAATCCAAGATGTACGACCATTGAACCAGATAGTCGAGGCCGAGTTCCCTCTAGTCCCTAACCCGGCTTTGATCCTATGTAATATTCCAGTTGAAGCAAGGTATTTCACGGGGATTGACTTGAAAATGCATTTTTCTCAATCCCATTGCACAAAGACTCACAAGATTTTACATTGTTTACGTTCAGACAATTTCGTCTGAAAAGCACAAGGCTGCCTCTAGGGTACTGTGAGTCTCCTTCGATTTTCAACAGAGTCCTGCAGATGGACTTGAGCAATATCACGTTAGAAAGTGTTGTCTTACAATATGTGGATGACATCCTAATTTACAGCACGACAGAGGAAAAGTGCAGGTGTGATTCTATTCAGCTATTGACTATACTGGCTGACAAAGGATATAAAGTTGACAAGGAGAAGTTACAATATTGTCAACAAGAAGTGCTGTATATAGGCCAGCTAATCTCACACGAGGGGGAAATGGTTACCCCTTAAAGAGCTGAAGCCATTTCAAACGCAACCAAACCACACTTGATAAAACAAATGCAGAGTTTTCTCAGATTATGCAACTATGTCAGGGCGTGGGTCTTTGACTACAGTTCCTATACCAGACCCTTGTTACAAGCCTTCAAGAAAACAAAGGCAACGAAAGACAAAATCATGTGGACCGAGAGTATGGAAGAAGGGTTTGTTGAACTAAATAAGGCCATTTGTACGGTACCAGATTTAGGGATTCCCGATTATGCAGAGGAATTCTACCTGTTTTCACACATGAATGGCAGTGTTATGACAGAAGTACTCACACAGAGAACCATGCTCGGGTACAGGCCCCTTGCATACTACAGTGGGAATTTTCGATCTAATGATGAGGGGTCACTTCCCGTGCGAATAAAGTTTGGCTGCCGCAGAGTTCACCATAGAGAAGGCTACAACCATTGTCATGGGATGCCCATTGATGTTATTCATCGAGCACGCACTATTTGCCATTTTAGAGAAACCTAAAGGCACATTGACATCTCAGAGAACTTCTGCTTATGAAGTGATCATATCAAATCCAATGATTAAAATAGTTCGATGTAAAATAGTGAACCCAGCTATGCTTATACCAGAGCCAGTCACTGAAGGAGAGCCAATACATGATTGCGCGAACTAAGCAGAATTCTATGATGAGATTCCCAGAGTAAAAGAAAATGCATTGGCAGGAGGAGAAATCGTCTTTGTTGATGGTTCTTCGAGGATCGATCAAAATGATGGACAAAGCACCACTGTGATAACGCACATGGCTAAGGGGGAATTTCGAGTACTCATTAGTGCACGATTACACTCACACTATTCAGCACAAGCTGCAGAATTATTGGCATTGATACTCGTGCTCAAGAATCATGCAGACCAGGAAGTGACAGTGTACAGTGACTCCGCCTATGTGACGTCAACAGTGCATGCAAGCTTAGTGCGCTGGAAAAGGAGGGGCTACCTCCGAGCGGACGGCATGCCAGTGCAGCACGCAGCCCTATTGGACGGGCTCATTAAGGCACTACAACTCCCAGTGGGCATAGCGGTCATGAAATGCGCCGCCCACACGAAGGTGACAGATTTTATCTCACTTGTAAATCAAGCAGCAGACACTGAAGCCAAGCGTGTGGCGACTAAAGACGAAATAATCATGAGTGTGGAAATAACTGATGTGCATGAAAGAATGACTGTTGAAGCGAGCCTGAAAGCTACAGCAACCTGGCCAGGACCCAGTTAGCGGAGTCCCAGGCGGAGGCACCGCAGGAGGAGAAGAACCTATGGAAGCGACAAGGGTGTTCTTTAAACCCCTCCCAGAGCTTGTGGCGACAAGATAGCACTGGTAAACTGGTGATGTCTAAAGCCTTATTGAAGATAGCACTGGAACAGTTACACTATCCAGCACACATGACAAAGGAGAATCTAGCAGCAACGATTGCTGAAGACTGGTTCATACCGAACTTGGCAGAACACGTTGCATTTTATGGTGTACTGTATAATTTGCCAGAAGTTCATGGCTGGGCATACCCTACGTGTAATTAGAGAAGTTATCTCAAGGCCTAATGGGCCTTTTCAGCACTTGCATATCGACTACGTCGACATGATTCAAGTATGTAACGGGTAAAGGTATCTAATTGTTGTGGTTTGTCCATTGTCAAGATGGATAGAAGCATGTCCAGGTACACACCCAGACTCTACCTGCACAGCTAAATTCTTCGTGAGGGAGGTATTTTCCAGATGGGAAGTGTGTGAAGTCATGAGATCAGTCAATGGTCCTCATTTTGTTAATGCAGTATTTGAAAAGAGTAGCTTGTTGCTTGGTATAAAGCACAAGTTTTCCTCGGCGTATCATCCTCCAGGGAACGGCATATGCAAGAAGCTCAACGAAGGTGTTGCCAAGAACTTAATTTTGTTTATTCTGACAAGGAACAACATGTCATCCAGAGCGAAACAGACATTGACGGGGAACTGGTCTATTTTGAACACACAAATTAAAAGACGTGCTGAAACTATTGCCTCATTTGGAACTTTCGTTTTAGGAAAGGAACTGTTTTCAGAGACAAGAGACTGTCTATTATTCAGACAAAAATGACAAGCAGTTTAGCATCTGGAATCTGCAAACAGAGACAGTAGAATCCACATAAAAGGTAAATGTTAGTTTGTATTAAAAGTTAGTTTTGCGTCCTTAAATGATCGAGATGGGAAACCAGAACAGTAACATTGTCCTCCCTCATGAGGAGAGACGTACATATTGGCCAAGGAACAAATCCTGCAAGGTTACTTATACATGCATTATTTACATGTGCATACTATTCATTATCATATTACTGTCATTGACGATTAGGACTGAATTTTTCATTGGTGCACAGAGCGTTCAGGTTCCCATGCACCCACCTAATGATGTACACATGCAACCTACAAAGATACCCAGACCTTAGATAGTCATTCCATTTCCTAGAAAAGATGATCGAGTGACTGAACTTGAGATAGATGTGATAATAAATGACACACGCACAAAACTTGGGGTAACAAATGAATTGCAACACTGGAGACTGGGTCGGCAAAGTAAACCCGAGAAGGGGGTGAGGGAAGGTACACATACACAAATAATGAACACATACACACCTGGTCTAGTGGCAAGAAGTTCAGAATCACATTCCAGAGAATGGGGAAAGCTCAGACAAACAACAATGAGAAGTTCCACACCAAGGGAAGTTGAGAGACAGATGGAGAAAGCTGAACTTTTATTTAGAGAATGAACAAACAGAGACAGCATCGACAAGCATGCCTGGCCCAATGATGAAGAGGTGAAGCTTAAATCCTGCAAGACCATCAAGTGCTGAGATACTGGCAGAATCAATATGGACGATCATAAACAGAGCCAGAAAGACCAAAGGGATAAAGAAAGACTTACCGGACTTCTCCTACTTAAGTAATACCGACGAAAATGCCTGGATCATTGATGAAGAAACCTGAGAATCCTCCAGCAAGAAGAATCTATACAGATGTGTTCAAGGATGTGGTTATAGCTAACTACAGGAAGACCTTAAGAATTAGAAGGAGCACACAAAAGACAATAATGAATTGAACAATTACTTGGACAGCACAGCACACTTGGGAAACAACATATGGTACCAACACATGAAGGAAGTTGGAAGACGAACTTCAGAGGAAGAATGCTTTCTGTGTGCACTCCTACCTTACAGCATGGGGAAGTCAAAGATCTTCGTAGCTGTTGAAGTAGATGTGCAGACAACACACTGTCTGTTGCACATAGCAATGTGCAAGACCAGAGGACAGTTAATGGGAAGTTATGCTTCACTCAAATGGGCAACTGAAGCAATGGATCGAGATGAAGATGATTAGATGATTATGTCCAGGACATAAAAACAAGAAACAATGGCAAAACAAAGAACATTGTGATAAGATATGAAAAGCCTGGAGTTAAAGGAGCGGAGATTAGAAGGAAAACAAACAAGAAACTGAATGTCCAAGGGAAATCTCTGCAAGAAACGCAAAGATGGAAGAACAGAGGCCAAATGCAAATCTGGGGAACAGTGCTTTCACCAGACGGATGGGAGAAAGGAGTAGTGATCTGCAGAGCATGGATGATGATTGGACACTATAAGGAAACCCTTGAAAATGCACAGAGGATATGCAAACCACTATGGCCAAGACTGGCCAGACTGCTTACATAGGTCAAAGACAGAGGAGGACCCCTACAGAACTTACATAGTCATTCCATTTCCTAGAAAGGATGACGGAGTGACTGAACTTGAGATGGATGTGATAATAAATGACACACGCACAAAACTTGGGGTAACAAATGAATTGCAATGCCGCAGACAGGGTCGGCAAAGTAAACCCGAGAAGGGGGTGAGGGAAGGCACACATACACAAATAATGAGCACATACACACCTGGTCTAGTGACAAGAAGTTCAGAACCACACTCCAGAGAATAGGGAAAGCTCAAACAAACAACGGTGAGAAGTTCCACACAATGAGAAGTTGAGAGACAGATGGAGAAAGCTGAACTTTTAAAGAGACAAAAGACATTAGATAATGAACAAACAGAGACAGCACCGACAAGCACGCCTGGCCCATTGATGAAGAGGTGAAGCTTAAATCCTGCAAGACCATCAAGTGCTGAGATACTGGCAGAATCAATATGGACGATCATAAACAGAGCCAGAAAGAACCAAAGGGATAAAGAAAGACTTACCGGGCTTTCTCCTACTCAAGTAATACCGACGAAAATGCCTGGATCATTGATGAAGATACTTGAGAATCCTCCAGCAAGAAGAAGCTATACAGATGTGTTCAAGGATGTGGTTATAGCTAACTACAGGAAGACCTTTAGAATTAGAAGGAGCACACAAGAAGACAATAATGAATTGAACGATTACTTGGACAGCACAGCACACTTGGGAAACAACATATGGTACCAACACATGAAGGAAGTTGGAAGACAAACTTCAGAGGAATAATGCTTTGTGTGTGCTGCTTTCACCAGAAACAACAGAATGGCCGCCAAAAAGCCCTATGCGAGCTAAAAACCTCTGAGAAGTGCACAGGGGAACCGGAAAAATAGGCTGCATTGACAGCCTATTTACTTTGCCTGTGTCAGTGGTAGAACAGGAGACCACACTGCCAAAACCTGTCATTGGGCTGCCCACAGAGCGAAATGGAACTACCCGAAAAGGCAGTGCTTCATTGCCAGGAAAACCCATAAGTGCTCTAAAATCCGTTTTTCCTTGGCTGTTGAAATTGCAAAATAATGGTTCCCAAACATCAGAAAAGATCCAACATCCTTGTTGGGTGTTAACCATCACCTTATTTAAGGAATCCCCATAAACACAATGTCAGGCGAAGCAGATTTCATCACAAGAAATATCCACATTAAAAAAAGGGCTTTCCTGGAAAAATCTGTCAGACATGGTCACAGTACCGCTGGCCACCTTTGTCAAAGCTGTCACATACTTACACTGGGAGTTTAAACTTGTACATTAAAAACAAATTGTTCAAAAGAAGAGACTTGCCATCAAAAGCAATATAGGTTGCTACTATTCAATTTCTATGTTTTAAAAAGACTGGAATTAGAGATCTGTGTGTCTACTTTTGAAAATGTAAAGTCTATTTTAGCAAAGACAATTTTAAACAAAGGTTCAAAGGTTTTAAAGTGAAGTGATGCCAGCCACAGAACTTCAAAGGCAAATTCCACAGCGTGCCCCAAACAAAGGTGCCTTCCTTTTGCTCTCTGCCCAGGAACTCTCAGTTAGATGCTAATGAAAGGAGGAGGAGATTTTGCTCTGCTTCTCTGGGGAGAGACAATAGGTTTCCTGGATTGAAAGGGAATGCAAATTCAAGTGTCAACAGAAACTACTGTGAGCGGGAAGAGAGGCCTAGATTGCTCTTGGCCCAGCAAAACCTTGGGGCCAGGACCAGACAGATATGTTTATCTGTAAACCACAAGAAAGTATCATTTTGAAAAAGACACAAAGAGAACTGTGCAAAATGTTAAAAATCTGTAAAATATAGGGTTGTTAACATGATAATTCTGCTCAGATTTTGAAACTACTCTGAACTCTGTGCCATGTTCAAGGACATGACTATAGAAAATGTGATGTTGTAGCAAGTGTGTGATGCGAGAAATATGAAACTTCACAGGATTATGCCCAGATGTCATGCGCATATATGTAGACAAATGTGGACAATCTGACATTGTGTACCCAACCAAAAGTGCGAAAAACTGTCAAATCTGAACTAAAGCTCTCACTGAGATGGGACGCGGACGGATACTTGCTCTACTAAATCTGTGATGTAAATATGTATTGCTAGCAAGTTGGTTATATTGTAAATATGCTTTATGTGAAAAATAGATTTATTGTACAGAAAAAAAGGCGAGGTACTCCCTGGATTGTAAAATACAACATCATCATGGCACCAGAGTTCCTTCTCAAATCAGGAGTGAGGACATACTCTAACCAATAGGATTCCTAGAGAGTGTGCCTAGCATAATTCAGCCTACCCACCCCTTAGGGAAATACATAAATAGAGACAGTTTAGGACCTAGACACACACAGATTCATCCATCAACTGATTACTGGTGAAGCACTTTGCAAGAAAAACCCATATCCAAGACTCCAGAACTCTGAAAGCAGAGAAGCCCAATTCCAAAGCTGAACCCTTCTCAGCTGTCTTTTTAAAATCTTGAAACCTAATTTTACCCCCAGACGTCCAAGGGGCACAACAAAAAGAACAGTCTGGTTGTGATGTCTCTGCTTTGTCACCAAGAACTCTTGCTAGAATCCAGAGATCCAAACCAGTAGAGCAGAGCTGTAACCAGATAGCTGCAACCCAGAACCAACCCATCAGATCCACTCCAGAGTGCCGTGCAGTGTCCAGAGGGCCGTGCTGAGTGCAGAACCGAGCACCCTGAATCCTGTCCGGTGGGCTAGCAGAATTCCAGTCCAACAATCTTTGACCACACATGACCTGACGGGCCCAATCCAAACAGTAGTTGTGAGTATCTATAGCATAGAATTGTCCCTAGCCAATTTCTTATCCTTGAGTAATCCTATCCAAACCCATTCTATCATATCCAGAACTGCATTATAGAAAATTCTCTTATTTTCCTGAATCTTTCTCTCATCCATATAGTCCTTTGGTAATGGTAGTGATAATATCATCTTTGCGCTAATATATTTGCTGTAGAAATACAAGTGTTTCTGCGGGCAGAAGTCAGACAGAGCCCTCACTGATATGGTGGCTGTACCGTTGGGTATCTTGTATCTTCATAGACTCCCTAGTGTAAAGAAAATCCTGTTTGTAATTCAAAAGCGCATCTTTCATTTGAAAATGTTGACTCTTTCTGGGAAAAACCGACCTCTACTAAAACCTCCATAACTTCCGTACCATGCATGATAGAAACATCCTCCAATTTAAGTAGCAAATTGAAGCTAACATCCTCAGATTTCCAACAAATCCAAAACTGCATTCCAACTCCTTCTAGTTATTCCGCAATCGCGTTTCCCGCTCGCGGAAAAGTTTTCCACAAATTTTTCATTTGGCTCACTTTCATCACGTGTAAAACAGCTATTCTTTGTATCCGACCTCTAAATTCAGTTTTCAACCTGCTAGTTATTCAATCATCATTGCTAGTGTTTACCTGTAAATATATAAAGCAGCTCCCACTAGTTCTGAATCTCATTTAGTAAATTAAATCCATTTTCAGTGTTTTGACCATTCATTCAAAGCCACATTCTAAAGCATTTGACCCATTTGAAATCATTCCTGTTTCTCTCTCTATGCTTGCTGGGGGGAATTGGTATTAAAACTGTATTTGTTGAATTCTGTATTTCCTGAAACCTATTTTCTATCCTTCCATCTCTATACTGCATATTGGGGGGGATTGAGTAGCCTGCAGAGGGAAAGAGTGATTTTGCAATTGACTGAACCCACAGAAAGTTTTATTCTGTGCTACATTATTTTTCCTATCCATACTCCTTCTGATTAAAGAGATTGTTGATTGTGACATCATCCCAATGGTGATCCTTGTATAAATATTAAATAGTGGGATATATATATATATATATATATATATATATATATATATATATATATATATATATATATATATATATATATATATAGTTAGAATTCATAAAATAAATCTTTTAACTTTGCAAAACAGCCTGCTTTCTGGTTTAGTGAGACTGGGGGGGCGGGGGGGGGATTCAAAGAGAGGGGCGTGATATAAGGGTACATCATTCAGAAATAAAAGAACTTATAGGCGCACATATATAACTAAGGGTTCCAGCTGTGCATCACACACTAGGTATTGACTTAGGTGGAGTGCTGGGTTGAAATCACTTACACTTACAGCAAGGGGAAGTCAAAAATATTTGTAGCTGTTGAAGTAGATGTGCAGACAACAAATTGTCTGTCGCACATAGCAATGTGCAAGACCAGAGGACAGTTCATGGGAAGTGATGCTTCACTCAAATGGGCAACTGAAGCAATGGATCCAGATGAAGATGATTATGTCCAGGACATAAAGATAAGTAACAATGGAAAAACAAAGAACATTGTAATAAGATATGAAAAGCCTGGAGTTAAAGGAGTGGAGATCAGAAGGGAAACAAGCAAGAAACTGAACGTCCAAGGGAAATCTCTGGAAGAAACGCAAAAATGCAAGAACAGAGGCCAAATGCAAATCTGGGGAAACAGTGATTTCACCAAATGGATGGGAGAAAGGAGTAGTGATCTGCAGAGCATGGATGATCATTGGACACTATAAGGAAACCATTGAAAATGCACAGAGGATATGCAAACCACTATGGCCAAGACTGGCCAGACTGCTTACATGGGTCGAAGACAGCGGAGGACCCCTACAGATAGTGCCATTGGAGCAAGCCAAACTGTGCTTCAGAAACAATGGTGCAAGAAAAATGGGAGAAAATCAGATCGGTGGACACATCTTCAATGCCACAGGAATGGCACATGGTACTGCAGTGATCATGGATCATTATTGGGCATGTGGATCCAAAGCATGTATTAGGTTGCCGAAGAATTGGGGAAGTATATGCACATTGGTGAATATCCATGTTCCAGCATTGGTGTTTCCAAAAGGTGACCTGAATATTGACAGTTTCCCGAAAGCAGATGCTCGCAAGAGGAAGAAGAGAGCTGTGGAACTGATGAGATGAATGAAGAGAGAGAATTACTTCTCTTCCAAATCAGAAGAAGCCTTTCATGCAATCCCATACGAACACAGGCCGTTCAGCTTCACCTCATCAGTGTTCACGACAATCCTGATGCCAAGAGTTCAGATTGGATCAAATACTAAATGGTTGCAGATAACCAGATGGGCATTACTGCAGACCATCAACACAAAGAAAAAGGGGTTCAACGAAATCAAGGAAGAGTTAAGAGCGATTTGACTAATGACTCTCCATAACAGATATGTCCTAGATATGATCACAGCTATGGATGGAGGTGTTTGTGTAAAAATCGGAGAATCATGTTGCACATTTGTACCATCTCACAATGATGAAAATGGAACCTTAACAGAAGCCATAGGTGTGCTGATAAAACTACAGAATCAGATGATTGATGAAGCTGACGAAGTTGATGATGACAGTTGGTTTGGATCACTGTTTTCATGCGTTCCGCAATGGATGGCAGATGCATTCAAGATCCTAGGAGACCTGTTGGTGATGATATTGCTTGGATTCTGTGTTATCAAGATAATAATCTCTTAGTGCCAGACAACTGCAAAAAAGGCCATAGGGATGAAAGTAATGATTGACGTTGAGTCAGGAGGGAAGCCCAAATACCTGACTGATGAAGAAATAAGAGACTTTGTGAAGGCCAGCATTTAAGTATCAGAAAGAACAAAGTTCTGTCATCCGAAGAAACATAGAAAATATGTGGGGAAAATGGATCTATTGCAATCCAAGTGGAGACTGTCAACTTATGACATGGAACAAAGACAAGCACGTAAGAACAGCAGGATGTTTAAAGGGAGTGATAAAGGTAAGCAACTCCAAAGGAACATTTCTGCAGACCTAGATGTCCAGATCTAGAGGATGACAGAGAAGTGAATACAAGGAAAGAAGTAAGAGTGGTAGATGAATCACCCCGAGGGGAGAGTGAAGAGGAAGTGGCAAGTATCAGCTGTACCCCAGCCACCCCCTTCGAAGTGCCAGGAACTTTCACACTAAAATATGTGATGTATGAAGAACAGATAAACCAGTAGAGAGCCGCAGTTGGGCTCTGCCCAGTGCCTATCAGAAGAACAGTACATATTGAAGTACCGGCACCTAAGCAAACCTGGACAGCAAGGTACCCACTGAGAAATCCATACCTACAGACACGACAAAGGGACGTTTGTCAGAATGGAATACCCAAAGAAGCCAAGAAGATACTAAAAGATGACTGGTGACTTCATGAGAGATTGGACTGACACACAGAGAAGGTATATGATGACCCAAGAATTCTGATAAAGAGACGAAATGCCATGCATAAGTGACATCTTGGGCCTATGGTGAAACAGGTGATTTCAAGATAAAGAAACTTATGCCATATGCACGATGAAGACATTAAGCCAGTTTAAACATGTACATATGCAGGGAACCGCAAGAAGCAAAGAAATGTGAAAACTTGCTCATGCCTAATAGTAAAATAGATTGTGGCAAGCGCCAACTATACATATCTACCTCAAAAGCACTTCATAGATGATCGAAAATCAGCTACGCACATGAGCAGAATCAAATCGAGGTGACTAAAGGTCAAGAATTAAAAATGGAGTGAAATCCTGCTGAAGGTAACCGTGCAAGGAAGCCAAGGTTATGTCAGACTGGAATAGACTAGCAATGCCTACGATTTAAGAGAAGAACAACAAGAGTCTCCTGTTCAGCAAGGTCGAGATAAGCCGCAGATGGTAAATGACTGACAGAAGTAAATCAAATACACGAAATTGCACGAAGAAGAGGTCTATATCACGGTGTCCTAGTCACATGGCAAGGCAGGCCGAAAAGGATGAGACTTTTTTACCTACGCATGGAGCCTTATCGTACCCATCCTCCTTAACTTTCTTAGAGCAGGGGCAGACTGAAGGCCAAACTAGAAGGCAGTAGTTGACACACGGCCACTAAGGCGATGAATGGCTGTAACATAAATTGGAGGGAAGCTGGGTAAAAGACTTACTCACTGCACCTGGCCTCATTATTCTGCATGCTACTAAGCGCAAGTGGAAAAGAATGTGTACGCTCATTGCCAACCCAATCATAGTGGACCATGTAATCTAGGGTCCTAAAGGGAGTAGAGCCATTACAGTGGCCAGTTTGAAGGAAGGGGTTAGTTGCCCCACATGACATTATTATCCAATACCCTCTCCCTGTTACCATATACAGATATAGTACCTTATATTTAAGTTACCTTCCTATAACCAATTGAGTTGCATGTTAGGTTTTTAAGATTACACGTCAATGATGATGAATATTGGGTATAAATGATGTTGTTTTTCTGAAATTAGTTGGAATTGAAGCGAGAATGAAGATCGAGTGGTTGCTGATGTTCATTGAACTCCCCGTTTTCTGTACTTGTCATTAAACGGACTCCCTTTGCCAAACTATTTAGTTGTCATTATTTTTTGATGCGAGAGTATGAATCTGCATCCCCATCTATCTTGAGGGTGCTGCTACTCATCTTAAAGGGTTGTTTGGAGACCCCTAGTCTTATGGGCCAGCTGGGGTCCATCCAGTTCACAGTGAGGTATAATCCATGCTCCGAGCAACCTGATTGGTTTTCACGTCTCACCCCAAGGTGCTAATAATTGAGCAAGAGGAGTACTCAACCAAACTTGTTGTGCCTGTCAGTGCCAACTCAGAATCAAGCAAATCATGGCTGACTAAAAGTTACACAAATCTGAAAGCTCAGACTATAGGATCATTCGACCATAGGTATCTTTGCCCCTTTAGCTGAACTGTGGGTACCTAGAAGTTCCCAAAATGCTCAGTTTGTGAAAATGGATTTCATAACAAGGGCTTCGCTCTTAGAAGTTAATTTTCTCATTTATTGTAACATCTTTACATAATTCAATGTTTCTCATACCTGTAGCATGTGTCTTAATAGCCCTTGTTAATAATAATAATTTGGCATTTATATAGCGCTACAAACCCTCAGGTATCTGACCGCTGCTTATTATTACCCACGGTGTGTGATGCTCATTTATCGACCTCGGAAGGATGAAACGCTGAGTTTGGCCCTGCCGGGATTTGAACCTGTGTTAACAGGCTCTGCACGGATGTCAAAGCGACGCTCTACTCGCTGTGCCACTTGACCACCAAGGGTCAACTACCTTCTATAATGTTTACACAAAACCTCTATTTGACCAACTTGACTCCTTGGGTGTTAGCTACACACCTAATCCTTATTCCCCTCTGCGGTAACCATACACAGGACACCCTCAAATTAAATACCATCTATTAAACAATCCAAATTTGAATGACCTCACACAGCCTCTGTCTGAATGACGAGAAAACAGAGTTTCTTCTCATCGGATCCCCTGTCTATTTCGCCAAACTTGATACAGCCTTCTGTCACTATAGCATTGATTACCACCTTATCCCGGTTGCCACATTGGTAAAAACCTTAGGTGCCTACGTAGATGCATCTCTCACTATGGCTCGCCAGGTCAATCATATTGCCTCCACCTCAGCCTATACCACAAAACTCATCAACACAAGCAAACCTGTCCTCTCCACTGAAAATTGCCTCACAATCAATCGCACAGGGCAGTATCCCCTCAGAGCTCGACTACTGCAATGCACTGCTCTTTGGCACCTTTGGGAAAAACCTAAACAAACTACCAGTAATTCAAGCACTAGAACTTTTCAAGCATGACAACATCTCTGGTGCCAGAAGATTCGCTCACTGGATCTCTGTCTGAAACAGAATCATTTTCAAAATTCTTTATATCAGCCACCGTTGTCTGTCAAACAATGCACCATCGTACCTAGCCCTTAGGATTAACAGACACGTGCCAGCTAGACCCCTCTGTTCTACAGAAAACCAATGCCTCAGCATAACGAGATTTAAGCGCAAAAGAGCAGGTTGCTCCAGGTTCCCGGTTCGTGCTGCCTCCCTTTGGAACATCCTCCCTCTACTGCTGCGTGAGGAGACCTCCTTCCACCTGTTCAGGAAAAAGCTCACAACGCACCTGTTTAATTTATCACATCGTATTTATTCACCGCTCAGCATTACTCTAGCACTTTGTGATCTAAGAGTACCTATCTTGCCTACTCACTTTGTAACAGCGCCTAGATGCCCATGGGCTTTGTGTGCGTCTATAAATGCAAAAATAAAATAAATAAACAAAAGAATAAAATGTAGGTTCTATTTCTCCAACCTTTTGTTTAATAGCATAACACCAAAGTTGCTTTCCATCTAGTTAACCCAACAACATTTCTACCCAATGCTGCCGAATTCTGGGACAAAGGCCCTGCTCTGCAATACTTGCCACGAGGTCTAATCTACAAAGTGCAAGCTGGCCTTGGTTGCAACGCTGACGAAATACTCATTTCACAGTGGCAAACTGTAATGCTGCACAGCTGGCAGGCTAATGTCTGTTCGTCAAAAATGGCATAGGGCTCCAGAAATGTTGCACGTTCTGTCACCTTTGCAGGCTGCTCTGGGAGCCAGGTGCCATCACTAGACTCTGCTATGAAAAGAAGGAAACCTCCAGGAAACCCATGCTGCAGCAGCAGGTGAGATGGGAAGGGTGTGAGCAAGGAGGATATACACGGAGTATCCTCATGGGAGGTGCGTGTTGATAGGCATGGATGCCTTTGCGGGTACATTTTAAATAAATACCAAGATCAACTTTGGTAACTGCCAAATTCTTGCACCACCTGTTAAGGCTGCAGGACTTCCCACCAGTACTCTTAATGAGACCGCTGCTAGTTTCTTCCTGACTTCTGCATTTTTTTCTTGTCCCAGATACTGCTGAGGTTAAGCCAGGAAAGCAGTCATTGAATAACTTGTCCTATACGATATGGCCAAACAGTGAAATGACATGGTAGGAGACGACACTGACGTCTCTACTTATGTATCAGTGTGCTAAAATGTGAGGGTGCTCCCCTGTATTTTATGGGCATGCTCTTAGCCTTACCACTTCCATGAGCCCATGGACCTGACATTAACACCAGTTGGACCTTTGTTCAATTCTTTAGCATTTGCACATGAAACTGCCTGTTCAAGTGATGAAAAAAAAACCTTGTCTTTCTAGCTGCAAAATACTTTATCGGTATTGGCATTTCTAGTATGGCCAACAGGATGTGCACTGTTCTGAAATATGATTGGCTGTGAATACTAACAGTACGATCACTGTTTATTGCCTCCCATGCAGAGCTACCAGAAGCAGAAGGAACACCACTTGTGCAAGAGTAGCAGTCATCATGGAATGGCAATTTCAGCCATTATTAACCCTGTTTTGTACACTGTATTCAAAGGTAATTGCTTTAACTATTAATTATACTTGAAATATCCTCGAGCCAGGGCAGGTGGATCAAGCTTCCCCACAGAGGCAGCTAAACATTGGAACTCCCCTCACCCCACCCTAAGAGTGGAGGAATCCTACTGGGTCTTCCGAAAATCCCTGAAAACCTGGTCATTTGCCTAATGAGGACACCCCAGCACAGAACCTGCAACTCAGAGCCATCGGGTAACCATGCACTCCATGTGTACAAAGTTTAAGGTTTAACGGCGGAATTGTAACATCTCTTTTGTTCCTCAATATATGTAACTGATTATCACAGGGCCCTGATGCTCAAGGGTTTAGGCACTTTACAAATGCAAAAATAAATATATAAATCATTTTCCAGGCATTATATCCATTTCTGTTTTTAATATTTTAATATTGAGGTTATGTGGTGTTAGATTTTTGTATTTAAAAAAAAGCTGCTGAGTTTATTATTTTAATTGTCTGAAGGTGCTACTGTATCTAAAATTAATATGCACTCTGTCCTCATTCACAAAATGTGTCTTGAGGTTTTTTGAATGAACACAGCAATGTGGAAGTGTAATTTAGAAATAGAGTACCATCATTGATTTTTATGGTGATCGCACCCTGCTCACCATTTGGACAACTGTCATCCTGATGAGTGACACAGCACATCGAATGTTCTATATTGCATCAAAACCACTTTCCTTAGCTAAAGCATAGCAGTATGTGCAAATGTTCCCATGCACATTAATATGTTGACTTTTGGGGTGTTTGAAATCATCTACCATGAAAGTATTATGACATGCTGAACAATTATGACAAGAAAGCGTTCCCCGCTTTTTTGTCAGAGCTAACACATTTTGTGAATCAGTTGGATGATACAATAGCTACCACTGTCAGTAAATAAGCAACATTGGTTCTCGTTGTGTCCACTTTTTTGGAAAATAAAGGAACATTCCTTGCCACATGTAATAGGAAAAAACACTGTTTCATATGTATATTTGTAAATTGCATAGTAAGTCTGCACCAGTTTTTCTAAATGTTCATATAAGCACTTTGGAATAAAACCATTCTTACAAATCAGCTATATGAAAAATGTGTGCTATATTGGCCACGATTTATTAACAAGAGGTCTTTCATCGGGACTGTTTCCAGATCGGAGTCAAAGATGTTTTCCAAATGCTTGGATACACTACTTCCTGTTATTAGATTCACCCAAATGCTTTGAAAGCTTGAAGATTAACCTTTGGATGATCAGCTCTCTGTGAGGTAGGCATTGTTTCAGAAGGTAGACAGAGACACAAAGATACACGTTTCAACGCCTTTATTAAGTTTTGAATTGGGGTGGAGGGGTTGGAGACTTCCCAGCAGGTCCTAAATCTATAATGGGAGTAGTCTCGACCATTAAATAAAAGTAATCAATCAGAGTCAGTCTAGTCAAAAGAAAGCAATATCTACATCTGAAGCCTATTCTTGCCCTCACACTTTTACCATAAATAAGTGGTGGGAAATATGTCAAAACAAAGGGGTGCATCAAAAGTAAGTGAGGATGGCAATGGAGTTGAATAACACTCCTTTCCCCAAGCTTGAGTAATAAAAGTTCTTCAAGAGCTTGGGTGGCTAGTTCACACAGTTCAATGAGGCAAGGTTCTTTCAGGCTTCTCTCGCCTGGCTTGGAATTCACACAGTACAACAGCATACAGTTCACTCTTGCCTCGCCGGTTTGTAGCTATTTCTCTCAAAAAACACAGTTTCCTCAAAATTCTTCACAATGGAGTTTTCTTTCCCAATAGTTCAATGTGTGTTTCATACTGTGCTTCCCTTCCCCAACAGTTCAACTATTCTTCAGTGGTGTTTTTGACAGCGACCTTCGCAAACGCACAGTATTGACGAGCCCTGTGCGGGACCACTCTGCCAGTCAGGCTTTCGCACTATCGTGCCCTTGGCCCTTCTTTACTCCACAGTCCAGTAACAGACTTTCGCAAACGCACAGTATTTTAGTCGGCCCTCTGAGTGACCACTCTGCTACTAAGGCCCTCTCCACAGTTCATGCTTCTTGTATTCATTAATTCATTACTTGATTTGGTTGTGTCCCCAGAACTGTACACAGTACATACTCCTTGTATTCAATATTACACTTGGTCTTGCCTCTGGCACTGTACACAGTTCATATCTCTTTGTGGGTCCAGGACCCTTCTCTTAATTCTTGTTGTGGGTCCCTGATCCTCTTCTCAGTTCTCATTGTGGGTCCCAGACACTCTACGATGAGTTCACAAACATCACAATTCTAATTCCACTTTCGCTCATGCTTCAAGCCTTTTACAGCTTCCCTTCCTTTTAGTAAAGCTGCTTCTGGAATTCATAATTCTCAAAAATTCTGCTTTACTCATGTACACTTACATACGGCCTCGCCGCTCGCCGTCACTTTGTTTCTTTTCATTCTGTTTTAACAATGGACAATTGGAGTTTTCACCTTCATCGTGTCTCCTGCCAAATGTGTGTCCTCACCTTGCAACATTGTATTTCACTCGCGCCTTTCATAAACTGGGCTTCCTTCTGCTTTGAAATCAATGGCTGTGTTTCCTTTTATAGTTGGAGGCGTGTCCAGGTCAAGGTCTCCTCTGCTGCCCCTCTGACACTCCTGGGCTTTCTCACACACCCCGGGGAATGAGCACCTGCACCAGGACTCCCATTTGGAGTCTGTTTCCTCGAGCGATTCCCTTCTGGCTCCTTGGAGACACAGCTCCCTCACCACGCTTGCTTCAGCCTTTCCATGGCTCAGGCCCTTAGCGTGTCAGCAATTCGCTCTAGCATTGATGGATATCGGAGTACCCAGGTAACCCATTTCAGCTGCCTGCTCGACCTCCAACTCGTGTTCCTTCTTGTGCTCCAACTCGTTCTCTGTCTCAGGCACCAACTCGTTCCCTGTGAGCCTCCATTCTCCACCTCTTATATTTTGGGTAGCCGCCAATTTGTTTCAGGTGTGCGTGATTATGATAGAGTGCCTGGCCCTGCCTGGCCTCATTACTGGGACAGGCCCATAGTCTATTACTAGTGGTACTCTTCATAATGTCAGTCTTCCTCTTCCTCATCTCAGTAGTTGGGCTGACACAGAAAGGACAGGATTTATGGGAGTTGTAGTATCTCATAATATCAGAGGGCATATGGGGTAAACAGTTGTTGGAAAATGGGGGAAACCATATCTCACCTTCTAGTGTTTCCTCCTCACTCTCCAAGGACCTCCTACCCAGGTGACCCTTCCTCGCTAGTCCGCCCCCCGGGTCGGGATCCAATAGCGATGGCCCTTCCCTGGCCACCTGAATAAGGGATCCCTGGGGACTGAGCAGTTAAACACCCTCAGGTTTTTCACATCTCTTATAATCCTCAGGATTCCTCAGTGTCTAAGAGACTGTTTGAGGCATAAAGCCTATTCTGGGGTATTAGTATATTGACCATTGTTGAGCATGACTCTGTACAGGTTCCTTGCATCGACTGGCTCTTGTTTTGGCTTTCATTTCATACAGACCAGGTGGTTTCCTTAAGTCTTGTTCGGGTGCCTTATTGTCTGCCACTTTGACTCTATTGGAGGGCAGAAGTATCCTTTTCAAAGAAACATAAATACACTTGAACATTTGGGGGAAGCTACGATCGGCACTCTTACTAAACATCTGTCTAAATTATTTTCAAACAATTTGTGACCCTTATCCGGAACTAGTTTCCTATTTGACTAAGATTTATATATGCGTTTAATTACAGTAAATGGAGCCAATGATTGTTCAGCCATGCTTCACACCTGGCACCTAAAAAGTATGCTATTATCTTGGAAAATTGAGAACATAATTAAAGGAGTATGTACACACCCATCTTAAAAAAACTGTTGAGAAAACCTCTCTGCTCCATAGAAGTCTCTTTGGCTTCTGCTGAATTGGTCATGATATGTTATACAATCTTAACAACCTTATCCACATATTAATACATTATTTCCCCCATCGTACAGAGAAAAATCTTCATGACTAGTCATTCCCAAGCCTATTCTGGGGTATTAGTATATTGATATACATTCCCTCAAATGTATTGTTTCTTGGTGATTTACATTTTTGGATGGATTGACCCCACCAAACAAAACAACTGTCCCGGTGAAGATTCTTGACCTGATCTCTGCTCCTGGCATTATATTTAAGCAATATGACCCGAGCGGCGGGGGCAATACCGACTCATGTAATGCCCTGGGGCCCATAGGTATAGGTCCCGAGTGAGGCGAGGGCCTTACCGAAGGCCCCGTGGTATTACCTGAGTCGGTATTGCCCCCGCCTTGAGATTTATATAGCTATTAGTACCCCGGTCCGCTAAAACTGCGTAACCGGGGCCCTAAAAGCTTTTTATTTGTCCCAAAACGCTGCAGCGTTTCGGGAGAAAAGGAAAAGGAAGAAAATGGCCGCTGCCATGGAAAGGGAAAACGGAGTCCGTTTTCCCTTTCCATGGGGGCCATCGGGAGCGGACGCGCTGGGAACACAAGTGTTCCCAGCGCGTCCGCTCCCGAAAAAAAGTATCAAAAAGGAAGTAAGTGGGGTTGGGAGGGCGGGAGTGGGATGGGGGGGAGAAGAAAAAAAACATACCTGCGTCCCTGGCGAGGGACGAGGGAAGCCTCCAGCCGTGTGGATGCAGGAACAAGAAGGTAAGTTGGGGGGGAGGTGGGAGGGAGGGAAGGGAATAAAAAAAAAAGACTTACCCGAGTCCCCGGCGGGGGGCGAAGGCAGCCTCTCAGCCGTGGGTAGGCTCGGAGCGGGGATGGCCCTGCTTCGAGCCTCCTCATTGGCTGAGGGGCTGCCATGCCCCCCGCTGGGGACAAAGGCCGTGGAATCCCGATGGAGGGATTCCCGGCCTGGTAATGACTTGACGAGGGCCAATCAGAATGGCTCTTGCATTCTGATTGCGCCCTCGCCGGGTACTAATACTAACTACATTTTTCATGACACAGGCCATTGCTTGTATGTCATTATGTCAATGGTATTGAACTTCCATAACACCAAGTGAGCCTGGAGAGTGGGGGAAGAGGGTGAGGAGGAATGGTGTTTTTTGCATGGTGTTATGTGTGCACTGTGTGAGAGGGGTTTGAGGCCTTTTGGAAACACTGAGGCAGATTTCTGAAAGAAATGAGCAAGGATTTTAGCCTCTGCCCCAGTCCCCTGGGGAATTCCTGACAAATGATAGGCATAGGTCTCTGCAAGGCCCACTAAGCAAAACACTTTGGAAAGTTGGAGTGAGAATTAAGAGGGTTTTGAGGGGTTGTTAGGGGTCAGATATGAGAGGCGTACCCAAAGTTGTATTATTTTCATTATCAGACATCTTTATTGAAACAAAAGAGTTGGCTGAAGAACTCTCTGTCCCTTTCCTGAGAGAGTACCCTACCTTAGAAACTAAAACTAAAGATCAGTCTGTGTCAAGAAGTCAAACCTATACAACTGTCCTTGTGTCCAAAACATTCTAATCCAACCATCAAAATAGAAACAAACAACTAAGGGTGCAAGGAAAATGTCTCTAAGTTATGACTGGCAAAACGTGTTCCCAACTAAAGCAATTGAATGAATTCAAGAAAAACAATATTTTCAGAGGAAGAACCCTCCTCTGGATATTTAAGTAGGATGGCCAAAGTGTCTTTTCCAAACACTGTTCCTTAAGGATGGCCAAAGTGTCTGTTTCAAACAACAGTTTCCTTGATTCTTTATACTCAGTCCAGAAAGTTCTGTATGCAAACAATATGTTCCAGCTTTGGACTGAGTTCACAAATAAAGGATCTTAATCAACGTAAAACTTCTATATTATATTTCCTTCTTCCAGCTTTCGTGAATCTCCTCGTATACTTTCCTGCCACAAATCCCTGTATGGGCTCTTGAGATCCATGGTGTACTCTACTGCCATGTATCTTTCCCAAATTCTTGTTACACCCTTCATGTACTTTGGGTGTAGGGCCTGGTATACTCCTCTGCCAAGAATACCCCCTCGGGGTCTTGTAAATTCCCTTAAATGTTCTCTGCCTGATGTGCTCCTTTGCACCAGGACTTCGTTTCTCCTTCATTGTCCTTTATTATAGCACAGGTGCATTATTTCAATATTCTTCTAATTTGTTTGAGGTATTAATTGTTCCAACTTTCCCCACATGGGGACTTGTTCAAGTTCTGCCGCTTTACTTATTTCTGTAGTGTTCATTTGCTTAGGGCAATACTTACTCCAACGTTCCCCTCATTGACATCCTATACATGGGGACTTGTTCACGTTCTGCCTTTTCTCTGTATTTGATCCCTATTGAAATGTTCTTATTGGATTTATCTGCTGACATGCCTGCCGGTATGCCCCGGTGTCTCCAATGCTTTTGGGCAGACTCACCGTTATCTTGCAGCATTCCTGAGTTGTGGCATGTTGCTGTGACGGAGCTTCCTATCTTGGACCGCCTCCTTTACACTGTAGAGCTTCCTTCAGCATTCCTAGAAGCTCTGCACTTCTCTGCTGGCTTCTCTCCATGACCGGGACCAAAGACTGCTGCTTCTCGGCACAACTGTATCCCCGGTAACTTTGCTGCTACTACCGTTGCTCCAAGGGTCTTCCCACGGTTCCCTCAATGTCTCTTTTAGCATCGCGCCATGCCAGTAAGCTGCTCTCCCAATGGTGAACTGCTACCTCATAATGCCTGCATTCTCGACCTCTGCAAGCATGGTGCTGTCCCGTAGTGTGACTCTGCTTCTTCTCTGGAGTGCGGCCCCATCTTTAAATGTCCTGCACACTCGAGATCAACAAAAACAACTAGTCTGCATATTCAACTTGGTATTTCTTTCCATCTGTACTAACTCCTTCATCCACTTCATCGTCTAAGTACTTGAGGCATTATGGAAGTTGTTTGGGCTTTACACATGCTTAATGCTAGGTCATGATCACTAGGTATTTTATAGCTCAATACCAACAGGCTGAGACCACCAGGAGTTTGGCCAGCTTGGCTTTTCAACATGCTGATTCAGGGCTGGGTGTTCTGGAGGCAGAAACGGCCACCTATTTGCTGCCCACAGAAGCTTTTCTTGCGGAAGCAACAGGCCTCTTCCTTTCCCAGACCTGGATTCATGGCTAAGGTCCCCTGCACTGTATGATTATCTGACTCCTTGAAGGGTTACAACCACCTTGTACCTAAATGTTTCTTCTTACCTTTTCACCAACTCTTGTGCCTGCTCCATGTGCCCACATCCTCTTCACGTATTCTCTTCCTTTATCCTGGAATCTCCACCTCCACAGTCCTCAGCTCCCACCTGGGAAGGAACCTCTGTAATACCCTGTACCTCCTTCCACCTGGTGTTGTCACTAACCCCCTAATTAGAGTGTTCCACCTCTCTTTTCTTTGTATCATCTCAGTCACCTCCCCACTCTAGTCTTATTCTTCTCACTAAGCTCCTCCTACTTTAGCCCTCCTCCTTTCTCTACTTCTGGCTCTCACTCCTCTTTGGTCTTCACCTCCCTTCTTCTGCTTTTCCTTTTAACCACCGCCTCTGTATTCTCCACCTCCCCTCCCACTTTCTGATGTTCCATTTTATCACCACTTCCTTATTTCCCAACTAACTCCTCGTGAAGTTCCCTTTTACAGCTACTCCTTATTTTCCACTTCACTCCTTCTCCCCTTCCTCGTGGACACCTTTCTCCTGTCTCTGTTTTACTGCTCCACCACTTCCCCCTCTCTTTCTAGCACTCTGTCTCCTTCCCCAATCACACACCCAGCACTCCTGCTGATCCCAGGGTACACACACAATGTGGCCATGGCCTTTGGACTAACCCTGTCTCAATGTAGTGAACTTACCTAGGTTTAGGGTCCTTCTAAAGGGGTTCAGCGCATATGATGTATCAATGTGATATTCTGCCAAACAACTGAGGTAGGGTTGGATGGGCCCACATCTCTCCTCGGTACAACATTGCATAGCAGGTGGGTGGTACCCACCCCCCTTGATGTCCCACTTTATACCCCTAAGGCCAGGCCAGGGACTTAATTGTTAAATTCTAAACTCAAGAATATCATACACAGTCCAACTAAGCCACTCACACACAACAATTTACTAGCCATCACAAGAAGCATCAGACAACAAAAGGCTACACCACTAAAGTCAACTTACATACTGCAGCCCAGGCTAATGCATCCTGGCACACAGGGGTCTCCTCTGGAAACAAATGCCTCTAACTCACTCCTTCCCTTCACCAGAGACCATGAAAATATTAGTTGAGTGTGGCATTACACCCAGGAGCATAACACAGCAAAAGTCAAGCTCTCATTAATTGACGCTAGTACATTAACCTGATCTGGCCATGCAAGCCACATCTTTACCCTCTGCTGGATCCATGACTGGTATTCGTCCCCGCCCTAAGCTCATTATACCCGACAGGACAAATCAAAAGTTGATCACTCTAATTTTAAACAATGGTTTTCTTTATCTAAAACTTTCAAGTTAACAATAACACTTCATATCCAGTGTTTTATGCTGTGTAAAGAGCCCTGAAGCAAACCACCAAATTGACCACCCCCATGCCGGAGGGCAAGTATATCACAACCCCACCCCGGTTTAATCCAGAACTCCTCACACCCCATCACCCATTACTGCACTGGCTGCTCACTGTAGGCTGCAATATCTGCAAGATCTGGTGTCTTCTATTTTAAGTCTCATTTTCATCAATGATGGGGCATATCCCACTCCTGTGTAGAGCCAGGGAAAATATGTCAATACTTCCCAACTCAACTTTCTCCCTTGTATAAAAATATATTCTTAATGACCACACCATGCATGAACACCTATATAATCAGAATGTAAATCAGGTAGAAAAATACATATTTGAATGCGTTATTAATTCATTCAATGTGTTAAGTGATAATTCTTCTTTTATAATGTTCTTAATACCAGCAAGTGGTTTCTAAGCGCGGGATCAGGATTCAAACCTGTACTGCACTGTGTTGTCTGGCTTGAAAGGCAAACGCGTTGCCCCTGAGCTATGCTTCCTGCCCTAGTTGTGTATATGTTAAGTAAATACAGTTGTGTACACATACAAGTGAAAAATAAATTAAATCAAAAGACCACCCAACACGCTACACATGCACAACCATTTATGCCACATTCCTTCTTGCACAAACTCTATAATATAATTGTCCAACTTGTCCTGACTTTTTAACATTCAGAATTTCTATATGCTGGATATACGTAATGCTAATTTGGTGTCTGTTGGCTTCCAAAACGTGTTCCCTTCAACATTTCTGAATGGATGCTAAATATTTAAATGCCTGCATGGACTTGCCCCATCTCACGGAGCAGCTACATTTCATCTTGCCTTCCCAAGAGAAATGTTCCACATGCAAAACCCAAAGCCATAGGTGAGAGAAGGTTCTAGGCCAGGGGTCTGCAACCTTTGCGTTAGCAAGAGCTACTTGTAGTTAATGGCCAACAGGCGGGAGCTACAGGCGAGAGTTACTGGGGTGGTGATGTCCATGAGTATGAGAATTTGCTCCAAGCTTGTTTAGACGGTTTATTTGCTCTTTATATAAAAAGGGAATAATAAATGCACTTACCATGATATTAAAAACTTCAAAAACATCTTTATGTCATGATTTTTTATGAGTAGGTGTCTCCTAAGAAATATCAAACATATCAGACTGTAAGACTCCAATCATGACATTCAATGTGAAGGATGGCACGGCATGCTATCCACTAGTGCTTAGTAATCTGGTGTGTAGCTTGAAACAACAACAGCACTCAGATGCTGTCAGACGGAATCAATGTTTTGATTTCAGGAAGTTCATATCTGCAAAAGGCAGATTTTTAGAGAAAGGCAATCACGTTTGCTGATAGTGCAGATGCCCAACTGGCCATAGTTTGTGCACCTAACTGCACACCTTACATGGCAGGCATAAATTCAGGACTGTTTTTAAAATCTGTTACTACAGCCTCAGCCACAAGAGTTACTGCACCCTTCACAATTGCAACATCTGTAAAAGTATATTTGGTTTTAATCAAATAATTTGCAACTTTGAAGGCTGCCTCTGTAACAACATTTTCATTGCAGCATTTAGTTTACCTACTTTTTAGGATCGCAGACAGCTTCCTTTAAAAAAATTATTTTCAGAATGTGTGTGTATTATTGCAAAATGCCTATCAGCATTGATCTGTTTTCCCCACTGTAACTTGTGCACCTAGATTAAAGATGCACATTTTCTTTTTATGCTGGAAGAAAGAAAATCAATGTTACACTCTGGATGGAAATAGTATAACATTTGCCTTTTGTTGCATGGTGCATCTGCATCTATAATTCCAACAAGGGTAGTTGATGTGTTTCTTTTGGGGGTGCATGTGAAAAAACAATTTGAGGAGTGTTTCAATCAATGTGTTACATGTTTTGTTTTTTTAACCAACTTTATTTTCATTTTTAACTTAAGACAATGGTTGAGCTTTCGTTACAACATGTGTTAAGAACATTGTTATCAACATGGACCTTTTATTCAACCCCCTTGAACTTTCTTGTAGAGTCTAGTATTGGCTTCATACTTTTCCATACCCCTCCCCCCTCTCCCCACACCCACCCCCCTTTTCCTTTTATTAATTGAACCAATCAAAACCGTGGTTGTAACCAGAACAATTCCAAGAGGCAACCCCTCGCCATATCTTCTGCTGCCTTTATCTGATATGGATGTTTCTAAGAGCTCGGGTTTAAAGTATTGATTCTCCCGCTCCCCCACATAGTCCTGGAGTGGGTCCCATATGGCCAAGAATTTCAGATATGAGCCTGATTTTGTGGCGCAGATATTTTCCATTGCCATAACTCCCCACACTTTCACCCACCACCATGGAGTTGTAGGGCCCTCCACTGTCTTCCATCGTTGGGCCACTGTCATCCTTGCTGCAGCCAGAAGGTGGGTTATGAGGGCCGCTCTGTTTCCTGAGGCTGCATAGTTCCCTTCTGCCACTGCCCCCAGAAGAATGACTTTCGGGGACCATGGTAGGTCTGTGCCCGTTATGTGCCTGATCAGGCTCAGTATTTCTTTCAAGAATATTTTTATCCTTGGGCACGACCACCACATATGGAACATGTCTCCTCTTTCTCCACACTGCCGCCAGCATTCTGGGGGGTACGAGGGGATCATTCTGTGTATTCTACTTGGGGGTAAGTACCAGCGGTAACATAGTTTGTATGCCGATTCTTTAATTGCCGTGGATTTGGATAATTTGTGCGCCCTCCTCCAGATTTGACTCCATTCTTCCTGCGTAATCTCCTATGTCCCGCTCCCAATCTTTCATGTACTGGAGGGAGTCGTCAGTTTGCGCCTTATCCAGTAGCTTGTATAGTCTAGTGATCCCTTTTTCATGTGTCCCCTCCCGTATTGGTAGTTCTAGGCCTACAGGGGGTCGTAACCCTGCTCTTTTTACCTCTGGGTGTGAGATCCAGTGACGAAATTGAATATATTTGAATCTGTGGTTTTCGACGGGGCCGAATCTATGTTTACATCCTTCGAAGGTGAGTGGGGCATCGTCCTGATACATATCTTGTAGGGACAATGTGTCTGCTTCGTTCCAGCCTTCCCAGAATCTTTTGTGAAGGCCAGGCGAGAAATCTGGATTATGCGTGATAGGGGATAGTGGGCCCAGACCTAGTTTGACCCCCCTGCTACGGATAGCCTTATCCCAGCTGTGTAGGGTCATTTTAGTGGCTGCTAATAGGATACCTCCTGTGTCTCTTGCTTTTGTTTTTAGGAATGGTAGTTCACTCAAAGGGATATCTGTCACAGTCTGTTCTATTTTCCCCCAACCTGGAAGAGGGTCTTTGCCCGCCCATTTCAATGCTGGTGCTAATTGAGCTGCTAACACGTATCTCCCCATATCCGGGACTCCCAGCCCCCCAAGTAGTGTGGGCCGCATCAGGATCCTTTTTTGGATCTTCGCTTCTTATTTCCCCAGATGAATTTAAACACCACCTTTTGGAGTTCTAGGATCTGTTTTGGGGGGATGTCCACTGGGGTTGAACTTACTAAAACAGTACTTTGGGTAGCAAGGTCATTTTTATCGCCGCAATTCTAGCAAACCAGGACAATTCCTGGGCATCCCATCTCTGCAGGTATTCCTGCAGGCGCTTCCATAGAGGTGTAATGTTTGCCTTGAGCAGATTCTTGACAGTTCTAGTGATATGGATTCCTAGGTATTCGAGGGACTGTTTTTCCCATTGCAGGGGATAATGTTCCTTCAGGAGAGCTATGTCCTTACTACCTTCCGTTATATTCAACGCTTTGGATTTTGAATAGTTTATTGTGAACCCTGATGTCTTTTTGAACTTCTGCAGTTCTCTGATTATTCTGGGTAATGTGTGTCTTGAGTCTGCCATATAAAGCATGATATCAATTGCGTATAGGGCTATCTTGTTTTGAATCTCCCCGGTGCGCACCCTCTAATTCCCAGGTCTTCCCTAATTCTGCAGGCAAATGGTTCCATTGCCATGGCAAATATGAGCAGGGATAGAGGGCACCCCTGCCGAGTACCCCTCCGGATATTTATTCTTTCTGAGGTGTAGCCATTCACCATTAGTTGCGTAGATGGATGCTGTTAATTTGCCAGAACCATCTTGGTGAATATCGGTCCACAGCCAAAACCCTCCAATATCAGTTTTAGGTACCTCCAGTCTATGCTGTCGAATGCTTGTGTGGCATCTAATGCGGCGATCGAGAATTTTTGGCCCCCCCTGGCCCTCCAGTCTATTATGTCAATTACGCGCCGGACATTATCCTGAGTATGTCTCCTCCTTACGAATCCTGCCTGGTCTGCGTGTATTATCTCGGGCAGTACTGCTGCCAATCGATTTGCCAGTATTTTCGCATACAGTTTTGCATCTGTGTTGAGGAGAGCTATGGGGCGGTAACTGGTGCATTCTATTGGGTCTTTCCCAGGTTTTAGGGGTAATATCGTGGTCGAGTGTCCCATATCTTTTGAAACTGCTCCCCTATCCCTGATTAGATTGAAGAGGCGCGTGAGGGTGGTTGCTAATTGTGTCTGGATTATTTTGTAAAACCCATTCCCTAGTCCGTCGGGGCCTGGTGCCTTTCCCCTGGGTAGTGCTGCTTTCGCATCACACACTTCCTGTATTGTGATCGGGTCCCCCAATTTTTCTTTTTGTTGTTCTGATATCTGTGGCAATTTTATGGCTGACAAATTCATTTTTTATGAAAATGGACCATCGTTTCTAGTTTATCCTCTTCTCCCATCTGCAGATCCCCTCTACTATTTCTTAGCCGGGTGATATAATTACGCGCCTTCTGTTTGCGTAGTTTGGCTGCCAAGAATTTGCTCGCTTTCCCCCCGTGTATGTAATATGATTGTTTCGTGTTTAGTAGTATTTGCGCCGTTCTATCTGCTGTATGGTTTTCTAGTTTGGCTCTGGCCTTTTTAAGGTCTCGCCAAGCTCTGGGCGTCTGACGGGTCTTATGGAGCTTTTCAGCATTTTTAACCTCTTCTTCCAATTTGCGCGTTATAAGGGCTTGCTCCCTATAGTATTGCGTTGCTTGTGCTATGAATTCCCCCCTAATTACTGCTTTCCCCGCATCCCACACCACCCTCCAGTCCACCTCTCCCTGTCATTTTCAAGGAAATAGTTCCCTATGGCTTCTTCCATATGTGCCCTAAGTACAATATCCCTCAGGATTGTTTCGTTTAGCCTCCATTGTGGTCGGGGTCTATGTGTTGTCCCTTGCAGTTCTATGCAGGTCACGACTGGGGCGTGATTGGAGAGGTATTGGACTCCGATTTCTATTTTTTTGACATAGGGGATCAATGTAGAGGATACCAGAATCATGTCTATTCTAGAGTAACCCCTGTGCACTGCTGAGTAGTGTGAGTATTCTCGGGTGTCCGGGTGGAAAAATCACCACGTTTCTATCACATCCAAATCTCTGAAAAGCTTTCCAAGGGCCTGTCTGTTTCGCTGATCTGCTGCGGTTGTGTGGAGTGTTTTATCTAATTGCGGGTCCATTACACAATGAAAATCCCCTCCTATTATCACTCGGCCTTCACACCATCCTCCCAATTTCTGGAGTAATTTAGGGATGTACTGGTCCTGTTTTTCATTGGGGGCGTAGAGTGCTAGTATTGTATACAATTGGCCATTAACAGAACCCTTTACCCCCAGGTATCTGCCTTCCTGATCCTTCAGTGTTTGTTGTTTGCAAAAGTCTAAGTCTCTGCTACATAAGATTGCCACCCCTTTTGTTTTTGTTTGGCTTGTGGCGAAAAACTGAAGAGGGTATGTTCTGCTCCGCATCCTTTTTTATCTTTCTGGAGCAGATGCGTCACCTGTAGGATCGCTATCTTTGATTGCATGGCTTCCAATCTACCTAAAATCGAACGCCTTTTTAAAACAGCCTACACCATGTCCTGTTTGTCAAAAAATAAAATCCACTGCCAGTTTGGCATATCCCCAATTCATGCAAATTGTTCACTTAACAGGTCGCAAAATTCAGCCAAGGAAAAGTAAGCCTAAGCCTAATTTGTTGACTACCCTTAAAAGCTTTTATTTCAAAATAACAGGCAGGATTGAAAAAAAATAATGTATGGAAACCAGGTGATCAAGTTATATCCAAAGAAATGGTAAAAGGTCTAAAATAACAATACTTTTATAGTGATGACATGACACATGCACAAATCATATAACAACCTAACCAGACAAAAAATTAATCGTTATATTAACAATTTGAGCAAAGAGAATATGGTTGTAGCGAGGAGTGACTTATTCATAATGGGTGGCAACCTGTCACTTGCCTGCCCTTTTATGAAGCAGGCACTATCACAGAGAACAGTTCAAAGAATCAATGCCTCTACCTTCAGGAATCATGCAGGTCATTCTGGTGCGTGACCAATCGGCCATGCCTAGCTTGCACGTACTGCTAACTCAGAAATGCTGAGGGCATCAGAAAAAAGGTTTAAAATGACAATCAGGACACATTGTTTGCAATGGCATCAACATGTGTTTTACAGTGGCAGTGGTGCCACAGTGCTGGCATACCCACGTACTATTGGTGACATGGCATATATTGGAATGTTCCATGTTTTTGAGACTTACTTGTATATTGGGCCTTATTATGACTACGGCGATAGCCGTACCGGTAAAACCAGCATGGTTGCCGCCTGAGTCATTTTTTTCTGGCACACAGGAATGGGCAATTACTGGGTCATTACGGGCCGCCGGACCCAGTAATTGTCCATTCCCGGACACTGGCAAAAAATTCTCCCCATTCCCATTAAACCCCATAGGGCCATTTAGGAATTGTGCCGGTGCATCCGACATGGTCTGCTCGCGGGTGCCGGTCCGCCCGGCACATCAGACCTGGCGGGTGAATAGACACCCGCGAGCAGAACGCATAGTTTGCCGGTCCGTTAACATCAGTACTGGCAACCTTACTGATACCGTTGTTACCAGACTGGCAAACTTGTAATGAGGCCCATTGTATGGTTTTTTGTCCAATTATTGCTAAATCAGTGCTCATAAATAGCAGTATTTCAACCCAGTATTGAAAGGCTGAAAATCCCCTTCAAGAATCGGAACATCTGCATACAGGTTTCCCCCTTTCACTGTAGATCTCCTAGTTTGTGTACATAACCAAAGGGGATGAACCGAATTAATTGTTCTTCCATCGCATGACTCTCCTCAGTGTTCACTCCTTGTATTCACCACCCTGTATTGGACAGTGACTGTTACTAAGTAACTAGGTTTAAGCTACATTAATCACATACATACGTCCAACACTCAGAGGGGCTCTCTTCGCTCGCTCCCCACTGGAGACTGCTGCACATTGAACTGGGCGGCTTCGTCACTTGTGGAGATTCTCCACCAAGGGTGTGCTTCATTCGCACCCCCCTCTTTGGTGAATTGGAAAGTTGGATAGTATACCAGCCAAGTTGGAGAAATGTGGGATGGACTCATGTAAGTGGAATAGTGGGTTGGGAAGGGACCTGAAGGGAGGGGAAGAAAGGGTGCACCATACAAATGTTCCAGAAATTGCATTGGCATGGATTTTCATGCCGTTTCAAATGCTGGAGATCCCTGTGGGTTCGGTCAGCTTTATGCACCAGCATAAAACAGGGGGCCAAATGGAAGCCATTATACACGCTTGTCGGACAGTGTTTAATTTTCATGTAATATGTAAAATTACAGTTAAACGGTGCCCTACATACTTGCATATCAGAAAGGGTTTGTTTGTAATTGTGAACACTGCTTACCATGCGCGCAGAGTTCACAATGAAATTTAAACGCTGTCTGAAATGCAAGGATACTGTGTGTTATGCAGAATCGCATGCAGTACCCTTTGGGAACACTACATGCAATTAAGACTACAAGTGTCAGAACAATTTCACCTTTGGTACAAGCCCGTACTACACAGTTATGTGGTAGCAGTGGCTGAGCAGCCAGACTTATCTCAAGAGTTTAAGTGAGCAGTAGAACAAGCCACAAAGAGGACCAACAAATACAGTGATTCAAATATGCACTTACTCAAGGTTTCTTGGTAAAATAATATGCATTTATTTACTCAGTCAGTTTCAAAACATTACACAAGCAAGAGCAGCTCAATATCACACGCTAAAAAACCACAAATACACAACCGGTAAGTAAATGAACAAGTTTAGCTCCCCTGAAGTGGGAGCAAAATGGCACTTCAGATACTTAATAAAGGGGTAAAAAGACAAGTTTATAAGAATAGACAGCCCAAATACATTAATAGGCAGGGCAAAGGGTTTCAGTTAACTACAACCAGCAATTCTTCTCAATAGGCCTGGGCCAAAGTCAATGGTTCAGAGTCTTTGTATAGGATAGCACAGTTCTGGTAGATAACGGTAAAATCTTTGCCACAGAAATTAGAAGAATTTGGCTTGGTGAAATGTTTGACGAATGTTAAGGGAAGGACAAGCCTTCGTAGTTGAGGAAAGTTTCACGCCCTTTCTCGATGGCCGAAAAGATTTCCGGACCGCGTTTGCACAGTACCTTGTCAATGAAGAAGAGCTGTAGTTGAGGCAGTTGTTCCTGGAAGTTCGAGCAGATCTCGCTGTTCCTGAGCTTTGGTGGTGGGGACAAGAAGGAGGATGTCGGGAGGTTCCTGCACTGCCCAGGGATGAGGCCGAAAGCTTTCGCAAGACGTTGGTTTAAGGTGTGAGTGCCTTAAAGTCCATGAGCTGGTTTCCTTCCCTCTGGCTATCCAGTTTTCAACAGCACTCTGATGAAAATTCGACCAGATGGGGACGGTGTCCAGGTGGTTGTTCCCACCAAACTCAAGGGAAGAAGTTAACCTTGAAGGGCTTCTCTGTCGATGGAGTTTCAGGCAATTCGGACCTGCAGCAGGGCTTCACCGGTCACCCAGGAGTTGCAGCAGTCCTCTTCTTTTAGCTTGTCTTCAGTTCTTTCGTTCCAGTGGTCGACTCGCTTTCCAAGCCCCAGAGACCTGCTTTTAAACAGTTTTCCCCCATTCATTCCAGCCTGGCTGTCACTCACACAGCAGGGTGGCTGTACTTGCCGGACAGCCATCTGGCCAATCACCCCAGAGGGCATTCAGGTCTCCTAGGAGACTAAACACAGGGCATTTCGGTCTCCTCCCTCACATCCTGTCCACCCCAGACACTCTTGCGCCAGAGGAGGGCTTCATCACTCAAGCCTGCCAAAGGTCAGCAAACAAAGGGACCAAACCTGGTTTGGCGCACCGAGACAAACACAAGAAGGACCTTTCCTAAAAGAAATGGGGAAAAAAGTCGACCCAAGTCTGTTTTTCCAGGTAGGTCTTGGGCGCCATATTGAAAAACGTGGCTGACCCAATTTTTAGCTAACGATGTTATCGGTCTAGAAAAATCATGGTAGGCTGATCTAAACCACTGCCACCATCCATTTAACGTAGGAAAGGGTAACATTTTACTGTTACATGAGTGTTTTGAATCAGGGGAAGCTGGGCAACCCCTCCAGCACTCTATAGTAAGATAGGGTGTGCTGGTCAGTAAATTTAAAGAGACTAGCAAAGTCAATTTAACTTTACAGGCTCTGGGAGACAGTAGTCAGTCCACGAGAAGGTATTTAAACCTTGGGAAGTCTGAAAGACATCCCTGTGCCACTGCACTGAAGGTGCTGTGTGACACACAGAAAAGATTAAGCCCATGGATTTGTTTTAAAACTCCATAACCAAAGAGCACCAAAGTAAATCACCCATCAAAATACATGGAAGAGTGGGAAAAAAGGCTCACACTCTTCCCAGGTAAAAAAATAAAATCCTAGAAATCCAGCAAAGTTGCTGGGGGTCTCAAAAGGTAAGGGAAATTAGCACATTTTAAGAATGCTCCCTAACACTCGTGCAGCATTTAATTGTAACTGTGAGTGCTGCTTGCAAGTATGCCAGGCACCGTTTACTCCCTTTGCACAGCAGAGTGCAAAGGTGCAGGGCAGCATACACAATGAGCCCTTGAATGTGTTACTGGGTCACTAAAAATTGCACTCATAGAAACATTATAATATTCACAACATTTTGAAAATAATCAAGCATGTACTTAACAACATCATTGTTGTAATATGTGCATTTATTAGATGAGATATGTAGTTCTATAATATCCATTACTTTAAAATGGTTCTAACTAACAGCATCACAAGTGATCATTTTGATTGTTTTGAAGCAAGGTTTTGGAGTGATGTTGGGATCAATTAGAGAGCCAAGGTAATAGAAATTCTTTGCCGGCACAGGGCAGGGATTTATGGAACCGTCTTCC